>NW_028262332.1:12440000-13040000 GCF_047370975.1 Nipponia nippon | reverse complement strand
TTGCTCTGTATTTCTTCAACCTGGAAAAGAATGTGCACTCCAGATCCTGTGCTCAATTAAAGACATGAGATGCTGTAACAAAGATACAAGTGAACTCGGAGGAAAAAATTAGTTTCTTTTCAGTGGTCACAATAATTACAGGTTTTGAAGGGGGAAAAAAAAAAAAAAGATATTTCAATTCAAACAGTGAAATAAAAACCCATTTTACACCTATGTGCAAGAGGCATTTGCAAAAACAGTGGATCTGTGCAGAAATATGAGGCCTGGAAAACTGCCAGGGTTTTCCAAGTGTGACCTGCTGTGCAAATGCTGATTATGCAAGTTAAAGCTGTCTGGGGTGAATTTATGCTCCCTGTTTTCCAGGGCTCCAAATAACATTCCTTTACTTACAGAAACCATGTCAAACTCCAAACTTTTATCTGACAAGTTTAAGATTCTTAACAAGTTCTGTAAAACACAATTCCTTTCTGTTTGCAAAATGAAAATGAGTTTATTCCAAATAAGAAACTGAGGCAAAAATGTATATCCAAAAACTTTAAGAAGGATCAAGTCCTGGTCACATTTGTTTGAATCACTTACAGAAGCATTTGCAGAAACTTCTATGGTTTATTTCAAAACAACAGAAGAATGTGAATGACTGACAACCGTATCTCTTCTCAGTATGAATAATTATTTAAGCATTCATATCCATCATTATCTTGAAACTCGTAAGAATGATTTCTTAAAAGTCAGTAGCTGCCTAGAATCATAGGACAATTCAGACTGGATGGGACCTCACCTTCATCTTACAAAGCAAGGCTAATTTCAACATTAAATCAGACTGCTCAGAGCCTTGCCTAAATCAAAACCTTACATATTTCCAGGAATGGAAATTCCACTATATCTTTGGGTGACTGCTTCAGTCCTTGGTCACCCTCATTGTGAAATTCTTTTTTTCTAAAACCCAAAATGAATTTTTCCTGAGGCAATTTGTATCCATTGACCATTATACTTTTCACTGTGCATTTCCAAAAAGAATCCATCTTCTCTACAAACACCCATTAAGCAGTTAAAGATAGCAGTAAGATGTCTCCTTCACCTTCTCTTCTGGAGGCTAAACAAACCTAGCTCTTTCTGCTGCTCCTCATACATCATGTCTGCCAGCGTCCAGCTATCCATGTTGGTTGCACTCAGTTGGGCTCATTCCAGTTTCTCACAGCTGTTACTATCATTATTTCATGTCATTTAAAAAATTTCATTGTACTAAAGATGACCAAGCAGTAAGGTGACAGTTATTTAAACACTGAATAGTTTAATTCCATGTGAAATGTTTTATAAGCAAAGAAAAATATGATGGTAACACCACCTTGGTTTTAAAAAGTATCAAGCAGGCGTTATACACTGAAAGAGCTCCATACTGCATTTTTTCCTCCCATTTTATTTAAGAAAACTAGGTTATATATACACACGTCTATTAAAATTCAACAACAAGAAGCTGTTAGAAATACACAATATCAAAGTGCTGTTCAAGCAGCTGATAAAAGAGTGATCTGTGACAAGGGTATTTGTGGCAGTAGTGACAATGCTAAGCTCACGTTTCCAAGATGACTGTTGCCCATAAAGTTCTGGTATTGACTTATGTTTTAAGAGATTGTGATGGCCTCAAATTTCCACCTTGAATATGAATCTGCTTTGAGAACTAAGTTAGTGTCATTGCACCAAAAGGGTACCGTTGCAGTAGGTCAATAAACACTAATAGCTAATTTTAATAGCTGGGGGTCATCTTTGTCCACTGTGCACATATGCACGTGTTTTTCCCCTTCTGAGAAGGGACTAGGAAGTAAAATGACCACTCTGAGTGTAAAGGCAATGTCTCCAGTGAGAGTCACAATAAATATTTTAGTTGTAAATTCTACTAGCCTGGAAAAACCCCAGATTTTACTGCCTATGATATTTGGGCAGTAGAGTTATTAGTTTATAATTATTAAGGACTAATGTAGAGGAAGTTTTTCCTTTTTTTTTTAAAAACTATGAGGTTCAATACTGCTGACTAAAGTAAAATTGTTACATTTCATCTAAGCTATATCACCTGCAATAGACATGCAGTTATAAAATACTGCGAATGAGCTATTTTGTATTTTTAGAACTTCTAACAGCACATTAACTTACATTCTGTTTACATTTAAGGGTTATATTTGTAACTGTAAGAAATGAAAATGTAATTCATATTTAAATGAAAACACCAATCTTGGAATCTTTTGTTGTACTTGCCTGGAAGAAAGGACTCTTCAAATCCCAGTATTTATTACTTAGCTTCTTGTGGTTCTTGACAAGCTTTAGATAAACTAGCAACTAGGAACTACAGTTCTGGCCACAGAATGATACAACTATTCCCCACGATGTCCCCTTTAGCCAACCTAAGTTCATGCTGGACAAGAAAAATATCTCATTTGTACACAGACATACTAGTTACTATGTAATATTTTGTAAGTTTTAGAACATATTGTCAGTTGTAAGTTTGCATTGGTTTCCTATTTGTTACTTACTGTTAAATTTATTTTAAAACAGATTTTAAAAAGTTCTTTGCAGAAGAGTATTTGACCAGAACTAGAGGATCATGACGACAACAAGATTCATCTGTTTAATGCTAATAGCTGTTGTGGGAGCTGCTGCAAGCAAAACACAGGAATTTGAAGGCAATGACAAGGAAACAGAACAAGAATTCATTTATATGAACAGATATAAGCGTTCCAGTGATGTACAGGACAAATGCACTTACACCTTTATTGTACCTCAACAGAGAGTGACAGGTGCCATTTGTGTTAATTCTAAGGAGCCTGAAGTTCTACTTGAAAACAGGGTAAATAAACAAGAATTACAGTTACTTAACAATGAACTTCTTAAACAAAAGAGACAAATAGAAACTCTCCAGCAACTGGTAGAGGTGGATGGTGGGATTGTTAATGAGGTTAAACTCTTAAGAAAAGAGAGCAGAAATATGAATTCTCGTGTCACACAACTCTATATGCAGTTACTACATGAAATTATCCGAAAACGTGACAATGCCTTAGAACTTTCTCAACTTGAGAATAAGATTTTGAACCAAACTGCAGATATGTTGCAGCTTGCAAACAAATACAAAGACTTAGAGCACAAGTACCAACATCTGATGTCAATTGCCAATAATCAGTCAATAATAATTGCCCAACTGGAAGAGCACTGTCAAAGAATGCCATCCATAAAGCCACTGCCACAAACTCCACAGCCACCAAATAAAGTGTACCAGCCTCCTACTTACAATCGCATTATTAACCAGATATCTACTAATGAGATTCAGAGTGATCAGAACTTAAAGGTTCTGCCACCTACCTTACCAACCATGCCTACAGTTACTAGTATTCCGACTTCAACTGATAAACCATCTGGTAAGTAATATTACTGATATGTCTACATTAGTTTATGCTAATATGTAGTGGGCAACATTTTAATTGTAGTATCAAAAATGCAGACAGAATTTATTTAGCAAAATAAATGCAAATTAATTATTTTGAAGTAATTGAGATTTCTTAGTTCTGACATTGTCTGTGTATTTATCTTGTGTATTTTTAATATACATGTTGTAGTACAAGCACAGGAAGAAAGCAAAAAAATGAATTCTGAATGTCTAACAGATTCAGACACACTAGCCCCACAGATTTTTCTCATGTTACTTTGCCAAGACAAACCCACCATTTATATAAGATGTATGAGATAAAGAGCTCCAGGAAAATATTACTAATCAACAGTCAATCATCTAAATTTTATTTACCTGTGCCCAAGACCAAACCGCTATAGTTCATGACATCTGAAGGGGTTTGACACTTTTTGTGTAAACATTTATGAAGTTCTTAGAAGTTTGTTGATCTAGCATGTGATAATTTTTGTGCTTGTGTAACTCAAAAAGGAATACGTATCTGCTCTGTACCTCACACAGGGCACTTGCACTCTAAGACAGGAGCAAAGGGAAGCAAGTGGTGGAATAGTAAGGGATATTACACAGCCCTCATTAAGAGTCTTAGGAGTTCTGCCATAAGCAAGATTAGAGGTATCTGAAATCGTGTTAGAGATCAATTGATCTACATGATAAAGAAATAACAGATGAAGAATCCAGTTTCACCTATGGTCTCACATAATTAAAAAAAATAGTTCAAGTATTATGTGTCCCATACAGGAGAAGTCTGTTCCTCTGCGTGTGGCCAACATGTACTTGCTTCAGAAAAAAGATAAGGGACTCACAGACATCTGAAACTAAGACTTGAAACAGAGTTAAGGCACATGAACTGCATTCAGAATATATTTCAAGGCTATTTGCAACATATTCCAAATGACACCATCAGACTCTTTAGAAGTATCAAATAATGCAACTGCCACATTGAAAGGAAAAAAAAAAAACCAAAAACCAGACTTATTTCTCCATGGAAATATCCACAATGAAAGAAACTTGAACAGGTGTTTCAGTCTAAAGCACAGTCTCTAAACAGGCTTTGCTACAACGCAGCTATTTCACAATATTGCCAGAGATGAATTCACCAAAGTTTGCATTGTGGCATGCAGAACCTCAGCCAAAAATATCATGATTCTAATGTTCCATGTAAAAAAAAAAAAAAAAAAAAAAAAAAAAAAAAAAAAGAAAAAAAAAAGAAAAAAATCAGGTCTATTACAATTTCTTTGGAGCAATACACTACAGGATGGCCTCTTTAATAATTGCATTTTGACTTCAATCTCAAAGTAGGTTCAAGCTTAGTACAGTATTTCCCTGTCTTTCTGTAAGTGAAATATCTTTCAAGCATTCTTTTAAGACCTTTCCCCTTCCTATTACATTCTTCTGATAACTTGTTAATTGGTCCACACCCTCCTTGTGCTTTTAAGCACCCAAACTGGAGCTGAGGTTTCACCATCACACAGCAGAATAGAAAAGTTACTTCACATGTATAGTACTTTTGTTGATCTGTCCTCATATAGCATTTTCCTTTTTTTGCAAAGTAAAACATTGACTCATGACCAACCTGCAACCCTGTAGAACCTCTAGATCGTCACCTGAGGAAGTGCTGCTTATCCAGCTATTTTTCATGTTGATCTCCAGAGCTCCCTTTTAAAGCCTATGATTCTAAGATACGATTTGACATCTGCTACTTCTCCCTTATGTACATAACTTATCAGAAAAATTTTCACATTTCTTCTGCACAAATCCATTATAATATTCATTTCTCTCCTTATTTTCTCATTTGCAGCAGTTCAATTTGTTCAAGCAAATTTCCAACAACTGAAATTAAGCTATTTAACCTTTTATTTCCAGGGTATCCTCCTCCCCTCTCCCCACCTTTCTTTTTGGGCAAGGAACATTTAATACCTTTTCCTCATCCTCCAGAATGTTCTCCACTTACAAAGCGCATATCAAACAAAATCCCTCCCCACAATTAATGCTGCAAATGATGCTTCAGCCAGGTGTCTGGAATGAACTAGGAAAACCCCACAAAACCACACCCTTACCCCCCCACCCCATACCCACAACCAACACCCCACAAAACAAACAAAACCTACCACCACCACAACTGCCCAGCCACTGGAAAAAAAATCCACCTGTATTTTATCTAATCCTTCTCAACCTTTGCCAAAGCTCCTGGCTGTACCAGCCATCTGATTATAGCCAACCTATGCAATGAAAACTAAAGCAAAATGGAAGAAAAATATTAAATGCCTTCTCAGTTTAATCTGTTGACAGCTCTCCTTCCTCACAAAGTAGCAGACCAGTATTTTCCCTTGATCACAGACTTACTACAGTCTTACTACTCCCAGTAGCTTTATTTAATTTTGTACTTTTTGTCCACACTGTTGGTTTGGTTTTTTTTTTTGGTTGTTGTTTTGTTAAAAACAAACAAACCAACCCCACAAACAACTGGCCATGCCTAATACTTTGAGCTAGCATCTACTTTGTCTGATCTTTCTTCATGTTTTCAAAGCTACTGGAAAGGCCATGATTTAGCCAGGTCAGTTTCTTATCATTTTCCCTAGCCGCCTTCTACAATAGCAAAATCCATTGCAATGTCCTCAGAGACTCTTCAACAAACTTGTAAACTCTTCGCTTGGACTGATTGTCCAAAGCATTTTCTCTGCACACTCTCTGAATTTGCTGAAGTCTGTTATGTTTAAGTTAATTTTCTTTGTTTTGCTTTTCACTTTCCTTTCTTAAGAATTATGGCCTCCATTATTTCACAATCAATAACTACACTGCTTTCCTTGTCACATTTTCAATCAGTTCTTCCCTACTTACTACGTTCAAATGTAATATATCCTGTAGTTTTTTGCCTTCTCTATTTTAGGTTATCTATGAAAAACCTATCCCTAACAAATTCCCAAAACTTGCTCTATATTGTTTATCTGCTGTATTCTTCTCCCAACAGATAGATAGTTGGAAGTTGTTAACTCACTGGAAGAGGTAGGCAACAAGTGTCAAAACGCAAACGTTTAAGTTAATTATGCACATAAACTGCGTAGAAAGCGAGAATTAAGTTACTTCACTTTTTTAAAACAAATCTCATATTTCCCTTTCATTTGTATTAATGATTTTACATTAATTAAAAGCTATGTGGATCCAAGCTTCCAGGCCCCCATGAAGCACTATGTATAATTACTGAGTCTCATCAAATCTATAAGAGACATATGTAAGAGCTTGAAATATGACATCTCATTTCTGTAAAACATTATGCAGTGTGAAAATACCAGTGCAAAGTAGAATTAGGTGAATCTCTAATTCATAAGTACAATTACATGGACCTGTTGGAGTGCGTCCAGAGGAGGCCACAAAAACGGTCAGACGACTGGAACACCTCTCCTATGAGGAAAGGCTGAGAGAGTTGGGGTTGTTCAGCCTGGACAAAAGAAGGCTCTGGGAAGACCTTATTGCAGCCTTCCAATACTTAAAGGGGGCTTATAAGACAGATGGGGACAGACTTTTTAATAGGGCCTGCAGCGACAAGATAAGGGGTGATGCTTTTGAACTAAAAGAGGGTAGATTCAGACTAGGTATAAGGAAGACATTTTTTACAATGAGGGTGGTGAAACACTGGCACAGGTCGCCCAGAGAAGTGGTAGGTGCCCCATCCCTGGAAACACTCAAGGTCAGGTTAGACGGGCCTCTGAGCAACCTGATCTAGTTGAAGATGTCCCTGCTCATTGCAGGGGGGCTGGACTAGATGACCTTTTAAGGTCATCTTTTTAAGGACCCTTCCAACCCAAACCATTCTATGATAATCCTAGCCCCCTCCTCCCCCCCCTTTTTTTAATTGCACATTAAACAAATTTTTTTGAGAAAATACTTTGTTTAGTACAACCTTGTTCAAGTTAAGGTCAAGAAATAATATCATGAGAGAAATTTTTTAAGAATCCAGACAGAATTAATGACTGTGAAAGACAGAAATTAAGGAGATGCAAGACAAAAAGACAGGGTTGGGAAGAGCAATCATGTGGTTTGGGTTAGCAAAATTACAGACACAATTTTAAAAACCCATTTCACATTCTTCAACTTGGCACAGATGGATGCAAGGCCAAAGCAATACAATACATCTCACGCAATCAGTTCTCAAAACCTGTTCTGGTCTTTACATAACACGTGTGGTCTCTTCACTATACAGCTGTGTCTCCGTCCTATACATCCAATACTACAAAAATATTTTTGTAGTTAAATGTGATTGTGCTAGGGAACAGGCACTGTTCAGATTACAAAGATACTACTCCTCAAAGGTCTGCTTGACTCCGTAGAGGTGATTTTATCAAAACTACCTATCTGAAAGTCAGGATGCTCTCACTTTTTCTAGGGAAGATAAGATGACCCTTGTTTGTAAAGCATGCTAATACTTCAGAAGGAAGGTTTACATTTTATTATTATAAAAACACTAATTACCAGCCAGATCTAGTAAAAGAACTGGCCTTTTCTCCTAACAGCAGCACATACACTACAGAGGAAGTTTACACAATTGCTGCCCAATTTTTTTTGCAATATCTGTTATTGCTGGCCAATCAATAATATGACTGGCACTGTCACATTTACCTCAGTCAGAAACCAGGAATCTGAATTGGAGAGCGTAAGAACTGCCACAGAAATGAATTTAACCAACTTACAGAGCAGTCTATACACATCACTTATCATAAAATAAAGTGCTCATCTTTTTTCTACATGAATATTTTTGAAACAACCTACTTCACAAGTTATTTATAATTTAAAAATCTTCAGAGCAGCGACCCTTTCTGTAATAACTTTATATAGTACTGGGATACTAGACCCCTATGCCTACACTGAGAGGAAGGTACTTCAGAACAAAACATTATTATGACTATGATATAAAACAAGACAGTCATTTAGAAGTATTTCTCCATCATGTTTGAAGTTTTCTATAACAGATTTACTGTGTAGTGTGGTTTAAACATACAACTGACTATTTTCTCTATATTCACAAAGGTAACCCAAAGCAACTAGCCAAATAACAAAAAATAATGTGCCAGATTTGAGAGGCAAGACATAGAAGAATAGCGTCTTGTTAAAAATTTATTAGAAATATTTGAAGCATTGGATATTTCAACAGAGACATCATAGTCTATTGCCTCTAAGATGATAAAAGCTGATGACTGCATAACAACAACATTGGCAGTAAATCATAAAAGCATTATGTAGATAAATTAAAGCACTCCAGTCTCATAGTAAAATGTTCTAGAGAAAAGAAACTGAAAGAACGCAGTGTGAAATGTGGGCATCATCACTGGATATAAATTAATTTTAGAGATACACACTTTATAATACACAAGTTAATTTCTCTGCAAGGACTAGCGTCATGCTTTGATGCATGCATTTCCCTGAAAGTCTTATTTTATGAGGCATAAAAAAATTCCCCAATGTTCCTGTTGCTAGTTCTTTGCAAAAATAAAGGAAAATGTAAAATAATACTTGGTTTTGATTATGAGTAGAAGAATTTGCAATTTTATCCATAAATCGTTTACTTCAAATTCTTATTTGTGCATTCTTGTTTCCCACTCATGCCCAAAAGAATAAGTTGGGTAAGTTTAATTCTGTTGGCAAAATACTGAACATGTACATAACACTGAAACTGGGGGGGGACACAGGGGGATGGGGACAATGACGGACAGACAACAGTAAATAGCCAGGAAGTCACCTAATGTCAACACCAGAGATTGTTTGAAATAACTACAACTGTATTTTACTCTATTCTACTAAGCAAAATATGAACTCCAAGTAAAATTTCTATAGTCCTATTTAGGAACATTGCTCCTTAGACTTGCTTGAAAGAGCTAAAAGCCTAATCAAAGACTTCAGGATGAAATGGTTTAGCTGTGACACTAACAACTCCTTTCTTGGAGTTATTACCCAGAGGTTTGGGGTGGGATGCAGGGCTATGACACACCAAACTCCAACTTTGCATGGATTAATGCTTAACAACTACAAGGTTTAATACGCCAATGCAAAAAGCAGATGTGGTTTATCTACAATGGGTTTTTGTTTATAAGATCATAAAGTTTAGCCCACAGGCTCAATAATTCAAGTACTTCTGAAACAACAATTTATTAGAGTGTAGAATTCTACACACAACAGGACAAACACTATTATGTGAAGCACTGCTACATTTTCTGTATAAAACAGACTTACATGAATAGCTTATCAAAATATTCTGCTTTGTATAAATTTGCTAGCGCAACATTGGAAGATGACTGGACTCAAGACAAATGAAAGCTGAACTTGAAAACTGAATGAATTTGATTCATCACCCTTACCCAACAAATCAACAAATCTTTTTCTGGGACCAAAACATTTATAGTAGCCAGTTATACCAATTATGAAATGTCTGTTTCCTTGTGCAATTGCTATAGAGGAGATTATTCCCGGAAACACATGCACACAAACCAGTTTATTATATTCTACCAGATAAAACTTGCAGGTAGACATGCTGCATTATAAAAAATAAACAGTTAAATAATAAACAGCAAACAGTAATGGTAAGGTTAATACAACATTAACATACAGTGTATACTAATTTCATATGGTCACACACATTTTCAAAAAAGGCATTAGTAGTATACAAAAATAAACAAACATAATAACATAAGACAGACAGATGATATATATATTCATACTGATAACTATGGCTTAATGAATCAGACGGTTTAAACTGATATATCCTTTAGGTAAAGCAATGCAGATTTTGTACCATCAAGGAAAATCTTTGGATAGGAGCAGTGGACAAAATTCAAGTAAGAAATGCTAAAATGTAATCTGAAAAACAGATTGTTTGAACAGGGCACAGAAATATTAGGCGTGCGTGCATGTGTGGCTAAGCCAAACACAGATATGCTTCTGAACAAACATTACCACTTAAGCAAAAAACAAAAAAACCCCAAGAACTAGTAAGTTGGGGCTTTAGCAAGATTTGATATAATAGCCTATCAGAAACTTGGAGACACAAACGACACAAAATAGCAGAATATTATAACACCAATGCATAAACTAGAAGTGTTAACTGAAAAGGTTAGAAGTTTTCAATTACTACAGAGACTATTTAAAGAGATACCCTATTGGAAATTCAGAACTATACATCCATTTAAAAAAAAAACAAAAAAAAACAAACAAAAAAAACCCCAAAAAAACCAAAACCAAAAACAAGACGACTTTGAGAGGACCAGGCAATCTTGTCATGGTTAAGCAGCTTGGTGAAAGAGCAGTGTTGTAAGAAAGACAACATCATTCAAAGCACTAAAGTCACGTCCAAATGGAGAAATAAGAAAAGAACATACTCTCTGTCAGGTTAAATATAAAGACACATTAAAATCTTAAGAACAACTTGCAAAAGGAAAGAAAGGCATGCGAAATCTGATTTCTAACACATCAGGAACAGGACACCTAACAAAGTTTATAGGGAAAGATAAAAAGATATACTCAGATAAATTAAGGCAACAGTAGAAAATATAAATTAATTTTTATATGAGTAGTCATTGAGGAGACACGTTGAGGTTCCTCTGTTGACTAGGTTGGTGGCAAGGAGGATACTCTGCATGATTTATTTCAAACTGAAATGTTGGTAGAAGAGGATATAAAGCCAATGAGAAAAATCAATACTAACAGACTACAGATAGTAAAGCACACTTCCCAAGAATTCTAAAGGAAACGAAATATGAAACAATTTACTGTGTAATCTCTCACCAAAAATTGCCTTAGTATGTGAGGAATGAAAGGTGGCAAATGTGACACTGAAAAAAAAAATTTCCACTAATTGATAGCAAATATACTAAGAACAGTAGAACAAGCAGTAAACAAATCTGAATCACATATCATCATCCAATCACCTTGAATAAGAATCAACTTGGATTTCATAATACCAATTTTGTATTGCTTTTAGAGATATTTGAAGGGCTTAGTGTCTATGCAGATGGAATTGTGGTTGATATACAGTCCATATGTATTTCCCAAAAGCACTGAACAGGTTTCTTACTAAAAGGTGTTTAAATTAAGCTGCTACAAAGTACAAAGAGCCTCACATAAATAAAGTGTTTTTTTCATTAGGCAGAGTTAACCATGGTGTCTTACAGAGACAGGGGGTCTGAAGACCAGACATCTGAAGACCAGGCATCTTCAGTACATTCCCTTTCATTTCTGATGCCAGATGACAAATCTCAGACTACACACCTTAGTCAAAATTTTGGAAAGTTAGTACCTGACAAAAAAACACCTATCATGGAAAAAGTAGTAACAAACTCTGCTTTGAAGTATTTATAATAGCTTATCTTCATCTTAAAGCACTTTCAGAGAAAAGAATCATGTGCAGTAGAGCACTGTTGCTACATGGCCTAGAAAGAAACTGCAAGATTAGAAAGCTGTAAATACTACATCATATACTGCTATATATTTATTTTTATGAAGACAAGAGCAAAGATTTGTGGTTGACTATTTTAGGAGTTTCTTCAATAATGACTTTGACCTGCCATGTTCTTTTTTGTTTTTAATAAGTGCCACTACGTGCACATTGTGATAAAATAAACAAGAGCAATTTAGATTACCAGCATTCGTTACATTTGTCGTCTTCCACCTCTCATAATAAGCCATGCAGCTGTGTCACAGAATACTGCATCTACATGCACTGCCAGAAATCTGAACAGTTAGCCACAAGAGAAATAGAGAAGGGGCTTAGAAATAGCACTCTAGGTACAGTCTGTGAATATGACTAGGGAAACAAGAATAACACAGCATGGCCACAAACCAAAAACGTGGATTGCCTCCTGGTACACTGACTTTTTGATAACTAGTTAAAAAGGCCAAAAAAACCCTACCCCCCCCCCCCCCCCAAAACACTGAGGTGGCGTCTATAAAACCAATTTATTACTAAGTCATTTACTGAGTACAAGGGTAGCTCTACCATTACCAGTGTTGGACAGTGAATTATGAAAAACGGTAGATGAACTGAAATAATTTTAAAAAAAGAGAAATTACTCTTGATAGCAACATATGCTTCAGTAAGACTCCTCACGAGAAGATCTGACAAGGCTTCCTCTTTCAGGGGTGGGGCAGGGAGGAGGATCATCAATCAAGGGTGTGTAATCCTGAGGATTCTTGTTGACTTCACTCTTCCGCTTAGGCGGCATAAGGATAGCAGCAAATCAGCTGCAGGAATCTATCTGCAGGTATCAACAAAGACTCCTAAATTGTTTATATTTAAATTTCTCAAAGGCTCATTAGTATGGAATCTAACTATCTTCCCACTGGAGAAAATTTCTTTAAAAATGATGAATGTAAGATACTTTCAAAAAGAGTAAGCTCTTTATAGACTCTACTAAACTCAAGGAAGAAAAATGCATTCTCCTTCTGAAAATAGGAGCGCATTATCTGTAATTTCTGTGAATGCAAAGTATTTTAAAAGTCTTCTCATTTATCTACAATTTCTCTCATTATATAAGTGGGCACTCCATGTTACAAATCTTAATTTCTATTTTGTGTTATCATTTATTAAGGTGACAACAGTAACACCTACATTCTTAATTTATATTGCCAGTTCCATTGTTAATGTCCATGCCAATGACATTTTTGGGGATCTAAAAAGCTGAATTTCTGAAAGACAGAACTAAAGTCAAACTTACCGTTTTGTTTTCTAAAGGAAATTATTAATACTTACCTATGGAGTCATTCATATTTAGTTTCTTTGGAGATATAATCAATGTTGTAAGTGCAGATGCCTTAAATAAAATAAGTTAAAATAAAAGTCTACCTTTATCAGTAATTCATTGTGAAATGGTTCAGAAATAAAGTTACAACAAATGAACCTGTTTGAAAACACTTAGTGGACACTGTACCTCCAATAAGAGGAAAAACAAATGCACCACTCGGCAGAAGCAAATCTACTGTAAAAAGCTACCAATTCAAATACTGCCCTACACTGAAGATATGCTCAATTGCATTTTGATGCAGAGTCCTTCTGTTTTGACACAGGGCCCTGGAGAGACTGTCTACAAGCATTAGAAGATGGCCATGATACAAGCTCCATCTATCTTGTAAAACCAGAAAACACAAACCGGCTTATGCAGGTCTGGTGTGATCAACGGCATGACCCTGGTGGCTGGACAGTCATTCAGAGACGGCTGGATGGGTCTGTCAACTTTTTCAGGAACTGGGAAACATACAAGGTTAGGACAAGTGAGCAGTTTGATGTTTTCTACCCTCTAAAAATTACTGGTAAGGCTAATTTAAAGGGTGATTTTAGAGTCTGGCCAACAGCTTACTTGAAAAGGAACCTGTGTGTTTACCTTTCCAGAAGAGGAAGTCTCTATAAAATAAGTTACTGTGGTTTTCTACTGAAGAATACACTCAGATTTATCACTAAAACAGATGCATAATACTAACATGCTTCTCCTGCTTCCTTTACAGCAAGGATTTGGTAATATAGATGGAGAATATTGGCTTGGATTAGAAAATATTTATTGGTTAACAAATCAAGGCAACTACAAACTGCTCATAACAATGGAAGACTGGTCAGGCCGAAAAGTCTTTGCTGAGTATGCTAGCTTCAGACTGGAGCCAGAAAGCGAATATTACAAGTTGAGATTGGGACGCTACAATGGCAACGCGGGAGATTCTTTCACTTGGCACAATGGTAAACAGTTCACCACGCTGGACCGGGACCATGATGTATACACAGGTACAAAGTCCCTTTCAGTTGCCTTGCCCTGCCACCGCCCCCTTTTTTAAAAAAAAAGAAAAATACTTATGGTGATATACATACACACAAAAAAAATTACATTTTTAGAGATTTGTCAGTTAGCAACTTATGAAGCACAAACTGATGTGTCAACCCCGTATGTACTGACACTGAAACAAAAATTCTCATTTAAATATTTATCAGTTACACTAAACAAAGGTCTGTAAAATACACTATGTTGGGTTATTTGAGACAGCAATGCAAACAAATTTTCCAGCAAGGGAGAGTAACACTAATGAATCTATCTGTAGAACCTAACTACAGCACTGCTTCCTGAAGAAGCCTAAATTCACCTTGTACCACATGGTATCTACATGTTAAAACACACAGTTAAAAGAAAAAAATTGTTTTGTGCTTAGCTTGCTTGCTTGCTGTAAGATTTTTCATATGCTCCTAAGACTGAATTGGAGCTTTCTTTTGCAGGTAATTGCGCTCATTACCAGAAGGGAGGATGGTGGTACAATGCATGTGCTCATTCAAATCTCAATGGAGTTTGGTATCGTGGAGGACACTATCGCAGTCGGTATCAGGATGGTGTTTACTGGGCTGAATTCCGGGGGGGATCATATTCACTCAAGAAAGTTGTTATGATGATAAGACCTAACCCCAATACATTCCACTGAAATAATTCTCTTGGTTTGCTTTCTTGTTCTAAAAAATCACATAAAGCTATGATGTTATTATCTGGAATTATCTTTTCAGAAATGAGGAATGTAAGATATTGTACATTTATTGCTAAGATGTGAGGGCTTGTATATTGTATTTTCAAGAATCATTCCAGGAAAAAAAAGCTGAAGAAAATAAAGGAACTGAAATGACATAACATTCAGAATACCTCTTGGTACTAAAAGTAGTTATATTAAACCTTTTAGAACTGGCAGTTTAGATGGACTGTAGATAAACTTTCTGGTTTTTGTTCCCTGTAAATTAAGTTTGGATCGTAAAAATACTGCCCCAACATTTAAATATTTTTGTATGTTATATTATGTATAAATATTCTCAAATACAGGAAATATTACAAACTGTACAGCAAGAGTTTTATTATTATTATTATTATTATGAGCAATCATTTGACATAGGAAATCATATCCTTTGAACTGTGTAGCTGGTACATGTACAGTAGTGTGATTATTCTAATTTAATCTTTGTTAACTGCCATGAATAAAGTTAGTACTATATAATTTGATTTTGAGAGCAGATAACTCAAACCATTACTGTCGTGATAAATCCAATCTTCCCCCTTCACTTTGAGCATTTTAATAATCTGCTCCTATATAAATTAGAATGCACATTTGATTCAAATATTTTAGATTTAAAACACTAATGATTTTCCCTACCAAAATGAAGTAGCTACCTGCGTATGGAAATTTAATCCAGATTTACAAGAGATATAATGTGCTGTATAGCCAACATGTTATACTACACAACTGTCACGGTATTTTGTACCTGACTTCAGTCATTACCTGCTGTGTAGCCTCTAATCAGAAATGGCTGGATATAAATTAAAGGGACTATCCAACTTTGCAGGCAAATGATGGATACCAATACATAAGGTATTTAATACCCTTAGCCAGTAGATGAAAATTATATAAAGAAGTTACCTGTAGCCAAAAGAAGTTATATTTACCATATTTCACAATTATAACATATTACTGTCAAATTATTAAATAGATTTACTCATCTATACTTAGAGGTCAGTCACAACTATGAAATTCTGACTGGGATAATTCTAATATTCTTCTGGGGTAGGTTTCTAGAACAGATTGTTGTAACACCCATTTCAAAACAGCAACTGCTATGAAAAAATATAAGTTAAAGAATGCATATAAGAAGGAGAGCAAAAGCCTCTAGAAGTTCAATATATTTTTCAGTAAGCCTGTAAGATACTTACTGTGCATTTGTGTGTGTGTGTGCTTGCACACTTTTTCCCCTTATTACCTCATCACTTCTTTACAACAGTATGATGTGCATTAAACTGACATGTCATGTAGCATGTGTTGTATATAACTGAAACTAGGGTTTTTAAATATATTACATTACCCCTGTAATATTGTAATCCTTTAATAAAGCAACAAATGTTATTCTGACATGTTCAAATTGCATCCTGTTTTAGTTCAGATTACTCATAGCAAAGAAGAGATAATTTCTTAATTTCACACCACTGTACCTCATGACTCAAATCAACTCTGATACACAACTACTATTAACATGTGTGAAGTGTCTAAATATTGCAACATCAAAAGCAAAGCAATTTTCAGCTGAGAAAAATACTAAATTTCCACACATCCCAAGGAAGAACAACTTTTTGTAGGTCATATGAAAACCCCAAAATTTTCAAACGATATTCAAGCTTTATCTCCACTGGTTTATCTACTGGACTCTGGAAAACAATTAAGTTTTAGGTAAGAAATATTAAACACATCTACTGGCTCTACAGCCTGGCCACAGTGCTCTAATGATTAGGACTGTAGCATTAAGGCAGTAAAATTCCTGCTAACATCTACAACTAACCACTAGTTTTGTCAGAAAAAAACACACAGTAGACTGACACCGCCTACCTTAGAAAAGTCACTCATGAGTTCTTCAACGTGCATGGTGTGCATGCACATTCATTATATGTCTATAACTAAATAATCAAAACTTCCTGAAAATACTTAAGCATAGCAATATCCTTAGGTCACATTCATACTCCACCCTCTTCTTGGACTCCTTCGGTAACGTGCTACCACAGCATATCCAGGTAGAGCACAACACATAATCCACGGACTAAGATACAGGGGCAGAAAAACAAACAATGCATTAGCCGTATGTGTATTAGTTTGGAAGAACTTGATGCTACTGGTAACTAACTACTCTGGAGTGTTTGCCCACTTTTAAAACATGGGTAACTAGGAGCATTACCTCCCTGCACTCACAGGTTGCATGAAAAGAACTATCAGAAGCTTTATGAAGATAGCAAATTCAAGATACTCTTCCAAGTGCTACTTCATGCTTGGCTTGGTGAAGGAATGCAGAGAACTTCAGGTATCCATTGCATATATCTCAAGAATGGGGCATTCACTAGAAAAGCTAATTACAGGTGCTTTTCTGTAGCAGGAGATATGGCTACAGATACATCTCCCTAGTATACACTCATGACAGGCTTTAAACTCACGTCCAGGCTGACAGTCTTTTGTTAAAATAACTGTATTCCTTAACTTTTCTACGTAAAAGGTGAGTGATTTACCTAGAGTCTTGTCCATGTAATTAAAAAAAAGTGCACAAAAGTCAGTGTATGAAGACCTGTTTTAACCCTGGAGATACCACATCTAAGAGAAGAACTTAGGCAAGCTAAGTTCTTAAATGGCATTAGCTGTGCTACACTCCTCCTCCCTGGAAAAGAATAAGAGGAAGAAAAAGCCTTTTAAAGAATGCTTGGTCATAGGGACTTCACTCTTCCCCACACTTTCAGCTAATATGATAGCACTCACAGATGCTATTTTCAATGAAAGGTGAAGGACAGAGCGTATAACGGTGGGCTCGAATAGCTAACCTGTAAGGAAAATAAGGATCAGATTAAACTATCATTGAGAAACACAGTCGACAGCTAGAGGAAAACTGCAAATAGCATTGTAAGAAACCATCAGATTCGCATCTAAAGATGGGTGAAGGATAGACATAGCTGTAGGGTGGACCCAAATCAAAGTAATAAAAAAATCTCTGGCCTACTTTACAGAGAAATTTTAAAGTCTTAATCTAAAAATGGTCACTTCTCTCATAAGCTCAAGATGCCTTTTTCTCTTCTCTGAGGAAGAGAAATGAGATACAGAGAAACAGAGCGAGTGCTGAAGTTGCCTGGATCTGAAGAGGCTGAATGATCTACCTAAGAAGTATACCGAGATTCTTTGCAGTCTGTAGTCTTGAAGTTCCACAAAATAAAGCATTTGACTGACATGCAGTACTTGCCACACACAATAGTTGAGGATGGAAGGGACCTTTGGAGATCATCTAGTCCAACTCCCCTGCTCAAAGCATGCTCATCAAGGGCAGGTTGCCCAGGGCATTATCCAGTGTAGCTTTTAATATCTCCAAGGACAGACTTCACAACCTCTCTGGGCAACCTGTTCCAGTGTTTGACCACCTTCACCATAAAAATGTTTTTTCCTTAAGTTTAAATGGAATTTCTTGTATTTCAGCTTGTGTTTATTGCTTCTTGTCCATTCACTAGATATCACCGAGAACAGTCTAGTTCCATCTTCTTTACATCACCCGATCAGATTTTTACAGACATTGATAGTATTTCCCCCCCTAAGCCTTCTCTTCTTTAGGCTAAACAATCTCAGCTCCCTCAGACTCTCCTCCTGACAGACACTCCAGTCCCTTAAGCGTCTCTGTGGTGCTTTGCTGGGCTCACTGCAGTATGTTCATGTCTTGTACTGGAAAGCTCAGAACAGGGCACAGTATTCTAGATGTGGCCTCACTGGTGCTGAGTAGAGGGAAGAATCACCTCCTCTTGACCTGATAGCTACACTCTTCCTAATGCAACCCAGGATGCTGCTGGCCACCTTAGCTTGACACCCATCAGGTCCTTTTCTGACTAGCTTGCTTTCCAGCCAGTCAGCCCCCAGCCTGTACTGGTACACAGCATTACCTCTCCCCAGATGCAAGACATGGCAATTCCCTTTAATCAGCTTCCTGAGGTTCCTGTCCACCCAGTTCTCCAGCCTGCTGAAGTCCTCTTGAATGGCAGAAAAATTGTCTGGTCTATCAAGGTCTCCTTTCAGGTTTGTATCATCTGCAAGTTTGCTGAGGGCACACTATGTTTCATTATCCAGGTCATTAATGAAGATATTAAAAAATATCAGACTCCATATTGAGCCCTGAGGCACACTGCTGCCCAGTGGTATCCAGCTGGAATTCATGCTGCTCATTACAACCCTTTGAACCCAGCAGTTCAGCCAGTTTTCAGTCCACCTCGCTATCCACTTACCTACTCCACACCAAACCACAAGTTTGTCACTGAGGATTGTGGGAAACAGTGTCAAAAGCCTTACAATGGAGGAAAGAACCAGGATTTTGGGTGATAGGGCAGTGTGGCTAGAACAAGAAAGCTTGGTGCATCTACACTTAGATTTAACAAATTCACTAGCTAAAAAAAGCTGGAGAACAGAATAGTTTAGAAAATGGAGGAGAGAAAAAAAAAAAAAAGATTGTGCTGTTGTATCATTGGCCAAGAGCGATGTTCACAACAAGAACTATGGCTCAGCTGGCTGACAAAGAAGAACTGAAGATACCTGACACATTCAAACCAACTGGGGGTGGGAAGGAGGGAGTTGAAAGGATACAGAAAACAAGGTCCAAATTAACAAGAATATACATCCAGTTGTACCTAACAAGTTAGTTCCTATCATATTTAAAAAATCATATTTACATCATAATAAAATACTTTGCAGAAGTGTTGTAGGGCAACATTTAAAACACACAGATTTACTGAAATTAAAGGCACTGGAAAAAGTTGTCCATGTTACTACACAGATTCTACTCAGGAAAGGTATTTACCAACTGGACTTTGCTTGGCTCAGTGTGGACCATCAAAGTAGGACAACAATAAGGACCATCTCATTACTACAAAATTTAGCTAAGGCTTGGTCAGATAAGCCCTCTAGAAAATGGAAAAAAAAAAACCAAACCCAAACAAAACCCACATCCCAATGCTTAATGAGGTATTTTTTGCATAAAATTTGCATGAAATAATTTTAAACAAACCCAGAGGCTGGCACATCAAAAACAATTAAACATAGAGAATTATGGAACTTATACAGTGAAGTAAGTTATTGGCAAGTATATTGGCAGAATCACAGATTTGCAAAATTTCACTATGCCTATTCTTTTTCAAATTCACAGAACAGAACTCAGTTTTCAATAGATCCACCATTTCACTACTATAAACTGTAAAAGGTCTTAGTTTTCCCTGTTTGTCTAATTATTTCCAGTTCTTTCAGTTACATTCTTGTTTCATCACTCCCCAAAGAAGTACATCTCTGACAACACTATGCTGCCTAAAAATCACATACAAAACATTTTCCTATAATTTGCAAAGGCACATCAGGTGAGTTTATACAGAAGGGGAGAACTGAAGCACAACTGAAGAGAGTTCTAACAGCTTCAATTCTCCTGTACTCCTTCTTCATTTCAAAAAGTACTATAGAAATAGTCCTGAAACTTCTAACCTCCTAAAAACTTAGGTTGCTTTTCAGACTCTTTGAAATATCTCTGCCTTTTTCAGAACAGTAAAGAAAATGCTGTTAACTAATACATTATCTGTGTATCAGGAACTAAACAATGGGGCTCCACCTATAGCATTTAGACAAAAGGCTATATCGCAAGATTTAAGTTACTTCAGAAGACAACTCGTTATTCTCTTATATTTCGTGGGAGTTCTTTCCTGAAACTATTCTATTATAATTCAAATTTTTCAGCATTATATTATATTCCAAGGAAAAACAAAACAAAACACCACGACTCAGTGAAATCTGTAGATTGTAACAGAACATACCCATCTTTGTCCTTTCTATAACATACAGATACAACCTAAAAGATCACCTACAGTGAAGACAGGAAAAAGCTGTAGCTAGTGACTGCACCCATGAATTTTCAACATAATGTGACTGCTGTTTTTTCTTAGATCACACCGTGGCTAAATGCTTCCAACAGTCCAGACCACAGCATTGCCAATCTCATTATTTTTTCTTTCTCTCTGTTTTTTTTTTTTTTTTTTTTTTTTAAAGCTTGGAAGATCTGTCTGGAAAGAAAAGAACTGTTGGATGTTTTAACATCATAAGGAATATATTAATCTCTCATATTATAGCTTGAGGTTGTAAACATACCAGTTGCTGTCTCCTGTATTCATCTGGTTACACAAAGGTTCAACTGCACCACTTAGGAAGCAGGGAAAACCTTACTTTAAAAGAGCAGCAACACTGCTTAGTCTTCGCAATCACTAGGGAGAGGCTCTTTGTGATGTACGAAACCTGACATACAACGTATGCAGGAGGACAGGAAGTCTAAAGGAGGTTGGCTGGACACCAGCAGGAATTTCAGATTCAACCCTGTAACTCAGTAACATGCAAATTTTTTCCTTTCATTACCTATGTCTTTTATTAGGCTTGTAACACTTTTGCCCATTTCAGAAATATTTTCATTTTAAATTTAATTAAAACTGGCTTGGAGTGATGTCCCAATAACTGGATAGTACTAAAGCATTTCTTAGACGAGGCTGTGAGCCAATTCTATAAAACCAGGGTACTTGGTCAACTTAAGCAGTTATTTAACTCTCCAGCACATTCTCCAGCATGTCTCAAACAATCTCAGACTGCCCCAGATGGAATGAGAACTGATATCCCACAACTGAGTAACTGTCTTGCAGTGAGAGACAAGAGGCTCTACAGCATGAAATGGGAGCCCCATGAACGCTGCAAATCTTCAGAAACTTCGTTACTCTCGTTCAGTGTTGTAAATTCACTATTTACTCCTAACATAGATCTATTAGTCTACTTGTTCATTTAAGCAGACAGATTAAAGAAGCTTTTCCATACCTAATATTGTCTCCCCCAGAAGATATTTATTCACTGAAACAAGTCCCCTTTGAATATTCTTTTTGG
The DNA here is from genome assembly GCF_047370975.1 of Nipponia nippon. NCBI lineage: Eukaryota > Metazoa > Chordata > Aves > Pelecaniformes > Threskiornithidae > Nipponia > Nipponia nippon. The sequence goes on along the minus strand of NW_028262332.1, from coordinate 13,018,096 downwards.
ATAAACTAAACGTTCCTTCAAACCTGAAATTATTTTCAAGGAAGTTCCAATAACTCATACCAATTTTTCAATGCATTTTTTTATGTATGGCCATTAGGGATGGCCATCAAATTTATTTAATAAGAAATATTTTACTTAAGCAGTGCTGACTGTTATCCACAGGAATTTGTGCTGGGACTCATGCTGTTCAACATACTCGTAAGTGACCTGAAAATGGGAGTGAACAATGGAGCAAACATCTGATGATGATATTAACTAATTGAGGGGAGCAAAGAGAAGGGCTGACTGAGAGGAACTGCAGAAGGATTTATGAGACAGACTGCTTGGACAATAAGACAGGAGATGAAAAATCTACAGACAGTGATACATCCACAGGAAAAGCAGTCTCAACTTTCCATATAAAACAAAAGGAGCAACTAATTGCCAATAAAGGCAAGATCTTGGGATTACAATGAACAGTTCCTGAAAACAGCTTCCTTTTTTGATTGCTACTAAACTTTGAGCTAACAGAATGTTAGGAATTAAGCAAAACACAAAAAACTTTCTGAAGTCACTGTACAAGTCTAACATGCACTTTTATCTTGCAGTCCACACGCACTCTCTTCCCCTAAAAAAGGATACAGAACTGAAATGCTGCCACGGAAGGTTGCCAAAGATTCCAAGTGGCATCTGTACAAGGCATGATCAAGTAATCCAAGCACACTTCCTTTTGGAAGCAAGGTAACTGAAGATTTAGTGTGAAGACAACACAGATAATGACTGAAGTCCATAACATCAGGAGTAGCCTCAAGAAGTTGCATAAAGAACAAGGTAGGATTTATCTAGTAAAGGTAGAAAATGCCATGTTCAAATCAAGCAAAAGAATGTGGTACTGGACAGAGCTGAGGAAATCCTTCCCAGCTGGGTGCTGTGGATGCAAGGAATTTACATGTGCTTAAAGAGAGAGTGCATGAGTTCATGAAAGAGAAATCCATTGAGGCACTGAGGGTCAGTAATACAAAGACAGCAATTCTGGCCCAGGAAGCCTATGCAGAATTCTTGAGCTCTAGTTATCCAGGTTCAGTGATTTTAAAACATTTACCCTTTTTAGCTCCAGCTTAGCATCATCCTAAATTACTAATAAAGCCAGAAAATAGTTCATTATATGAATATGTAATGTAGTTTCTTCACAAAATAAACCAAAAACTTCCTGAGCTCTTCTGTTTATTTTGATCTTTTCTGAATTCTGATTTTTTTTTTCTGAGTTCAAATTGAATCTGAATCAGAACTGCCATGATAAAAGAAAAATGCAGTATAGCAAGTGTATGTAATCTGTGGATGCCCTATTTGAAAAGATTTTGCTACTTCTGAAGTTCTTTGTTTACCATCTTAGTAGCAAAGTGAAGGATTTAACAGAAACAAAACTTCAGTTTTCCCACAGGCAAACCTTAAAGTCACAAATGCCTCACTCTGACAGGAGAGTAGGTCTGGTGCTGCCTGTGGAGACTAAGCAAGCCAGAGAGCGCACAAAGTCTCAAAACCACTTGGACTACATTCACTAACAACAATGTGTGTGCAGAAATATTCCCAGGTGAAATACTGACAAAAAATCCCGTTTGTCAAATGGGTACTTTGTATACACCACAAAAGAAAAGGAGACTATGAACACTGAACAAGGTTTTAACTGTAGGTCTCTCTTTTAATACCTCTTCAAGTTGAACTACATATATATTTATTTAGCACCCGATAGAAACACTCATTCCAAAAGTACGTACATGTCTTCTCTTGTACACAAAAAAGTGTTAATGGATACGCTTTCCTGTTTTTTATTTTTCTAAAAGGTCTGTTTGGTAATGCAAATTGGACAGATTTTTCCAAAATCTGCAAGTTATACCAATGACAGAAGCTCATTTTTTGTCTTTGTTGAAAGTCTTACTTTTAAATATGATTTGCATACTTTCTTGATCCAGAAGATAATCCAATGCTTCAGGACAGTAGAGAAGAGAAAGTATGAGTGAAAGCATCATTTAGGTAGGTTCTCAGAAACACATATGTGTCTTACTCTTAGATACTTTCTGAAGGCTGTTGAACACCTATATGTCTGTGAAGACATGGTCTCTTGTTCAGACTTCTGGTTTTGTTGTGGCCATATACCAAAGTCTTAAATTTTTTTTTTCCTCTAGAATTCAGTACATAGTCTTCACATGTCTCATACTATTATCACCAAAAACTGTTTCTGAGACTGAAAGCAAGGAAATAGACCCCATTTATTTTATTTTTTTTTTTTAATTCTTATATATTTCTTGTAGACTAAATGAAAAGCAATCATTCCAACTTTCTGCAGGAACAGTGTTTAAAATTTTTCCACTGCATGTTCACGTTGTGTAATAAACTCTGGGGCTTAAGACCTAGCTTAGCTACCATTAAAGTTTTCCAAAATCCTCCCTCAGGCCACAGCACGACCTAATCAGAGTCCTGGAATCCTCAGGGATCCAAGAGTTAGAACCTTACAGTGCTTGTCGATGTATCTCAATTGCACAACATAAACAGAAGACAAGTTACATCTAAGAGACTATGAGAATGCTCAGAGCAGCACTACAGTTGATGACGGAGTACAAGTGTATAGGGAGGTACCTGGGACAATTCTTATCAGCCATGTATCTCATCCATGCAGAACATATGGTCCCTATTGCTATATAAATTCATTAAGGATCATCAGAAAAACCAGGACCTTGTTTTCCCCCAAACTTCCAGCTAGAGATGCTCCGCAGACTTAGGCATTGTTCATTACAGATGCAAATAAAGAATAAGGTACATTTTATGCACATCTAATGAGAAAGCCCCACAGGGAAGAAACAAAATTCTGCTTTCAGTGATCGTTAAAGCTACCAAGACTTCTATTCTTCAGCCAAAAAAAACCAGACAAAAACTAGCACAAACACAAAACCAACACAAAAGCAACCATTAACGGCAAGCACTAACAAAACTGCCGTGACACAGAAAGGCTTAATGCAAAGAGGCTGCATGATATGTGAAGTTTGTCCAGATGACAATTTTGAACATGCTTGAAATAAATGGAGGTGAGCTCTGGTATGTCATGTAGACATAGCCTTTTCAGACCTATGCAACAACCTCGAAGAGAAGATTAGCAGAAAAGATAGAGCATTTTATGATTTTAACCTTGACCAGAATCAAACCAAGCCTGAATTCAAACTTCATTCCTTCAAAGAAGGATGAAGACAGCTTAATAGACTAACTGGCAGGACAGCTGTATACAAATAGTACTCAAATGCATGAAAATGTTACAGTCCTGAATTTATGCCAGTCTTCCACTTCATAAATACAAATACAGTATGTAAAATATTCCCAGCTATTGTTCATATCCTCTACGTCCTAACCTAATAAACTGCCTTTTCAGCTTTTAAATCAGGCTGTCCGTGACAAGAGATTTGTCAACAAGGCTTGGCACATCTGTTTTCTTCTCTAACAGTCTCTTGGTAAAGAATGAAAGCAGTTCTGCAAATGACAATTTGGACAGGATCTCACCTTTATGGATCTATGCCCCTTGCTTGGGGGGAGGGTGGGGGAGTGGGGAGACAAAAAAACCCAAACAAAAAACTATCTCCAAACCATTTAAAATAAACACAATACACATCATGAACTTCTTCTGAAGTACATGCACTAAAGCAACAGAATAAACAGCAAAAAAGCCAAACGGATGAAGATTCTAAAAAGCCTGCTGCAAACTAGATTAAGCTACTGATTGGTTTGAGCACTTATACATCCACATAAAGGTGGTTTGTTTGGTTTTTTTTTTGTAGTCCCTTGAATACTTTAAGACTACAAAGAAGTTTGTGGTGCCAAAAAGCCTATGCAAAGAGTTTTCCTCACATATCTTTTTGAAATTCCATGAATATGTCAGGTTTGCTCACGCTACGTAAGAAGTATCACAATAATGAGAAGCCTTCTAGGAATACAACACAGTTCTTGAAGAACTATTGTGAATCATTCCTAGAATATTTAAATTTTCTTTTCATATATGTGGCTGTAATTGTAGACCATTAACTGGAATTCCTATGTCAGGAATGACAGCCATTCCTAGTACTTTAGGTAAAGGAGTATTTCACATTTGATTTTGTGGAGTTCACGTGGCTGAAGCACAAGGCAGAATGATGTTAGATGAGGAGTTTGCATTAGAAGTGGAATTTGTGGTTATACCAATATTTTAAAATGTTGAAGACATCTCTTTATGCTGTATTCTGTTGCCTACAAACTTTGTCAAACATTAGTGACTTGTGCTGAATATCTGTGATGGAAATTCCAAACTTAGTTTGATTTTTTTTTTTAAATACATTTTTTCTGGAAGTCATATTTACAGAATGTTCAAAACAATTACTTCACCAAGACCATGTTTTGCATACATGGACTGCTATAGAAAAAGCACTGTATTTGTCTTTTCTTGAGCACTAGAAAATAATGACAATAAATTATCTTATTTTTTCTATTATAACACTTACAGAAGACATGGTTAAATACTTCTTAGATTAACTTTCTTTTAAAAAACTCATCACTAGAAAGACATTCCGGTGTCTGAATGGCCTTGTTTAACAGGAATCTGGTTTTTGCAGTGTTCCTCAGGAATACTAGCACAGTTCAGTAATGGGCAGGAATTGCAAGTTAAAAGAGCCGTTGGGGAAATAACAATATAGTGTGTATACATGAATAATACAAGGGAATACTGAAAAGACAAGTCAGTCAACTGAATTGGCTATTCAGTTTATATCTCTTGAAAAGTATTTACGAGAAACTGACACAAACCAACAACTACAGTTTAGAGATATTAAGTTATGAGGTATCTGAAAAAACAGTCCAGCAAAAGTGAAAGCCACAGGAAGGAGGTCTTCAAGCATGCTGTACTCAAAGACACTTCTGAAACCCAATGCTCTTGTAAATTCTGAAGACATCAAAACGACAGACATACTTGTCATTTCAGATGTCAGTAATGCACAAAACTTCTAGAAGTCAGAGAATCTAGACAGTGTATAGCTTAAAAATCTCCACCAGATCCAATTTTTCTAAATATCAAATGAAGTGAACCATATCTTCTATATATAGTGTTCTTCAAGTGTACAACATGCTACATTAGTGCTTGTCAGTCAAAATGAGCTACAGATAAAGTAATTGTTCACACTCACCTAAATATGGAATAGTAGGAACCATTTTTAAGCTTCTGATGTACTCTCGTGTCCTTTTATAATTATCTTCCTTAGACAGTAAATAGTCCAGCTTCTCAAAGGTGGTCTTGTCTTTGCGATTCAAAAGCTACATAGAAAAAAAATGAAGGAGATCATAAAATTTTAAAAGACAAATGCGCACAAAACCAACGAATAATAATTTGTTGAATCGCCCACAGTAAAGGAAAGCATAGTCAAGTTAAAATTAAATTAATCGTCATCACCCAAACCAGTACAATGTTTGAAAATGTGCTGTTAAGGGGAAAAAGAAAAAGGCAATTCAGCCTCTTAAGCTATGAACAAATATGACTATTATTTCTGAATATTTTATCAAGGATCCACATATCATTACCTCAGAGTTTTGAATAACCCCAGCAATAATGAATTTTTAGAGGAAAAATATGTTATTATAGGGTCACCAACATTCTCATAGTTTATCAGAATTCCTAAAAATCATCTTGAATTTGAAAGTAGAAATAGCAATGGAAAATGCTGTAAATAAATGCAAATTGTGCCATTTCAACAGTGCCTTATTAAAAGTATGACAAAACTTTTTGGAAAAAAGTATAAGGAAAGTAAATCACTATTATACTTAAATCTCTGTTTTCTATTACTGGACTTAATACAGAAAATCAGAAAAATATTTAGCAATGCAAAAGATCCTAAAGTGACAGACGATTGAAAAGTAAACACAAAATAGGCAACTGTAGCTATAAAAACACATTCCCTGTTTCAGCTGTTTTTAGAAACACCAACAATATTTTTAAGATGATTTTAAAAGCCAACTGAGTCAGAATGAGTGGAGAATTATGGCACTGTACCCTGGCTTCTCGCAGTTGTACTTTCTGACAACAGACACCTGTTCCGTAGCACATTTCTTAAATACACCTCTTCCTCTGTAAAATTCAACTCTTGTACTACAGAGCTCCTAAGCCTAGCTGTTCTGTTTCTAGAGAACTGTGAGTGTGCGCATTGTTATAAAAAAATACTGCAATGGATATCCATGAGTTAACTGCTTCATTCAGTCTTGCTCAGAACAGGATTGGCTTGACAGGAGTCATTAGAAAGACAGCATTGTAAATGGGAGCCCTGAGGCCCTTTGCAACTCTGGAACAGTGCACGCCACATCATAGTTAAATAACAGCTGTTAATAAGAAGTAACATAAAAAGTACAAGAGTGAAAAGATTTCAGAATAATTTTGCTATTTTCTTTCTAAACAGCACTGAGAACTCCTTGAGGCCCTAACTCTGCACTGTATTGTATTTTTGAACTACTGTGCTGGCAAAGAGCCTTACACCTCTTTAGGTTTAAATTCTGCACTGAATTATTCACACACTTAGTTTCACACATGAGCAATTTTCCCTAGTTAAGTTTCAACTTCATCAAGCTGCTCAAAACAGCAGCCACTTACATTTTTATTAGACTATAGCCTAATTCTGAGCAATCAAACCATAACAAAGTTACAGGCATTTTACAGACATAATAAACTTAGGTAAAAGAGTTAGGCGTAGCCATCTTTATTTATCAGTTCTAAACAGTTAATGTGATCCATGTTGGGTGGAATACTAAATTAATGAGAATTATCTAATCCTTTGTATATTTAAAGATTACATACAGCAGGATTACATTATAATTGTGTATTCCACTTTAAAGAAATAGCAAACTTAAATGAGAAATTCTGCCCTCAAGAGACTGAATTTCTGAAAATGGAATTTTCATTTCTAAAATAAATGAAAACTGAAATGCATGGTACAGTAATCACAAAATTAATGCTTCCATATTTGTAATAGATTTGTATTTGTAATAATAGTATTATATATTATTATATAATAATAATAATTTGTAATAGATTCGTATTTGTAATAGATTCTTCCTTTCCTTTTAGGCAACGTATTAATGATACACACAATGATTTGGATAATGGGATACCGATACACACTTTATACGAGGGTCTTCTAAGATTACTTATCAACTAAAGTCCTCTTAAGCATATAATCAGTGGCTTCTAGAACAGATAGGAAAACAGGAAACTCTTACAGGAAAAAAGTTTAAAAACATGCAGCCATTTAAACTCTCACAAAACATGTAACAGGTTGCTACTTCTGCTATGATACAAGAATATAAAGAATCTCCTTCCAGAGCATGCAATTCGACAATTCAGAGGAGTTCAGAAAACCTCAGAATTCAAACAAGACAGAAAAGACAATGGTCAAGGAATAACTTACAGCCCAGGTTTTGGTCAGTCTGAAGATAGGCGCACTTTGCAGCGCTGACACCACGGACATAAGAGAATGAAGGTTATTCAATTCTAAAAGCTTCTGAAAAAAGGGAATAATAACTTTCAGCACATTGAAAAGGGAAGCAGGATTAATTAATCTCAAAGTTGCACTAATAAAATACAATTTTTTTTCATTAATAAAATACAAAGTTTTAATCAATGACTGAAGACAACATTACCCAATGCTGTCAATGTGCAAAATTCTTAAGACCACTTTAAAAGTTGCAAATCTTCCAAATACACCCCTCAAAACAATAGGCATTTCAACTGTGAGAATACAAACTGTATTTACTTTGAATTTATTTTCTAAGGCTGTTCCTTCAGGAACAGAAAATATAACAAAAATTATTTGATGCATTGATCTTGAAAATTAGTGTAATTTTGGAAATAAAAAATTTAATTACACCAAAAACATCAACCAAAGATGCTGATGACCCTTTCAGAATTAATGCAGCTTTTTATTTTGAAATCTGTTTTACAGGACAAATTTTCCTCATGTCAACATACTTTAAATTTACTCTGTGTTGACAATTACTCAAAACACATTGATCTCAAAAGAGATAATACTTTGGAATAAAGCTGTCTTAGACGATAAAGCTTCCTAGAACACAGTTCCAGAAAGACAGAAAAATGAGAACTGCTGTCATGTAGCTTCTCTGTAAATTTAAAAAAAAAGAGGCTGGATTCATCCTTGAGTGAATGATTTACTCATTGCTCAGCTTACACACACACACAATTTCACATGTACAAGATTAGCACTCAAGCCTTTGATCCAAGTGCTGCTGTCTTACTAATACTAGTAAGTGCCACACAGGGTCATACAAAACAGAAATGACCACAGGTCAGGAAGCAGGAAAATATTTTTAAAAACAAATATATTTTTTAAAAGTTAAGAATGACTTGTAAAACACAGTGCTCAAACTCATTGAAATAGCTGAGCTTTAACAGTGATACTTTATACCAGCAACTACATGTCACAAGTAGAAATACAAGTCTCACAACAGCCATTTTAGAAGCAAGAGATTTCTCTTCATAAAAGATAAGTTTGAATGGGAGGAGACAAAAAATAGAACAGTTTACAACCACGTTCAGCATTGGCAACATGTAGCTAGCCATCAACAAGACAAACCACTTTTAAACTTGTCAGGCAAAGGTACCAGACAAGTCACACTGAACTGGGTAGTTTTATTTAACCAAGTAAAAACAATAGATGTCATACCTTTATCTTATTCCTGTGGTACAACATTGCAGATATGCTAAAAAAGAATGTTACCCTCTGTAATCCAACAGTGGTTCACAGAAGTAGTGCAGAAACAAACAAAAGGAAATAAGGTTTTGAATGATAGTACCAGAAATTTGCACTTACTTTAGCTATTTTCACAAAATGGCTCAATATTTCTGCCCTTATTTTTAAGGTCTGTGCTGTTAATATTTCTCGTACAACCCAAAAACTGACCTATAAAGTAAACACATATAATTTAATTTATTTATAAAAAAAGGTCTTTATTAGATGACATATTTGTAAACTTTCATGATTCTCCAGGGAGAAAACAGGGTAAGGAAAGGAAAGAGTTCTGATCCCATGAATTCTCATCTGTAGAGCTGCAATTACTCAAAAGCATTACCACTGAATATAAGAAGTAGGTAGAGAAGTGAGGCAACACTAAAATAACTGAATAAGCAGGTGAAACACAGAAAAAGAAGGAAAAGAATTGCTAATGTCGTACCATGACACATCGGCAAAAATTATTAGGAACTAATAATTAAGAACAAATGGTCTAGAGGAACAACATGAAACTGTGGACAAAGCAATTGGAAACAGGATCTGCCGTTTTAAAATCTTAATCTTCATTTAGAAAAATATTCTTAAGTTTTAATTCATAGTTCTATTTAACTTTATACTCCAAGACAACTGTCAAACAGTACCTGTTCATCACAATAATCAAATCATTTACCTGGTTAAACCTCCTAGTAAAGGCAACAATATTTGGAGCAAGGATATGTTTTTCTCTCTTATTCCATCCACAGCTGGCTAGTTCCTAGGAAATACATTTAAAAATTGCCTTAAAAATCAGTAATGTTTAAAAACATTTGAAAGTGTAAAAACTGATACATGACAGAAGCATCTATCAGATAACTGCTAAAACCAATCCAAGGCACCGATTCAATGACAACTAGTCTAACCAAACACTTGTTTTCCTGATGTACGTAAATGATGTGATTCATATCTTCTCCTGATACTAGAAAAAACAGACATCATTATTAATGTTCAGATACAGAGAGACTAAGCAATCAGCCACAACTGATGTCTCTGAAGTTTCATTCTGCATTGATTATTTCAGTCTAGGGTTCCCTCGTATGAGCAAATCCGCAGATACAGGAGTAAAGACTTTGCTAGTATATAATCTTATCTGGTTCAAAACTGAAGCTAAACATATCAATAAGCAATATTAGAAGTAGTTAAAGAGTACAAAATTCAGCTGTACAGCTAGAGGTGGTAACCTAGCTATTATTCTTGAATGTCATCCTCATTATTATAGATAGTAAAACTTCCATGAATACCCCCCCAGTTTAGCATATTCAATCTCTAATTTTTTTTAAATTAAAATGCGAGATCTAAAGCATTTGAAGAACACAATTTTGGAACTGTAATATTGTTTTTTACAGTAGTTACAAACTAATATTAAAAAACCTGAAATCTCAGTACATGATACTCAGACACAGAGAACCTATCATTTGAAAAAAGCTGGACAGTAACAGTCTTAAGTCTGAACGTCTTCTGGTCAGAAGGTTGGGGTTAGAACTCTTTGGTTTTTTGGGGGGTTTTTTGGGCTTTTTTTTTTGGCTGTTTTTTAAGCCATAAGAGTTTAGCCAGGCTTGACTGAAGTGTGGCATGTACTTAAAAATATAGATTAGTACTTTGGTGCTAATAAAGCAAAAAGTTGCCAGTAGGCTGCAGAGTTCAGTCACAGTATATGAAACAAATTTTTGAATGCTCTTTCATTACGGTGACTACTACAAAGTCAACCCAGTTCAAAATAATAAGAAAAAATCACAAGTTCTGTAGTATAGCCATAACCACAACTAATCAACTTCAGTGCATAATAAAATCCCATTGCCGTATGGCAAAAAATAATCTTTCACTTAAACTGCAAAATAAATAGTAGAAATTCCTGTGGGAAGTATAAAGTAAATAGAAGAGCTAAAAAGCAGATTAATGATTTTCTCCTTTAACAAACTGTATTAAATTATGCATCAAAAAAAAAGTGATATTATAACTACAAATTTGATTTAGCTAGAAAGAAAGTATCTATTTTCCAATAGCTATTTGAGGCAGTATATTTGGATGGCCTGGCTTTTTTTAACTACAGATTCAAGTTACCACATATCTATACAGTCTTTATATTCAGATCTGACAAGTGGTAGATACATACATACTGGAAATGAGTTCTCCATAACAGCAGTTCTAAATCACTCTTCTGTTTTTAGAACCACAAATTTCAGTTTCAATCAAAATGTTGTTCAACTTTCCAAATGTACACTATTAACTTTAGATGCCATCACATGAAAAGGCAGAGAGTCAGCCAAACAGAATTCTGCCTCTAAAAAGCACTTCGTGCATTCTGATAAATGGAACACACTCTTGAGATGTGGCGGTCTGCATGTTCCTGTGTGAGCACTAGGAAAAGCATTTCCAGTTCCAAACGTATTCTGTATCCCAATCTTCCAGCATTTAAGCCTTCTGCAGATAAAAACCCCAATTTGCATCTGTCAAGACACAGACTCTCCACATGATTGGTACACATCTGGTCTTAAGAGTCTGGAAATTATATGTTTATGTGGAAAAATCTCAGTCACTCTACATTTGTCAGAGAAGTGGAAGAGGTCAGTAACCTAAGGATATTAGAGTTGCCAGAGGGCTAGGCAAGCAATGATGGAAAATCCTGTGCATGGTAAAATCATTTGACTAGCTTTAAAATTCAGACTGAATATGAAGGTTGATAAGAGTAAGTGCTCCAACATGCCCCTGCTGAATTTTTTTTATACTGCTATAATGTACCATGTTCTAGTATTACACTTCATCTTTTTTTATGGAAGGATGCAGGCAATTTCTTCAATGCACAGTCACAAGAAAAACTTTCCAATCAAGTGTGCAAGAAAACCCTGAAATGTGCGGAGATTGCAACTTCCAGGACTTTGAAAAACAAAAAAACTAAATAAAGTTACATAGAAACTAGAATGAAAGCATAGTTATTCCTGCTGGAGAAGAAAGAATTGTTAATCAGATGTCCTCTCACTGAACTCTTGCAAAGTAACATGCAGATGTGTTTTTTAGTAATAGCTCAATCAAAAAGCAGAAAAAAGCCTCAGCAAGTCCTACGTTTAAATGATGTGTGTGTGTTTGAGATAAGACTTGGCAACCAGAACTCTAAAATCTTAAGTCTTTCCATGCATGCATAAGCTAATGTTAAAGATTAAAACCTGAAGAAAAAACAATATAACGCTCTTCCCCCAAACACAAAATTCAACAACAGATAACTCGCTAAAGCAGCCAGCCCAACGATTGGTGACTAAGGAAATCTTCTCCGTGCACAGTTCTGCCCTGGAACCTATGTTGCTATGCAACATCTAGCAAACCATTTCAACCTCTTTCTAGCACAGGAAACTGGAAGTATTCACTCTTATTCACATACCAGTGTATTTACCACCACTTCCTGCACACAAAAGCTGACTCTGCAGAGCAACTGTGAGCACCTAGCACAAGCCAGTATGAAAGGAAAAGTAGGGACCATAACTCTGCCTTCACCATACCCAGTGATGTAATAAAACGAGTACATCATGCAACACAGGCTTCAACCAGATATTGGCCTTTCCTTCTTCCATGCAATAGAAGGACACCGAAGGAAGACTCTGACAAGGTAGAATTCCAGTGTAAAATGGCAGACAACCATCAGCCCATCAACAATGCAAGAGCCAGTCACCTACATGGAAGCCTGCAGGCCTCAAAGGAGTAGTTTATCAAAGGGTATCCAAGCTTACTGACACAGAAGAACAAATACAACTTAATTTAAAAGGCTACCAGGCCTCAAACAAATGCAGACAGTTACAGACTATACATTAATATTTGATCTGACCAGAAAATTTTAACCTTCTTAGTCTAATAACTTACCTAATAACAAGAGGCAGATAGATTACAAATACACAGACTATATCTTGCTTTAAAACCTAGTCCTACAGCTAGCAGTATTTCAGGATAGAAAGTGTTGTTTATTTTTGGCAAACAGTTAAATTACATTGGTAATTCCAATAAGATGAAAGTCAGAAAATACAATTAAAAATAATATTTTATGGCAATCACTACTTATATACAGACCTGCATTCTAGCAGAAGCTGAAAATACGACATTAGTTTTTTTCTGATCATTTTTCACTAAGTTACATCTATCTGCCCATCAATCAAAGTAGCACTTAAGGAAATTTCACTTCCAAAAGGCAAAATGAAGCAATGACAAAGGAGAAGAACAGCAAATCAGTATTTTGTTTTGCTATAAAATTCTATGGCACAGATATTTCATAGCAATTAAAGCAAATGCAAAATTCACTTAAAATATGAACATCTTCAGTTTTGTATTTTATTTTGTATTCATTCATCTCCTCAGAATATCACTTTCGGTGAAACCTCCATTTTGTTTAATGGATGTTTTTCTTAGCAAATTTTTCTCATGAAAAAAGTATCTATGTATCTATTTGTAAATATTGATATTTTTGTGTTAACAGATTTTTCTACAGGTATTGCTGGTTTCTTATTGCATTGTTCATTTGCCATTTTCTTCCCCACAGTAAAGAAAAGACTGCACAACTGCCTGGAGAACACATGTAATTTCAGAAGCATGGAAGTGCTTTCACCTACAAAACTGTCTTGGTGTTCTTGAAACAAAATTAATTTATCTGACAGGAAGGATAGACTACAGATATAGGATTTATCTTCCTTCCTATATCTTCTCAAAATAGAAGGCTGCTAATCTCTCTAAACCACTGTAATATACAACGAGTTGTTTTGTTAGTGACCAAATTAGATGAACTGAGCTTCTACTAAGAACCTTCTAAACTGGACTGCCCTTTCTGATGTTGTCAAAAATTCAGTTCTGCTCATATTATGGGGTTTTTTTTTTCCTCTTTATGTATTCATGATATTCCACCCAGGCACAAGAAGACAATAAACCATAATGGATCTAAGGACATGTTCTTCTATTAAAGAACCTGAAGCTGGAAACAGACAATTCTTGTACCTTTTGCAGAAAATAAATTTATTTCATCAAAATACTGAAATAACATATCACTTTAATGCAAATTTAACATATTCTGATAAGTACCTTCATTCTTTATTTTTCAAGTTCTTATTTCTGATTTTCAAATGTCTATGTTAACTTTGACTGCTTCTTCTCAACAGGCCTCAAGTTTCCTTCCATGTCTTTCTTAAAAGGTTAAAAAATTAAAGGACACTAAAAACATTAACTTTTAAGGGTTTGGGCTGATTTATTCCCTCAGAATTGAATCTTAAACGTGATAGTACAAATTAAAAAGTTTACCAAGAGGCTGATGCAGCCTAAAATATATGCCATGACTAGAGGCTTAAGTCAAACTCTGGAATCAGATGTGAACTGAAAAACACGAGCAGAACGGGGAGTAGAGAATTTTCACATTTGATAAATTTATCCTGAAGAAACACTCAACACAAAGCAGGACAAGACGACTTCCAGAAAAGCACAGTCATCTCCTTCAGCAATAGATGACAAATCAAAGTAAATCAGGCTGGGTTACAAATTCACAGTGCTAACAAGGAATAAGCCTAGAAGAATATTAGTGCAGTGCACGAAGTTGAGCACTTTTGAACGAAAAAGCATTATTTAAATGGTTACATTTCCTCAGGCACTGAATTCCAAAGATGTAAACAGATAGTTTAAGAAAACCTACCTCAGGCTGTATAGCTTTAAATACTGGCATATCCATCAATGTAATCTGGCTCTGCAATAAAGATAAAATTTTAAATAATGTAATACAAAGAGGTATCATGTATTTACATCTGCCCTTCAGTAACTACAAACCATACAGTCACATTTTCTCCATAGACCAGAACTGACCAGTCCTGAATTTGGCCTCCCCGGTCCACGCTGACACACCACAAGCAGAAACTCCACCATCCTGAGTGGCAGTATGTCATTATATTCTCTTACACTTACCGGCTGTAACTAAGTGAAGGTTTTCAGTACCTGCAGCAGTCTAAGAGGAAAAAAACTGTGTTTGAGAGTCTTACTGTTTGGGCCCTTTACTGACATAACAGAAATGGCAGGAAGAATTCTTTGCCTTTCACACAGAAAGCAGCATACATTTTACATTCACTGGGTTGAAAGGCAATAAAGCATTATGACATGTTAATTAGTTATAATTGGAATATGCTTTAAAGGGGTCATACACAGATTTTTCAGTCACTGATGAGTGTGTCCTGATAAGACATTGTAACGCTATTTCAAAGCCAATAATTTTGGAAAGAAAAGCATTTATAGAACTTTTTTAGCATCTGAGTGATAAGATACTTGAATTGCTTCAGTGATAGAATGACATTATATATTTGGAAGTTACATACATTATGTTTAACCAATAGGTACTTCAAGGATACTGTGAGAGTATAGACCTACAGAGCTTCGAATGTTGTAATTTACATGATTTAATGTGTAAAAGAAAGTGTCAAAGAACACTTCTTTGGATCTTTCCCCAGCAAAGCTTGTCTGTTGGCCATTTTGTTACACTAAACCTAAAATAGCAAAAACTTAATAATCCCCCCTCAACGTGCTCATTTGATTCTACCAATTAAGAATGATAACTATCTATTTAAATACAA
This sequence comes from Nipponia nippon, assembly GCF_047370975.1. Taxonomy (NCBI): domain Eukaryota; kingdom Metazoa; phylum Chordata; class Aves; order Pelecaniformes; family Threskiornithidae; genus Nipponia; species Nipponia nippon. Next base: position 13,002,705 of record NW_028262332.1, on the reverse strand, counting down.
TTTTAATAAGGTTTCTACTATTAGTATGATTCCTCAGACATGAGCCTAGAAAAGGTAATGAGGCCCATAAAATTTGACAGACATGAAAAAAATTTCCTTCCATAAATGCTTAATTCACACTCTCTAGTGATCTCTTGCTTTTATATTATGCTAAGTCAAAGATTTTGCCACAAAGCCCTAGCCAAACACTCTTAGCAGCACTCAATTTTGCTATTTATACTTCTGATAAATGTTTGGATATTTGCAAACTCAGATGTCATTAAGATCTCACCCTGCTCCTAGAAAAACTGCAGTCACAAATGCCTTTTTGCAACTTTTTGACTGTCTCCTAATAAGATGTACAGCAGAGGCTCCAAAAAGCTGACTATAAGCCCTATTATGCGACATTAATGAAGAAATTTTCACCGAGAATTATTAATTGTTTTAACAAGACACGGGTTCAATCAAAATCACCAAAAAGGTTAAAACAAAATTCAGTAGTATTGACAAGCTGCTGGTCTTTTCGTTATACATGTGACTACCACCAGGGAATTTCTCCTCTGCTGCTTCTAAATTTTAAAAAGGAACACAACACACTAAATTTGGAAGTGACCTGAACTTGGCTCCATTCCCTTTCTCTAAATATTTATATTTAATACAGCAAACCCATCCTCTACAGATCTCTCCCCAATGTCCACTAACCAAATTGCACTAACTACAGTAAACCCAGACCTATGTTTTTTTTCATTCTCCCCAACTGAACCGTTTCAAGTTATTTGAAACAGACTACCAGTCTTGAGTAACAAGAAATGGTATGTATAATTTACTGGTTGCTATTATTTACTGAAAAAAGAAATTATCTGCTTCTCTGAATGGAACAGAAGCAGTAAACATTACTTGAGCTGTTAACAAAAAAAAGAGGATCAGGGTAAACCAATGAAAAGGTTTTAATGTGGTACAAGGAGAATAGCTACTCTGGCTAAGAAAGCCTTGGTGTTAAAATTTTGTGTGACCATATTAAAATCAACATCAACAAACAAAACAACCCCAAACAAATAGCCCTACCACTAGGGTTTACATATGATCTTTTTCAAGCCTCACTGCCAGTCCTACAGACACACATTTCAATTTTTGGTTTCTTTGAGGGTTGGTGGGTTTTTTGTTTGTTTTGTTCATGGCTATGGGTGGAACTGGAGAGAGAAAAGCAACTTACCGAAGTTTGGACTTCAGAGTTCAAAGACATGTTACGATATCGGGGGGGGGTGGGGTGGGGTGTGCGCATGTGTGTGTTTTTAAAGTGTACCATTATAAATCAAGACCCTCATCAACAAGCTTCCATCTCAAACGAACAGCAGTAGGAATTACGAACATAACAGAAAACTGATGAGTTCTAAGTTACAAGCAACCTCACCTTGACTTGACCATTTTATAAATACAGTTCCGAGATCACCACCAATTCAGTTTTGCTGATGTAGACTATACACTACGTTCTGGGTTGTCTTTGGACTTAATATTCAGTCTCCTCTGATGAAATTAAACATCTCTATTTTTGTGTGATTTTACAGGCCTGTCTTAATTGTGGATCTATTCATTCCTGAAGGCAGTCCTTGGCCATGGATCACCTGAACTTGGATGAACAGGAGCAAAAGCATCAGGCCACTTTTTAGCTGAGTTGATGCAGATTTGCCAACCAAGTATTTTTATATTTTTACCTAATAACAGCTCTCATCTGTGTACTCTGTATCAGTGCTAAAAAAGACTTACCAGAATTTGTTCCAAAGTGATGAACTTATAGGAATAATGTAGGCATATCCCCAGGACTTTTTTTTGTGAACAGGTATTAAACGATCTTATGCCAAATGAGGGAACCATCATTTTGATGCCCAGAATATTAATGAAAACATTGAACCAGGTTCAATAGCTTTCATCCTCAATCCTTCCTGCTCCCCAACAAGTTAACATATAAATTAAAAACAAGGGGCCAAGCACAAGAACTGTATTGGACTTTTGCCAAAACTGCAGTTCTGCTTTCAGTTTAGTACTGAAAACTTGTCATTAGGGAATGCAAATTGTTTCCTCTCTACAAGCTTCTTTCCTGCTTTTAAGAAACTGATTCTTCTGAGAAATCGATGTTTCAGCAGAAAAGATGAGTATTTGTGATTTCAATTAAAAAAAAAATTAATCAGAGTGTGGATAACTAACATCTTTAAGCCTATGCTAGGGTCTTCTAAAACACTAGAAAAAATTCAAATTACTTTACATGGAAAAACAAATATGCTGTGTCAGGTCAGTACGAATGATTAAATCCCAAGACATGTTTATTTTGTTAAACTTTAGATAATCAGAGATTTGTTTTCAAGAACATTGGAAGTTCATTTAGAAGATTAAGAAGAAAGTTTCATGTATTTTTTAATATTCTGCAAACCCTGAATATTGTACCAGCTAAAATGCAAAAATAACATTTCTACTTACAGCAAACTCCTCAGGAGTTACTTTCAACACATCAAATACAACTGCATCGTAGCTTTTATTGGCATAATCTGAACTTCGCCCTTCCAGAGAATCTGAGCTGCTACTACCCTACAAAGAAAAAAAATAGGAGGCTTATCTGCAGAATAATGAATTTCATGTCAAATTCAGAAAATAAATGTCTAAAAATATTAAGACATGATAAGAAAATGTATGAACTTCAAAAAGCTTCTGACACTGAATTATGAAATTTAGTTTAGCACGGTTCACAAATGTTTTCAACTAACTTTCCTCTGCAAAAACTATACTGACATACAATTTCAGCTCTATGAAATTTCCAGCTTCAGAAAGCCATTTTAAAAATTATAGACCAGATAAAAGAGCTGTCACACAAAAGAACACATATTGGGATTTTGAAGATTCATATTCAATGGAAATTTTAAAATTAAAGATGCAAGATAAAGAGTGGGTAGAACCAAATCATGCTGCTCTATCCGTAACACTATAAAAAAGGAAAAACTGACATGTCCTGAAATTTAACCCAACGTTAGCTCCAAGGTATTTTAGTACTGTGTCTTGCCTTAAATATTGGTGCCTTGCATTCCTTTTGAAGTTTCTGTCCCTGGGCCCAGATGCAGGCACTTGTGGCTCCTTTTCCTTTCCTCAGGAATAACGTGATTTAATAACAGCAGCATTATTTTTCTATTTCTTATTTTAAAACTGCATACCAAATAAAAATATAGGCACATAAAGTCTTAAGCCCTTACCTCACTGAGGTCATTTGTTTGGTAGAAGAACACTGTTGTCAAAACAAGATGTTTCTCATCTTAACTAAGGGTGACGTAATTGTCACTTGAAATTGACTTGGTAGCAAAGAACTAGAAGGTGGTTGGTAAATGAGATGCTGATTTTCCCCTCCCCCTACAAAGTATCTGGGGAACTACTGATTAGGAAGCCTGACATTTGTACTGGGCAAACCCAAGAAGAGAATAAAGGGGAATTAGTAGAAACACAGATAGGTATGCTCTATCAGGAAATTGCCAAGTTTGGCTTTAGAAAGAGAAGCACTGCCTCAGTATCTACAGACATGTGGGTAAAGCAACATGATTAATGCAGTCTTGTTGGACTTCCAAAAGATAACTGACATGGTTCCTCACTCCAAAGACATTAAGGAAACTACGCAGCCCTAGCATAGAGACTATCCTTGCAATGATAAATAATTAGTTAGAAGACAGTAGTTACAAGCACTGAGAATATGTGAATCAGCAGAGAATTATGCATGGATAAGTGATGATTATTATATATTCAACAACCTGGAAAAGACAGTGAACAATGAGGTGACAATTCATTGATGACTATGGATCTTCATGTTATTTATTCAATGTGGTAAAACAAAAAACAAAACCTGGCAATGAAAAACTGAAAAGGGACTTAACAAGACTTGGTAAGTCTGGAAAAGAGAAAACATCCAACAGAGTATGAAGATGCTCCTTTATAAAACCATGATGCACCCAAACTTGCAATACATATGCAGTATTAGTCTCCATCTTAAAATGGATATCAAAGAACTGGAAAAGTTTCAGAACAAGGCAACAAGGATGATCACAGGTATGGAATGGCTTCTTTACAAAGAAAGACTGGCTATGCTAGAAATCTTCAGCTTGGAAAAGAGGCAGTGAGTTGCAGGGGGAAGTACAATAACTAACAAAGTAAGTGAGAGGAAAAACAGGAATGGTCTCTCTTTGCTTCATCTAACACCAGGAGAAAGGGTTATCAGTTAAAATTAGATATGTATTTTAAATGAATAAGAGGATACCGGTCTTCACACAGCATACAGTTAAGCTGAAAAACAGCTTGTTATAGGATTCTGTAAGATTACACAGATTGAAACAGGGGACTAAGTAAATTTACAGAAGACATACATTGAGAGAGAGCAAACAGGACCTTCCCCTCAGGAAGTCCCTGGGTTGCAAACAGCTGTGGCCAGGATGGTACCGGTGGGATGCTTCCTGTGCTTGCACTGCTCTTGTGCCCTTCTTCAGGCATCTGGTATTGGCCACTATCACAGGCAGAATAATGGATTAGAAGAATTTTTGGTTTGACCCTGGAGACTTTTTATGCTCTGATCTATGACAGATATTTGCGTTCTGAGAAAATGGTGTGCAAAAGTCTTTTTTTTTCTTAATTAGAAGAGGAATTTCAAAATTGGGTGTTTACATACCCAATTCAGAATGTCCCCCATCTTGAGAGAATGAAAAACTATTTTTGTTAGTCTGAGGGCATTTATACTATGTTTGAGAAAATTATCATCTTCTGCAGGGCACAGCTGTATTATGTATTTTTGTTTTGTTATAAGATTTCTAAAGATCAGCTCACAGCTGATTTGTGTCATGAAAATCAGGACAACTGCTTTGATAGGATCAAGTTGAGCGTGCAAAAGGCACCATGACGATGGAAAAACTTCCTTCATACAGCTCTTCAGCTGCCTTAAGAGATGAAGAAGTAGAATTTTTCAACCAGGGAAGAATTTCATCAAAATGTTACCTTTTTAAAAAGCAAAAAGTAGCTCCAGTTGTACATTTACAATGTGTGCTTTACTGTAGCTGATTTATAATATTTCATCATAATACTACATGAAAGTAAAAAAACAGAAAAACTCAGTAGTGTAACTAATTCCCAGGCAGTCCTCAGTTGGCTCTCCTGGACCTACAAACACAGGCTGTTACCTGTGCACAGCAGCTCAACACAGAACTAGGCAGCTTTTGGAAATAGCATGACGGAGCTGCCTGGTCTCCAAAGGATACAAAGGGTTAAAATCTTACAGAGCACTTTCTTACTAGTAGACTAGTACAGTCCAAAAAAATTCAACTGGAATATTTCTGATTGGCTCCATTTAGATGGTATGATACATTACATTGCTCTTAACTCATTAATAATAAACGGCTGCTGTAAGTTAGAGTTACACGTCAAAAATGCTATTTAAAACTAATCTAAATGAGTAATCATCATGAACAACAATAAAAAAAAAATAGAACTATGGAGCATTCTCAAATTACTCTGTTGTCAAATACTACACCATTCATAAGAAAAAGGACTATTATGACTGGTAGCGGAAAGGGCTTCTGTAAAAGTTGAAATAAGCCAAACTTTCCATTTTGACACAGGAGCTAACAAAAAACAAGGAACTGTACCTCTGGAGTGGCGGAGGTGACCATCACATTGGCCATGAGGTCATTCCTTTTATACATGCTCTCCCCAAGACACAGGAAGTTTCAGCTCATCCAGCACTGGTGAGACAACATGACGAAAAGAGAATTCCTGCAAAGCAAATGTATTCATGCAAATAAATAAAATTTTAAAAAAGCAATAATACAAGAGATTTCATTGTTCTTTCTCAGAGAAAAGAACTTCAGAAACAAGATTATCTTAGCAGCTAGATTCTCTTTTCTCTTTCAGGTACTAACTGTGAAAGGGTATAACTGAGTATCCTTATCCCCACTTCCAATCAACTCAAAAAAGGTATTAAAAAAAAAAAGTGTATTATTTGTCATTTATGTTGAATTAGGTTTTATATGAAGTCCATGCTAGGCAGTATTCATCCAGAAACTGCAGTTTACCATAACATATTTTGAAATAAGAAATCCAAGCTATTAACTGACTGAAAAAATGATGCTTCCTCACTTTTCCCTGCTCATCACTTGAATTAGTCTCATAACTGGTGATTTAAGTCCCACTGTATCTTTCTAATGTGCAAATCCTATTTGCAGCTGCTTAGGCCTCCACTAATATCTATCCTGACAGGTGCACCTGAAAGCATTTTATGGCAGGCCCCAAAGAACAGAAGCTTTCTAGAGAAGAGAACCAGACAACATCATCCTTCTTAGTCAGAAGGATGAATCTCAAGGATCTTGGCTAATCCAGCAACAGCACTGCCTGAAGTGAGACTTTTTCCAAACTGGATTAAGCGGACAGATACAGTTCCAAATTGGCTTAGGACTTCACATATGTAATATACCTTAAGCTTCCTCCAGAAGCCAAAAGACTGGACTGCAAAAAACTGAGTATGTGGTACCATGAAGAAGCTGCCTCGACCCATTTGGAGCAAATAACCCGTTCCAGAAATACAGAGAGTTTAATGAAAACTAAAAACAAAACAAAAAAAACCCACCAAACAAAACCCATCAAACCAAAAAACCAAAACAAACCACAAAAAATCCACCCCAAAACCATATTACAGTTCTGAGTTAACAAAGCCATTGATCACAACAGTAATACTCGTATCTAAAAGAACCATCAATCTTGAAATAAAGCACAAATAATTATGAGACAGTACATTCCTGAGTATTGAACAAAGATAAGTTTTTATAAAATATTTATCTCCCTGATATCAGGAAATCAGATTTCATCTTCTTGGATATATATTAATTATTGTACACTAAAGGATACGAACCATATGGACAAAGGTGGATATATAATTCCACAAATCTAATTAAGTTCCATGTCATTCAGAAAAAATAAAATTTTTATATTATTAGGCACAACTAAAATGAGAGCAACTGACATGATTATAGACTTAATACAGATAGCAAGCATACTCATAAGAAGAATTACACACACATTTTTAAATAAAATCACTTATCCAATCACAACAACAGATACTTCCAGACACAAAAACATTCCTTTTGGTCAAAATTTTATGTAAGGGGAAGTGAAGGGAATCCTAAGCAATTTTATTTTCAAATCTACACAGCAAAGAAAAACTTGACCCTAAGATTGGCTAATTCAGAAAATCACTCAGAAGGCTTTTTCATGTCACTTAAAAAATTGTCACCGATGGATATGGCTAGTCCCTCCCTCACACTGGACCTCTGATTATTCCTGCAAAACTTAAGAATTAATTCATTGTTCCTATAGAAGATACTGTTTGGAGACAATCATTCTCTGTATTTATCTGACATGAAGTAAAATGAAATGAAGTAAAAACTGGCTGGATGGCCGGGCCCAAAGAGTTGTGGTGAAGGGAGTTAAATCCAGTTGGCAGCCAGTCACAAGTGGTGTTCCCCAGGGCTCAGTACTGGGGCCAGTTCTGTTTAGTATCTTTATTAACGATCTGGATGAAGGGATCGACTGCACCCTCGGTAAGTTTGGAGGCGACACCAAGTTGGGCGGGAGTGTTGATCTGCTGGAGGTCAGGAAGGGTCTGCAGAGGGATCTGGACAGGCTGGATCAATGGGCTGAGGCCAACTGTATGAGGTTCAACAAGGCTCAGTGCTGGGTCCTGCACTCAGGCCACAACAACCCCATGCAATGCTACAGGCTTGCGGAGGAGTGGCTGCAGAGCTGCCTGGCGGAAAAGGACCTAGGGGTGGTGGTTGACAGCTGGCTGAATATGAGCCAGCAGTGTGCCCAGGTGGCCAAGAAGGACGATAGCATCCTGGCTTGTTTCAGAAATAATGTGGCCAGCAGGACTAGGGAAGTGATTGTCTGCCTGTGCTCGGCACTGGTGAGGCCATGCTTCAAATCCTGTGTTCAGCTTTGGGCCCCTCACTACAAGAAGGATATTGAGGTGCTGGAGCGTGTCCAAAGAAGGGCAACGAAGCTGGTCAAGGGTCTAGAGCACAAGTTTTACCAGGAGCGGCTGAGGGAACTGGTGTTGTTTAGCCTGGAGAAAAGGAGGCTGAGGGGAGACCTCATCACTCTCTACAACTACCTGAAAGGAGGCAGTAGCGAGGTAGGGGTTGGTCTCTTCTCCCAAGTAGCAAGTGACACAACAAGAGGAAACAGCCTCAATTTACTCCAGGGGAGGTTTAGATTTGATATTAGGAAAACTTTCTTCACCGAAAGGGTAGTGAGGCACTGGAAGAGGCTGCCCAGGGAAGTGGTTGAGTCCCCATCCTTGGAGGTATTTAAAAGATGGGGAGATGTGGTGCTTAGAGACACGGTTTAGTGGTGGACTTGGCAGTGTTAGGTTATCAGTTGGACTTGATGATCTTGAAGGTCTTTTCCAACCTAAACGACTCTATGATTCTATAAAAGCCAGAACCAAAATTCAAATTCTACTCTCAAACACAGCAAAAACAAGCTTCACACAGATACTGTATTCAGTGCATTTGGGGCACCCATACTAACTACTAGCTTAACAGGTTTAAAGCTGCCCTCTCATTAACAGTCCAACGACAATTAGCACAATGACACAGTACCTGCCAAAGTCCTTCAGTTAAACATTCAACATAACACATTTTGTTCTTATCTTAATCACTGAAAATTCTGTCAGCTAATACATCATAATATATATATTTGAAGTTTATGTTCATTGAATCATGAATCAAGAGTCCACATAATCTCAAATCTAAGACTACTCTGAGGTTGTAAACAATCTTATAGGAATACATTCACAGACTCTTAGGACTACAATGAAATGGCTGATTAAGTGAACAAGGGGACGGCCAGGGATGTTTACAAGCCTTACTGAAGTTAGAGTGTTCAACATGATCCATTGCTAACACTCTGTAGAGAGAAGGTCTTAGTACAGGATCTGCCTCTCACTTTGCCAAGTAAGCGATTCTTTGCAAGATTCACATCTTAGAATCCAAATGGAACCTTAAGCAAAAGCTTGTTAAGACGGACATAAAAGCTAACACAGTTCAGACCCACAGGATTGCGCAGAAGAGACTGCTGAATCCAAACATCTGTCTCATCAAAAGAAAGAACAACTTTTCCTCTCAAATTAAATCATCAGTATTATTCCCATGGGGTGAAAACTGAACTACCTGACTATTTCTAATTACTAAACCTAAATTGGCTGCTAGGGACAGGTTAAAATACAGATGCCATATAGCCCTGTTTCACTGTACGAAGAACTGGCAGTGTTACAGAAAGTTTACACACACTTTAAGCATGCTGCTAACAAACAGCTAGTAAAAATTTTTCAGATACAGCATACACACTAAGAGCAGAACTATTTGTGCGTGTCTCTGCACGTGTGTAAGCGTGTGCACACACAAAAACCAAGAACTGCTTACAGAATTACCAAGTCAGCTCAATATCTGATTCACTTCAAATTGAGAAAACAAACAGCATGGTTGTCTCATCATTCCCCACAGCACACACAGATGAACCCCATGGCAACCACTGCCACAGACTCCCGTACATGTACTCTTTTAGCAAAATCTGCAGTTGCTCAAACATGCAACTAGGGAAGGATACTACCACATTTTCCTTTGCGTCCTCGCCCTTTCCCACAATGCTCTGATCACATAAACAGGAAAATGCTGGAAAAGCAAGCAGCTGAGAATAAAAATAACCTTTTTTTTTACTTCCTTGAGAAAGATGAGATCTTCACCCCACCTGTAATCCCTACAAGACCTTACATGACAAACAACAACTCTCTCCACGACCTCATGGGCAAGCAGGAAACAAATCAGTATCTGTATTTCAAATAATGCCAGAATCTCCTCAGTTAAACTACTCAAGAAGCAATTTCCTTTATCTTGTGTCCTGATAAAGTTAATTGATATTTTGAGCACTAAGACTACAAAGTATTTCTAGGTCTAGAGCTGCTCCTGTTAACAGTCCTTGGAGATACTGAAGTGGAAAGCAATTTTCATCATGTAATTTCTTTAAAACGTGGCGTTTACATCAAGGCCACAAAAATATTCTTGTCTCCTCCTTTTCCACCTTTCTGACTAGGCTTTCCAGTGTGCGGGGGCTCAAAAATGCTCTGAGAGGGGAAAGAAAAATCCCATATGTGATCTTGTATCCTGTCCAAGCTCAGTTTTACTCCAAGTTTTAATGTTCATCAAACCAAAAAAGAGGCAAAAGTGCTTTAATATCTGAAACCAAAAGCACTAACATACGTTTGCCTTTCAACATTCAGTACATAAAAAAAGCTTGCAAGGTTAGATACTTTCATTCTAAAAAGGACCAAAATAGATTTTTTTTTTCCCCCAAAATGTTTCAAATATAAAACAAGCATTAAAAATGCACTGTTTTTTCCTATGTGTATAGGTTTCTCCAAGATTGACATCTCCTATGAAAAAAATACTTCTCTACACACCCGTTTGTTTTGCTGCCTTGAGAAAAGTCATAGGGAACAATTATCCTTTTAAGTCAAATCCAAGAAAGAGTTTTTATTCTCATGAAATCACCTGGTGATTTGAAGTATTTCCACACTTGCTATCACAAAAGGTATTACTCTGCAAATTAAGTAACACTGGAGCTACTACTAAGCCTACTGTAACAAAAGGCTGTCAGATTACATACAGAAAGATATTAAAAATAATTAATATAAAACCTGCTCTCCTATCCTTGCAATATATCACTCCAACAAGGATAAAAAGAAATTTTTGAAATTTCTGAAGATTATCAAAGGTCCAATATGTTGGTAATAAAAGGTAAAAAGTCACTAAAATGACATATAATTTCTTTTCATAGCTTTTGCTTCTTAAAAATTCTTTCAACTTGCTCAGGTTAATCATTAAAATGACGCATTATACAAACAGTGCTAAAAAAACAAAACAAAGAAAACACCTTATCTGTTTGTTCAGAAGGTTCACAGGTACATCGCAGTAGATCTCATTCATAGATTGCCAGAGGAGTTGATAAATCAGGATGCAAACATACATACCACCAGAGACTGTCTGTTCTTCTTTGCCAACTTAACAAACCCATTTAGATATGTAGTTCTCTCTGAAGCAAAAGCGAAGACAGTGGAAGAATAACTACACTGGAAAAAAAAGGAACACAAAAACCAAAACATAACCATCAAAACTGAGCACAAAAGTAACTCCTATAGCCATTATTTTACCACCATGTGTTAAATTTTGTCATCTATGGCACAGAATTGACATTCTCTGAAAGCAGAAATGCAAATTTTACATTTCTGTTAGTAATATGCAGTTGCAATGACCATAAGTTCATTCTCATTACTAGTTATCCAACTCACAAGAAAGTTACCAAAAAAGTCTTAAGCACAGACACCACCTCTGGCCAAGGAAGTCCCTGTGCCCTAATTTCTGAATGCTAGCAGAGCACTCTGGGGAAGTTACTAACTGTTCACGCTGCTCTCAGCAAATATGAAAATAACCGTGTAAACAACCACTGATGACCATTGTTCTTATTGATTTTCTTGTTGGAGGAAAAAATACTAAGCTAGACAGGCTTTTGATCAGACCTGGTACGGCCATTCTGGACTCCAAAAATTAACTGTCTTAGCTGATTTCAAACCCCATTTACTTACTACTTTCATTAGTTCACTATGGTTTTCCTAGTGTCACTGAGTCATGAGCCAACAGCTGCAGCATGCTTTTAAGAAAACATACTTTGGTATTCTACCAAAAGATAACTGTTCTTTCTTAAGCTTAACTTAGCTCCACAACTGGTTCAGTGAAGACAATCAAAGAACACTAGGGCCCTGTTTGGGCACTGATAAACTTGTTCAGAACCAACAGAAGTTACCAGCTGGGTGTTTTGTTTTTTCTTTTTTTAAATAAATTTAGAACAGAGTAGTTCCAGTTGGAAGGGACCTACAATGATCATCTAGTCCAACTGCCTGACCACTTCAGGGATGACCAAAAGTTAAAGCATGTTATTAAGGGCATTGTCCAAATGCCTATTAAACACTGTCAAGCTTGGGGCATCGACCACCTGTCTAGGAAGCCTGTTCCGGTGTTTGACCACCCTCTCGGTAAATAAGTGTTTCCCAATACCTAGTCTGAACCTCCCTTGACTCAACGTTGGAACCATTCCCACGCATCCTGTCCCTGGATCCCAGGGCGAAGAGATCAGCACCTCCCTCTCCATGTGGTCTCCTCATGAAGAGAGCAATGAGGTCCCCCCTCAGCCTCCTTTTCTCCAAAGTAGACAAACCCAGAGTCCTCAGCCACTCCTCAGAGGACATGCCTTCCACAATTTGGTATCCAACATCAGAATGGTTAGCTGTCACCGACCAAGATAAGGGAATGAAGAATACTGAAAGAATCTTGCTTTCTACCTCCACCAAGATCAACAATATACTATTCCGCTTCATTAGCAATTGCCACAACCTAAGGACGCATTTACAATAGACCATATAGAGCTTCATATTAAATTCGGAATTGTTTTTCATCATTGCACTCATTTTCCTCTTTCTTCATTCCAAAACTATTCCTCCAGATGTTCACCATTAGAATGTTTCTTTCCTTGACAAACCACGAACAAAGTCATATTCAGATGCTGTGGGCGTAGAGTACAAATGAGAATATGTTAGCACAGTTAACGTACTGGAAGAGGAAAATGGAACTGTATTATGAAAACAGGATGAAAAAAGTAATGTGGTTATACTTGTGTCCCTGTGCTTGCATTCAGACAGTGATGTGAAACTTTCATCACCATCTACATCACATCCAGCTTCAGCCCAGAGGCTCGTACCGGGGGGGTGGGTGGGGTGGAATTCCCATCTTTTTGTGTTGTTGCTAAATAAAGAGAAAAAGGCAATTACCGTCAAGGTATCTAAAACCATGTGTTGCTTGTTCTCCATATCTAGATATTTACATACCTTCCCCCCCATGCTAAGTTTCTTTTGTTTAGTATCATCATTTTAATATTAAAACCAGAAAAAGAAAAAGTAAATTTTCAAAATCCTTCTGAGTCCGAGCAAGTTACAGCTGTTTTGTCATTGCAGTGATAGAGAAAGCCAGTCTGGAACGATTTCTAGAAAAGAATTTCTTTAAACCTTTCAAAGAAGCAGCTGCTGAGTGATATGTGGATACTTGCTAACCTAGAGAAGAGTTGATGCACAAACCTCAGCAGCACTGAGCCACACTGATGTAACACCATTTTATTCCTGACTTGATAGCATCTCCTCCCAAAAGCTTAGTACATTCAAACACTACATTGTATCTTAACTTTCCTGACTGCCCCTGTCCCGTCAGGTATCACCTCTCAAACCCCATTTCTCATCCCCTCACATATGATTTCTGCAAAGTGGAGAGGAAAAGGATCACATCTCCTATAGTAAAGGCAGAAATGATCCATGTGAGCCCACGTCCTTCAGAAAATAGCAATCTTTTGTATGCCATTCTGAGCCCTTTCATGACATACAATGCATGCACAAACACACATATGAGACTGGACAGTTGAGTTGTCTAAATAGTCACAATGCTTTATACGAAAAAACTATTTTCGTTTCAAAAGTGGTTTTGAAATAATTCAACATTAGACTTTGGTGGCCATTTTGTACAACATGAAAAATTCTAAAGCATTTAAAAGCCTGGATTTAAAGAATAATTGCCTACCAACAGTTTAGTAAGAAAAAAGTAATTATGCTATAAAGATTAAAAAGTCATTACATTTCTATGACTAAAGATCCTCCTAAGCAAAAACTGTCTTGTGTACTTCCAGTATTCGCTTCACTGGAAAGTCTCCCTAATATATTTCATTATGCTTTAGGCAACAGTACCACCTATTGATAAAAAGTAGTTTCATGCACATTCTTTTCTGAGAAACTTCTTACTATTGTTAATGAATAATAAGGAAAACGTAATGGAAATAATACTTATAATTTAGTACATAAATGCCTATATTGGGCTGTGACAAGATCCAATGACAATACACCTTTTGAAGGGAAACAGTACTCCAAAGTTTAGTACAGCAACTTATACCAGTCACTGTTACGCTACCAGCACAAACAGAGAAGCTGAGCAGAACTAGCAAAGTGAGTGAGTCCCAGATTTAGGATCACTAGACCTGTCAGTCTTCAATAGATTGAAACAGGATTTTAACCAAAACCACTATAAACATTAAGGGTCTGTGGATTAACTATGTGTTAACCCCACTGATTTAGCTGACCACAAACTGAAATCACTGAAGTAAATAAGTATTCTTCAATAACATGAATCCTGAGCAAACAGGCTGAAAAACTGATTCTTGCAGCACCTCGCAGTACCTACCAATGAATCAAGTCTAACTCATGAAAAAGCAGATTCAAAGTTGTTTTCTCTTATTAAATTATCTCAAATCTCCTACTTCCACCCCTCTAGTGCATGGACACTCAAATGAGTTCTATCATGAGGAGAGAAGCAGCTGCTGTAATGAGTTCAAGAAACAACTTCAGAATCCAGGTCCCAAACTGGGTTTTATGAATACACAACTGACTTGATTTATACTTAACAGTAGGTCAAAAACAACATCTGAAGCTCAGGTCATGCTTTTATGATATGCTCTACTTGACTAGCCACATGTAACACTAGACTGCCACAGATTCCTTTGTCATAGCCAGGCTGCCCTACAGCAGTCCAAATCCTGGATTTTCAAAATAATTTACTGTCGTAGGGCAACCTGGATACAAAGAAATCTGTGGCAACCGCTACACCAAAAAGGCAAGCTGACATTCTACAAGTTGAATAAAAATAAGGTCTTATTATTTTTCAAAATTATAATGAATGCAAAGTCTCAGTCTTATAGTTTAAGAGCTGTATGCACAATCTCATAATGAAAAGGCTCTGCATAATGCTCCTAAACTGTAAAAATTTATTGCAAGATTATTAAATATCTCACAGAATCCTTAGTTGGTAAAACCATGGAAGAGCAGGAGGCTGACAATGCAGGTCTGAATGTGCGATGCTATTTTTATCCTGATTATGCCCCATATCTTTACTATATCCACTGATAATAAACTGTCATTAGAGTGAACTCAATTATATTTAATTAAGTGTTCTCTTCTCTCTCCATTCTGCTATCTCTACCATCATTAATGCATCAAGATGTAAAGTAATGATATGATCAACACTACTTGGATAAGCAAAAGAAATGTAATAAAGCAACATTCTGAGAAAGATCTCAGGCTGCATACCTAAACAAATTAAGACAAGAAATACAGTGCAGGTTTCTAATAATTAGAAACTGTTTGAAGAACTTTCCATAGAATGTGGAATTTTACCCATGGCTGGAAATCTTTACATCAACATTGAATTTATTTATTTAAAAAACGCAAAACCACCCCCTACAACAAGACTGAATGGGAATTCAAGGAAGTTTTATGACATACAGTATAGAAGCCACCAGTGATTACCACCAGAGTCCTCTCTTGTTTTCGTGATCTATTAATTAATACAGGACACATATCAACAAAAGCTTTAATGCTGAAAATCACTTTCTTGAGCAACAGAAACTACTAAGAATAGTACACAACTATACCTGGCAAGTTCCACGAGCAGTGACAAAATGAAATCATCACTGCAAAGCCCAGACTCTGCAGTAAACATCCATAAGAAAAGTGGGAACCAGTAAACAGTTTGTTAATTTGTCACATAAACATGGATTTGCTGGGAAACAGCAAAGTGACTTAAGCTCTCCTCTAGCTTGACTGATATGACACTCCCATACCACAGTGCTGCAGATACTCCTCCCCAAGTTAGAGAAATGCTGCATTATGGTAAGTTATTGGCATCTGGAATGTATTTTCTGCTTCTGCAAACAGAGCTTTCCATTTTCATTGTGAAACTGACAAAAATGCCTCTCAACTAAAGCAGTAATTTCTAGTCAAACATTGCATTCTGATTTTAATTTCTCAGCAAAACTAATTGAAGTTTTATATTTGGTACCAATCTCAAGATTAGAAGACACCCTGCCTGTCACACTAAACACCATTAACATATTTTGAAATAGTATATAAACAATATATTGTAGAGAGGAACTTAGTAAGGACTAGTATTTGCAATATTTGCCACAAAAGCATAACAGCCTTCGTGGCTTCCGAGTATTCCATTAATAAGCTGGTTTTATATTCAAATATTAGAAGTCAGCAGAAGTATCTCATGTTCTTCTATAAACTGGGAAGAAAAAAAAAAAAACAACAAAAAACAGTTGCATTTCTTAAATGAAGAGTAATGACTATAAGCTACTCCAAAAAAATAAATCTAACATCCTTTGCTGCCACTTGGAATCCCTCATTCTGTGTCAACCATAACAACCTACCTGTGGACTCTCTTCTCCAAATCTTTATTTAATCAAGTTTTAGAACACTTCAAAGTTTTCAACGTTCCACTAGGTGGCAGCGAATCTTAACTTACTACAGGCATGTTTTCAAAATGTCCTAAATCTTTTGTTTTAATATGTAATCATAACTCAGAAAGAATATGTACTCATCTTTGATAGATTAAGAAGTGAAAATGGAAGAGAGTGCTTTGTAGGTTTTAGGTTTTCTACGCAATTACTCTGAGAACCTATTTTACAGCATCCCTTAGAAAAATAATGGAAAAACACAGAGAAAGTGCCACAACTTGGTTGACGTGAAGTCATTCAAAAGACAATGCTAGATTGCACCGTACTGTCCTAAGTCCTGAAGAATAGAATTTACTCAGGGATAGACAATAAATTTATCCCTCAGTTTCCATCATTCCAAACTACTTTCATACTTGTATTAATTTTGCCAAATCATTTTGGCTGAAAAAACAAAATATTTTGGAAGAGATTTGCAAAGTGTAGGAGGCAGTGATTACCATTACTACCCTGCCCGTGATTTAACCTATACTCCAATGATCAAGATGTTCATGTAGGACTGTGATAAATATTCCCTCTTTAGCATTAAGAGTTACTCACCACAACTATTGCCATGTTCCTTCACTGCTTCACCCACATAAAGTTAGTTTAGGAAGCCTGCTGTCTCTCTCAGACTCTGTAATACCCACAATCTTAATAACTATCTTTTCACAGAATCACTGAGGCTGGAAGGGCTGTCTTGAGATTATATAGTCCAATGCCTCTGCTCAAGCAGGGCAGGTTGCCCAGGACCACGTCCAGTTGGGTTTTCACTATCTCTATGGATGATGCAACTTCTCTGTGCAACCTGTTCCAGTGCTTGATCATTCTCACAATAAGTGTTTTCTTGTGTTAAGGTGGAATTCCATGTGTTTTCCATGTATTCTGCTCTATTCTAAGTTGTGCCCATTGCCTTTTCCATTCACTGGGTACCACTGAAAAGATTCTGGCTCTCACTGGGTACTTCTACACATTAGTGATCTCCCCTGAGCCTGCTCTTTTCCAGGCCTATGCAGCCTCAGCTCTCTCAGCCTCTCCTCATATGAAAGATCCTCCAGTCCCTTTAGACATCTTCATGGCTTTTTGTTGGACTCATTCCAGTAAGTCCATAACTTTCTTTAACTAGGGAGCCCAGAACTGGGCACAGCACTCCAGATATGGCCTCACCAGTACTGAGCAAACAGGATTGATCACATCCTATAACCTGCTAGCAATGCTCTTCCTGGTGCAGTCCAGCACGCTTTTCCACAGTATCACAGAAGCCAACAAATAACCAGTAAGGAGAAGGGGGGGGAGGGGGGGAAAGGCAAGACAAAAGTGAAGAGTGCCTTAACTGGAGACAAATGTATGAAACAAATTCCCTTTTCCTCTCCTTCCCATTTTTTCATTGAACTAATGCTAAGCACTGTGGTGGCAGAGGTTGATTTGCAATAGTCCTAGGATCCTTCATCACTGACCAAGGAACAAGAGTCTGTGTGTGAGGCACAGCACAGCAACAAACAAAACAAGAAGTTATACAGAGCTATCAGGACATGGGTGAATAGCATAAAACAAGAAACAGACAGACTTACAGACTACAAGAATATAAGAGAACAGAAGAGGATCACAGTGTGACACTAGCACTTTGAGTTCTGAAAAAATACTGCAGCTTTATTTCTTAGTAGTTACAGGGAGCAGTAAATTGGGAAACTGAAGCAAAAGCTTTGATGACTTTTCATTTAAGCGAACAAAAAAATGGTTGCTATCCAGAACCAACCAGTTCTTCGGGTCTGAATCCTTTAGGTTGGTAACTAGAACATTGCTGGGTGACGGACTTTTGAGTACTTGATGAGGCCTATTCTGAATATGCCTGACAAAGGGGACTACAGTTCAATTAGAAGAATTTCTTAGAATCTCTTTGGCAGGGGGCGGGGAAAGGCAAGAGTGAGTGGGCAGAATCAGTACACTTGCTGCACAGGAAAGAGATTAGGTGACTTGGAGAATTTAACTGTTAGAAGTCCCAATGTAAATGTAAACAAAGATCACAAATCATGTAGAAATTGGGGAAAAGCTATTTCCCCAGAGCTATGAAGATGTGCATTTATAGGAGGAAGGGAATATTGGCACAACAGAGCCATGTCTTGGACCCTGCTGAGGTTAAAAGAAAGTATTGTATCTTAAGCTTTGGGATGAAGAAATCCTTCAATGCCTTGATGGCCATACTGCCAAGTTTGAAAGCAAGATTTAGGCATCAACTATAAATGTGCTAAACTGAAAACTAATCCATTGTAGATATAATACAGAAATGCACATTCCAAAATTTTAAAGTACCGGGTGCAAGAATCTGAATGCTTTATGCGTACAGGTCCCAGAGCTGATTTAGTTAGCTAAGACACTTCTCAAGAGCATCAGACTACCAGTTTCAACTGTCTCAGGCTTCCTCCAGACTCTGACAGTAAATCTAGCATAGAGCTCTACCCCATGTGTCTCAGAAGACTGGTTTAAAATTAATTGGCCTGGAAGCAATCCTCATTCCAACAGATGATTGTGTGAAAACATCCTGACTGCAATACATACATCAACTCAAGCAGGCTATCAGACCAGATTCTCCAATCTAGTTTCCCACTGACACTTTTTAGAAGTAATGTCCTTGAACTGCCAGTCTTACTTTCCTGGAACAGTGGAAGGACACTATATTGCTATTTCAGTGGCCACTTCTTCCCCATAATGCAGTTGGGGAGTTTTGCTGTGATGCATTATATTACTTTATCTTAATCCAGACTACATGCAGTTGATATTCTGCAGGAGTCACCTTTACAAAAGCAGTTCATGGAGACTGCCTGTTGGCACCTAAAAAAAAAAATCAACTCACAATTATAACCATGTAAACATAGTTACCCTATGTTAACTGGCAATTACTTCACATAAATGAAACAGGAACACAAACTCCATCTTAGCAAATTCTAAGAAACTGAAAGATTACTATATAAAATGAGGAAAAAAGGGAGAAAGCACTCCTGCATAATGTCAGAGGGAACAAAGTGAAAAATATTTCTAGGTTAGCAACAATAACTACAAAAGCAATACTTGTCCTTAACAAAGAATAAATAATAAAAAAACACAAGTTAAGAACCCAGTACCATCTTGATCCACATCAAGACAGAGCTACAGCTCTCTCTTTAGCAGAAGTCCTCCCTCAAAAGCCCTTCAAGCAAGCCTGCTGACTTGCATAGGTTAGAAGGACAAGATACATGTTTAGGAGAGTTATACTCTAGGGGAATCTCAATAAAACAGTCACAGGAAAAGAAATATACATCTGCTGTATTACAGTATAATACTATCATGACTCTAACACGACTCTAGGTTCTCTAAACAGAACATAACTGACAGATGCTTCTGTAATCTCTGGTATCAAACGTAAGTGAAAATAGAAAAATACTTACGGTGGAATAAGGTAGTTCTGCACTCACTCAACCCATTTTGCTGCACACCTCCATCAGTTGGGTCTAGCTCTGGCTATTCAGCAGGTTTATCTCTTGTTTAAAAGCATGACATTCCTGTAAATTAATAGGAAATAGGATTATGGTGACATTTATTATATAACTCAGTTCTTCTCAAACTGTGCATTCCTTACCTGCAACATGCACACTGGAATTTTTATTCTTAGCTCTCCCCCCCAGCTTTGATGGCTATTTCCCTGTTCTAGTTTCATTGGCATGTGACAAATTCCAAAACTCAAAAGAACTAAATAATACATCACAGAGGGAGAGCAACATATTAGGAATTTCGTAACTAAATATTCGCCAAATATGTACCTGTAACTCTTCCTCACTCTGTCAATCAACACAACGTCCAAGCTGATACGGGTTTTAATCACTTCTTTCAAGATGCTTTATGAATGGTAAATGCTACTCATTCTTATTTTGTTTTCCTCAAGACTTAACTAAACAAAGCAGAATGGACACAAAACCAAATACAATCATTCTTCTATCTCTGTATCAGCAAATTAAGCCACAGCTCTTCCGCCATAATGATCAGCAACAAACCTAAGAAAATAATTGTTCAGGTAACTCGCTTTGGTGATACTTAGACATAGCCCTTTCCTCTTCTCCTCTTTTGCCTTATGGCAACTTTTATAACAGCTAATATTTATGACAATTACACATCAAATGAGAAGAAAATCATCTCAAAGATAGATACTTCCATGTGGAAACTGACATGAAAAACCCATTAAAGCCCATGTTGTTTTGACAAAGTTAAAAATCACTACAGATCACATGGTGTTACTATTGTGCCTCTACTTACAGTCTCTATTGTCCTTCTATTGTTAAAGAACCTCCATTTACAAAAACTTATATCATCTCTTCTTTAAATACATGTAATTCCTATTGGCATCAAAGAAAGCTATCTTTTGCTGGAAAAATAGTATCCTCTTCATACACTCAAAACTCATCCAAACTCCGAGTATACATACAGCAGGCACTCCCTGCATGAGCTAATGATCCTAGTTCATAAAAGAATCAAAATGACAAGTTACAAATGAATTAGCACCCACTTAAGTATTTCAACCAAAATTACAGACATGACATATGTTTACATCCCATCTCAGCAATCAGATTTGTTCCCCGGCAATTAAGTTTTTGTTTTGTGTGTGTGTCTGTCTGTGTATGCACTCTATTCTGTCTACTTGTTTCACTGTGAATGGCTTTGAAAACTAACTTTCCAAGTAAAATTTTGATACATCTGAAAAAATTGCCTTGCAAACTGTGCTGGCAGTCTCCAGTGTATCTGAATTTTTCAATTAGGCAGCATTAATTCTTCCTGTAACTCCACCTCCCCCATGCTGTTAATAGTCAAAGGTCACTTGGTATTGAAGACAGACATCAATTGGGCAGACAGCATTTATCAGGAACAGATACACATGCCACCTGATGTCAGCAAACAGAAGTCCATGAAAACATTAACAAACACAGAAGAAAGCAGCCTCTTGTTGGAAAAGAAATCATCAATATTTGGAATCCTGCATTAAAGACAACCTCTGCACCTCACTACAAATTAACCAAACGACTTTTAATGAGACTAACATTCATTCAAGCATATGTTTCACACAACAAATCCAGTAAAAATAATTTTTTACAGTAATCCAGTTATCCACTGTAGTTGATTAAAAGCTTTGAGCCAAGGAAAATATTTAGGACTACGTATATGAAGGAATGACAGGAATCAGAAAAAAACCCTATAAAAATTAGATAATCCCAGCCATGTCTTAGGTAACTGTAAAATAGCACAAAATCCTTACGTTTCATATTACTTGCTAAAGGAACTATTAAAGCTTCCATTAACCTTCCATCTTCCTCAATTTCTTTTGTGCAACGTGTTCCATAAGAGAGTATCTAAATGTTTATTTTGGAGACATTTCTGCAAAATAGGAAGTTACTTTCAGACCCAAACATGAGAAAATACACTTTTTTTAAAAATAAACTAGTTTATTTTCTTTCTTAAAAGAACTTGTACTTAAGAGATGCAATACTTCTGAATATATTTCTGACTGCTTATAACATCAACAGATGTAGTCATAAAAGAAAATCATTTAAAGCAGCAGAATTTAACTGTGTTATTTAAGCAGTCTTCTCTCCTTTGGTAAAGGATCAGCTATGCTTTACTAAAACACAAAAGTGGAGTCTACATTCACATACCAGTTGCAGAATTTTTTTTGTTCAACATTTAAAATCTGAAAACACTAATTGATGTTAAAAAAATAGCTAAACCTTTCCGCTATTCATTTTCTATTACTTGAAGATGGCATTTATAAGATAAACCTAAAGATATTAAGTAATATTAAACCAAGCATTAATCTGTTGAAATAAGAGAATTTTCTTGAAAGCCATCCTAATGTAGTTTCAGGAAACAAACCTGGCTGAAGACTGTATCTAGCATATTGCTCAGGAAACATGACATACATGGCATAAAGACCAACTGAAAGTTAGGCTTTCCCTGACAAAAAATAAGACAGACAGCTGAGATGCAAGAGGAGAATCTGAGAGAATTGGGTTTGTTAATCTTAAAATGACTACACTAAGGACTGATCTTGTTGCTGTCTTTAACTGCCTAATGGGAAATTACAGAGAAGATGAACCAGACTTTTCTCCAAGGCAAGCAATGAAAAGACAAGAGGCAAAAGAGACAAGTCACAGGAAGGTAAATCCCAGCCGTACATCAGGAAAAAAATATTCACAATGAAAATGCTTAGGCATTGGAACAAGTTGCCCAGAGAGGGTATGGAATCTCAAAATTCAAAACTTGGGAAGATGCTGAGCAACCTGCTCTAAACTGGCCCTGCTCTGAGCAGCGATTTGGACTAGATTATCTTTGGAGATTACTCCCAACTTACATTATTCTATGACTAGAGTAATTCCTTATTCTAAAAGCTGCGTGTTTTCCTTGACATCATTTCAGTCCAAACTAGAGTCTGTGAATACAAGCATACTGTTCCATATCCCACCCTAAATACCTTAGATTAAGTTTTGCATAGTTGTTCAAGAAGTGTTTGGACAACGCTTAGATATATGGTTGAACTTTTAGGTTGCCCTGTGTGGAGTCAGGAGTTGGACTTGATGGTCCTCATGGCTCCCGTCCAACTCAGGATATGCTATGATTCTATGTTACACCACTATTGTGTTTAAAATTCTACTCACAGCAATTTAAGCTGTAAGAGATCATTAAAATCACTTAGTTTGATCTTCAGTTTTCAGTGACAGGTCTTTAAATTTCACCCAGTTGTTTGTATGTTGGCCTCAAAAATTTATCTCAAAATGAACATAGGATGTTTTGCCTGAAACAGAACGGAGAGATCTGAAGTCTCCTGTTTTCTTATTTTATCCTAATTTCTTATTTGAAGAGTTTCGGCTTCAGTTCCATTTATACTCTGAACATAACAGCAGCTGTACCAGGAGAACCTAATCATCTGTGCAGCACAGCTTCCAAACTCCATACTGGTTCATAGGTAAAACATACCCAAAAACAGAAGATGAGGGAAAACATGTAGCATTACTTCCTCAAAGTATTTCTTCCAGTCCATCATGATTTGCAGTTCAGGGACTTCCTAACTCAGATAAAAATCTTGGCACCTAATACTCCCTCTAGACTTCCTTCTTACAAGTTTATCCAGTTGCTTTGCAAATATACAGATTTTTTTTTTGCAAATCTTGGAGCATCTACAACATCCTCTAATGAGAAGGTCTGCAGCTCGTGAGAAAATTAATGTTTTTGTGAAAAATATCTGCTCCTGAAGCTAGCTTTTGTTAGCCTTACTTTATAACCTCTGGTTCTTGCACTAAAGGTGACAGGTAAAAAACCCAATCTTTCCTGTTCACCTTCGCAATTCATGATGTTAGAAAGATACCATGCCCTCTCCCACACATCTCTTGTAGGCTGCAGGCAACTAGTCAAGTTACAGTTTACTCCTTGTAAGTCAACCACATCCTTCACTTCAGCCCCACTGCCCCTCTCTGTAGCTTCTCTAATTTTCTCACACCCTTTTGAGGATGGTAATAGAAGAACACCACACACTGTTCAAGATATACACCCGCTGTATACTTGTTCTTTGGCCTTCTCACATAAATCTCTACCACTAACACTTTTCTGATCACTTTGATGTTCTCATAGATCTCTCTCTTGCCTGTCTTGAAGAGGCTGACTGCAGCAAACATTTCTCTTTTGTGTTCAAGACCCTCCTTGATCCTGCATTTAATCAATTAGGCTCATCTTGCTCTTTAAGTCACTTATGACAAATTCTTAAAATATTTTTACTGCTAATTTTGGGGCACTCAGAATTTTTACCTTCCTTTTTAAAATGAGGATACCAAAATTATGCATTATAATCCAGTATAATTTTCAGCAAATGCTTTAGAATTTAAAATCTTTCTTCCTAATTCTGTTCACTACTTCCTTGTCTATTTATTTCAAGATAGACTTAATACTTTTTCCTGTAACATTGCTGAGTTCTTGTTGCGTTGTTTTTGACTGCCTGCATCATTTGCAGAACATCTGTTCCTCAAAACACATTCACTTGTACTTTAAATGAAGCCTACAGTTCCTCCTCTACAATATAAAAATTTGTTTGACCTTAACACAAACTCTACTGAAATACATAGCATGCCCAGTGGTCTACTTCACCCTGTTCAGATTGACTGTTCACACTTTTAACAAGTTATGGCATTTACAAACGTTAACCATGGCATTCACAAATTTATTGTCAGATCACTGATGAAGTTCTGCACTGTCAGACCTAGCACAACTCCCTGTAGATGTATTCTTATTAAAAAACGGTTCTTTCATAAGCAGCTAGTACCGATATATCGGATAGACAGTAAACCATCTGTTTATTGTGTTTGTTACTAAAAGGATAATACACTGTTATTTTTTAAACCTGAGTATCACACAGTATTAGAGTGCTTGATTAAGTAAACATATTTATAGTTTTTAGCTAGTTACCTTGGTCAATTCAACCTACAGTTGCATACAAGAACATTATGAAATGTGCTAAGAGCCTGGAAATAAAATTTACATGGAACAAAAAGCAAAGCTCATAACTACTGCCCATCTTGATTTCTAGATGTCACCCCTTTATTAAAATAAGGTAAACAAACAGAAAAATGAATAAAATAATTTGGTCAAAATAAGAGTTTTATAATATTTTTCTTCAAGCTGGTGCTACACCATGCAGAATGAACAACAGAGAGAAAATGAACAAGCAAGCATACATAGTTCTGTCCTTATTACGCACTCTTCCTGTCTTTCTCACACATGAAGAATAACTACTATGCACAACATGAAAACAATTCTGACTTTGAAAGCACCTGCTAGACATAAAAGTCATAGATTGCTACATTCAGTTATAAGGTCTTTAAGGCAAGGAGCATCCTTCCACATCGTAAGAGGGACCAACCCAGATTTAATTTTTTTCAATAATAAATAAGACAAGAGACTACGTATGTTCCATTTTCTTGGGTTCACAAAAAGAGACTACAGACAAAAGGCATGCTGCGATTCTGCCACCGAGAATTTCAACAACTATTCCTTCTCCACTACATGCCAAAACCATAGACCTACTGAAGCCTGCTGAAGCCAGACCAGATTTGAAGTGATCTGAAAATAGATCTCAGCCAACCAAGGTTCCTTAACAGCATCTGCACATCATCATTCACATGATATACAAATAGTTTTCAATTTTATTCCAAAAGTCCAGTGGAGAATGTGGCCACCCCCAGAACGTTTTCATCTGCTCCCTCCATTACCCTACACAACAAATACGCCCCTTAGAAAGACTGCTATCATTGTCTACCGAGTCTCGAAAAGCACAGTACTCTCCGAATCCACGTGCCCAAAAAGCAACCCATTTCATCACGCCCTTCGAGCCTCGGAGAGCCAACCAACTGGTAAAACACCCGCAGGGACGGCACCCCCAGACAGCGGCTGCTCCTGTGTCCGAGGCGCCCGGCCGTGCCCCGGGCGTGGACGGGCGGGCGGCGAGCGCCGCGGGCAGCGCACGGCAGAGACGGCGGCACCAGCGCCTGCGGGGCCTGCTCGGCCCACGACGGGAAAGCTGCCCGGCTGCCCGTGCATCGCCTGCAGCCGGAGGGACCCGAAGCCGCTCCGGAGGGGCCGTGCCGGCCCCGCCGCCCCAAGGCCGCGCGGTGGCCAGGCGGGCGCAGGCCCCCGCCACCTGCTCCCAGCCAGAGCCCGGCGGAGCCCGAGCCCGGAACGGCGCCCGCAGGGAGGGGCCTGGGGGCGGAGACCGCGGGGAGCAGCGCGGCCCCCCCCGCCCCCGCACCTGCCCGGAGGCCGCGCCGGGCCCGCGCCACCGCCGCCGGCAGAGACGCGCTGCGCCCCGCTCGCCACCCCTCCGGAGGGCCGGGAGCCGCGGTCTTCCCGCAAGCAGCGCGCCCTGGAGGGTGGGCTACCGGCCGGGCCCGCCGCCGCAGAGCTCCCCCCGCAGCACACACCCGAAGCGCGGACGGCGGCGGGCGGGCAGGGGGCTGCGGCGGACGGGCCCTCGGCCCGGCGGGGCGGGGCAGGGCAGGGCGCGCGCAGCCGCCCCGCGCCACTGGGGGGGGGGGGGGGGGCGGGTCCCACCTGTCCCGCCGGGCTCGTCCGCGTCTCACCTGTCCAGGGACCAGCGTCGCTCACGAGCCCTCTCGGCGCGGGGTCCCCGCCAGCACCGGGGCAGGGGCGCGCCGGACCGAGGCCCCCGCCCGCCGCAGCCGCTGAGGACGAGGCCCAGGCCGGCAGACGGGGGACCGCGGGGAGGGGACGGGGCGCGCCAGACTGACGGGCCCGCCGGCCAACCGCTGCTCCGCACGGGAGCGCTCACCAATCGGCGCGGGGCAGCGCGGGGCGGGGCGGGAGCGGGAGAGCGCGCAGCCGCTGCGCAGGAGCCACCGCCTCCCGCAGGTGCGCCGCGCTGCGCCATCCCCGCCGTCCCGCCGACGGGTTGGGGCGGCCCCGCCCGGCGGGCGGGGGCCGTGTCACGGCGCGGACAGCAGCTTCCTGGGACGAGGCGGGCCGCGGGGTCAGGGCGCCGGGGCGGCCCCTCAGCGGGACGGGCCCGGCGGGTCGCAGCCCGGGCTCCCGGGAGGGCCGGTGTCGTCCCCGCAGAGCAGCGTGCCTGCGCTCCCTCCCGTCCTCGAGCCTGCCGCCGAGCGCAGGTTCAAGTGCTCCCTGAGGAGACGCGGCCAAGTCTGTGCGCAGACACGGAAAATCCGTTGTCTTTTATCTGCTCGTCACCTGCTGCAGCACGGACTTGAACTCATCTTTCCCAGTGTACCAAAGAACATCTCAAAATCCCCAGACCGAACCGGGGTTCGGGTACACGTACAAGCGCTGGTGCTGGAGTCATCTGATGGTGACAGCAACGCGTTCTTCCAAGGCAATTAAATAGGGCTCGGTGAAAGTGAGAAGAGGGCTCACCTGAAAGTGAGAACATTTCTGCCAAACTATGTACGGTTAAATTTGCCACATGCTAAATGCTTTAACTCTTTCAGAAAGTGGTATAGTAGCCTTCAGTGACTAAAGCTACATGGCAAAAGGAAGGTGCGTCTTTCTCTGAATGACAGCTTCTCTAAAAGCAATATTTGGTGGGTAGGTAGTCTGCAAGCATCACTGCAGGGAAAATATTTGTTTTGTGAATTGGTAGCTACATACAGGATTGCTTTCCAGTCCACCAGACTGAACTGAAGTTTTGTACACGAGAGAACAAAAGCCTAATAAGGTCACTCAGGGGAAGTTTTGATAGACTGCATGACATCCAGAATACATTTAGAAGCTGTCTTTCTAATCTAGTTACTAAAGGTCTTCAATGACTATCAAATCCAGAGCTGTTTAAACATCTTCAGACATCCCAATTAAACATGTATGAGCTTTCTTTCCAAAGCAGAAAGATTAATTTTGAGAATAAACTATAAAAACAACTTTAAACATAGATTTGGGATCTGCTTGTGAATACTGATGGTCACAACTCCATTATCTACATCAAAACCAAATGCAATACATAGAAAGGTATTTTCCCACATTTCCTCCCCCGCCCCGCCCCGAATAGCTGAAGAATTAAAATTAATTTCATATGAATCTGCAATCATATAGGCATAGACTATTCTTTACTCATTAGTTTATCCTGTTGGTACTGCTAAGCTACATACACTTTCCTTTAAGACTTCTAGCATCAGCTCCCACTAGAGTAAGATTACAGGATTCTCTGGCAAAATGTTTTCTGCTCTGTCCTATATCACTATGCCGGGACATTAAAACAGCAGTTCATGGCCTACAGTCCTCTTTAAAAAAAAAAAAAACAACAACTTATATATATATATAGCTACTGGTATTTCTACAAGGATTCAGAAAAAACAATTTGAGAGCTATTTACTTCTTTTCCTAATAATCATGAGATTCTAAGTCAGAGTTTTCAGACTGGTGCTTTAAGTACTGCAAAGTGATAATGTCCACTGTGTAAATAGGTCTTGTGCATTATAGCAGGACTTCCTCTGAAATCCTGGATATATTCCCTGCTAAGTAACAATGTTGGTAAATTTTAGCCAAATTTAATGGTATCAGCTGTGTTTTCATGAATATAAAGCAAAAATTTCTTTCTGCAAAATTCCAGTTACTAAGACATGACCCTGCTAAGAATAGAATTACTCAGCAGCCGCTCCTGTTGAGAGTATCATAATAAACAAAGATTGGAAATTTCTTTTTTAGTTCCTGTTTCAGGTTTCTGCTATGTACAGCACCTTAAATTATCCCTACATAACATAGATTTTAAAAAATTGGCCAGCACCCTCTGGTGAAAAAAATGCATAGATGAGATGTAGGGTTGTACTGTACTGAGTTATTTGAAAAGGTTGGCAAAATGCATAGCCAAATAAGGTAACTTTAGACAATGCCATTAGCCATATAATTTCCCCAAATTTTAATTAAATGTTTCTGTCTGTAGTTCAACTGACATTCAATTGAATATTCCTTTTAAATTTTTCCTAAATCCATGCGCAATACAATTGTAATATGCTATTTCATATAGTTAATGAAATGTAGCACCCATGGGATAAGGCTCCATTTTTCCTGCATGATTACTGCTGAAAGAAAATAAATTCTATCATAGAATCATAGAATCATTTAGGTTGGAAAAGACCTTTAAGATCATCACGTACAACTGTTAATCTAACACTGCCAAGTCCACCACTAAACCATGTCCCTAAGCACCACATCTCCCCGTCTTTTAAATATCTCCAGGGTTGGGGACTCAACCACTTCCCTGGGCAGCCTGTGCCAGTGCCTCACTACCCTTTCAGTGAAGAAAGTTTTCCTAATATCCAATCTAAACCTCCCTTGGAGTAACTTGAGGCCATTTCCTCTTGTCCTATCGCTTGTTACTAATTCTATGATATGTCATGTTCATTGGCTATTCTAGCTTCTCCTCAAGCTGTTTTCAAGTTTGCATTACGAAAAGTTAAAGTGGAGTGTGTCTGCATGTACACAAAGATCAGGTTTTTTTAACATAAACCAATTTTTTCCTTAGCCTTAACACACCTTCTTTACAAAAACTTTGGTCTTCTATCTCTCACTTTGCTAAAAGTGGTGGTTTATAGCACCTTTTTAACAAGTATTCAGGGTCTGTTTTTCCCTTGATGCTAAATTCAGATGTGGCAGCAAAGATGAGAAAAGTTCAGGTATTTCATAGAATCATAGAATGGTTTGGGTTGGAAGGGTCCTTAAAAGGTCATCTAGTCCAACCCCCCTGCAATGAGCAGGGACATCTTCAACTAGATCAGGTTGCTCAGAGGCCCGTCTAACCTGACCTTGAGTGTTTCCAGGGATGGGGCACCTACCACTTCTCTGGGTGACCTGTGCCAGTGTTTCACCACCCTCATTGTAAAAAATGTCTTCCTTATACCTAGTCCGAATCTACCCTCTTTTAGTTCAAAACCATCACCCCTTGTCCTATCACTACAGGCCCTATTAAAAAGTCTGTCCCCATCTGTCTTATAAGCCCCCTTTAAGTATTGGAAGGCTGCAATAAGGTCTTCCCAGAGCCTTCTTTTCTCCAGGCTGAACAACCCCAACTCTCTCAGCCTTTCCTCATAGGAGAGGTGTTCCAGCCCTCTGACCATTTTTGTGGCCTCCTCTGGACCTGCTCCCACAGGTCCATGTCTTTCCTGTGCTGAGGAATCCAGAGCTGGATGCAGTATTCCAGGTGGGGTCTCACCAGAGCGGAGCAGAGGGGGAGAATCACCTCTCTTGACCTGCTGGCCACACTTCTTTTGATGCAGCCCAGGATACGCTTGGCTTTCTGGGCTGTGAGCGCACACTGCTGGCTCATGTCCAGCTTTTCAAGCCCATCTCTGCAGGGCTGCTCTCAATCCCTTTATCCCCCAGCCTGTATCGATACTGGGAATTATAAATTATTATAAATAGCATTAATATTAGCATTATAAATAGCAAACCATCAAAATGCATCAAAGATATATTGGCACTGGGCAAATATTACAAATTGACACTGAAATTGTCAGTAATTAAATTCAGAATTAATATTCCATTTAGAGTAACAGAAGTTTGCATCTCTTTAAGGGTTTTGAGAGAACCTCTGTCAAAATTTCTACTGTTGCTCTTTAATTCTACAGTCCTCTGATATTTATCCCATCCCCACGTAAGGCTTTGCATGGGAATGGCCACATCTTTCCTTCTGCTGACTCTGCTACATAAATGGTAATTTCCAACAAAGGAGATATATAGCAGTGCTGAGCAACATCTTGTATGTCTTTATATTACGAGGACATATATACACAATAGCTAGAGTAGATTTAGAATGGTGGATACCCATAAAACAAAAGTCCCTGCTTGTAATATTTATTGTACTGAAATTACAGGCACGGTTTAGGGAAGCAAGTTATACTATGTACGAAAGTAGGGAAAATGAACCAAATGAAAGTAGTTCTGATAAGCAGTTCAGGCTTAGTGTTATCTTGGATCAAGAAGTTCTGTTTGTTATTTAAAATTATGAACTATTAAGTAGTTTCAATAACCAAACTTTTTTGTGTGTGCATTTGTCTGTCAGCATTGCTTGAAACTGATTTAGAGAAAACCTTTTTCAGGCTTTACCAAATTAATGCTTTGGAAATAAGTTACTTTAGTTTATGCAATACAATTCTTTTATTGGATATCTTTGCTGAAATAGCCTAAAGTATTTTCCAAGTTATTTAGGGACAAACTCTAAACAAGCAGATAAGTTGAAGTTTAACCACACATACTGTTCTATGGCACTGTAATTATTGCCATGGATTGCAACTTTAAACAAATATGAACTACCCAAGGTCAATGGTGTATCCCTAGGTAGAACTAGATGAAGTTAGAATCCTACACAGCAAAAATGCAGCATAAGGTTAGCTAGAAAAAGGGGAGTTAAAGAAAAAATGGAATAATTCCTAAGCGTTAAGTGCAAAGAATAGCGGAATTATTCTGGTAGTCTAGAGACATTTTTTAAATCTTGAAATAATCTGATATACACCACCACAATTTCTCTTATTTCCACATCTTCATCTGGACAAAACAGATAAAGAAGAGGTCCTTTGAAGCTACCAGCTAGTTTACAGAGGCAATTGACCTATGTCATCCTATATCTGAGCAGAGTGGAACTCCCTGTCTTTGTATCTAGAAGATTTTTCCTCTCTATAAAAGGAGAGAAGCCAACCTTAAGAAAGACTATTCCGATACTGTGAAGTCTTCTGATGTATTACGAATGGCTCTTGAAGTGATAGGCACTGTGTTTTACACAGTGTAAAAAGTTGATTGTACATCATCATTTTGACTTTATTTGACTAGCTTGACAAGTCTTGACTCATTAAACCTACACAGACAGTTTTCTAATCTTGTCAATTTGGTCACGCCCCTTCACTGTTTTCCCAAGTTTCCTCTTCCAAAAGCAATTGTGTATCTTCACTTCTAAGGGCTTTTCCATTAATCCTCAATATGTCTATTTTCTTATCATCACATTTCACTTACATCTAGCCAGGGTCACTGTCCTTTGCCTGCTTACTATGTTTTCCAACAAGTACCTTTGTACTTTCTCTGATACTGCCTCAAACTGATGAATGGTCCATCAGCCTTGCAAAATTGCCTCAAAAAATCCTCCTTCAAAACCCTCCTTTGTTTCAATGCCAGAAAAAGTCCACTGTGGATGACTGCAGCTTGCCCCTCTGACCAAAACCCTTTTATCTTTTCCTTTCCTGTCTACATCTGTTGTCTTTTGTTTTATGCAGTACAAGGCTTCTGGGGAAGTCATATAGGCACATGTCTTTCTTAAACATGACTCTGATTTATAGTACCACAGCAGTATAGACAGACAGTTTTTCAGAGCTCTGTTACTGCCTTTTTAAGCCTTCTGTTACACTCTATCATACAGAAGATCTTCCCTGATACTATTATACCCTTTTTTTCTGATGCCAGAACTTAAGATGTTTGGTAGAAAGGGAGATCTCTTGTTCCCACTCAGCATTATTTGCTCCTATACACATCGTTCTTATGTAACTAGGAAAAAAGCTCAGTTTGCACAGTGGACATAGAAGCATGAGCCTTCATGTACAACTTTTCTCTAATGCCCTTGACCAAACTCCACTACATTGAGGCACAGCTGACCAGGACCAGTAGTTTACCACTACCCATAAGTGGCATATTTACATTTTGCTAGTGCTGCAATTTTGTGCTTTTCAAAAGAATACAATTTTAAAATGTACCAAAAAGAATTTCAATTTAAAGGAAAGAATGTTTTCTTTCATTAACAGTTTAAGTTACTTTTACAATTCATAGTACCACTCGTGCTATAGGGCACACTATCCAGGTGCTATTGCACACATTATGCACGTATGTTGCTCTGATGGTGCAAAGACATACATCCCATTCTTACTGAAAACCACATTTCCAGAAGCACCAGACATGTACCACTTCTACATGAAAGAAGTTCCTAGCTACTTTCCCTTCCCCCATCGCTCCCAAAAAGTTTGGTGCCCTTAGGAACAGTATCTGTTCTAAAGGGCAAATTTATCTAGAACTCCATAACTTAGATTGTACTTGCATAGCATTGTAAACAAAACACCGCATGTTTGTTTTGCTTGACTAAAGCAAGTAAAAAGCAGCCGGCCACATCAAGGAGGAAACTTTACACTTGCCTTCAGAAATAACTAAGAGATACTGGGGCCTGTGACTGATGCTGCAATGCAGCCCCTTCTGCACACTTGCATACTAAAAGAAATTTCCACAAGGTACCCAGTGTTGTGTAACATCTATGCCAGCATGCAGTCCACAGAATATCTGCTGTAAACAAATCTATGACATTTATAATGCAATTGTTGAGGATCATGTCAGCTCACACTCTTCCCAACTCACAAGTCTGCACAGGAAACAGCTAAAGCTGCTTTTATTACTGGTTTGTGGATAGAAACTTATAACGAAGTAAACACAGCAAGTATTTTCTGAAGGAACTGGCGAGCAGCTTGGCTCTAAAAGGTAACTGCATCAAGTTCCGTGGACACAACCTTGCTGCATCTTGTTTCTAACCTCTATGGCTACCTGACAAGATGAAACAATTCTACCAACTCAAAACAAAACACAGGTGTGGAGGGAAATACAAGAAGTATGCTATGTTCTGTCTCTCTGCTCTCCAGGTAAAAGCAACATTACATTTACTCCTCACCTAACAGTCACGTCTTGTTTACCTCATCCTGCATTACTTGACTTTTCAGACCTTATAAGCAAGGGGATCTGAACAGATGTTTTGCTAAAATAGTTAGTCATTCTGAATCTGCCCATAGGGTCTCAGGGGACCAACGAACCAACCAACCAACCCACCAAAAAAGCCCCGCATCCCCCCGAGCGAGCCAAGATAACTATATTCTTCAGCTGCATCAGCATTATAGAAACACGTCCTTTGCTGCATGCAAGTTTAAAACTCATTTAAATTTAATTCAGCTTTATTATAGAACAGAAGTCTTTGCTAGTATCATCTCATACACAATGAAAAACTGGTAACAATGTTGGTAAATTTTAGCCAAATTTAATGGTATTAGCTGTGTTTTCATGAATATAAAGCAAAAATTCTTTCTGCAAAATTCCAGTTGTCCCAGGAAGGATAAGCCTATCTCAGCAAATCAGTTATAACAGACCCTCAGCCAAGTTGTATACTAACTCCTCCAAGTTGCTTGTTACAAAGGCACTTACAGAGTTGTCAACTGTCAAACTGCCATGAAACAAATTAAGGCCATGCTATCAGCTGCAAGTAGCTAAGCAGTTGCTGGCTTACTCGTGTTCAATTCAAGCTTGTGGGCTAGGAGGAGCTGTATCCTACACTTGCTGAGAACAGTATTAGCTCTATTGTTACATATAGCATAACATAAAATGCAAATGCTGCTGTGGAAATTAAACATTACCTCCCTACCCAACTGACTTGCTTCTGGCTTGGTGTTAAACTGATTGCCGTGACCCAGCCAGGTTTTTTGTTTTGCTTTGAGAACTGGAAAAGGTTTTGGAGCATAAAACTCAAATGATCATCTGTTCAGAACTAAACAAGCAATGCTGGCAAAAAAGAGAAACTTTAAAAGTAGTTTGTCTCTAAAGATTTTTGATTCCTAGTCGGTAAGTGAGTATTAAACTGAAACTTTTTATAACACTTCAGGAAAAGCATCTAAAATGCAAGTCCCTTAGTAATTAAGTACCTAAATGTAGACACTGACACCATAGATTTGCTCTAGAAGCATTTTAATTTACAAACAGCAATTCCCATTGACTTTATACCATAAAAAAAGCAATTTACAAGCAAGAAACAAATTCATCAGAACAAAATAAAGCAGCACTGAAATATTCATGTCACAAATCTAAAACCAAAGTGAATACAAGAGTAAAATATCATTTGAATAAATATTTTAAAATCCATGCTATAAAATAATCCTTAATGGCAAGTTATTAATTGTTACAGCATCAGCTTAGCTAGCTTCATTTACTTCATATGGTGATGAAGTGTGGAGTTGTGAGGTTACCGGTTTATATTGCAAGATAATGACACCAAGTCAAGTCATTCAAACTGTTCAATTATTTATAATGAAAAACAACCATACAAATAAAAATTATTTAAAAATACAATTTTTCAGTCAGAAACAAACACTGCTAAAATCGTGCAAGAGCTCTACCTCTAATCAGATAGACAACCAGAGGCTTGCAATACAAGTCCAAAGGCTGAATTCATAGCATATGTAAATGGGAGAGACAGCAGTTTATTCTGTGTACCCCAGCAGGAGTTACTTACAGAAACCAGAAGCAAACCTCCTCAGTTACTGATACTTAGCTTCACATCCCCTACACGTCCCAGGCTTACTTGTTTGTTTAGCATTTTTTTTAAAATGTAAACTTGTGTAACTTAAGTTAATGCTGTCACAGGGATGTGCAAGTAGTATTAAATCTACAATATTAAATACAACTATTCTGGCACTTGTTAAAATATACGTAAAATGCACACAGATTATAAACTTTGAACATTTTGAATGACTTTACTAAAATTCCAATTCAATCACTGAGTATTATGAAATTTACAATTAATGAAATAAACAGATTCATATAAAGAATTTACATAATTCCCCAAATACTTTCAAATATAAAATTTAATAAATAACCCTGACCAGTCAAAAAGCACCATTCAAGGGTAAAATTCCCTTGGAAAATAGATTAGGTGTTGCATATTTGAGTCCCTTTCAATGGTTTCATGTGAAACCTGTTTAGAAAAATGACAATAAAAGAATCACAGTAAACCAATACAAAAATTCAAATAAGAGATATATATATATATATATTTAAAGGTAAAGCTCATTCAATCTTTTCCCAGCCCTTGATTTTATTCCTGCTGTTCTTCCCATAATTCAGCCTAAACATATTAAGAGGCCTCATTGTTTTAGATAAAAGTAAACCAAAGGCTGCAGCATAAAACATTAATTTATGCTTGGGAAGACTGCATTAAGAACTATCAATTTAGGCCTACAGTATATTCTGCTGAACAGTGAGTTGACGGTATCCTTTATGCTATTGAAAGATTTCACACTAAAAAAGCAGAGCCAATCTTGAGGCCTTATTGACCAAACTGAACTTTTAATATACTGTAAGTATTTACAAAGCTATTTTCTAAATGTATTTACAAGTTTAAAAGAAATAATATGGAAGATAACTGATTAAGAAGACAAAAAGAACTGTTTAAAACCACAAACATTAGCAAAGGTATAAAATCCTTTATTTTCACAGTTTGTCATAATAGGTTAAACATCTAGAGGAAAGGACACTGTCACTGTTTTCACATTTGTCTATAATTAAAAAGGTAGATTAAGAAGAGACTCAATTATGAACCAGCCTATATAATTTCATGATTTATTTTGCTGTCAAATATTTCTTCACATATTTTATTGACTTCTGCATTTATTGTAAATGAAATGTATAACAGCTCTGTGCTAACTTAAAACTGTACAGACACAAGACACTGTACAGTACTTCCATAATTTGCTTAAAATAACACAGCATACTCTGTTCTGGTGGACTTGTGAAATGAACTTCAACCAGATAATGCTTCGCGTTTCATGACAATGTTAATCCTGGCATACCATTATGTGACAAGGCACAATTTAATTGCTGTTGCCAGGTTTGAAGTTCGTTTTCTACCAGAGTCACACACTTTGTAAGTGTAAATGTAATGCTCAATGATGTTTTATGCTCACCTATGTATGCATCCTTTCAAGCACTGCTGAACTTTACAGTACTGTGTTATGGCTTGATAATTATTAACACTGCTAGCAGTGGAAAGGGTAAATGGCATATCAACACAAATAGGAGCAAGGAGAACCTGCAAACTGCTGAATCGTGATTTTGTAGAAAAAGGTGATCATTTCCTGCCCCTTAACAGTCCCACTACAATGTTTTGAACCTGAACCTGTACAATCAAAGTGATGTTGTTTTTCTGTTTGTTTTTGTCAGAGACAATTTTGGATAAGTCACTCTTTGGTAAACTCAAACCATTTTAATACATTTACAAATCCAAAGAACTAGATTTAAATAATGTTAAGATTGTGACACAGAGAAATTCAAGAAATGTAAAATTAGTACCCATATCCTCAACTCATACTTCCATGGAAAAAGTCACACCAAAGGCACCACAGCACAGGTCCAAGATAAAGGGTTAAAAATAACTGTACATTTCTTGAATTTTGCATGTCTCAAACTTAATTTATCAAAACACAATTTTTTTTGCATTTAATTACTTAAAACAAACATTTAGGAAAAAAACAGTATCGGAAACATCGACATGTTTTTAAGTGGGTAAACATATAGACTACCTTCCCTAGACACAGACATATACTTTCCCTTACTGGAAACAAAAGATCTATTGTTGCTTCAAGGAGAGAAACATCTCCCCAGCCTTTGCCTCTTCATTTAGGCAAGTTTAGGACAAAGAGGGAAATTATGCACTCAATTTAACTGAAACTGCTCCAATGGAGCAGGTGGGGTTTATACTGTAAATCTGTATTTAGTGAAATTAATTCTTATTGCAGACTGTCACAATATTAAGAACTAGTGTATTTAATAAAGCTACTGCACAAATATGCCCCAACTTCACAGGAGCCAAAAAAGCTTTACAAGATAGCAAACCTACCTTTTTGCTTTCCTATAATTTAGGAATGAGCTTTTATTTTCTAAATTTCAGGAGTTAAACAGCATGTTCACATGTTCAATATTTGCTAAACAAACATAAAACCCAATTATATAAAACCTGTATTTTAAAGAAGCATGTGATGAATTCAATTCTGTTCATCAGGTTGAATTTTACACAGTAGTGTTTGCCAGTTCATGCTTTTGAGGTCTCTTAAGCTATTGGTTTTTTGGTTGTTGTTGTGGTTGGTTTGTTTGGCATGGGGTTTTTTTGTTTGTTTCTTGTTTGTTTTTGAGTTTTTGTGTGTGTATGTTTTTTTCTTTTGCTTAACTGCTACCATAAGGTTTCACATTTTATATATTATACTGACCTAAATGATGAAGTTAGCACCATATTAAAAAAAAAGTTTGGTGAAACAAAAAGATTTAGAGTATTTTTAAAGTTGTTGGTAGTTCCTTTATGCAGAAAACAACCACTTAAAATAGTAGGGAAGCCATAGCAACTCTGTAATACTCACACATGAAATAACAGACATATTGCTTGAAATTCCCATAGAGTATTTGTTTTTTTAATACAAAAAAAAGTATAAATTCCAAGTGCTGACATATCACTTGGAGCTTTATGTAGGAAGTCAATGTGCACCTGAAAACAGCTCTCTGTGAAGAGACCCATTAAAACACTGCTTGGAAATACTGTAGTTTAAATTACATCATCTCTCTCAGGTTTCAACCAACCATAAAGAGCGATGAAGTTAAATTTAATTACCTGGTATGGTTCTACAGTACAAAATGAAGGTAGATTCTGAGGCCAGTAAAAACACATTTAAAACCACAATGCTACTTTTAGGTTTGCTAATTTTTTTTTCTTTTTTAGATATATATATATATAGATATATAGATATATCTATCTCTATATATATAAAAAGGTCAGCACCACAGGTTGTCCAGCTTAAGTTCTAGACAACTAACAAAACCCCTCAACAATTTAACCATAATTTAATAGATTTATGGCATTTGGTTTACATATGTAATAAAGCAAAGCTATTAAAACAAGGTAATTAACTTTGCTTTTGCACACAAAGTAATAGTTTAATAAAATGAAAACCAAACAACATTCTTTTAAAACCAAAACCATCCTCCCAAAGTCCAAAGTCCTAAATCCTAAGCAGAGAGGAGACCTAGCAGTTGAAAGAGTGGTACATGGTATAAACCTTGACATACTTTTACATTCACCTCAACCAGAATAGGAAAAGTGAAAACATTTTATATATATAAAGCAAATTTATATATATAAACAGACTAACTACCAAAAACAGTTAGTAAAAGCAAACAGATTTCATCATGACACACAGAAGAAATCAAAGCTATAATATTCTCTCTCCCCACTGCTGTGTAACTCATTACCAGCAACAGGATTTAGGAAATAAAATAAGGGAGATTACAGCTTCTTGGTGTATCCAGCAGAGCTGCCAATCTTATTCTAGTATCTTTCACCACTGGAATTTGTGTCTTGCCAGATCAACCAGTAGGGAAACTTTAGCAGACTCTTCCTATCCTTTCCCCAGCACAGTCTTTTATATTTTGAGCATCTTCAAAAGTAAAAAAAAACCCAAACAACCCAGCCTCCTTCAAAACCAAAGAATACTTATGTAGTCTTCTCCAGAAACCATTTCAAACTGATTTCCAGAAGGTCAGGAAAATTAAAAGGCTGTTATACTTGTACTGAAGATTACTAAAATAATAAAAGGTTTAAAAAATAATCAGTAATGTGCTTGTTTGTGTTGCACTTAGAATGTAATATTTTAATCAGATGTGTTAGACATTGCATGAATTTCCATACTAGAATCCATAGCTTCAGAAACTGAAGCATCATTGCCTACTTTCTGTTCCACAAATGCTTCTGTTCTGTCTGGAGACTCTACCCTGTTTCTTACTTCTGTTACCCCAGGATGATTTTTTCGCAAATGCTGGTTTAGTGTACCCTGGAAAGGAAAACATTTTCCACAGATCTCACAACGAAAGGGCTTGTCATCTGTGTGACCACGAATATGATACTCAAGTTGGTCCTTGCGGGTATATTTCTTCCCACAAAACTTGCACACAAAAGGAGTTATTCCCATGTGCAATCGCATGTGTCGATCAAGGCTCCCTTTCTGGTTGAAAGACTTTCCACAGTAAATACAAATTAGCCTCTCACTGTATGGATACCAATGACCTCTTGCATTTCTTTCCCGTGGACTATTTTCATATCCTGGGTTACTCACCATGGATTCATTGTCAGCCCCTTGCACCAAGCCCTGAACATCACTATGCAAGTGACCAGTGGATACCCGTTTTTGGCGTGCACGACCCCCTCTGAAACAGCTCAGCATTGACCTTGAAGGACTTGTATTGCTCAGGCTTCCGAAGGTTTCAGACACACCTGTAGCCTGTGATGAGGCATGGGTAAATGAATAAACATGTTGTAAGACAGACCCATATGAACCAACATTTACTGCCACCACTTGCTCTCCATCCACCATTTCAGTATGATATCCATCATCACCAAGGGAAGAGCTATCAGAGCAGCTTGGCCTGTCAGACTTTTCCATTTTAACTTTCACCTCTGCAATCTGACTTTCCCTTACTATCAGGTCTCCTTGCTCATGATCACCTTCAATCTGAATCTCATATTCAGAGATACTCCCACTGCTTCCTCGATCTGAATGCCCTTCTTCTTGCAGACGACTACGCAGAGTTTTGCCTGGAGTAGATTCCATCCTAAGATCGCTGCCTGCTGTTGACTGTCGCACCTGAGAGCAATAGGGGGGAGATATCTCAATAGGATTGGCAAAGTAGCTGCTGTCTTTAACTCCATTGCGATTTTCTGAATTTTCTTCAGCACCAACAGTGACAGAATCAACATCACCAACACTGATCTTTGAATGAATACTCTCCAGTATCTGTGTGCATTTATCAATGACGCACTGCATCTGTAGAAAGCTAGCTGCAGTTAGAAAACTAACAACATCCTTCAGCTGTAAGGACATCCTTCCAGTGTAACAAAAAGAAAGCAACTGTTCAAAAACATTGGGATTTTTAATAACTGATATTGATAAGCCACTCATGGTGCTTAATGCTGAATGGTCACGGAAATACGGAGAACTGGCAGCTAAGACAGCTTTATGGGCTCGAAACGGCTGACCCTGAATATGCACAATTATGTCACATAGCTTTCCTTGCAAGCGGAGTTCATTTAACTGGCTCAGAACAGTGTTGCTGTACTCGGGCACATCAAACTGAATGAAACTGCTGCTGTCCATTTCTACTGATGTAAAGAGTAATCTGAAAGAAAAATGAGAAGATTTACAACTGAGAATGAATACAGAGTTTTCCATTTCAAAAATAAATGCTTGCACATGTTCAAGTTAAGTCACCACTTTGATCTGTTTAAGGTGTGTTACAACAAAGCAGTTGGTATAAATACTTGATATAATAAAGAAAGTAGAGTCTTAATCTACCCATTTCTTGCATTTCTATAATTTGAATTATCC
This sequence comes from Nipponia nippon, assembly GCF_047370975.1. Lineage (NCBI taxonomy): Eukaryota > Metazoa > Chordata > Aves > Pelecaniformes > Threskiornithidae > Nipponia > Nipponia nippon. The sequence goes on along the minus strand of NW_028262332.1, from coordinate 12,961,510 downwards.
CTTTGCAACATTCACAATTCAATTGCTCATAATACATCACAGGCTGCCTGGGACAGTCCATGTCCTAAAAGGAACTTTGCAATTTCACTCCCTGGTAAGAACTGCAGGACAATACCCCCACCCTCCCCAAAGAATATCAATTTTATAGTCACTAGGCAAGTTAAAAACTTCAGAACGTTTAGTAGGTCTTCAAGCCAGATACTACATTGATACTTGCAGGGAACTGCACTGTTAAATTGCCCAGAAATGATTTTTGGAAGGTACTTCATGAAGTTTGAAAAACCTGCTAAATAAAAGCCACAGGCGCATATCTGTGTGTGTGCGTGCGCATACACACACACACACACAAATATTTTAAAAAACTATTCCTTAGGTCTAGGTATGTCAAATTTATTTCAGAGGAGATGAATATACTACACCAGTGACATTTCTGTTTAAACATTAACCTTCTTAGAAAATAATCTCAATAATTATTTAAAAAAAAGTAAAAAACAATCTTTCAATATTCACATCACAAAACAAGGAAATCCTAGCAAAAGGAAATATTTAAGTGTGGACTCAATTCCCAATTATTAACCCTGTGTGTCAGAGGTTCCCAGGTAATAATGAATTTGTGTCAATATGCAACGAAGCATTTGAAGGAAAAGTGTTTGAGCCACCCATGGACTTCCAATTTTTTTTTAACTTCCTTTTGTGATTTTTTATTTTTTTTAATAAACCACAGGTACTCAAACTTGCCTGATACACTGGGAAAGGATGTTCCAACAGGCTTTAGAGAAATGTATATGTTTCAAAACAAGATCTAAAGAAAAGCACTTTGCCAGTTTTTCATAGAGTATTATCATAAAAAGCGCACACACATTTGTCTGCTTGTGAGTGTCTATCTGTAGCAGACATCACCTTACATTTCCAAGACTAGGCCCCTAATCAAGTGCCCAAGAATCTTCAGACTTCTATTGCTATTCTTGTTCTTATTAATGCAGAAGTCTAAACACGTAATATTGCCACCATACCTGCTTTTCCAATTGAACAAACAGATCTCAACATCATCCATTGACTTCTGATGCAGGAAGCATGTCCAATGTATCACAACATACTAGTGGATTTTTTTTTCTATTTATGTCTTATGTTACATGCTGTAATGGGACATATGAACAATTTAAATCAAATTATGAAAATTCAGGCACTCTAAAACCAAAAATCAACAGGTAGGAATATGATAAAAAGCCTACAACAAAGAACTGGAGCTATGTCAGCTGACTGTCGCTTAAAACTAACATTCATAATCTTCACAAATGGAACTTCTTTTCAGCAGAGAAACAAGACAGCCAGCTTCCTGACTTGACTAACATTACGTCTGATTTAGAAAACTGTCAAAAACTCTCACAGAGCATTCAAAATCAGGTTACCAGAGTTGCTAAACATGTTCTGTAAGTTACCAACGTGTCAGATTAAAATGGGTAAACCAGACTTCATTTGAGTTTTTACAGTTCTTATGTAAAAGCAGGGGAAAAGACATTTTATATGCTCTTATATCTGAAGAGGGAAATAAGGACTAAAAGGTGCTGAGAAGAAGTAATAAAATTGCAGCCATCTATGCAAAGATAGCTTTGGCAGGACAGTTCTTTTATTCAGCAAACAAAGCTACAAGACGGTGCAGAGCTTGTGAGCTGATGCCAAGTCAGACATAGGTCAGAAATCAAATATTACAACAAACAAACAAAACCTAATCTAACAATGGAGTACTTAAACAGCAAGATTAACCTTGTTATTCTGAGCATCCCTGCATGTTACGCAGAGAAACTGTTCAAGTCCCTAGCAGATGCATCCACTCCATTGGAAAGACAGAAGTCTCAGCAGTTAGGATACATGTTTGTCAACTTCCCTCTCATTTGACAGGGCAGCAGGCTTCCTTACAAACCCAACATAGGTCACTACCTTTAATTTGTGGGGCTTATGAGCTATGCACAGATGCAACATCAGGACATTCCTGACTAAGCTTCTCTTTGGTAAGTGAAGGAAGAGCTTTTGTTGACCTGAAGTGACATGAATTGACAAGTTGCCTAGCTTGAGGACTGTGTACGAACTACAAGACCAGGCCCCAGCAGTGATAATTTGTCATTCCTGCATCATTTCGGATTCTTGAGCTAAGGAACCAGATCTTGGTCAAGCCTCACTCAAATCCCATCAGAAATTGCTCATTTTTTTGTGTCTAGAATGTACGGAAAGTTTGTCATATACAGAAAGTGGCCTTCCTCCTTGCCCCACACTTCCCTAAGGGCTCTTACTCAGCAAAATGGAGAACAACTTAGTCCTAGACAAAATATTAAATACAAACTGTCACCACTAGCATTAGTCCAGACAGAAGGAATGAATTAAGGATAGAGACCTGAACAGAAAGAAGATGAACTTTTTATGCCTTGCCATGGGGTAAAAAAATTATGTTGATCATGGCATCTTAGCATCTCTAGATGAATTCGCACTCCCTAGGACACGGCCACACATTGAAAATGGACTGTGAACACATACTAGAGAAAGCATGAGAACCAGGAAGAGAGGGACACCAAGAGGAAAGGGACCCTCAGCGATCCTTGTACATCACAACTCTGTTAGAACATCTAATTATCTCCATAGGCCTATGTATCTATAGGCAATTCTACATCCTTGTTCTCAGAGTTGTTTCATCTTTCTTTTGGGAAACAAAGCAGCTTATTTTGCTTAAAATGTTAAGAGTAAACAGCACAAATCCTGGTAGTGAGTGGAGGGGATGATAGAGTTAAAGGTCTATAAGTCTGGCTGTCAGTGTAGCAGATAAGCAGTAAAAACCAGAAATAGGGATCAAGGGAACATAGAGTATTGCTTTGAAAGCAAACAGATCAAGTACACAAAACACGGCACAAAAAGCAGTGGACAAGGAGTTCCTATACCCATCTGCTCTTAAAAAAGAAAATGAAGAAGCTACAGCACGCGCTTCTTGTAACTACTTTTCCACTTTAGTTTCTTCCTTTGAAGACTCATGGTTCCTCTGATCTTGAAAACATCTGTAGAAAGCTGGGGTTAAATAACAAGAATTTTGAACAGCAGCAGCACTTGACAGAAGGGAACCCTTCTTTCGCTTTCAGCCAAACTCTGAAATCTCTAGTTTAAGAGGTCCTGGAACTAACAGGGTTGCCAGTGAACACCACATTCAGGAGTAGGCAGGACTGTAGCAGGAACAGCACTGAGACTGCAGTAATTTTGCTGGGGTTAGTACCAGGGCACCCCAACTTTCTTCCATCGATTTGAGAAGCCAAGACCCGGGGAAAAATCTGGGCATTACACACATCAGAGAAGGAGGCACCACTAGCAATGTTTTATTGATGAATAATGGTTAGAAGAAGAACGATCTTATTTATTCGCATAAATCCCCAATGCCACTATCTAGAAAATAACAATAATCTTTAGATTATATTCCCATACACAAGAAGGTTTTATGTTATTTCTATACAGAATGAAGTCAGCAGTTCCATAATCAAATTCCAGTAGAATTAACCAAAATACTGTTCAGCAGGGCACTGTACCATAACAATACTCAATTATTCATCAATGCTGTCAGGCCAGTAGCTCTTTCAAAACAATATGATTTATGGTTGAAGTATTTCTGAAACAGTCCTGGAAGATCACTACAGTTTGAAAAAGCTAGTAAAAAACCCCCAAATTTTTAACAGCTTCCTCCAAGTTGAAACGTCTCCCTAACCTCTTCTCTTTTGGGGTGAGGTGAGTAGCATTAAACTGAAGCAGAAAGGTACTCCAAAATGCAAATTAACTTTGGGCACATCCACTGTATGCTCTAAAGAAAAAAAAACATCTCTAGTTAACCAGACAGTCATAAGGAAGCTTTGCTTCCCAGAGCAATGAGAATGTAACTACTTTAATTCACGTAACAATTCTTTATAGAATTAGCAGAGGTGAAGAAAAAAAATTAATGTGTAGTCAGAAGTCATGTCCAGTGCCTTCCATGATATTTCACCACATATGGAGGTAACCTGTGTTCTTTAGGTCCAAGACCACAGTACAGTAGTTCAGAATGAAGACAATTTTATTTGTAATATACAAACTCAAGCATTTGGGGGGTAGTGAGAACTAAGACAACTCATAGCAATGTTAGGTACTCTCATTGTTAAAAAGTAATGCATTTTGTCTTGCTTTAGCTTCCACCCCTGACTGTGGGATAGTGTAATGTTAAGTTAAAGTCCTGTAAAATTTAAGTCCACCTCTGGGCACCCGTCTATGAATAGGTCTTCTCTTAACCTTCCTACATAAGCAGATCAAAGTGCTTTAGGTTTTCATAGATACTATTTATCTAAGCAATTGGCTGACGGCTTTCTAGTTTTAAAGCACAGGCCAGAACTGGACAATAAGTTCACGAAGTCTTAGCAGCGCTCTGTGTTGAGCCTCCTGTCTATTTCTGTAGGAGATGATCCAGTCACACTCAAAAGCATCATATCAATTCTCTTTGCGTCTGCATTACACTTATTCATCAGGGTCTTATACAGCAAACGTAGACCATAGTACGAATTTACTAGTAGTGGATTGCTGCCCTATGTCTTCAAACAAAAGTGTTCATTGAAGTAACCTGTGAACATGAGAGTGATATGCATTTAACATTTCTCATTAGATTTCAAAAGAAACTTACTTTAAAAATTATGTTCTATGAAAGCTCTTATTTCACTTAAAAAAACAAGAATAGATGGTGACAAAACACATTTGGTATTTAATTTTACTGACATCATACAGTAGCAGCAGGGAAGCATCATATAACTACAACACGAAGCTGTGTGTCTGCCAATGTCGTATTAGTTTCTGCTTCTAAGTCTGCACCTGTTTAATTTCATTTACTCACTGATGTATGATTCACCATTCTCATAGGCAGGTGAATGATACAAATTATGCTTATTTTAACTCACACAAAGGTGTGAGAAAAGATCCCTTGCATTTTCTTTAGTTAGCTCAGCAACATGGGTTCCTTGGGAAAAAACACACATTACAAATCATTACTGTTGTAGCATGTGTCTGAAAACAGGAATACATAGAAAAGTTAGGAGGATCATAATGAAAATCAAGGCTAACACAAAAAAAGTGCTCCATGACACGAGGAATGGATACTCCATAGATTACTACTCAGAATCCAGAGAAAAGGCAAGAGAAGAAACAGGTGTTTGTATAAATCAGTGCGCTCCTCCCTTGCACTTTGTAGGATTCAGTATTTACCACACCATCTGTGAGAACTTAACACATCATTACAGAAATGCATCATCATTCCAGAGAATTTTAACCTAGGAATGTAACCCTGTCAGCTGTGATCATGGAAGTTTTAGGGCAAACATCTTCATCACTCTCACTCCTTTCAGTTTGCATTTGCCTTAGTCTTCAGATTACAGCAGCCACAAAAATTAATGCTAGCTGCGCCAAAGAAAAACTGCAATCAGATATGTCACGGTCTAGGTGCATTCCTAAGACAGCCCTCTTTAAATATTGTTTAAAAACAGGAAAGAAACGGATCATATATCTTTTACCAGTTCATACCTCTCATAACAGTAAAGAATTATATTCTCTTTTAAAAGTCAACATATAGGGCCCTTGGATGGCCTCATGTAGCATGACACACAGCACTGTTGCTTCAGTGAAAAGCTGGCCCACCGAAGTATGGTAAGCTTCCTCACAGCTAAAAACCAGATTTTAATATCACAGTCATTTTAAAAAAACAAAAGAAGAAGAAAAAAAAGCTACTGTCCCAAAAACTGAGGCAATTTTGTGCAGAACTACAACATGCTTATAGTAATATAAGCAGTACTGTGTAAATATGTAGCATTGGTTTTTGCATCAGTTCTTCCTAAATTCAAGCAGCCATTTTCTTAGGAACTATCCAGCCTTTAAAGAACATGAAGGAGACTAAATTATTTTATATTTACCTCAAGCGAGATAATCAGATACTACCGTTTTTTATAGATTTAAAAATCAATTGCACTAAAGGTTTTTCCAGAAACACACACAATAAATAATAAAAATAGAGCCTTGTGTATTTTCAGCTCATCCATGCAGTCTATTTTGTGGTCTATACAACACACTGCCAGAGGCATCCTCCTGGTGACAGAAGAAACGCCTGATGACACAGTTCTCCGTGTAATTTATGCACTAAAATCATAGACATATATATTCATAAATTTAAAACAACTCTCTTAAACCACAGAAAGGATGATTGGGGGAACGTTTCCACTTGATACTTAAGGGAGCACTTGGACCTTAATGGAAGGGATATATAAAAAGTCTTTTGTGTACTAACTAGATTTTTCTAAAGTTTGACCACACTACGCAGAACTAACATTTAAAAGCTCTTTAACATGACATTTTATCACATAAATCATAGCAGTTAAAAACTTTACTCTTTCTGAATTTGGTGACCTAGATGTTATCTCATAGCAGTAATTCACAAGCACATGACTTAACTAAAACCAAAGAAATGAATGACACAAAGCAATAGGCTTTAAGATTGGTGGTAAAATTGCAAGTATCTACTTGACCACATAAAATGATAGTTTCATCCATTTTCTTTCAAAGCGTCCCTTGAATGGAACATTAAACAAGTATGGATTTACTGCTCAAGTATTTGTCATGTCAAACAAGATCATTTCCTAAATCATTCTTATTTACACTTTTGTGAACTCTTGGTTTGCAGAGAATGACAAAGCTGAATTCTAGAAGCATTATTATCCATAGGAGAATAAATCAAACAACAATCATTGCTTAGGTTGATTTGTATTCTTTGTTTTTAAACTCACTTAAATATATTTAAACTTAGACACACTGGAGAGTACAACTAGAGAGATTGCTGCACAGAAACATGAAATTTTGATATCTCAGAATAAATGACTGTCATGGACTCAGATGGAAGTTTAACAAAGAGCTGATATACAGATCCTAAGAGATGGTACAGCACAACGGAAAATTCTGTTAATATTTCTGTTGCAGCATGAAGTTTCATTTTGTTTGCAGCTTCTCCAATAGGATAAAATGCACTTTATTTATGGCATCTTTTAAATCTACAGTGATCTCAAAACCCTTTCCAGCTCAGTTCAACACATCATTCTGTTAGATTCGCCTCTAACAGGTAAATAAAACTGCCGGTATGACTAAAAGCAGCTAGCACAAGTGTATGTTTACATATCCCTGCCCACACTTTTGTTAACCTCAGTACCGTTTTGAACAGTCTACAGTATAGTTGATTCCTGATTCAAAAGCCATAAAAAAAAACCCAAACAAACAAAAAAACAAACCCTAAATGAGAACTAAGCTAGCTTTCTAGTAGTCTAATGACAGAGTAATGCAAAATTTATGGAACTGACCACATCTCTCAAAAATAAATAGCTATGGAAGCAATTAGTTCCTTTCTTAACAAAACAGGATTTTGAATCCTCATTCCTCCAAACGTTAGCCATTCACAAATCGCTCTATAGACTTAATTCACAAGGTGTGTTAAGTTTTGGAAAAGTTTGAACTAAGCTAAAAAAAAGTGCCCATTGGAATCAAAGGAAATACCGACAGTTTGGCCAAAACTTGAAATAGCGAATTACCTGTAGTAAAGCACACAATAAAAGGTGCGTATGTCATATTATTCATTGGAAAACAGCTTTGAAAATGAGTCTGCTTCACTTCTATTTTAGACCAAAATAAAGAATCTGTTATAGTAGTGAAGACTACAAAACAATTTAAAATTTCATTACATTACCTCATAAAAATGCAGGAAAACCCCAGTTTCCTCAGAAACTGAAGCCAGTCAGTACAGGCTGAAATGTAGTTACCAGAAAACTTAGTTCTTGCACACTTTCATCAGTAGATAACAGAACACTACACTGAAAGTCAATGTCATTACTCCTCCTCTGCAGACAGAGAGCCAACACTCAAAGTACTAAACATCCACAGGGAAATTAAGAGTAAAACTCATGTCTCTCAGGCAGGCACTCCTAAAGTGTTGCAGAACACAATCCCATCACTTGCATGGGTGAGCAATACATTAAACCCCTACGCTTTTTGCAGAAAGTTTTTTACTAGTTCAGACTTTTGTCTAACAAAAATTGAAAAGGATTTCTTTTTACCTCACCAACATTCACAACATGATGACTAGAAAACCACTTGATGGAGCAGATGATTTTAACATTAAAAACAATTAATTTATATGTATGTATATGTATACACACACATACCTACACACTTGCTAATATCAATAACACTACAGACTTATTCTCACTGCTTAGTATGGTGCAAGCAGGGAAATTATTAGAACTGTATATTTAGCATTTCATAGAAAAAAAACCCAGGAGCCCCTTATTTGAGCAAATATCCAAAGAAAGCAGTTGTGAAACTGAAGTCCAAGGGCCACCTTCATCTCTTATTCTCAAATTGTCTTCCTCACAATTGCTTGCCTGTATGGAAGTGATTAAAAGAGTAAAAAACAAAACAACTATTGACGCATAAACAAAGTTTCATGCAACCGTTAGAAACCTCAATACAAATAATCTCTACGTTTTGGCTCTAGAAGTCAAGTTGCTACAAAAGCAGTTACACGTATGTATTAATTTCTGAATACAGAAAAGTTACTAGAAGGCAAACTGGAGATAGCAGAGATCAGCAGAAGTATTGATTGTGTCAGGTAAATAAAACAAAGGGGTAGATTTATGATACATACACTTTAAATCAGCAAGATCTTACAAGTAATGATCACAAACTTTTATTTTGTGCACAAATTTCATAATATGCCCATTATGTAATCCTAAATAGTTACTATCCACATTTTCTGAATATCTGACAACTTTGAGGTGTATCCTTTGAGAAGCCACTATCAGTATAAAAAAAAATCCCAACTGATAGCATGAGACTTGCAATATATATACAGCCAGAACTTTAAGAAGTGGGAAGGGAAAAGAGGGGGATAGGACTTTTGTACCTTCTGCTATTACAATAATAAATTATTTGCTACCCAGATAATACTTGGTTAGTATCACACATTTTAATCCATCTACTTTTTTTTTTTTTTAAACCTTAGTCACTCTTCATCAAATCGCAACTTTTTGGTTCCAGCGTTTCTTTTAAGCAATGAAGTAGGTATATTCTCTAGATATCAGGAACATTTTTTGCAGTAGATTTAAAGTAGCTCTGGAGAACACATTTTCATAGTATTTTCACAGTCCGTTACTTCTGATAGACCAAACATTTTGTAGCTCTCATTGAACAGGCAATGAAGGACAGGCACATCCTGATTCCAGATGTTGAGAATTCAGCAACATGTAACAACTGTAGTGCAGCTAATCCTACGTCACCTTTTTTTTCTGGCAACCAGGCTCTCCCATATCAATGTTTCTGAGACTGTTCAGGCTTGTTCCAAATTCACTCTCAACTTCGGTTTATTCTAAAATAAATCGAATTCGGTATGTTATGCACACCTGCAGGGATTTTGAAAGGTCTTCGCAATTACAGAGACTGGGGCTTCACTAAAACTTCCAGCTCCTCTAACAGAACAGCAGCAGCTGCAGGGTCCACCAACTTCTGGCAATAACACTACAAACGGTACCGCTCTCCACCCGCTCAGCCAGCCAAGCCCACTGTGCCCGTTATTTCATGCCTCGTTCGGGTTAACAAGAACAAGAAACACACACGCATTCGCCCGCCCTACCAGCAAGCCAAAATTTCACTAGAGACGCAGACTCAGGTTACACGACGACAGCTTCTGGCGAGACGTGGCTGGGAGCAGAGCAACCCCGGCGAGCCGGGATCGGTCGCGGCAGCAGAGCCGCTGCCGCCGCTTCCAGGCGGCCCGCGCCGCGGCTGTCCCCCGCGGCAGCCGGACGGTCGCAGATCCGAGCCCGAGCCCGCTGGCACGGGACCGCAGCCGAGCCCTGCGCGACGCCCTGGCCGCCCCGTCCCGCCGCCGGCCCGCGGCCGCCGCCCCTGCGGGGCCTGTCGGGCGCCAGGACCCCCTTTCCAGAGAACGGCCTCTGTCCCGCACGGGAGCGCCGCGCCGGCCCTCGGGCCGGGCGCCCGCTGCGGCGCGCCGGCCCGCCCGCTGCTCACCTGGAGCTGCCAGGGTCTCTCACATGGCGGGTCACCGGCCCGGCCCGGCCCGTCTCCTGCCCGCTCCCACCGCCGCTTCCCGCCCGCTCCCACAGCTACTCGCACCCGGAACTGATTCCTCTGGTAGCGCTTCCGCTTCCTGGTGACGTGACCCGGCAGCGGGCGGAGCCCCCGCCCCTCTCCGCCCGCCGGGCGAGCGGCTCCCCGCGCACCGGGAGCGGCGGGCGGAGCCGAGGCCTCCCCCGGGGCCCGCGGCTGGGGCTGACGGTGCGGAGCCCGCAGGGACAGATGCGCTCCCGGCGGACGCGTCCCCGGCGCCGCTGAAGCGGGGGCCCGTCCGGCGGCCGGGGAAGGGCGAAGTCTCCCTTGCAGCACGGCTCCCCAGCGAAGGCGTAAGAGAGCTTAAGCTTTAAATGAAGTCGGTGCGTACGCAGGCAGATCCCTTCCTAGAATTCTCAGTGTTTAGCTTCATAACGTAACGTGCATTCCAAAACGTACCCGTAGTGGAGAATTTCGAAAAATGAAAACAAAAGCGTTAGAGATGACTATGACGAGCTCAGCATTACATCACAGGTATTCATTTCTGGAACAGCACGATCTCCTGCATTTTGACAGACCAGTTTTTTTGTCCCCAAGTCTCGGGCACACGTCAGCTAGCACAGCCGTCCGGGTGTGCAGAGATGCAGTAAGGAGGCTTTTGGGAGAGGTCTCCCCGCCCCCAGCTGCATACGACGACCTCCGCTGAGCAGCCTAAGTGAGGAATGGGGCAGTTCACCCATGTCCCGCTGTCCTTACAGTCTACACAAATTGCTTTAGCAAGCACGCACATATTTCTTTAGCTTATGCTATCTATGCTTGCAGTTTACGTAGGGCACCGATTCACTGTTTTACCAGACAGTTCATGTACCGCTTGATAAAATTCAGTGACTCGTGCCAGCGGGTACTGCTGAGACAGCCACACGGTCTAACTCTGGACAGACATCTCATTTTGTCTTCTGGAAGTATGTCTTTCTCTCCCTATAAAACATACGGAAGACAGTCTTCAGCAATTAGGTGTCGAATGGTAATCAGATAAAGTAGCAGCATGGGGGAGCATCCTGACTAGGGTGTAAACAAACATCATACACACAAATGGTATTTGTTCACTCACATAGAAAAATATCAAAGGACTAATTCTGGACAGACAGAATACTTCGGGCTTGTTCTTAGGTGCATTCAGTAAGTGTAACCAAAAGCAATGGGAAATTAATTTGCTTTGTACCATATTCCATTTAATGTTGCGGAAGACTGAGGAATGTGGTACACAAATACTGATTTCGCCAGGAATTAGCTGAATATGCTTTAAATGAGAGCTCATTTTTTGTTCAGATAGCAAGCATTAAGCTGCTGAGTACAAAGCATCAGCTCTGACAGTTCCATGAGGACTGAAGAGATGGAGGCTGGACAAAGTCAATTGTTCAGTGAGAGTACCTAAATTTAGTCAGGGAGAGGAGGAATCCTCACAGGAAGATAATGGAAACTTAATCTTGAATACTTTTTCACAGTATGAAATTTCTTTTATACTTAGACAAGAAAAAAATCTACATACTATCTGTACCTACTTCAAATTTACTGTAGGCTTTTTGGACATGCAGTTGCTGCTACGATGAAGTGAGTGTTCTGGAATTTTCCTATCAGCCTGTACATTCTGTATTGTAACTTTTAGAGATCACCATTCTGCAAAAAACAGTTATAATGCAACCCATTTGATAAATGTGGACTAACATGGGAACTAATTACTTAAGTACCAAAGAAATGGGCCCAATTCCACAAATTCATCAACTTACTGTCTTGTAAAAATCAGTTTTTAGTTTAGTGTTTTCTTAGGCTAGGCTGGCATGTTCTCCATATTTCAAGAAGACACATTACTAGATACACTTTTTCTTTATATATTTAATAAAGTTATATATCAACAACTTTTGGATTTGTACTTTTGTTTGAGCACTTACTGTTTTGGCAAAAGTGAAATATTAAATACTAGTACTAGACATGCATTCCTTTCATTCAAGCTTAAGAAAACATTTACAAAGTTGACAGATAACATTTATTAAAACATGTTATACAAAAAAAGGGGCATGGGACTCTTCTATAAGAAGAAAATATTGAACAGTAACAGTAAATTAAAACCATGCTGTACATTTAGGACAGCAATATTTATAGACAAAACTATCCAACCTCTGCAATACAGGCATAACATCTCACAAAATATCAAGATATGCAAATTTACTATTATAAATGACTTGTTTAGAATAAAAACTTATAGCTCATTAAGGAAGATTCACTTGACTTGCATAAACAGTTACATTTCTGGAAGAAATATGGAATCCCATGAATAATAAAAAAAAGGAGCAGCAATCGACAGACACAGGCTTCAAGCAAAAATCAGAACTTACAATTTAATCACGTTAAAAATATATCATTTTGTTTTCCAGCATCTTCCCCTAGGGCACTGACAGTTTACAGCTTATAGCTAAAGAAGCCTAGCTATCCAATGAAGCATTTAAATGACCAAAAAAACCCCCTTTCTTTGTTGTTTTGAGAAAGGTTCTAATTCTGTTAAAGCAAAATACTCAATATACTGCTGTAGGCTCTCGTAATTCAGAGACACGTCACTTTTCTGGCACCAACACAAAAGTGTTGAGGTTACAAGACCTGATGTGCCTCCATTCTTTCAGGCTCAGTAATACAGGGACATCACGTATTCTTTTTATAATGAGAAACCTAGTACATCAGCCTTTCATCACCCACCTTGCTTTTGGTATGGAACAGAGTTTCTCAACCCCAGAAACACCTCAGATGAAAAAAAGCTAAGACCAAAAATTGTACTGACAGTACCTTCTAGAGACTACCTGCTCACCCACAAAACAAACAAGTTAATGTTTAAAAACCAAAACAACAACAACAACAAAAAACCCCAACAGTGGTATGTGAAATAGGAACCCCCTCCCTCAAAAGGGTCAGATATACACCTGAGCAGAGCTCTTAACCCTGCTAATAGCTGAATTTTTCAGAATGGCAGTTACACAGATTCCATGGTAATTAACATCTTAGTTACAAAATGGAATGTAAAGGAACTTAGCTGTAGTATCATTAAGTGTTATGAATGGCTTCACAGTAGCAGGAAATTCTGAGTCTCCTGTGTGTACAATGATTCTGGTTTTCAGAAGACATTCACTTTACTACAGCCGACAGCAAGCAATATAAAAATGCACAAATGTTTCTAAGCCATATCATTAAAGGTGATGAAGCATAAGGGAAGATTAATGAAATTTATCATACACATATGCATCACATTATATATATATATATATATATATGGATCACATCCCTCCTCCCCACAAACAAGAAATAATTTCCTGTATCTTGAACAAGACTACTCCATTAGCAACAATTAAAGAGCTTGACAGAAGCTGCATCTGCATATCTTGGTTTACTATGTCCAACTGTATTGGCCATAAATTGCAGGGTTTCAGTAGCAGGGGGCTGCAAGACTGACACGTGGCAAGAGGTTGCGCGCTGCCCTGTGCTAGTCAAAACAGGTTCTCACCTGCACTGAAACTGATGTAAACAATCCATTGCATACCAAAACTTCAACCAGAGGTGCACACGTTGCCTCTGCTTAAACATTTAAGAAAGAGTGGCAGCTGCTAGCAAGAGGTGCAGGGAGACACATAAGGAGAAGATACTCCTGGGAAAGAAACACATGCGGAGAAACTGAAGAGCTGCTCTTGGGAAAACACATGGAGAAGACACTGAGGACATGTATAGAGACACACTCACAGAAGCACACACTCCGTGCCTGAGGAGATTCACTTCTGGGGGGACTTTGGCCTATAGGTAAGCCATGCCAGAGCAAGTACGCCTCTGAAGTAACTGAGACCCACAGGGGACCCAAGCTGGAACAGGCATATCCCTGAAGGGACTATGGCCCAGTGCCACCATGAACAGTGACACTGACCGGCCCAGAGCAGCAGAGGACACCCACTAAGAAAAGACGAGTGTCAGACAAGCCAGTATGCATATGAGCCCAACCTCCTGTGTGATCTGTCACCTCACTAAAAGAACTGGCACGGGCTGAGTGCAAGTCTCAGTGAAAACAAGTGAAACGGACTACAAAGGCAGGGAGGAGAGGTGTTAGACTTGAGACTGAGGAAAGGGAGGAAAGATATTTCCTTAAGTGTTTAAGTAATTTTTCGTTATCTTTTTCTCCCAATACCTGAATCAGTGATTAGAACTTTGTCAAAAGGCAATAAATTAAATTCAGGAAAAACACCACAGGTCAACTGTTTAGTTTGTGATAAGCAAAAGTAAGGATTTTAGACATGTATCTCAAGCTTCCCTTAAATCATCAATCCTCTCAACTAGATCTCATAACAATCATATCAGTATTTTCCTGCAATCAATTGGTTTCATGTAAATTAACATCAGAAAGCCAAGTGTTACAAAATCAGTGGAGCAACATTTGTTGGACTTTGAAGACAATGTCATAATATGGGGTAAAACAGTAATAGGCAAATAGTAAAAACTTATTCATGCTAAGTCATTAAAAAAGGGCATGGTTCTATAATATGATCTACTGGACCTGTTATAAAACCTTTAAAGTGTCTCTCGCAGTACATTTTATTTTAAAGCTTTATTTCAAAGTAAACTAACTGCAAATAGGAGTAATGTTTAACTTTGAAATGTCCCATATAAAAGTCATTCCAAGCTGGTAAAAGACACAGTTTTGCTGGCAGCTCTGTAGGATGGTCTGGGTTTAACAGAAATAATTTTTTGCTTGACCATGGTTTTCAGCCTCATGTTTCTGACCAGCCTTTTTTATGGTTAAATGGGAAGAGGCACCCTTAACCTTTTTATGCGACACTGAAGTGACAATTTGAAAGGAGTTGAGAACTAATGTAATATACAAGATCATTCTTGAAATGAGTATGAGAATACCTTCCCTCAAATGTGATGATGGTACTTGCAGAAATGACACCCTGTATGTAGTAAGGCCTTGGAGAATGGAAAAATAGGGCCACTGAGTGCAAGAACACTTTCCTCTACACTCATGTAAACAGGCAGGCATTATATATATATATTTTTTTTTTTTTAATATTAACAAAGACAGTGTTAGCAGTGTGGAAACAAACCATAAAGGGAATATAATTTCTAATTTTAAAAAACATACTTATAAAGTTTTATGGTTTGTTTTTTTTTTTAAATACAAAGTGCTTCTATATATTAAGCAGGTTACAGTGTTAGTGAGCAAATCCCTGTTTAGTCACCCTGATTACAAGGGTTATATATGGCCACCATGGTATATTGTAGAGTTCAATTAAGTGCGAAGAATAGGAACTCTGTGGTGCTGACCATTCATGCCCATTGCCAGCAATGGGTTCATCATATTTGGGAATATCTGTTTTAACAAAATTCCATATGAAAAATATCTGAAGCATTAGAAGATTAAGAATTAAGAGCCTCTTAAAAAAATTAAAGTTTGTAAGTAGAATGCCAGAAAAGAAGTTACAGTAATTACAGCCAACTGAGTAGTAAACCCCCAGCTTGTACCAGACATTCATGTTCATGATACAGTTCGGTTGTATCTTAAGACAAATTGTAACTGGGAGTTCAAAAAAGCATCTAAATAGTAATTATCTTGGTGTGGTTTTGCTTCACCATACAGGGTCTTCTGTTTAAGTACATTATCCTGCATATTGCAGTATCTAATACATAAATTGGGGCCAGACAGGCTTAGGCCTTCGATGCTCGTTAACTTTTTTCCCTCATGTTACCAGCACTGTACTTGGACATCACCTCTTTCTGTTATAGTCTATGTATGCTCTAAAGGCGCTTTCCTTATTATAAATATGTTTCAGTAAACTACAAAGAAGGGTTAACTGCTTTTGCATAGGACTGCATTAAGCTTTCAACCCCAAAATACTGTTGCCTCCTTTACAACTGATGCATTCGCTCTACCTGCAGAGCTGGCAGCATCTCTCAGAACTACAAACACTCCTCCATCTATCTCCAAGAATGAGAGTCCAGCATACAGATCCTCATCCTAACGAAGCAGAAGTGCCACTTCCCCAGCAAAAATCCAGACTTCGGACATGAGCATGGTACCATGTTCTGCAGTACCATTAATAGATCCAAACGCCATGCTTTCTACCTTTTTCCACAAGCAACTTCATTTGAAGAGGTAAATGACTCTGGCTGCTTGTGATCACATGTAACCAGTCACAGTAGTTCAGTACCAAGAATCTGTATTGTAGTTCTTACTATCCAAAGAGTAAAGAATTAAAAGTATAAATACCTATCAATGACTACATCGTTTTCCTAAAGCAGGTTTCTAAAACTAGATAGAAGTTCTCAAAGAAGTTTTTGTACCAATAAAAAGTCCATTCATGAAACCACAGAGTTTGGTACTTGCTACTGTAGTAAGCCACAAAAATCTGAGCAGAAAACTACAGTTGCAATGTTTGATTATTTTGTATAAATTCCAAATGTTATATCTCACTTTTTTTTTTGACAAGACATACTTATTACACACACTTCTACAAGCTCTCACAATGTAGCAATCAAAATCAAGTCAAGCCAAGAGTCATACAGCATTAGACCCTAGAGGAGCAAAGACAAATTATACTTAATACAGATTGAAGTTTATAGTGCTCAACTATATTTAAATGCTTTACAGACTCTAAATAGAAATTGGCACAAAATTAGACAACATTTATTTTACTGAAGATGGATAAAAAAATGGGAGACAGATAAAGGAAAGCCAAACCATCTTTAACACAGCCTTTCATTAAGCAATACAGCAAAGGCTATTTAATGATGTAGACTATCTAATGATGCATCTTAAGTATGTCGACAGTCGCCAGTTTGAGGTGGAATTCTAATTTTTTTTCATTAAAATGTGAATTCATATAACCTGGTTTGATCATCCTAGTTCTCTTTTTCATTAAGAGGGCTACTTGAATTCCTGCTTCATGTAAGTATTTGCAGGATTTGGGTCAATTTAAAGCTGGGGTTTTCTGTGAATTTAGAAGAATCAGAAAAACAACAGAGCTTCTATATACTGCTGTGATTACAATCAATGTCACAAAGACCTTACAGACCTCATTTTGCAAGCACCTTTCAGATTAACCATTTGCACTTCGCACATCAAACACCTGGAGTAATACTGTGGAAAATAAAATAAAAGTTTGGTCTGCTTATACCAGCATAATCATTAGAACTTGTTTTTTTGAGAATTTACAATAGCAAGTACCAGACATTATTTGCATAATTAGTTTATTTTGCTTACTCTACTAAACAAACGTAAGCACTAATGTCTTAGTTCATCTCAGTAGTACTCTGCTCAGCTTTAGAAGCTTGATATGACTTGGTACAAGAGGTCACATGCCGATGAAAACTGTCCCGCCACATAAATCTTTTCCCACAGATGTTACACTCATATGGTTTTATGCCTGTATGAATTTTCATATGGCCTACAAGATGGTGTTTCATTTTGAATTTCTTACCACAGACACCACAGCCATAAGGTCGAAGACCAAGGTGCATACTCATATGCCGATCTCTCTGACTTTTGTGTGTAAAGCTTTTACCACACTGACAAGGATACAGCTTATCAGCATGCGAGAATCCAGTGAGGGATGTTTCTTCTTTAATTCCCGTAGCCATTTCAATGCCTTCACCATAGCCTGCTGCTATCATAAGATCCTGTCTGTGAGCACTTAAATTTCCGTCTGCCCTTTCACCAGAAAATTCTTCCATAGAAGAGCCATAGAAGTCAACTTGTTCATCATAATTACTTTCATCTGCCTGTTCATCAAATTCTGCTTCCATCTTTTTGTCACCTATATGAAAGTCTTCAACACCTGAAGACTGGATTGAATGATCTGCCTGAATGGCATTCATAGATTCAGAAACTTGGTGTTCATCGTAAGGATTATCAACACCTTCACAGTCTTGTTCAAATCGTTCTGGTTTCACATGGATCCACCGCTTGTGAGACATGATGCTGGGTTTGCTATACATAGGTCTGGTATACTGATAGTCTGCACTATCGCTAGTTCCTTCTTCACCATCCTGACTTGTCATTCCAGTGCTAAGTCTATCATGTTCCGTTGAAGAATTACTGGGAAGGTACTCATGTTCTGTCAGTTGACATGACAGTTCATCTTTAGAGCTCTCTTCTTCATTTTCACCATCCCTTAGTTCCTGCACTTTGTGGAATTCTGTCTGTCCTCCAGAGCCAAGTTCAAAGGTTTCAACAAGGCCATTGTAACTACTACTGCTCGGGGACTGATGATCACTGCCGTGGTTCATCTTCTGACACAAAACTGTTGGGTTCCCCTCCAGCACTTCAGTGCATTTATCCACTACATGCCACATCTGAAGGAAACTTGCTGCTGTCAAATAACTAACAATTTCTGGAGCAGGCATTACCAGCCGACCTGTATAGGTAGACAGAAGAATGTTTTCAAATACTCTGGGATTCATCACATCAGGCAGGACTATTCGCCTGCTGTTTTTTAGGAGAACCTGATCACAGAAGTAAGGTGAACTAGCTGCAAGAACAGCTTTATGGGCTCTGAAGAGATGGCCCTGAACTACAATGGACACATCACATAATTGTCCTTGCTGGCGCTGCTGGTTTAACTTCTGCAAAATGGTGCTAGAAAAATCTGGAAATTCCACTCGAAAAGAGCTTGACCCAGACTCCATTTCATTACAAATTTAGGGTTGTGCTGCAAGGAAAAAAAAAAATAAAAAATCAGAAATGCTGCTTAGTAAAGCATTGATCTTTCCATTTCCTTCTACACTTTTTTCTCACATGGAACTCAACCCAACATGTTCTGGAACCTATGTCACTCCTGTACTTCTATTTCTCCTACCCCACCTTATTTCTCTCTTTTCTGAAAGTTGTACTGAGGCCACAAATGGCTATGCCAGCAAATTTTGTCGTGTTTCTTCTATCCAAGAGGACTCATCAACCACAGCAGGAGCTACAAACAGCATGTTACCCAGTTAAAATAGATTAAGTATTTCAAGCATGAGTTTAGGATAACAAAAACAGTTATTTGATGAAATGATAGCAGTAGAGTTCTAACTCCAGGATGTCCCAGAGTTTATAACAGCATATGAAAGATTCTGCATTTCAACTGCCAACAAAATCATCTCATTGATCCCCCAATAAAGACTGATTGTACTCTTATGAAATATTCCACTTTAAATGAAGTTTTCAAAAGCAAACATATTGATTCATACAATGACAAAGGCAACACAGATAGAACCCTAGTGAGAATGGGGCTTATGACTCTTCTAGTGGTATTTCCCTCCCGTTTTAACTGAAAGGCAGAATAGGAACATCTTGTACAGTTCCAGGACTATAATCCCATCTTTTCATTCTGAGCTTTTTCAGATATTATTATAACATTCCTTACTTCAAGAAAAACCTTACAGAATTTAAAATGTTAATCAGGGAAGAGATATCTCTGCTGTACAGATTTTTTTCTGCATGTACCTTGTATATTTGTAACAACGCAACAATTATATGCTAGAAGCTCAGCTAAGAGCTCACAGATTTTAATGTTTGTATTCCCACATGATCCAGATGTCTTATTACAAAGTTAACAGTCTTTTAAGTAGGAATACAATTCTTTAAAATGTCTACTTTAAATTTTAAATTGAATTTGAGATGAATTTGCATGTTATTATCATTAGAAATAATGACAAATTTAAATGCAATGACAAAAGACCAACATTAACTACCTGAATAAGTTAAACTTGTGCAATTTTTCAATTTGATAATGTGTAAATTGAATACAGTGGAATTCCAGAAGGGCCATGGAGTAGCAAGCAGTTTTCCTCTGTCAAGTTCTGCTTCTCGTAAGTGGGAGAGTGTCAAAGTTTTAACAGATGGGGCTGCACACGCGAGAGAGAATACTTAGTAAATTAGCAGATAGTGTATACATACAGAATTTAAAGCAGTTTGTTAATATGGTGCAAAAATAGAATTTGCATTACAAACAGTTGGAGGACTGAAATTAAAGTACTTCTATGGAAATATGGAATTGAGAAAATATGATAATGAATCCCTGCTACAGGAAGCCTGTACAATAACCATAGTACTTTCCATACAATTATGTAACCATCAATAGAAAACTGCTCATTTGGTGCACTGTGTTAAAATGCTGTCACATCAGCACAAATGTATGGCTGCTAAGTGCGGAAATAGCAGCAGTGTTTGCTTACAAAATGCAGACTACACAGGAGTGATTATGTAAATCACTCAATGTTTAATCAACAACTCTTGGTTACATAATCCCTTCCTTACCATTTTGATCTGTTTTCCAACTCATATTCTTGACAACTCTCCCCCAGTCCTCCCAAAACTCAGTGTTCCATCTCCAAAGTTTCAGAGCGAGAAAAGGATGACAAGCATATGGAGCATAGGTGAACACAGATTATTCACTGTTACCTCACATAAAGGTGACTTAGGTTTCCATAGAGAAGAAAGCATGGGAGTCAGAAAGCCATCAAGACTTTTCAATAAATACAGGCCCAAACTCCTTGCAAACATTGAAACTGGCATCTTCTGCAGAACTGCGAAGATTATGCTTTTAATTTCATTTTAATTTTTCGCTAGAAGCATTGTATCAAACTGACTCTCTTATGAAGGTCTCTGAAGAAAACAGACTGGGAAGAATAACCTGTTATTTATGAAACCCATTTGTAACCATAAGTAATCACAGCACCATAGTCAAAAGAAAAAAGGTACCTTTTTTGACCACAGATTCCTTCTTCCTTCAAGTCTTACACTAATTTCCAATGCTGGGTAGCAAGAGGAACTGAAAGGACTGAATAAAGCTCCCATTGGAAGACAGTCAAATGACTAAAACCTTTGTAGTTGAGCATGATAACTTGCTGTATACAGTGACATTCACTTTCACATTTTCATAAATTGTTACTGTTTTACTGGTTGAAACAATTGTTTAACTTAAGAGGTGTTTACCAACAACCTTGGGATTCTCAGATTTAAGATGAGAGCCAGTCATAACTTTAAAACACTTGGTGGCACAAGGCGGTTTTCCTACAAATACTGCCTCACATAAATCATGGGCAAGCAGTTACATTCTGCTCAGACAGTAACCAAGATGCATCAACTGAGGAAACAGCCTAAAAACTTGCAAATCTAACACATCACTACTTTCAAGTGCTTTGACTAACTGTTCTGAAAGAGGAAAGCCCTTTACATCACAAAGCATTACTCCCCAGAGAGTCCTCACCTTCAGCCCTCACAGCTTGCTTTTTGTGTATTTCACAAGCTAAAAATGATTATGCATATCCTTGAACAAGCTTCTTGAGATGTAGTCCCAAAAGTACATGGAAATTTTCACATGAAGGTGCAAAACAGAAAATAGCACCATTTCCCCACCTTTCAAGTGAAATAAAGTCTAGGGACAGTAATAAACTCACCAGAAGTGAATTACCACAAACTGTCATACCTCAAGTGTAAATGTGGAATTTGGATTGACTACTACTACGTTTATAACCTAGCTGTCATATAACCATTTCTAGCTAGTCCAAGAACAATCTGTACAATTGTCAATATAAACTGTTCAGTAGTCTCAATAGTTCTTAATGTAGTAAATCCAATGGAATATTAGAAACAGCAGATTTTTCAATTACTGTCTTGGAAAAGGAATCTCTGAAAAGCTTGCAGTTCAGCTGATCTTCTCCAAGTTGTCACCTACATAATAGCAGAAGACCACCTTTAAATTTACTGTCTTCAGCACTCCGCATTTTTTTTCTCAAAGCATCGGTCCTGCTATGTACCCATACAACTAATCCACTTCAGGAGACCAAATCAGCTACTGATGTTTTTCCAGAGAGTAACAGAATACTATGCCTGTCAGTTCAATCGTTACTTTTTCTTTCCATTTTGCTTAAAACAACTTGACAACATTATTTAAGTATTTCAGTTATCTTATACCTAGTGTACATTATAAAATATCTACTTCTTTTAAACAATCAGATTTTTTAATGCAGATGCAGTTCTTTACCTCCTTTCAGAATATTCTCAGATATAAGACTCTATTTTTCAATAATTGCCTACAAAAAAGATAAGCCTTCAGGATACGTTCAACTGAAATTTAAAGAGACATGTCTATAGACCTTATATAATTACTGCTAGTTTAAACTACCATCTTTCAGCAAGGACTCAGCATGTCACCACAGAAACAATGCCAGGTATAAGCAGTCTTTTATATATTTTAAGTTCTCATGAAAACCAAAGCCATCAAAATATAAGTAAAATATTTTCTATTAGTAAAGCCATACACGTCAAGAAAACTTTGTTTTTCCAAAGAGGTTTCACTTCCTCCTTTTAAAGTCCATTCTGTTTCTGCATTTTCTTTATCCCAACTCATAACGAACAACGTCTTTCTATTTTAATTAGTAACAAAAAAGTTAGTCTCCATGCTGGAACAGAGTGAAACATACAAAGGACATATTACTTGCTTAAAAATTAAATTACTGTAAAAAGTGCTAGTAGTTACTTCCGTTCTCTGTACATAGAGCTTTTGACGAAATTAATCCCTTACATCTGCCGTGGCAGCACCTCAGAACGCTACAGCATCAGCTGCCGCGGACGCGCCGGTAGGGCCCTGTCTAGAGGGCGTTACAGACCGCGGCCACAGGCCCGGCCAGGCCCCGGTGCCGGTCCCCCCCCGCGGGGCCGAGCGGCGGGCGGACCCGCCAAGCGGCTCTTCCTGGAAGAGAGCCAGGAAAGGACCGGGCCCAGCGCCCAGCTCCCGCGGCTCCTCGGTCCACCGGGGAGAGCCGCCCCGGCCGGGAAGCGGCGCGGGGGCCCTCAGACGCGGCGGGGATAGGGAAGGCCTCGCTCGCCGCCCCGCCCCAGAGCGGGCCCAGGCAACCAGGCTCGGCGGCAGCGCGGCCTCCCGCAGGCCATGAGCGGGCAGCGTCTCACCTGCGGACCTCAGAGTCTCTCGCATAGCGGGATGCGACCCCGGCCCCAGCCCTCGGTGCAGCCGGCACCGCCTCCGCGCCCCAGCCCGGCCGACGCCGGAAGCAGCCCCCCCTTCCTATGAAGAGCTTCCGCATCCCGGTCACATGACGGCCGGGTCAGCCCTTCCGCTTCCTGCCCGCGACGTGGCGCCGCTTGTAGGCGGCGAGGCCCGGGGCAGCCGCGGCGCGGGCGGTGCTCCCGCCGGCGGGCCGGGGCTGGTGGGGCTCCGGGCGGCTCCTCGCGCGCCCTCTCGCTGCCGCGCGGGCGGCTGCAGCGACGGCGGCGCCCTCGCTCCCCCGCGCCCGCAGGAGGCCGCGGGGCGTCCGCGCTTTTCTCTCGCCTCCGTGCGGCCGGCGCCTGGCGCCCGTCCCTCCGGCGGGCAGCTGAGCCGCGGCCCAGCCTGACGAAAGGCCCCTCTGCTGGGAGAGCTCCCGCGGGCCCTCCCTGCGCCAGGTCTTCAGGGCATGCCTGCCGCTTCGCTTGTTGTTTTTAGAATGTCTTTGAACATAAGACCATAGAATCGTTTAGGTTGGAAAAGACCCTTGAGATCATCACGTACAACCGATAACCTGGCACTGCCAAGTCCACCATTAAAACATGTCCCCAAACACCACATCTCCCTATCTTTTAAATATCTCCAGGGATGGGGACTCAACCACTTCCCTGGGCAGCCTGTGCCAGTGCCTGACAGCCCTTTCAGTGAAGAAATTTTTCCTAATATCCAACCTAAACCTGTCCTGGTGCAGCTTGAGGCCATTTCCTTTTGTCCTGTTGCTTCTTACTTGGGAGAAGAGACTGACCCCTACCTCGCTACCGCCTCCTGTCAGGGAGGATGAACATGGAAGATGGTTCTTGTACTCACCAGCTTGAGGGAGGCTGTAATGATAGATACCTGAAACTTTGGGCTCCTGGAATTTCGTAGTGAAATTTGAGCTAGCCTAAAAGGTCATGGGCAAGTGGCAAAACCAGGTATTGCTACAAACAGCAACAAAAAGAGAGAAAGAGCACTGGTCTTTTGGAATGTAAGTGCTGCTGAGAAATCCAGGAGGAACTGAATATTCTTGGAATCCCCTGGAGGAGAAATAAATGCTAATATATATTTACTATGGTATCACATCTTCAACTGGTCTCTGAATACAGTAGGTGATTTTTGCACACCCATCTGATTGCCACACAGAAAGAAGATCTGGAAGCAGGTGATCTAGCAATGGGCGTCTACTCTTCCCTGCCAAATGGTATTGCTGCCAAAGAGCAAATTAGTTTCACAAAACTAAATCGAAACTAGCATTTGGTAGTAGCAACTAAAGAGAATTATCATTTCATCAAAATTTCTCAATTGTTGAAATATACTGTTACAAGGCTGAGACGAATACATGCACTATAGTTTCTTCTGAACAATATGGAAAGCATTAACTCTTTAATGAGCACCAGATCTCTAAAACAAGTTGTGTTACATAAGAAAAGGGGCACAATCCAGCAGGTTACTTTACACATTTCACAGGGCAAATGCAGTCTAGTGCCTTGAAAAGGAATAAAGGAGATGATACACATTTTGGAGCAGAACAATAATCTGCCCCAGTCCATCTTCTTCCCCTCCCGCCACCCCCTTGGCAAGTTAATGTGCTTTGCAGGAAAGGATAACAAATTGTAATATGCATTTTTGTAGGAATTTATCCGCAAGAAAATGTCATGTTTAAGTTCACTTTTACCACATAACTAGTTGTCTTAGTATACCTTGAGGCATTATTTTTCTATTTATTGAAATACATGTCTTTAAAATAAAGTTAAGACGACTTCTTACAACTCTTGTAGTACTTCCTGTAATTTTCTGAGTGGGAGTTAATGCATACGTATAAGGAGGGACTGAACCCCTAATGTCTTCTCCCTACATTCTAAATACATGATTTTCACATTCTTCAAGTCTGTTTCTTTGGATTAATGTGGCATTTGCCTTTGTGATTTCTTGATTATTTGTGATTTCAAGAATCATTCAGCTAGAACTCCATGTGTAGAAATGCAGCACAAGATGAATGTATAGCAAGCTCGTCATTAATAAAATCACTTTTAATAAATTGTTCTGTGTAAAAGAGAGTGATGTTACTGTATATACACTGGAGGTGCCATTTACATATTGGCAGAGGACGTAATCTTTTTTTGGCCTGCCCTCAATCTACGGGTATGTGTGAGAGACATAAGAACGGACAGATATGATACATCTGGGTAAAGTGCATCATTTTTCAAGTTTCTCCTTCCTTTCTAAACTATTTCAATGTGAGGTTCAGATCAATATTATTTGTGGAATTCTTTTAAAGATTAAATAGTTGAATTAAGGAAATGGATGGTTCAGGAACTGCTCCTGAGGTACTGTGCATTGTTGCTATACTGGCCATGAGAACAAAGCCTTAGAGCGGAGTCAAACTTCAAGTCTCTAGCAAGGCAGGTAGAAGCTGTGAAAGTGGTCTCAGAGAGTTGTAGGGGCAGCTGCTCTGCTCATTCTGAATCCTCTTGTGGGCAAAACTCCCAGGTGCCCCAGCATCATTTCACAAGGTTGAGGTTTCTGTCCAGTGAGTAGATTAAGAAGAGAAAGGGAGAAAGTGTCTATGAGTTAGAATGCAAGATATGAGGCATGTAGGAGTCAAGCCAAAATGAGAAGAGTGATGGCATGTTTTGTGTGTGTTAGCTTTACAGATGCCTGTGTTGTGCCAGCAGCATCATGAACGTCTGTAAGAGGTGTAAGGAAGATGTGTTGCATAGTTTGCCCAGGTACAGCATTCTCAGATTCTCAGAACAAGCTGTCAACACTCTAATTGGTGACATTAGTTTAAAGATGCCATTGTTTTTGCATCTTGGGAAAACTGGGGTTTGAACCAAAATTGGGTGTGTAACTAAGTGCTGTATTGGGAGAAACAGTGAGTCAAAGTGACAGACTGGTCAAGAACATAACTTCCGCCATCCATTTCAGCTAATGGTCATCTTGGAGCTTTAACAAGTAGGGGAAAGCAGATTCATGTAGCTTTATCCCAAGTAGCAGGATGAAGGAAAAATACTGTCATGCATGATGAAGAAGGAGCTCTAATTTAACTCAGAATTAAACATTTCATTTGATTGTTAAGGTACTTTTTTCTTCCTTTTTTAACTGAAGTTTAAGTGCAAATGTGCATTCCCGGGTCGGGCGGGGCGGGGGCTGCCGGGCTCGTCTGGCCCAGCAGGTGGCGCCCGAGGCCGGGGCGCCGCTCTCCGAGCGGACGAATCCCGAATGCACCGACGCTTTCCTCAGAATAAAACTTCTAAAAATCTATATTTATTATGTTTACTCTAACCTTTTTAAACGAAAACAGGCGGTAATCTCTGGATTTTTAAATTCATCATAAAGACTTCAGCTAGATTCGACTCATCACTGAAATGCAGCAATCTGGAGAAACAGAATCATAGAATCATAGAATGTCCTGAGTTGGAAGGGACCCACAAGGATCATCGAGTCCAACTCCTGTCCCTGCATAAGACAACCCCAAAAATCATGCCATGAGTCTGAGGGCGTTGTCCAAATGCTTCTTGCATATTGTCAGGCTTGGCACTGTGACTACCTCTCAGGGGAGCCTGTCCCAGTGCTCCACCACCCTCTGGATGAAGAACCTTTTCCTAATGCCCAACCTAAACCTCCCCTGGCATATCTTCCTACCATTCCCTCGGGTCTCATCACTGGTCGTCAGGGAGAAGAGATCAGCACCTGCCCCTCCTCTTCCCCTTGTGAGGAAGCTGTGGACTGCGATGAGGTCTCCCCTCAGTCTCCTCTTCTCCAGGCTGAACAGACCAAGTGACTTCAGCTGCTCCTCGTACGGCTTCCCCTCTAAACCCTTCACCATCTTCGTGGCTCTCCTCTGGGCACTCTCTAGTAGCTTTGTATCCTTTTTGTACTGTGGTGCCCAAAATTGCACTCAAGATGAAATACTACGTATGGACAAAATATATACTAGGTATATTTATAACGGGTCCTGCTCTCACGCCATAACGGAACCTGCATTTGCCTCCCATTTTCATTGTCAAAGCTCTAAACCAGAAATTTGCTTTACTGTCGAGGCAAAGAAGCACCAGTGGAGCATGGCCGAGGTCTAGTGTTCAGTAGCATCGCACTGATTTGGATCATTTACAGGCTGTGGAAGTCTCATCCCATGTCTCCTTAATATTTCACCCAAGCTAAAACAATAGAGATTTTCTTTGACTTAACTTGAGCAAGAAAACATGTTAAAACACAGAAGGGAAGAGAGAGAGCATGCTGTTCCACAGGGACTATAAGAGTTCTTTGAGACAGAAACCATACCCATTTTATCAAGTACTATATGTGAACAAAATTTGGTGTGTGCATGTATTTTCAAATCTAACAGTGCACAATCACAGATTTTAAGTCTGTATCCTTCCTACATTAACAGGAGCCCTAATAAGGACTTTAATACAAACATGAGAAAAGGGAAAGCCGGTATTTAATACAACACAATTATCTAGTTGTCTTTTGTAGTCATTATCAGAATACATTAGCAAATTAAGCAATATATGAGAATGATAAGCAGTAGGGAAAGGAAGATTTGAATGAGGAAAGACCTATTTTCAGATGAAATTTGAAAATGAAACCATTACATAATATCACAGCTGCTGCAGAAGAACATCTAATGCTTACAATGGCAGGGTAGGGGAAAGAGAAGGCCTAAAGATGGGCAGATAAATATGGGGACAAGTGAAAACAAGGTATAGGAGAGACCCTGGAGCATTTGTGTTAGAAACCTGGTTGAAAAAAAATTATCAGAGAAACATCGTACAGTGCCATTTTACAGTGTTTTGGAAAACTCCTGAACTTACAGATGAGCACAGAATATATCAAAAATAGCTTAGGATCAAATCAGATAAACCAAACTGTCTCCATACACAATATAAAATCCCTATATTGAAATTTGAGATGTAAATAGGAAAAATCTAGCATCAGGACTGTACTACTCACTGGGTGATTAGGATGGTAACAGTGATGGCAACATGCTGATGGAAATTTGGCTGAGAGGAGCAGGAAACAATCAATGATTCCTCCTACCACCATGTAGATTGAGTAAATGACACCTTAGGATATGATGCCATTGCCAAGTTTTGCTAAGTTTGTCTACTGCTTTGTGGAGCAGCCAGTTATGATTCCACTAGAGGAGATGCACCTCTTGACTCGGTAATGAGCAGTGTATATGACCTGGGTCAGAATATTATTGTCAATGAGCCAGTCTGTAACAGAGACCAAAATGTATTCGTGTTTCACATTTTTGCTGGAATCTTAAAATGAAAAAAATTCTATAACAGGATTTAACAATCCTTGTTAAAAAGAAACTAAAATCAACTCTCAAAAGGGTAAAATGTTTCCAGGTGGCATGAATGTTATTAAAGATGCCCTGTTGGACCAGAAGAAAGCCAGCAGGGCTGCACAGCAGACTAAAGGAGGCTGCTAGTAAAGACATAATTTCAAAATGTTGAAGTCATGTCCAAATGATGAAAATAGAAAAGATCATAAACTCAGGTCAATTAGATCTCAAATTACAATAAGGCACGTCAAAATAAAAGACATTGAGGAAAGAAGGTGCAATAAACCTTTTTTCAATGCACTAGGAGCAGGAAGGCTGATAGATTTGCAGTGTCAGTGAATGATCAAGAGCATGCAAAGAATTAGATTAATTTTTTCCATCTACATTTTTTTGTGAAGGTCGGGGGGGTCCATATAAAACTCATGTTTTATAAGGGATGTACTGGAAAAAAATCTCTCTCAATCTGAAATGCCTATAGTCCTAGAAAGAGCTACAGAACAGATAAAGAAAATGAAAAATAAAAAAATTGCCAAAACCAGATAACTTTTTATCAAGAATTCTAAAGGAATTTGAACATGAAATTCATTCTTTACTGACTGCAGCTGCAACCTGTTTCATGAAACAGCTTCAGTATTAGAAGAACAGAAATGGCAAACATGATGCCAATTTTTAGGCAGTTTAGGAGAAATCTGGAGAGCTAGAGACCCATAATATCTGAGATCCGTATTTGGAAAACTGGTGGAAGCAATAATAAAAATGGTTACTTTACACAAAGAAAAATACGTCTCAGTGAAAAATCAGTGTATCTTTTGCTTCACAAAACTGTTCATATTCTCTGAAGAAGTTGTTGAGCATGAGTCCAGTACAGTCTTGGATTTCCAAAAAGCATCTGTCAAGCTCCCTTACCAAAAACTTTTAAAGAAATTAAGCAGGCAAGGGACAAGAGGAGAGATCAGATCTTCCCATGGATAAATACCTGTTCAAATACGAAACTAAGGTAGAAATAACTGGTTGTTTTTCTTGATGGAAGAAAACCAGTAGTGGTGTCCAGCAGGGGTCTGTGCTGAGGCATCTGTCATCTGTCAGGTTATAAATTGTATAGAAGAATTGAACAGTGAGGTGACAAAGTTTTCTGATAATACTGAGTTAATCAGTGTAGTTTAAAAAAAAAAAAAAAAGACCCAAAAGGCAAGGGATTTAGAAAGACTTCATGATAGTGAACAACTTGTGATAAAATCTTGTGTAAAATTTAACGGAGATAAAATTTAAGCAGCACCCATCAGGAAAAACAAATCGTATATAATTACGGACTCTGCAATAACTGTTAATGCTGTGGAAGTAGATCGTGGATTATAATAGACGGGTCTTTACAGATTAATGCACAAAGCAGAATGAAGCCCCCTATGACCAACAGGATGTTGGAAATTCTCAGAAAATGAATAGAGAATAAAAGAGAAAACACCATGGTGTTTTGTCCTTTTGTGCAATCTCAGTTCTCGAAGAGGCACGGAGATGCTGGCAAAGATGTTCAGCAGTAGCGAGTGGTTTCTGTGTGAGAATGGGTGAATAGATCAGGATGCCTTTATCTGGACAAGGAAAGGAATATACCAGGGGCCTGCCATGCAGTCCATGCAGACAGCATTTCTGGCTTGGGATGCCCAAGGGCTGCTGACAGCCGAGGGCTACAACAAGGTGCTGGGGAGCTCTCCAGTATGTATCTGAAAGTGACCACTGGGTGATGTGAGCCTAGATGGATGTTGGTGTGGACTGGGGCAAACATCCTAAATTATCGACAGGTTAATTGAGGGTTTTAAAAATAGGGTCCATACCCAGTCAGGTCCAAAATGGAGCTGGTAGGAATTATAAATAAAGCATCACATGTACAAATCCAGAGAGATGTGGAATTATGTCTCAATCAAAACTGGTAAAATATTAATACCATTATGTTTTTTAATGATGATGTATTAGTATGATGTTAAAGTGACAGAATGTTCCATGGTGTACCATGAAACTGTCTCCAGTGGGAACTGCACTATGCAAAAAAAGTAAATAGGCAAAATGGCAGGCAAGGCAAGCGGTCTTGCTTTTGATCATTATGTGGATTTTCCTATACTATTCACTGCTTTTGGAGGGAGAGAGCAAAGGATTGAGAGTGCTACAGGTTTTCGTTTTGGTTTGACACTGACCCTTTAAGATTTCATGTTCACACAAAAGAACATGTCAAAGCGACAGCTAAAAGCTGACATGTAAAAAAGTGACATCTCTCTAATGTCACTTTTGTTACTGTTTTTGATTTCCCGTTGCCCTATAGGATAATTGGAAACAATACTGAAAGCAATTCAAGTGAACTTCATTATCTTTTGCAGGCGCTACTGAATCACTTTCCTATATGATGTTGCTTCATTTACGAAAAAATGAGTCTAAGCTTGCTGCAGACTTTTTTCCCTCCTCCTCCCTCCCCTCAGTGACTATAAAAATTGCTAGCTAGAAATTATTCTTGGTGTTTAAATCTGACAAATTATGTGCCCAATCTCTATGGGCTGAGTTCTGACTGAAATTGGCCACCTGCATGGAGCAGGCTGCTCTACGGTGGCCCCACAGCTCGAGCAGAGCTGCACAAGTCCCTGCTGTACCGAATTACCTTGAGGAAGCCATGTAGCTTCTCTGAGCTTCAGTTTCTAACTTGTAAAATGAGAAACAGCCCTCTCACTACTGAAATGAGGAGGCATATACTCAAATGATGTCTTCACTGGGAGGGTTTTGAGAAGGGGTTTCAATAAGGAAATTTTGGACATGGGGACTGGAAAGGGATTTCAAACATAATTGATAGCAGAGAAGAGTAGAAGGGCCCTTCAAAAAGCATAGCAAAACTAGAATTCTCTATTATAAAAAACTACTTTTGCAAGTATTTTCAGTTCATCCTCCATCTTCTTCATTGTCTTCCTAATGTTCATTAATAAAAGAGGCAATATATTCTACTTTTTCAGAATATATAGAAGTATGTCATTTACTTCAGTGTTTTCTAGCAGTGTGTTTGTAGGTGGGAAACCTCAGTAAACTATACACCTCTTGCATTCCTATTGCATTCCATCTGTCTCTTTTTCTTCTAAAAGCTGATTCTCCTTTACTGAGAACCAGCGCCTGTGAGCAGAAACTTATTGTGGGTTCAGCTGACTGAGGACATATGCCTACAGACAGTGTTTTTGAGAGCTCTGACAATTCTTTTCCTGAGCGATCTCAGGGCAGGCTCAATCATGTCTCTTCGTGGCAGAGGGCTATGTTCAACCCACGGTTTAGAAATAGGCAGCAGGCAAATACAAGATCCTCAGTATGTCAGACTTTCATAGTTAGCCTTGTATAATGCTGATATCATAGAAATTGCTCAAAAAGGAGTTCTTGGATCGGAGTTAAACTTTGAGTTAGTTAAATTCTGAGCTAAAGAGTTACCAGGCAGATGGACATTTTTCCTAACTTGGCACTTAAACTGCTAAAGACACAAGGCTAAGCCACTGTGACCCTACCACTATACTTTGAGTTTTATTGTCATTGGATTTGTCTAACACAAGTTTGGTCCATAGGGAATCTTACAGCCCCCTTCCAATTTAGGCAGGATTTACAGTATTTCTAAAAATGAGAAAGTATATATGAAGAAGCCTTAAAAGCCTTCAAGTTTATACACCATGTCCATTCAGCTGATGCCCAAAAGAGATCATAAGTATGTAACATGCCTGTCCCTCCTCCTCCTCCTCCCCCACCCCTTTTTTTTTTTTTTTTTATTTTTGCAGCACACAGCTGACAACTGCTGGGTCTGTACTGCTTCTTGCTGCTGGCGGGCAATCTCATAGACTGAATCTTCATGCTAACAGCAGATGGGAGGTTTGGGGCCAGGGGCAGAGTGTTGCTGCATGTGCTTTTGACAGAGCAGATTAAAAGGTTTTGCTTAACTTTATGTCAGAAAGAAAATTCCCATCAAGAAAGGAGGCCCTTGTGTGATTAGAAAAGGGTTCTTCCACCTTTGACAGACTGTCAAGTTATCAATAACATTTTAAATGGCTTGTAATCGAAGTTTCCTGTCTTTCCTTGTAATCTCTTCTGAAAGTTGTCTTTGTCATCTGCTCTACTGATTGCTTGACCAAAAATTCTTTCTGATCAAACTAACAGGGATGATTATCTCAAGACATCATGTCTTACGGTTGTGCAGAACAGGTAGTGAATCAGCTGTTCTGGACCAAATTCCAGATGTTGGCTGCAGATGCTAAAACTTTCAGCTCTGAGTCAAAGAGAAAAAAAAAATGGAGTAGTTTATTGGAAAGTCTTTTGATATGTGCTTCTGAAACAAGCAGTGCCAGGTACTGTTCTGCTGCTCACGCCACCCATCAAGAATTCTTTTGGTACAATTTGCTTTCAGTCAAAATGACAGAATCAAAAACTTCTTTCCTTATTTACAAGCAGAAAACACTTAATTTGTTAAAGAGCAAGTTTATACCACCTTCCATAGTTGTTTTTTTGTTTGGTTTTTTTTTTTTTTTAAGATGACAAATAAACTGTAGTTGAGAAATGGCAAACAGCTGACTGAAGCCTATGTTTTGGCCTGTGTAGAGGACACTGTGATCCCACAGTCAGAAGTGCAAAGTATTGCAAAAAGTGAATAATGATGCATAGAGCAGATGTGAAAAACTCACAACAGAAAAGAACTCAGCCCAACCTTTAGTAGCACAAACAGTAGTAGAGGCTTCCTTGGCTGCCCTGGCAGTCCTTGTTGCATGTTCAGTATGCAGACAAGAGAAGAGAGGATTCAGTTTGCTCCTAGTATGGGAGTCAAGTACTCCCTACTGGTAGGCAACCTATTCAGGTACAACCTCAGAGTGTAACCACAAGGGTAATCTAATTTCCACTGTAACTGATAGCAGAAGCCACTTTTGTAGGGATATATTTTGGAATTTCTCTCTAGACTACCACAGTATTAACTCTGCACCTTGCTTGGCCTGCCAAGTAGCTTTGCTAAGCATTTGGATAGGAAGACAACATGTACTCCACTTGTTAAATGACAGATTTCTGTAAAGAGTCAACAACACAAATGCAATTGATACCTGACTCAACAAGCTCCATCCTCTGGTTACAACAGCACCAAAATTCCCCAGCAGGAAGCCCACACCAGCAAATCTTACAGTTCAGAAGATATCCTGACTAATGCCAGGTTAATACTGCAAACTGGGGCCTCAGTGAAATTCTTAAAAGCTCCTGCTGCTTTATCTGCTAAATAAGTCAGGTGCTGATGATTATTCACCTGCCAGACTCCTCTCCCATCCTTTCCTTGAAATGGGCTCTGACTCTGCATTGCCTAATAGAAGCCAGCTGGAATGGGATACATGTCTGATACAGCTCTGAATTAAGAAGTAGAATTCTGAGATCATAGAGAAGAATATCAAATCAAACCCTCTTTTTCTCCCTCATAATTTTGGAAGCTACTAAACTCTTTTCTTTAGATGGATTTTTTTAATCTCTATTTCTACATTTATGTGATACAGAATCTTAAACATGATTCAAAAAAAAGCATTATCCTCTGTCCCACTTGATTCTTTGCCGGTCAGGAAGTCTTGCATTTTCTTTAAGGAATGTATAATACATTGCTCTTTTGCATAACACTGTCAATGAAATATCTGGAATATTATATTGGCTCAGCGTTTACACTGAATTAGCACTGGCAGTCCCTGTTAGATTCAGGATCCCATAGTGCTGAGTAATGCATAAACAAAGAATGTTCCTGCCCAAATATTTGTTGAAAAAGGGATGCAAGACATGGCAGCTGGCTGCAGCACACTCAGTGGATGGAATAAGTGGGAGAAAGGCATTGTGGTATGAGGAATATATGATTATGATTTGAAATACAGACAAAATCCTGCTGTATAATTAATAGACAGACAGCACTCACTTCTCGTGTTAGTATCAGACCTGTTGTGCTGTGATCTCCGGTAATGATTTACTTTGCAGGATTTTGGGAATTAACAGCTACTTTTACTAGCTTCGTCTAATTTCCTGCTCCTGCATTTTCTTCAGAAGAAATGTCATGTTTTTAAAGGTAAAATTTGCCTGCAATGCCAGTTATGATTAACCATGAGTGTGGCCTGAAAAGCATTTTGGATTTCCTTCATGTGGCCTGTTCTGCAGACACCATGTAATAACACTGACTCCAGGAGCAGAGCTGCAGGGTCAAGGCTATTTTATTAAATCAAAATTTCTGTTTTACAAAGGAAGCAAATGGAAACAGCATTAACTACTTTTTGCATGTTTTACTTTTTCCTGAGGTTATAAAAGTTTGGATCAAACTCATGAATATAATCAAGTGTATTACCATTTTTGGCACTTTCTGGTGTTTCCAGACACCTGTAAATAGTGAAGCTTCAGTTTGGGATCTGCAGCCATGACAAAAATATAAAAGCCTTGTGGATACCAAAGCACATGCTAGAATTTTATTGTCTGTTACTAGAATGTCCAAGTTTACTTTGCATTTTAATTGCAGCACAAACAAGGACCCTAAGGCTAGTGATTGTTATAACCAGCATCAAAATGGGAATGATAGAATTGTAAAGGATTACATAAAAATGCATCTCAATTAGTGAGATGTTTGTGTTGAGAGGTCCAACTGAAGAGGTTTGCTCATAGGTAGGGGCACTGGAGCTTGCATATTTGACAGCATATATTTAGCCTCCCTCCTTTCTCCTGATTTTGGTGGATGTGGTGGTAATACTGTTCATATCTTTCAGAAGCTGGATGTTTGATAAATATGTCAGATTCCCATCTAGGTTGCTTTTGTTGTGGATGTTTTTGATAGCTGGTTTTGTTTTCTCTGGTGCTTACTAAATGAATGCACCAAGAAGGCAAGAAGCAGAATGCTGGCTAAAAAGCTGGTTGGCAACTCAGCTGCCCTCTTTCTCTTACCAAGGATCTTCTGCAGAGATAAAGTAACTGGCCCAACTTACAGACTGATTATTCCTTGGATACCAATTGCATGGAGGCTGCAGGTGGTTCATAAGCTTATCTCTCTTCATGTTTTTTTAAGAAGAATGAACTTAATTTAAAAGAATATTCGCCTGTTGGCTGTTGCTGCTGTTAGCAGCCTTTGGGGATGTTGCCTGGTTGCTGCTCATGTGCTGAGTCCTGATGGTCACATAGGTCTCTAGGGCCCACTGAGGTCAGCAGGAAACCACAGATGGTGTCATTCCCAGAGCTTTGGCTGCACCATCCCAGAAGCTTGTGCTGTTGAGGGGACTTTTATTTTATTCCCACATGGCACCATCTGGCCACTCTTGATATTGAATTGAAAAGTTGGAAATTTTTCCTTTTGTCTACTTTTAAACCATTCAAAAATAATGTAAAGCATTTCCTTTTACTACTGGAAAATAGATATACCATATCTGTACAAAAGAAATTATTTTGAAGTGTGATGCTTGTGATCTCCAAAGCCAAATACTTGAAATACTCCTTTTGTGTAATAGCACTGCCAACTGCTTAGCTCTTTAAAGGAAATACTCATTAAATCTTCTCATTGTGGAATCAAATCCTTTATAAGTGTTTCTTAAAACTAGTAAAAAAATAAGACACCCACACCCCCAATTAATTTTCCCAGATTTAAAACTCAGTTGCTTGGCATAGATTGCTGGACTAAGTTGGACTCTCTGTGAGTTATGAGTTAGGGCTTCGTGTCCTGGCATGCAGTTGCACTGATGTTATTTTACACTGCTGAGAGAGAATACTCGTGCTAAAAATCACTGTTACCTCTGTCTTTCGCTAATGGAATTTAGACCCATGGCTGAACTCCAGGTAGGGAAAAATCACGTGCTTCTGTGAAGTTGTGTCCTTTGGTGTGAGGTGTCAGTCATTACGGACAGTTCTTCATCTCATAGGATCCATTCCTTTTCAAGCTGAGACAGGCAATTCACGTACACTTACAAAATGAAAAGAGGAAGAGCATATACTATTGCACTTCATTAGAGGAATGGAAGGTTTCATTTGTATTGAGGCAGGTGTATTGAGCTGGCAGTCTGGATCTCTGTTGCCACATTTTCATGAGTGCCCTGAAGAAAATAATTTCATGGCTTATATACAGTACCTCCTGATGGTCTGGTGGTCGCTAATAGAAGAGGAATTTTTATTTGCTTTTTTTCCCCATTTTCCCCTCCTTTTCTTGCTAGGACATGGCTTTATTGGTCCTTCCTCTTCGGAACTGCTCCTCTTGTGTCTGGCTTTTTAATGTGCACTGAATACAAGTTGTTTAATGCAGTGGAATACTCTACAGGCAACCAAGGTAAATTTGATGATGAGGAGAAATTCAGTGTAACACTGTCAGCATCAACTTGTTTCCATATCTGTGTCTGAGTATTGGAAATGTGCACTTGTAAGAGGTTATAAAAACCCTGACTGAATTTGAACCAATCATTGTAAGAGCTGGTCCAGTGAAAATGAGTAACTCTAGAACTGCTGCAAATCCACACAACCCTCCTCAGCTCAGATGATGCCTCTGCTAGATGCTCACCAGCAGACTGGGCAAGGTTTATGGCAGTTGCAGTTCCAAGAGGTGGGAGATCAGGCATTACATGCGGCATTTCTATGGCCTAAAAATCCTCTGCTGAAAACACTATAGAATCATAGAATCATTTAGGTTGGAAAAGACGTTTAAGATCATCACGTACAACCATTAACCTAGCACTGCCAAGTCCACCACTAAACCATGTCCCTAAACACCACATCTCCCCATCTTTTAAATACCTCCAGGGATGGGGACTCAACCACTTCCCTGGGCAGCCTGTGCCAGTGCCTGACAGCCCTTTCAGTGAAGAAATTTTTCCTAATATCCAACATAAACCTGCCCTGGTGCAGCTTGAGGCCATTTCCTTTTGTCCTGTCGCTTCTTACTTGGGAGAAGAGACTGACCCCTACCTCGCTACCGCCTCCTTTCAGGTAGTTGTAGAGAGTGATGAGGTCTCCCCTCAGCCTCCTTTTCTCCAGGATAAACAACACCAGTTCCCTCAGCCGTTCCTCGTAAGACTTGTGCTCTAGACCCTTCACCAGCTTCATTGCCCTTCTTTGGACACTCTCCAGCACCTCAATATCCTTCTTGTAGTGAGTGGCCCAAAACTGAACACAGGATTTGAAGTGTGGCCTCACCAGTGCCGAGTACAGGCAGACAATCACTTCCCTAGTCCTGCTGGCAGCACTATTTCTGAAACAAGCCAGGATGCTATCGTCCTTCTTGGCCACCTGGGCACACTGCTGGCTCATATTCAGCCAGCTGTCAACCACCACCCCCAGGTCCTTTTCCGCCAGGCAGTTCTGCAGCCACTCCTCCGCAAGCCTGTAGCATTGCATGGGGTTGTTGTGGCCCGAGTGCAGGACCCAGCACTGAGCCTTGTTGAACCTCATACAGTTGGCCTCAGCCCATTGATCCAGCCTGTCCAGATCCCTCTGCAGACCCTTCCTGACCTCCAGCAGATCAACACTCCCGCCCAACTTGGTGTCGCCTCCAAACTTACCAAGGGTGCAGTCAATCCCTTCATCCAGATCGTTAATAAAGATATTAAACAGAACTGGCCCCAGTACTGAGCCCTGGGGAACACCACTTGTGACGGGCCGCCAACTGTTTTTAACTCCATTCACCACAACTCTTTGGGCTCGGCCATCCAGCCAGTTTTTTACCTGGTGAAGAGTACACCTGTCCAAGCCATGAGCAGCCAGTTTCTTCAGGGGAGTGCTGTGGGAAACAGTGTCAAAGGCTTTACTGAACTCCAGGCAGACAACATCCATGGCCTTTCCCTCATCCATTAAGCAGGTCACCTTGTCATACAAGGAGATCAGGTAAGTCAAGCAGGACCTGCCTTTCATAAACCTGTGCTGGCTGGGCCCGATTCCCTGGTTGTCCCGTATGTGCCATATGATGGCACTCATGATAATCTGCTCCATAACCTT
Source organism: Nipponia nippon (assembly GCF_047370975.1). NCBI lineage: Eukaryota > Metazoa > Chordata > Aves > Pelecaniformes > Threskiornithidae > Nipponia > Nipponia nippon. The sequence goes on along the minus strand of NW_028262332.1, from coordinate 12,923,056 downwards.
CCCTGGCACCGAGGTCAGGCTGACAGGCCTGCAGTTCCCTGGATCTTCCTTCTGGCCCTTCTTGTAGATGGGTGTCACATTTGCCAACTTGTAGTCAACTGGGACCTCCCCGGTTAGCCAGGACTGCTAGCTAAGGAAATGTTTTACTATACCTTTTGTACACCATACAAAACCTTTGACGTGGGCACCAGTGTTTCAGGGGCTGGGCAGAGCACTTTGGGAAGCTGGATGCCCTGCTCCCCAGATGCCACAGGAGGCTCCTTCATTCCGCTGCTGAGTCACAGGGAATGGCTGAGAGCTTTGAGTCCAGTTCTATCCAGCCTTCTAGTAAAAGTCAAGTTTTGCTCTTCTGAGGAAATTTTACCTGAAAAGAGAATAGAAACAGCTGTCTCTCAAGCAGCTGCACCCTGCATTTGGTATACCATGACATCTCCAGTGGGAAAATCTTTGGGAAAGGTGAGTTTGCACTAGCACAATTGAAAAGACAGAAGCTCTTATGTCTGCAGGACTTTTGTAACTTGTATAAAACAGTCTGCAATGGTGCTTGAGGGCACACGGTGTATGACTGTAGCCAGGCCTACCCTGTAGTGTTCCAGTCCCTGCGCTGGCAGTCAGTCTGTGTTCTCTCAGAGGAGAGCAGAAGAACCATCCTTGGGAGGAAACCGAACTCCTGAGCACCCCTGCCCTGTGGAGATGGTGTGTGATGCATCCCAGTGCGCAGTGCTATGTTTAAGACAGCAATTTCAAAGCACTCACCATTCTTTTACCAGGTCCTCTTTTTTTCCCCTGGTGCATCAGCTGTGGTCCAAAATGCCATTTATCAGCTATTATGCTTTTAAAATTTAATTAAGTTATAAAAAGTCTTCCAATTATCAAGGTATAGGTTTGATTGCTCTATTTTATTTGCTTCTTCAGGCGAGCTAGTGAGACATTCTGTCAAGGCCCGTGCTCCCGGATCTGGGCCTGAATCACTGCTGTCCTGCATGGTATATAAGTGGCAGTACATGTATAGACCTAATGTGACTCAATGTTTTTTCAGTGGTATATCTGCTTTGAATAGATAAAAATGATTTGGAAAGGAGAAAAGCAATTACGTCTAACACTTCTTATATAAAACCCCCTAACATTTAACAACCAAAGTCACAAACATCTAGAAATATATGGTCACCAGATTACATGTCTTGAAATAGCAAAATGACAATGCCACAGGAGAATCTTATAATTACGTTTTGGCAGAAAGAAGAAGGCTGCAATTATTTTAGGAAGAGTTTAGCACTTACATGCCAAGTTCTGAGTACTAGGTCTGATATGGACAGTATCTAGGAGTAGGTTTCAAAGCACCAACAATTTGGAAACAGAAATCTGAGATGAGTCCATAGCTCTCATTCTTTTCTTCTTTTTCCCCACTCACGTCTGGATCATTCTAAGCTTAGAGACCATAATTTTTCGTCCTTGAATGCTTTTTTTATATTAGTGTGGTTTTTTTCCTCCTCTACTCCCTGCTGTGATTCATTTAAATAATTTATTTTTAAGATGGTGGGTTTCACATTTTTTTTTGTTATAATGAGAAATATAATGCTCTAATAAGTCAACTGAAAGGGAATTCTTCCTTGACATTTGATGGGCTGACATAGGTGTCTTTCCAAAGCATACTTATTTTGATTTTGAGACAGAGATATTCTGCATCACTTTTTGTTGGTAAACAAAACACCTTTATTTATAATTCTTACAGTAAGCACAACGACAGCTTTAGCTGCACAATGATGGTGAAAAAATGTATTTAGGTCTGTCCCATAGTGTTCAGATACTCTGAAAGTTTGTATCCTCATTTAATCTAATAAGATGACAATAGTTAGTACCTTGATGTATGAGTCAAACTTTAACTAGAAAACTACTCAGAAGGGCAACCTCTGGTACTTGTGGATTCTATAGGTGCATAGAACAGTTTCCTTCTACAGGAAACTTGGGTTTTGATGCCACACTCCCTGCTCAGATAAACCTCTTACTGATTTTCAGTGCTGGAGGACTTGTCCTAGAGACTGGAAATAGGGAGCATATTTTTTCTGTAATCTGAGTCCAGCTCCTTCATAGTTTTTAGATTTCCTTCTTCAAGTGAGAAGAAAAAATTTACACATCTGTAATTATGCAGGGCAGTTCATTTGCATGTTGTTAAATTTGTGTTTTACATTTGTATAGAATTTTATATTTCAGCAGACAGGCATTGTCACTAAATCCATTGTAGCACTATTGTTCAGAAATATACAAATGCATTAATCTCCATGTTGTCTTATGTTATTGCAGAATTAAAAAAAAATCTGAGCATTGATGCAAGTCTAGGAAATAATTATGTATGTATCAAATATTTATTGTTTGCTCATAAAAAAAGGGAATGCCACAATGATAAGATAGATATACTTTACAATGTAACAAAAAATTATATGTAAAATTTTATAGCACTAATCAAGAACAGGAAAGTATTGAGTTCCACAACACCTTTAAATTTTAAACAGACACACATTGCAAAATCCCTTGAGCAAAACTTAAATAATACATTATAAAGATATAAATTTCATTCTGCTTCTCCCCAAAAAGGGAATGCTGTGTGTTGAGAAGACCAACCTGTGTTGAAAACAGACTCCAACAAGGATGCTTACAGAAAACAAACTAACCAAACAAAAACCCATTTATGATTCAGCTATAGACTTGTCTTTATTGTACTTATAAAATATACATAGCCTTTTATTGAATTGCCTGCTGTCGAAATCTGCAAGAATTTTATTGCTTTTTACTGTCCTGGAGAGGAATAAAGCAGCAGCCTCTGTGTAATTTCATAAGAAGCAAGGACAGTAAATCTAATTTTGCTGGATATGGGATCGATGATAAAAAATCATGCAATGACCAAAATTTAGAAGTTTTGGAATACACAGTATCTGTATGTTTCTCCCTATTTGTATTTTCAAAAGATTTTTAAAAATATTTATATCTTAACACATTTCACACACATTTCATTACAGTGCACTGCATGAGCTATTTTAAGCTTTGTATTTATATATTTCCCACAATAAGTACATTAGCCTGTTCCAATATTAAATCACGGTTTGTGTCTGTGCACTTTACAGCAGTATCTCCTTTCTTTCACTTTGAAATGGGATGTAGCTGACTCTGCAATATGATGGGAATAAGGGGGACTTGGCCATTTAACAAAATCCTCTCCTTGCCTTTTGTTTCCTTTCCTCTGAACTGAATGAGGGATCAAAGCATGACACCTCCAAACTGTTTCCAGAGAAGCCACTATCCTGGAACCTGAAAATTGGGATATAATTTTAAAGCAAAATGTGTAGCTTAGGAACTTTTTGACAAGATGGACAGTATGCTGCTGTTGGCTGTGTTTCTAACCTTGGGAACCCTCTGAGTCTTTCCCAAATATCCAAGGGAATACTGGACCAATGGCTAGTTGCTTGTCGCATCCTTTCAGGTGTGAAATAAAGCTCTGAAAAAATTATTTGACCTTCTATCTGCCAAATACTGAAGTTCAGCAACAAGGTCAGTTTGACAGTTCAAGGAAAAAGTAGGAAGAAAAAGTTCTTTTCCTTGTAAGTTTTGTAGTTTTGCATGAGGAAAGGACATTCAGGAGCTGATATTATCAAGTATGGTCTGTCTGCTCTGATTCTGGAGGGTCCCAAAGCACTTCACAGTTTAAAAGTCCAATGCAGATCAGACCTAAGTTCTTGCAACTTTGATCACTGGGAACTGAGGACGTACAGAATCAACCAGTTAAATTAATAACATTTCAGGACAGAGAGTCAAGAAGAAACAATAATCCCATTGAAAGTTTTGAATGCCAGGGTATATGAAAGAAGAAAATTTGAAGAAGGAGCAGTATAAGGCACAGATGGCTGAGAAAAAAAAAATCTTCTTAGTACAGGACATATGAATAAGAGACTATCTGTTGCTGTTGCTACCAGAAAACTACAGCACCTCTACCTCAGTCGCAATAAAGTATGGAATGGCCTGGGAGCAAGATTTTCTTGTACCTTAAGCTGAAAAGGCCTTCAGTCATAATGAGACCTGACTGTGAGTCATAAACTTGTTGCTATCTAGAGTGCTGAAAATCCTGACTCATCTTTTTATCCAAATTATGTTTGTGAAGGCCATTAAAGTTTGAATTTTGTAGAGGAAAAATATCATGCAGATCTTATGTGGCAGAAAGATGCTACTCTATGATAAGCAGAAGCCTTGCAAATCCAGATGTTTGCAATTTGAAACATGAAAAAAAATCAGATTAATTTAACCAGGGAAACAGAATTTTAAGGTACTACCAAGTCAGCACTTGTTTGGCTTTTTGGAATGGGATCCAGCAGAGCTCATGTCTTCCCGGGAGCCCAGTTAGTGCCCTGGGGAGCGCATGGGGCCAGGGCACCAGGGCAGTTCTCATCCGCAGTGGTCCAAGGCACTCTCCTGGTGACTGGCAGGTGTGCTGTTTAACATGGAGCGGAGGAATGAGAGTGCTAAGATGCAGCTAACGGGGAGCAGCTCGCTCTCAATTTGTGGCAGAGCTGTTGTTGTCCATGTATAGATTTCACATTAAAACGTTACGTGAAAAAATATGTGAATGGTTTTTAGTGGAGCACTTGGAGTCTGGCACTCCCTCCCTTGGACTGAATTCTTGAAATGAATGCTGAAAGTTTGGCTCCAGGAATGGTATGAAAAGCTGAAACCTTGTTCAGTTTTCATGATGGACTCCTGCTGCTATAGTCTTCTACCATGGGGAAGCTGAGGCAGCTTGGGTGCTCACACAGAATGAGTCTACAAAGCCCGTTCATAAACAGTGGCTATTCTGAATGAGCTGCTTTGAAACCTACCCAGAAACAGGTCCTAGAACAACTTGACAGTCTGTTAAGTGTTGTCTTTGTGGAAGTTAAATTACTGCTGACTTTCCACAGGTGAGCAGCTGGCTGTGGCACTGCCCCCAAGTGTGGCAGTGCAGCTTGATGAGCTGAGGAAGCTCATTATGTTCAACAGCCGGGCTCTTGCACATGCACTTCTACTAGCTCAAATAATTGAAGCTGAAAATCACTATGCTGTTGCTTCTAGATTTGAATGTTTTCCTATTCTACAAATATCAACTTTAGTCTCTTTTTGGAGGTAATTTTGTGTGGCTGCATGAATACCTGTAACTTTGGTTTTGTGTGTTGGCTTGTCAAAGGAACTGGTGTAGTGTAGTGTGTTTTCAAATGGGTAAGAAATTTCAACTGTGTGGCAGTGATTGGAATTCTGTGAAAAGCCTTTACTCTTGCCGAGGAGGCTATTGACACTCATGTTTTTGTTTACAAGGAAAAAAAAATGGTATTATTATGATGCTGGGCTGTGCCTTATTAGTCCATGAAATAGATGATATCTTCCTGGAAAATTTTGGTCTAATTAATTGTCTTGCTTTTGTTTCCATATCTCTACAAAGGGCATTCTGAGAGGAGTGTTCTGATGTTATATGCATTAATTCTTGTATAAGAAAGTTGAAGTGCTTTTGGTCTCTAGAAAATTTTACAAGTATATGTCCTCACATTTGCTTGCTGTTCTTGGAAAAAATGCTATTTATTCCTGTCACGTAAAATTGTTATTTTGTAAAACACAAACAAACCTAACAACTTTGGCAACAGTTAACTTTGTTTTCATGGAAAAATAGTGACTTTTGTTCTAGGGAGAAACCTGCAGAAAGTTCCCAAGGGAAATAGTTGGTTTTCATTTGAGTAAATAGAATAAATTCTCTGTAGGGTGAATTTGAGTATCCTCACAAAATTCTGTAAAAAGAAGTTAGTGTCTGTATGGGAAAATCCATTAAAAAAAAATCTATAAAGCAGAAAAACATTTTAGCTCAGCTTTAATACAGCAATCGGGGGGAGCATGCATCTTTGTTGTCAAGATGGTGTTTTTGGGAAATATATCATTGCCCTGCCTGTCACTGGTGATGGACAGAACGCACGTCTCAGGCAGGCAGCAGACCCAACTGCCGTGTGAGCCTGCAGGATGCCAAAGGGCATGCTGAGAAGCTGAGTGGGGATAAGCTCTCCTGTCCCACCCTGTTGCAGTACCAAGCGAAAGGCAGTTGCACATGAACTGTAAATGTGGCTGGAAGCACTTTGAAATTCAGTCTGAAACTGTGGTTGTTGTTATAGAGATTTTCTGAGGGAGAAAAAACAAAATTCTGTGTCAGGTCTCAAATCTCAGACATTTCTTCTTTATACAATGGACCTGCTTTCTGTCTGAATTTCTTTTGTTGTTTTTTTTAAACTGCACAGGCGTTTATGAGAAGATGCTTATCTGGGGGCACCATGGCCAAAAAGAATGTTAGAAAATTATTTGGCATCACGTGCTGTATCCTGGTATTATCAAGAAGCAGCTTGATGCCAAATGTCTGCAAGTAAATATGTATTTAGGAATAAACTGATACCAGGATCCTGCAAGAATAATTTGTTATCAGATGCTGGCTCTTTCAAGCTCTTAGATACTGGATACCTGCAAAAATTCAATTCATTCTTTCTTGTGAAACAAATCTTATTTTAAGTGTTTTGCTGTCTAAATTCTGTCATGAGGCCAGGAATGAGACATAGAGCATTGTATTAATACTGACGCCATCTCTTCTTTCAGCAACCTTGATGAAAAAGGAATTTGGAGGAACACAAATGGAACTTAAAAGTCTAGTCACTGGAGGAAAAAAAGCAATGTTAACCTTTCCTTAGATACATAGCCCTGCGAATTACCAATGTTCAAGGGTCTGAAACTTGGCATGGCACCGGCAGTGAGGGTCAGAAAGGGTCAGTCCTGCAAAAATCACCTATATGAATGTATCCTTTGAAACTTCTGCTCAATTCTTAAAAGCACATCTCTGCAGAACTGCACAAACTGCGGAGTATGCCGGGAGCTGTTTTTGCAGGGCCTGCTCTTCATGTCTATGTGCTGTCTTCCTGGACCTTATGGGCTGTGCAGAGTTTGTTTGGTTTTTTTTTTTTTTAGTTTTTCTAGAATGTGAAATATTGCCTTTAAAAACAGTCTGTTTGGGGAGTGGTGGTGGTGTAAGTTTTGCTTTTGTAAGACTTGCACCTGGTCCACAACTATCCTGTACATGGGGAGTTTTTCTAGACATCTGGCTGAGTCCTAAGCAGGGTAGCATACAGACACTGCTAACCGCAGTAACTTCGCTGATTAACTCAATAGATCACTCTCGCTGTGCTGGAATCAATGACAGTGGTTAAAGGTCTGTCCAATTGCTGTTTTTCCAGTAATGAGTTTATAACAAAGCTGCCACCAAATAGTTTAGTGTCATGTGTTTTCTCCTTTATTGATTTCAATAAAAAGGCTAATTTGGAGATATGCTGGATTGTCATTTCTGGGTGGTGGGTAGTTAATATAACTAATGGCATTGCTGCAGCACAATGGAAACATCAAACCTGCCTCACTCACAGAAAACAGACTGAGTTCAGCAGACAAAGGAGGATGTTCCAAATGCACATCCTGGGCTGGACAAGATGTGGCAGCTGCCAAGATGCATGTTGATTGAACTGCTTGTGAAAAGCACAGCCAAATCAGTCAGCATCTTCCTCATCCTTGGTTCTGGAAAACCAGTGCCTTTCTCCAGAACTTGTTTGCATATTGCTGTGCTGTGTACATGGCAAGACTGCAGGCCCACTATCATTCTCAAGGACAACATCAAGGGACTGGCACATCCAGACTGCTGCAGTGCCACGGGTGTTGATGCAGGTGTATGTATTAAGCCTTTCTGGCCTGTCAGGTTTTAGCCCAGTTTAAAGCTGAAAAGCGGCCAGTGCCTGGCACCCTGCTGAGGCACTGGTGCAGCGGACCTAAGGCAGGGACTAGCTCTGCCGAGATGGGACTCCCGTACCCAGTGAGTGCTGTGACAGCATCTGGAACATCTGTAACCTCTGCATCTTTCAGATCAAAACTGCTCTTCATGCTCCTAGACCAAGGCAGCAGTAGCTGGATGAAGCAGTCTCTCCACAGAGAATTGCTTAATCTTCGGAGCCAGGAAATTGCAGAGGGCCCCCGAGTGCAGCTGGGGTGGTTTCTTCACCTTTGCATGCTGCTGGCATTCAAAGGGATTTTTCCTTCCTGGGCTCACATTTCCTTGGGTTTAGATCCCAATCTGTTCACTGCATCCTCTCATGAGTGTTAGGATTATAAATTCTTATGCTATTCAGACTGCCATGACCAATGCTTAGGAAAAGGATGCCATAGCAGAAGTAGATGCAAGAATTGACACAGTAGTTTAAGAACAGAGAACTTGCCTAGAGTAAAAAAAGTTTTAGTGTCAGACTTTGTGGTATGTGGCTCTGAGCCATTTGAGATTGTGTCCTTAGCTTTTTAAAGAATTCTGGCTTTGGAAATATTAGCCTAAGCAGTTCTGAGTAATATTTCGGTTAAGTATTATATTGGCTTTAGCTACTATAAGTCCAGCATTAGTAACAAAACTCCGGTTAAATACCTGATGAAAACAAAGCCATTCTCAAAGGGCTGGATCTGTTTAAAAACAGCATCCACTTTGGCTATATTAAAGGTTCCCTTATTTCAAAAGAAAAGGATGAAAGAAAAATCTTTTTTTTTTTTTTTTTTAAACCAAACTAAACATAGTTCGACAATGAAGAAAACCTGCTTAGCTGTGATCTCTTCTAAATACTAAGCTTCATTCAGTGTGACATAATGGGAGTATGCAGCTGCCTGCTAAGGATTCTGGTTTGCATCCTGGGTTTCTCAGTGTCATGGCGAAAGGTGAATTAGTCCCAGTACCAGCTACTTGAGCAACAGCTGCTTACAGCCTCAGACCCTAGGCATGCTGCAACCGGTGGAAGGACTCCCACTGATTTCCACAGGACTGGAACTAAGCCTGTAGTGATGAGGCCCTATCCTAATTTCCCCTCTGGACTGGGGGCAGAGAACGCACCCAGGAGAGTGGTCAGTGAATCATCATGTCCACCACTCTGCCCTGGCTCCCTTATCCTTTCATCAGCCCTGGACCTTCAGCTCCCCCCTCTTACTGCTACCAGTCCCCTCTCTCTTAGGGAGGTGCCCCAGCCAGGACTAAAATCAGACTCCCTCCCTCTTTTCCTAGCCTGGGGTGGAAGAAGCAAAGAGATTCTTCCCTTTCCCCCTACCAAAGCGGAGCTCCCCGAGCCAACATCCCTTCATAACCTCCTTTATGTGTGGGTGGAACGAAGGGCAGGTCCCTGACTGACTGTCAGCCTCTGGGAGAAAAGCAGTCAGTGGAAAAACAGCATAATAAAGGTGCTTTCTCCAGGCAGCACTGAAAATGTACTCTGAAATGTACCTTCCCCACTCTGACGCCAGGGTAGAGGTCTCAGTTTCCAGCCTTGCTGCAGTGTATCCTGAGCACTAGTAAGAGCTGTTTTTGAGTGTTACTTACTGATAGTCCAGCACTGTGATCTATGCTTTCCAAGAATGAGATGAGAACATGGAGCTGAGACAAAAATCTGGATGGGGATGTGGTTTTCTTGTCTTGTACCACCAGAACAGGAAGAATTCCACTGTGACTGAACACACACAGGGGTATGGAGCTCAGCAACACGGGAAGCTCTTCATATCTGGATTTTAACAAGAGCTGTATGTGTATTGTTGATAAAGACACTTGTGGAAGACATACCTTTAAATAGTGGGTAGCATGTGATTTAATATGGATCGAAAAGATGTGATGTCTCTCCCATCTCTTAATGCAGAGCTCCTGCACTTCCTCTGAAACAAGTGGTGCTGGCCACTGGGATGTATGGAGACTGGATCCAGGCTAGTAACTTCTGAGATTATGTGGTACTGAAAGAGACTCTTGTACAGTGTGCCCAAGCCTTGTTTTCGAGCAAGAGTATATCCAGTTGCACTAGTCTGTAGCTTTTGCTTGTATTTTAGTTTGTCATGACTGTAAGATGGTATTATGATGTTTGCTGTATGTTTCGCATTTGTATGTTGCGTGTGCAAATCTGTGTACATATGTGACCACACTCATATGTATATAAAGATGAGTAGCACATGGAGACCTCCTTTCTCATTTCACCTCATTTTACTATCACGTAAGTAGACACAAGCACACAGGTGCATATCTCCAGCTTACGTGGTCTGATAGGAGAGTTCTTAAGTTTTCATCTCTGCTTATAAATGAAATTGGTCAAATCACTCTGGTTTAAGATAGAAAAACAGAACAAAAGCTGCTCAGCTGAATGATTTTTGGCACAATATGAAGAAAAAAACAGATGCTGGCTTCTCTTTCAAATAAGTGGTGTGCTCTGCAGAGCAAAGATCAAGCCAAAGTTCACGTTATCAGCTCCCGTACCTCACCTGGGGCTCTGTTATTGATAGGTCTGTCATCCTGCCTAATATTGGAGGGGTAATAGCAGCTCATGATTAGGCCACTCTCGAGCTATTAACTACATTTCTTATCCCTTTTATAAGAGCTTCTTAGTCAGCTGGGAAACAAAGACTGCCTTCAATGAACAAGAGCCCAAATTGTGGGTCTGCATCCTGCAACCTGAAAGACACAACTGTTGCACTTAGAGGAGCCTCCGAAGGCAGCGAGGGGGTAGATGTCAAAGGTTACCCCGTGGTGTTATCTGAAATGAGCGGGCTCTGACTGCCTCTCGTGCTGACAGAAGCTCGCAGAGAAATTACAGAAAATTGCCTGTTTTGTCAACATTTTCTCGGGAGGTTTAGAAAAAAAAAGGACTCTGGTTTCAGAGAGTTAAAGGGGCTCAGTCAGCCTAGAAGTGACTGACAAACACTCTATTATTCATCTATGTAAAAAAGTGATATTTTATATCATTTCTTTGAGTGATTGTTAAGTGACTGGATAGTGACATTGACATGCAAGATAATCCCAGTAATATTTCCAGTTCTTGTTTGAAGGTAGACTTGCACATTTGTCAGCATTGACAATAGATATTCAAAAAGCAGTGGTGATGAAGAGCCAACTCCCAGTACAAACCCAAAACACTGGGAAGGATCTGCACCCTCAGATCTTAGCACAGAGTGGATTGGAAATGGACCGTACTGTGGTGGAAAAAACAGGCACCAACCCTCCTTAACCAATCATTTCACCCTGGGTAAAACTACAGATATGACCAACAGAACTTCTGCCACACTGCAGCTAGAAAAATAGCTTTTCCTGCATGGCTCTTGTTTTAACCATATAGAAGATTATTTTCTATATAGACTGTTACTGAGTTGGAAATGTTTTTGCAAGAACGAAACAGCTAGTAAGCTTGAAAAAAAATGGCTTTGCTAAACATTGGTTATCCCAGTGATGGATGGATGCACTGTGAAAGAGACTGATCTGCAATCCTCATTGCTTTCTCACAAAACACAGAGTCTCGGTCCCTGTTGCCTCGGACCTATTGTAAGGCGACTGCCCTGTGTAGTGCCACTTCAGTGGTTCATTGTTGGTATCATGGGGAAGAAAGAGTAAACTTCTAGCTAGTCTCCCTTATCATAAGCCTGAAAAAATAGTCATGTTACAATTTAAAGCTGATCTCTGGCATTCTACTGAACTAGCTCTGTCATGTCTTCCAGAATTTATTCAGCACTCAGGGTAGTTGTTGGCCTATGCAAACGAGTATCTATCATATTGCAGTTATCACTGGCTAGTACCCCAGTCCTGTCTCTGTGATAGAGGCCTGGAACTGCGATGCTTCGCCTCAGCCTTTTGCATTAAGCCCAGCAGATGTTAGAGGTGACTTTATGAGGCCCACGAAGGCTATTTACATCTTAGTTGAATTGATGTCTCTTAGCTACAACTCATAAAACCATCACTAACTTGTTGGATTTGTACTGTCACTGCTGGTCAGTAGATGTTGTCAGATGGCCAGAGAAAATGTTCCAGAGCAACTGAACTAAAAAGACAATTTGGAACTTTACTTTCATGATAAGGTGCCTTTGGCGTTGTTGCTGCTGGTGCCAGAAGGCTTACAGTGAAGAAAATAGATGCAAAAGCACAACAGAGAGATGTTGTTCAGACCAGGATTGCACTCTTAGAGTGCTCACCAGGTGCTAGTGGCATTTGAGTAAGTCTGCAGAGTCAGTGCAAAGTAAAATCTCTGGAAGTGCTGATAGTGTGGGTGTAGGATGCCTCGGTGCCCTCAGACTTACAGAGGAGTGAGAACATATTTTGGCTGCTGGCAAGAAGGAGAACAGATGGTTTGGGAGAGCAAATTCTGCAGAGAAAGTGCAGCCCTTAGCCAAAGAATAGTGGCAAATAAAAATTAGGCAAACAAACTAAAACCTGTTATAATTGCATTACTCAGATCCAAGCTCTAGGGCTACTCTGTCCACTTTTTTCCTCATTCTTAAAATGATACAATACAAAGATCAGTAAGTCCAGAGGCAGGCAACAAAAAGAGTTCAATTTTACTGTAAATAACTTGGTTTTGTTGAGAGAAGAGATGAAAAAGAGAGAATGTAATAATGAGAAGTCAGAAAAGTCCACAGAAATTCATGCTCTCACATTTATCCTTTCTCATAATATAAGAACAAATGCAGCTGAGGACAGGAAAGGCTTTTCTCTGCGGTCATCCTGTGGAATTCACAGGATGCTTAGCAGGTGCTTAGCAGATTTTAAACAGTGAAAGAAATAACATCCATGGTTTCTTTCACATCTTTAGAGATACTAAAAACTGTTGCTTCTGGTAGGACAAGCACTGAGCAGTGTTTAGGAAGAAACAGGCACTGCAAAGGAAAGTCAGATGAGACATGGAGAGTCCAATTGCCAGAATCATATGGAGAAGAAGGTTTCACCTCACCTTGCTTCTCTCTGATTTGAATTTCTCTCTTCTGTTGTCTCTCATATGCTGCTATTTCAGACATGAAGAAGGCCTGTATACCCAGAAGCTTGTCTGACCCTATTGTATCAGCTGATATAATGAAAAATATAATCTTGCACTACAAGTCTTGGCTTTGCTTTCACTATTCTGTCCAGAGAAGAGTGCTCTCTTCTCTTACTCCTTACCACACAATGAAAGTTTTTTCAGCTAGCTCATCAGTAGGGTAGAAAGGGTTTTTTTATACTCTTGGCATTTCTTCATGAATGCCAGCTGTGACTGCACAGCAATTAGTCACAAAAGGAAAGGTGAAATTAGATTATATTTGAGGGCTGTCTTCAGCAGCTAGGTTATAAACAGCCTAGTATTTATATACCCGTATTAAATACAATGAACTTCTCAGTCACATGGTTATATTATCACAGTTTAGGTAATTACTATGTATCAGCAGAAGCAACACATCTAACTCTCTGCACTCAGTGCATCACAAATGTGAAGCCAAATATATTACTTTAAATTTCCCCCATGAGAAAAAACGGATGTGTTTCACCTTGTGTTTGTGGCATTACTGCTGGTTTTACTTCAGTACCTGTGGTATTAATGGGGGCACAGCCATTGCTGTCGGACAGTGAGACACCCATGGAACACGGAGAGGTGCAGGGCAGACAAAGGGTGGTAGACAGTGACCATCATTGCCAGCTGCACTTCTCAGCCGAGGCCTTCACATAAGTCATGTCTGTTCTCTCTTGGCTTGCTGCAACATGCTGGTTTTGCTCTACAGCACATGGAGTATATTTCTCCCATTTAAACACCATTAAGAGCTCAAAGAACATTTTACATCCTCATAATTTCAAAAATAGTTTCCATAGATAATGCTTCTCTCTTGCTGCCAGTTTTGCCAGGTAGATGTGTAGATGAATAGAAGAATTAAATAAAAAGGTGGGAGAAATTGTATAAATGTCTTTGTTGGTTAGTCATTGTCTACACCTTGCAGGGACTCATTCATTCATATTGAGCATATTGCCTTAAAAATGTGTGGCTTTTAGATCTCTTCAAAACCAGGGAATTTGTTGGAAGAATACTGTATGTTTAAGCACGGCATTCAAAGGGAACTGCTATTACGACCCATTTATAACAGTGGTGATGTGTATATGATAAGATGTCAAGAATACGCTCAGAAATGTGATACTCTGTACATGAAATCTCCTGGTTCATTTTATTCGGGGACTATGCAACTCACCTTGTGACCTCTGCAGTAACATTCTTGGCTCTTTCGGAGCACCAGATGTCAGTTCACTAGTTAACCATTTTGCTTCTCCATGTAGCAAGGCAGTTCTCAGCTACGCAAAATGTTCTTTAGAAAGAGCAAGCAAGAGAAAGTTTCAATAATGCATGATCATTTAATCTTTTAATTTTGTTGGTACCAGTGTTTTGCTCTGAGTCCATAGAAGCTGACATTGGCTGTCAGAGATCTAGGTCTTGGATGCCACTGCTGTAGGACTATATAAACATTGCCAGCAATGTTTGGTTATAAAACTATAAACCCAGATGTTTGGCCAACTCATGTGCAATTAGTATTTAGTAAGCACTTCTGATTGCCTACTGTCATAAAGTTCAAATCATATAAAGTTTCTCGTGTAACAGGATTAGTATGGCAATCCTTAAATTTTCTCCCTCAGGTAACCTGTATGTTAATACTTTCTTTCACATTTGTTTGTTGCCTGACACATTTTGCATGCTGGGATAACGAATAATAAAAATAGGAGCTCTAATGGCAATATAGTATGCTGTAGTCCATTGGTCTTTGTTCATCTTTGCAAAGGGTGGTTTAGTTATCAAAATATATCTCATACCAAAGTCTGCAGTTTAAAAGGCTACAGAGTAAGACTTCTTGAACATCTGGGCTTTTACAGCTTGTCTTCAGAGTTGTTTCCATCACATCAAGGAGTTCGCATGTGCTTTTACAAAAGTGCTCTTCCATTATTGTTTTACATTACAAAGTCTGGATGACACAAGAATAAACAAAACTGGCTTCTGATGGTGACCTCTTTTGGGTATGATCACTTCACGGAATTGTTTTTAATCACTTGAGTAGTTATGTTGGATTAAAAAGAAGGGCTAGGAGTGAAAAAAAAAAAAAAAAAAAAAGGAAGGATAAAACAGAAGAGTCTGTCTAGGCTTCAAAACCCTGACCACAGACTGCAGCCAAAGGATCCAGCATAAATATGATTTTTCCTTGGTTTCCTTCTGGCTTCAAAAAAAGACAGGATGGACACTTGGTGTTTTGGGGAAGAGGAGACACATGCCCTGAGGTGCTCCTCTTGCCACCCAGCCGCTGAAGAGCACCTGTTTCCAAACAGGTTACACCATCCTTTGTATGGTGGGTTTTTCAAGAGTCTGAGGGATCCTTTCCCCTAGGATGACTGGACAAAGAAGGCTTGCACACCCTCATATGAGACAGGAGTGTTTTTATGGTGCTGCGCCTTCATCAGTCCACCAAAGAGCATGGGTTTACCTGTACGCTTTCAGTGCTGCTAGCTTCAGTGGCTAATGGAGAATGTGGTAACAAATCCTCATAATCTTCAAACACAAGAAATATGTGTAATGCATCCACAGCTGCCTCATGTTTCCCACAACAGTTGAGAGATGGGAAAATAGTTAGACTATTGCTCATTTTGTAATGGCCACTGATTTATTCCTGAAGTGGATTTTGCTTCCAGCACTTTAAGCACATCCCATTCGCTACCTGGTTCCTCTGGGCATACTGAGAGACCTACTGACTGATACTTCCCAGCTTTGCTCCTGTCTCATCCTGCTCACATTTTCTATCCTGAGAAAGGCAGCAACAGTATCTGCAGTAGGAATAGCCATGAAGTCCAACACTAGAAGACCCATCAAGGATTGCTCAATTTTCTCCTGCATATACTATGCAGATAAGGATTTGTGATCATTGCAGACTTGTTGTACAAATGGTAGAATTTTTATTAGCAGCCAAAATAATTTAGCTTGCTTGCATCAACCCCTGCCATACCTTCAGGAAGAGCCAGAAATCTTAGGTTAGAATCAGCAGCAAAGAGGTAGATGGATTAAGCATTAATGGTCTGTGGGAAAGTCATTGTTAATATCCCAGAGCTACCACAGTCTCCCAGAGAAATGCCAGCCAAGCTTGTTAGTAGTGTGAAACAGAAAACTGTTCACCTCCATCTCTTTTCCCAATTGTTTTATTATTTTCCCAATTTGTTTTCCCAAATTTGTTTTATACATATTTTTTGAAGAGGGTTATTTTTAACCCAGGTCACTCCAAAGATCCAGTTTACAGTGCAGTCTCATAGACAATTATATTGGAACAAGTGAGGATGCAGCAAAGCTGGAGTGAGAGAGTATGTGAGAAATGTCTCAAGCAAATCCATGGCAGGGAAGCTGCAATGTGCAGGTTTATTCTCAGAAGCTAGTATTTTGACACCACAGTTGTGTGAATGTTTTGGACTGCTGTGACATGAACAAGTGTGAGTATGTCCTTGATGTTTGTACTGCCGTGCAGAAGGGAATGTCTGCCTAAGAAAATACGCAGCAGGACAAAGGAAACACAGGGAGCACTGTTGCTGGCCAGGTGAATCATGTTTTGGTCACCGATTTATAAAGATTGTAGGGGACCATGTAGTAATCAACTGCTTCAACCTCCCACAGAACATAAGACATGAGACTTCCTGAAAGTCATAACATTGGAACTAAAGAGTTCATTTTAGTGAGAACACATGATCTCTATAGAAAAAAAGTGCTGTTAGGGAAAGTCTGCTACAACTCTCAATAAGTTACTTAGCTTTCCTCACAGTAAAAGGCAAAAAACAGTCCGAAAACCAACACTGACTTAATTTTAGCCTGAATTTACACAGTTTCAGCTCCTTTCTAGAGCCACGCCTACTAAGCAATGGTTTCCTGTTAACAAACACATTTTGACATTATCCATTAGCCATTTTCAATCCACTTTGCAGGTTGCATATTCTTTTGTTTCAAGGTTTTTTTTTGTTTCCAAATTAAAATCTTGTATTATGATAAGTCAGTCATTGTAGTGAAGCCTCTTTCAGCAGCACTTGTATCAGTATTAGCAATCCATGTGGAAAAAAGATGGATTCAGTCTCAGATTTAATCTCCATAAATTTAACTTTGCTGGCATGGATAAGTCTACCTTTCAACCATTGTCAAAATAATGGTGAAACTGAAGACTGATTTTACTGGCTTACAAACCCTTGGACTACTTCATATACTCCTTCTAACTAAAAATGAGTTTTCTTCCAGACTGCCAAATGTTCAAAGGCCTCTTGAAAGAATTAGCATTGAAAGTTCAAGCCAATCTTTACTTATTTCTTCTTGAATGCTCGGATGCAAATGATTTGGATTTGATTTAAAAATATCTGACTTGAATTATTGGTCTACAGTAACCTTCAGACTCACTCTGATGAAATTTTTTTCATCACCTTCCATCAATATAACCATTTTTGGTGATGTTTTTCTCAAATTTGGGATAGAAATATATGCTGAAGACTGCCTTTTCTGCCTTATCAGACAGTTTATCATTTCCATTTGAAGCAGTAAAATCTTTAGAACTCTTTGCAGTCCTGCTACATACAACCCCTCCATCAGTGTCCCAATTAGACAAATATGTGACAAATTCTGAGCAACAGGGAAGAACAAACCATTATCTTTTGAAATCACAGAAATTCAGAATTCAGCATTCTACTAGCATTCTACTGGCAATATTCAGTAATGTGGGTTTTTTGTGTAATTCTCTTTCCTTCTCTCCCTTAGCTTATACTCTCTGTTTGGAATATTTGTAACCTTAAATGAATCTGATTTCTACCGTCTGCTTAGTGAATTGGGCAGTGCTACCTTTAGAATTTTTCATGTACAGGAAGAATTTATATGTAGAAATAATGTAAACATGACTGATGTTCACTGGCACCCCATATTACTGTGCATGATTTTATCAAGAGAACAAGATTCTTTAATGCAACATCAGATAGTCTAGTAGTAGTCTCAATAACGACAAAGTCATGTGCATAGTAAAGTCATGACGCTCTCTTGAAGACTGGACTTCCCTTCTTTTACTTCTCAGCAATGGTAGTTCAGATTTGCCTGCTACAGAGCACTGGGGGGTTTCTCTGCAAATATTTCTTTTTTTTTTTTTTAAATAGAACCTTTAATGTGATCTAAAGAGCCTTTCTAACTTGAGTTTTCTCTCAGTGTTATTAATTTTTTTATTACAGATCTTGTTCCCAAAGGATCTATTAACAGCAGACTTTTATGGAAAAGAAGCATGGTTAAACTGGTGAAAATAACTGTGCACAAGTCATAAGTAAGTAATATAAGCTGCAGCAAGGATACTGGGTGTTGTTTTAATTTCCAAAATAGCAACAGTTCAGACATTTAATTGCATTTTTTATGACTTTTTTTCATAGCTGCCTAGTGTAAAATATGTTGCCAGTAATATATAACTGCTAACAACTTTTAAGTTTCTTAAGCTGGCATTAGATTTCTTATCCTATTGGAAAGGAAGGTCACTTAATGTACTCCTCATCCTTGTGAGGAAAACAATGTGGATGGTGGATGTATATCTCTTTTTTTCTCTTCTTATAATGTCAGTGTTACCTGAAATCTTTTCTGCAGTAATAAAGATACAGGACAGTGAACTATTTACGTCTTCTCACCGTCTTAGGTGTGTAAAGGGAGCTTTTCCACCAAAGGGATTTTATAAAGAGCCAGCTTAGCTTAGTTTTGTAATAACTGACTTCTAGTGCCATGGACACACAGAGCCTCCAGTCCCTTCTGCCACCCCCTGTTATTGTGTGATAATGGTGCACTACAGTGAGGAGGTGCCCCATGCTCAGGGCTAGGCTAGCGATGTCAGTCCCCTGAGCAGCATCGCTGGCAGGCCCTGTGCCGATACAGCCTTCTGCTCCAAGGAAAAGTTGTGTTCATTGTTCCAGAGCAGTATTTCTCCACATTTCTGATCATCTTGAGATAAGCAGTCAGGAGACTGCAGAACAAGTCTAGTGGATCATGGCAGGACATATCTTTTCCCCTAGACATGGTGGTGAAAGTTCAGCAGCTGACAAGTGTCTCCTTATTTTTTTCTCTTTCCCTGTTTTTGGCTTTTTTTCTTTTTTTCTTTTTTTTTTTTCTCCCAGTAACATTGATAGAAGAGCCTTTCATGTGCCCCAGACATTCAGCTATTACCAGTTCCCCATCCTATGAACTATCTGGTAAAGGCCCTTTAGGGTTGGAACTCCCTTTGAGATTCAGCTTTATATCAACCTACAGTAACCTTTAAGATCCTGGTTGTTATGGAGGACCAGGAGGATCAGAGGCAGGTGCTTGCCCTAAAGCTTTGGCTCAAGCATCATATTGATCTATTTGATCTGAAATTAAATAAAGGGGGGGGGGGGGGAGGGGCAGGCAGAGAGAGAGAAGGAAGTGGGATAAGGCTTCTTTACCAGGCTGCTGGTTATCCAACTGTGTACTGACATTCAGCAGCAATGAACTTTGCTATCACCATTTGAAAACACAGCAGATGTGCACAGTTCATGGAACATTTGAGAGACAAGAACAGTCCCCCAACATTGAGTTTGTTTTCTCCATGCACACAGGCTGTAGCCCTGAGTTTGCTGAATAGTTTAGTGAATTTAACAGGCATGGGATCAGCACTTTTTACATCTGGCTCATAATTAATATAAACATGATGACAGAAAATAATTTACCTTGTACTGTAAAAAAGCAGATACAAGATGCTGCCCTAACAGACAGACTTGTAGGTACCTGGAAAGATAACAGGAATTCACTTGTTGTTTGAATTAGTTTCAACTTGATATAGCATTTAAAAATTCTTCTAAAGCTGTCATCATTTTCTGCTCCAATACCGCAGCCTACTTTTCTAGACTTCCTCTCCCTGCCCCCCTGCCCAAACTGCAAAGATAATAATTTTCACTTGAGCTCTCTATTCATCTTTCCACTGGCTCTCTTCACTGCCTCAAATATGTGTTACTTGACTTCTGTCCTTGATCCATCACAATTTACAGCATCTTGCTGCCATATCCCCCTTGCTATTAGGTGGGAAGCTACCTCCAGTCAGTCAGTTTTGCCAGTCACTGTGCACATTTTCCCATTTTCAAATAAGGTTTCAAATAAACATGTCTTCTCCTATGCTGCCCTATCTCTATCCTACTGTGCCTACCAGCTCTTATTGTGTAGGGACACACACTCTAACAGTGCTTATCTTGGTCCCTAATATTGACCTATACAAATATTAATACCCATAATAGCTTATAAGGATGGGAAACTGAGGTAGACAGACTAAGGCACCATTCTGCTATGTCTATAGCTATATTATGTCCATCTCTCTATCTGTTTGCTGGGCCATGCCAGAAAGAGGACCCTGGCATCCAGCCCAGATGATGTCAACTGGCTCATGTCTGTGCTATTCATGGCTAGCATTCTTTGGGGAAGAGCATGTCCATCCATACTCTGGAGAAGTCAGTCACGTCTCCTCTGCATGCCCTATACTCCCAGAACACCTAATTGTAATTTCTGTAGTAGTGAAAGGTGCAGGGAGTTAGAGCATTTTTAAAACATTGCATAGAGGATGAATTTATGTTCTGTGCCTTGTGGTGTGGCACAAAGGTGGATGGAGGCTTTTGGGGTAGTGTTAGAAGCCTGTCCTGGACAGAGGCAGGGAAATTTGCTTCTTCTCATGCATAATAGCTGCCTGGAGTATCCCTTGTGTGAATTACTCAGCCAGCTCTGCTTGGGTTCCTTCAAGGATGGAACTAACTGGCTAACTAGAAAGGAACCTAAGTATGAAGTATTATGACTGAAGTATGAATTATGTAGACACCAGGGTCTACAATAAATAGGGAGCAAGTCAGACTGGTAGGCTAGACACAGGGAGGACTAAATCCCATATCTAGAAACAATCTGACCATTGAATTTAAATAACTTCCTTCCTTCTCTGCTTCACATCTTCAGTCTTAATGCCATTAAAGAGATACACAAATTCTCTGAAGTAATAGCAAGGTATTAACATCAGCTACCCATACATCCTGCCACTCTCTCTTCCTCTTTGTCTTCCACCCACTGACTCCTTTCTAAATCACTGACGGTATGTTAGGGAGTCGTTGTACTTATTAGGATCCAGTTATGCATTACACATTCCTCCATGTGATGCACTTCTAATTATTCCCTTGGGGATTATTCAAGCAATACTGAGGTTGGGAATATACATTACGACTGTTCAGGTTAATGGCCCAATGATTCATTAGACAAGACATTCTTGGAAAGTAATTGATCACATTAATTTTTTCACTGAACAGTGTGAACCACAGCTGCTACATGGCCTTCCCAGCACTGGCCCAGAGCTTCTGCTGTGGCAGCATCAATGGGGCAAGTTGTTGCCAGCTGTCATGCTGTAGGCGCACTGGATCTTGTTTTCCTTTGCCCAAGGGTGTTCTCTGCTGCCATTGTCACTCTTTGACTCTGTTTCTAATTCCTTCAGGAGATCTGTGATGTCATCTCAGACCAGAATAGATGCTGGGGCATGGGGAGAGATGTTTAGCAGGCGGCGCTGAAGACTGCCTGCTCCTTGGCACTGACCAGTATTAGGTTACTGGATAGTCTTATTCAGTGCGGTTGAAAAACCGGGCATTTTGCAAAACTTTATGCTCAAAACAGCAAATGACTTGGTGAAAGTCATATTACTCAGAGTGAAAGCAGCTATGGTTTAGATGGCTCTCACAATTGCAGTGGAGGTGAAGACTAAATGGCCTGCAATAGTGAGAGATAAAGGAGAATGGCAGGGACTGGTATGACCATCTCTTATGTCAGGTACCCCATTTTGCACATGATAATATTCCCCTTGCTTTTGCTTCAATGACCTAAGGAAGAAAGACGGTAACAATACAGCTCCTATTATACCTGAGATTTAAAACAGCATGTTGGCCCTTGCAAGCTGTTAGTTTTCCTACCCTTCCCTGCATCCACTATGCTGTGCAGCTTGAGGTGAGACACCTGCCTTCTGGGGTTTGGCTTTAGGGTTAACACTAGTAAGGGCAATGCAGCAGGAACTTCAAGCCTTTGGGTGCCTGGATGGGCTTCTGCAGGATCTTCCAATTTGTGATTCTAGTTGTCTCTGATCAGAGATTTATAGCCACCCCTTCCTAGTTTGGCAGCACAAAAGCCGACATTTGCATTGAGTGGCATCGAGACGCTAATTCCCCTCTGGGGGTGACTCATTCAAATAGCTTTTTGCAGGCACTCTCTGTGTCTATGTAGCTCTAAGGGCTCATTCTGATGGGTCAGAGAAATTTGCTAGAGCAGAACTGACACTGAAGTATGTGCATGACACTGTTTGGAAACAGTGCTTTAGTGATGTGGGGAATTGCTGCATCCAGGTGACAAAAGGAAGGTTTCTTTTTGGAATTAACTCATCATAGAACACTTTGTCCCAGGATGAAGAGTAAGAACTCCCCTACTTATGGAGCGAAAAGTGGTGCTTTGTTCTATGTTGCTCTGAGCATGCAGATGGCATGGCCTGGGCAGGGAATAGCCATGCTTACAAACAACCTTTCTGAGATGGCATCCCATGGCATGGCACACCTGTGTGTAACGTCCCTGAGAGGTAAAGGTCACCTACCACACAATAAAAGAGGCTGTTACAGAGAGGCATAGAGATACTACTGCAGACCAATGCAGCCAGCACCATCCTCTATTTGCAAGGGGAAAATGTGTGCCAACAACATAAATATTTATTGATGTAAAAGCAATGCAAGCCATGGCTGCACACCTCTGTGAATTATGCATCCCTGCTTATTAAACCACTACTATGGCAGTGGTGATTATGATCCTTACAGAGTCTGGCCTTACAAAACATAGAATGTATATCAGGCAACCTAATTTCTGAGCATTTTAGGGGTCAGACTAGAGAAATTTGGCAACTTATAAGACAAATGTAGCCCAGGAGGCTATAAATTAAGGTTACAAATTGTAGGAGACTTGGTGATAAGGAATATGTAGTTGAAAGTGTCATAGATAGTAACCTTCTGTAATTATGGTTTGCTTAAATACTCCCTTGGAGACTTCATCATTATAATTTACTCTTGCTCAGAACGTTATCATCTTTGTGAAGAGTCATGGTGATTGATTACTTGGTGAGTATCTGAGCAGCCAAACGGGGAACAGTTGGGTACCTTCTAACAGAGAGGGAAGCAGAATCCCTAAATCCTGCAAATTCTTGACAGGACAGTCCTCTAGATATTTTGTACCTGATCCAACCTCTTTTTCTGGCATATAAATAATGTTGCTATATCTATTTATGAAACGTGCACACCATATAGAGAACATTGCTCACATATTTGAACACTGCCCTGCTACACACGTAAGGAAAGCAGCCTGTTAAAAAAAACCCCAAAAACCAAACTGGAGGACACTTTGGAATGTAAAGCTGCAGATTCTGAAATATCTCATTATAGACCAGTTCTTTCATGAAAAGACATATGAAAGTCTTTCTTGCTAATGGAAGAGAAATAAAGGCTACTGGTCAGAGCAGTTGCCTAGAAGCCAGGCACTAATGACCACTGCGGTGCCCAGCCATACTGGATCAGAGCAAAAGTCTGTGGTCCTGTTTCTGACAGTGGCTGTCGTGGATGATGAGCAAAGACCGTAAGACCAGAACATACAAATAGCAGTTCTTCCCAAGGTGTACCTTCTCAGACTCCAAAGATAGTGGTCTGGGGAGGTCCCAAGCTGGGGAGGCAGGGATCAGGACAGCTCCTCTTATCTTAGGGTCCCCGTAGCCACAGGGAGCTGTTTGGGGTGTGGAGGAACTGAACTGTTCATTGCTGCTGAGTGAACATATGTATTTGTCTGTATGTATAAAAACTCCACGTATTTGTCTGTGTGACATGTAGAGTGAAGTAGTCTTTCAGAGAGACGCAGTAAGTCTGGCTTTAGAGAGAAGTTAAATAATAAACTCAAATAGTCTGAATTTGGAAAACAGAATATATGTTTGTAGTATGAAAATGTATCATCACTGTCAAGAAACAAATACCACAAAGAACATCCCATTGTTTTTTGGTGACTGAAGAAAGTTATTTGGTACTTTGGAATCAATAAATTTGGCTTAAATGATGCAGCTCAAGGCAATCCTAATAATCATTGTTTTTAAAAGGATATAAAATTAAACAAAAAGCTTTAAAAAGAGATATCTTAGACACAATATCAATGTCAGGGGAGAGTAAAATCTTCTTTGAACTTCCTGCCAACTGCTAGTCACTTACTGAAGTTTTATAGCATTAGCTTAGTAGTGGCAGCCTTCTGTATCTGTCACATCTTGTTTTATTTGCATCAGAGGCTATAATTATATTCATACAAACTTTACTGTATTTTAAAAGCTGAAAGCAGCCCCTGATTTATGCTCCCTACAAGGCAATTCTTTCTCTTCTGGATGTAATATGTCACAAAAAAGAGTGAAGTTGCAGCATTGCTGCTATCCCCCTGCCTCCTCCATGCATGCCTTCAGGATACTGCAGATACATTAAACAGTGACAGCAAGCCTTGGCTTCTTTCCCCTCTCATGCAATGCTCACACTCAGGGGTTGCCTATGCCTTCGCAGTAGAATTTGTAAGTAAGTGATGACTTCTCAGAAATGCTAAAACATGTTCCTGAGAACCCATACATGTCTAGTCCTCTGTGTTCGCAGGAAACCCCTCTGGGGGTACAGCAAGGCCCACAAGGGTAACCAGTTACTCCATCTCATTAGCAGAAAGGTGAAGAAAATGAACAAACATAAGCATAAGCATGGACTAAAGGCCAAGAGAAATAGTGTACTTTACTGGGCTGACTGTGGCTTTGGGGAAAGGTACTGCTGTGGCCATGAATCTGTAGGTAGCCCAGGCACTGAGGCTGCTGTTCTTTAATAGACCCCTGATAGCCATGCATTTGGGTGTCCACATACCTATTTGCTGGCACGGGAGTCTTCACCCTTCTCTGTTGCTCCTGGTGGTGAAGAGCTCCTTTGTCCTGGGAAGGTCACACCGGTGGGGTGGAGGGCTGTCAGACATCCAACACAGGTCTCAGGCTGGGTTTTGCCAACACAGGCACAGGTTATTCGAGGCATGAAAGTAACATGCCTGTCTCTTCTGGAGACCTGCATGTGTGGGCTGTGCCACCACTGGGAGGCAGTGGTCCAGGGTGAGGGGAATGGCAGAACCAGAGGCAGCCCAGGATGGAAACTAATGGTATGATGAGGACTGATGGGAGGGCTGTGAAAGAGCCCTGATGGAGGCTGGGGACAGCGCTGTGATTGCAAAGAGGCTGCAGGTTTAAATTTTAAAGTACGAGGAATGAGGAAGGCATGGGGGCATTGCAAACCCCTCTGTCCATACCCTGTCTGCTTTTGGCTAAAGCAATGACATCCTTGTTTAATCTGTAACTTCACTCATAAAACTTCCAAAATAAATTGTGGACAATAAAGCTCTTCTGAGAGAGCAGACTTGCAACACCAGTGCTCCCATTTCAAAGGCACTGGTGTGAAGAATTTTGCCTCTAAACTACTGAATCTTCCTGCGGTATCCCTTACTTCACTTTTACAGAAATTCAGCTGCACACCTTGTCAAATGCCATTAGCTGACTAGAAAGATATGGCTTTTGGCTAAAAGATTAAAATGAAGATTTATGGCCTGTGATGCTTCTCCCTAGGGTCATTCCCCAAACTTTCATGCAGAAGGAGTGGGGTGACACTGTCTCCTTTCCATATGTATGTTTTGACAACTTTTTCTTCAAGCTTGCTTCTTATTGTCTCTTAAAACTCTTTTTTTAAAAGAACTTTCTGAAAACTCCTAGTGATGTCAGTAAACATGAAGTCAACTTTCAATTGCTCAGCAAGGACTTGTCTGAGGTTGGCTGGTATGTAAGAAGCAAACATTCAAAAAGAAAAAAAAAAGAGCCTCTAGAAAAAAGCTGAGCTGAATACTCACAGAATGTATTTCCTATGCACAAATATTGCATGGGTTTAAGTTTCTAAATTAATCGGGTTTTTATGTTTCTGTAGAAACAAGCGGGAAAGGAAAACCCAACCTCAGAAACCATTTGTCAGTTACGTCTGGAAATGCCAGGCTTTGTGACTTTTTGCTTCTCTTTATTTTATATCATTAACATGGGACTCATGGTCTAATTAGCTCTCATAATGCACAAGTGGCAATCATCATAAAGGCAGAACTCGGGGGCCCTGACCAAGATGAAGGGGTCCTTGGATATTTGTGACACAGGAAGAAAGGGCAGTCCCTTGTCCTGAGTTGCACAGCTAAATAGGTAAGACAAGGAGTGAGAGTACAACTGGTGTTGCTTGACTGAACAGGAACCAAGGATCATAGAGATTAAGGGCTTGAGAGAGTGAGCTGCAATCAAGGTCAAATCCAGACAATGTCTTTCAAATTTGAATGAGACTTGAATTCAGCAACCCAGTGCTATGGAGGGGGTGCTACTGGCTCCACAGCAGAACTCACAGTTGTCTCCCCAGTTCAGTGCTTTTACCACAGAATCAGCCATGGCGTATGCATGTGTATGTGTGTTTACTGGAAAATAGAGCTTTTCCAACTGTGGAAGAAACGGGGAGAAACTTTCAGCTTGATTTCAAAGACAGACTCTCACACTCTGCCTTCCTAGACAGAAACTTCCAGAATCTCAGTAGCAAACATCTCCAAACTGCATGGCTCATTGGCTTGATCTGTATTTCAGAAGCTTCTGCCTTCTTTCTTCCTTAGCTGATATCCGTGTTTGAAGGACAGCAGTTACCTTGCTGTATGCATTAGAAACACCCTGAGCACCTGTCCTGTGACACTGAATGGCATTTTGGAATGCAACATCACTTCTCTGCTTTTGCTGATGTTCATTCTCACAGAAACACATCCTCATAAGCAATGTCTGCAGCGGTAGCATAGAGTTAAAATTCACTGAGTGACACAGGAAACCTTAGAAGGATTAAACTGCAGAGAGTTTGCTAAATGTTTTTAAAAACTTGGGAACAGTTGGTAAAACTGCATGATTTATCCTGTGCATCAGCTTTCCCTTCCTATGTTTCCTATTAAATGTGACAAGTCTGATAAAGGCACGATTTTATCTGTGATTTCTGTGCCTGTACAGAAGTGAACATATGGTTTCTTGTGGGTACACTTAGGGGTCAGTTAACCATTTACAAGGAAAAGCTGCTGATTGGGGTAGAGTGCAGTGCGAGCAAACACCCCGCCACTGGGCAGCAAGCCTGTGAAGCTGGGCCTGCACACACCCACCTTATGTTCACCCATGATCTTTGCATAAGTCACTGTTGAATGAATGATTGGCTGTGTGAGAAGGATGGCCAGAAGAGCAATGTTTAGATCCGTTTGGCAGGTTTCTTCTGAGGTCATGATAGAGACCTTCAGAAAGAGAGCAGCACTGGATGTGCATCAAACCCCTCACATTTCTGAGCCACCACTGGATCTGAGTTATCCAGCCTCTTCCCAGGCAAAAAGTTCCCTTCTGAAATCCCTGTTCTTACTTCCAGCATGCCATTTTCCCAGCAGCTTCCCAGACCCTCCGTGGACGTGGTGAGATTTCTGAGGAAACATGGGTCACAGAAAGCTGCAAGGGGAGCAGGCCTCTGGAGCCAGTGCCCAGCAAGCAGGGCTGAGGAATTTACAGCCCTTCTAATGCTCACACTTTATTTCTCTCCACAGTTGTTGTTATTGTGCAGCCACGTGAGCCTTCTGTGTTGTGTCAGCCAGAGAGCTCGGACACAGAAGGAGAGTACTTTCCAGTGCCTTGTTTGTTGCTATTATTCTGAGTTTCCCATCTCCGAATTGGGGGAATATTTCAGATCCCTCGCAGAGTGTATTGATGTCATGAGTTCAAGTGTTGTGGCTGCAGCGAGCGGGGGATTTGTCCTGGGGGAGCGAAGGTGTGTGCGGCTGCCATCCATCCTGGAGGGAGGCATAAACCAGAGCCAACTGACTCTGCAGCCTGTGCTTTCGTGCTCGCTGCTGACCTCAGGACAGGGGGAGGGGGACTGACAGCCCCTTGCTGTTTGACTCTACCGTCTTAAGACAATACGTGTTTCTGCATTGCTCATAAACAAATGTATCTAAAACACCACACTTTATATCCACTTACAATTCTGAATACCTTTCCATTTATCTAAAGCTTGCTGAGGTGAGTTCCTATAAGGGAAGACTTATTTCATTTCCATGAAATGTTTATATTTTCTGGGAAGTTTCTCTCTCACCTCTTTAAATTTTACTGCAGTTGGCGTGCAGCCTGCAGCAGGGTCCTCCCAAGGAAGCTGGTGAGGCAGGGAGGTTCAAGAGGGACTATAAATTTCAAACTCGCTGGGTTAGAATAATTTAAGTGCACCAAGTTCTTAACCTTAAAGGATCAATACAGAGCTATTTTTTTTCTTGTAATGCTGTAAAATTCGAGCTAAGAAAAAAACTTAACAGGAAAAAAAACAAACCAAAACAAAACCAACCCCCCAAAAAACCCAAAAGCAAAGTAAATAAAGATTGTATGTGAACAGGGGATTGATCCTGAAGTATGTTTCTGGAGTTTCAAATTATATTGTCAGAAGGACGTCTGTTTTGGCTGTTCATGAGAATATCCATCTCGTCAAGGTTTTCTTCACAAAAAAATATAAAGACCCATGACCCAGTACTCATCCTTGCAAAATGGATGTAGTTCTCTTCTGCATCTAATTTCTTTGTTTAAAGCCCAGAAGGGACCTGGCCTTTTCAGCACTGATTTTTGGTGTGGATTAGGGCTGGCAGACATGATATGTCCCCATGGGTGATGAGGCTGTGGCTGTACAGACTGCTTTTCTGCATTTCACCCTGCTGCAGTTACATTTTCTGACTTGTTTGCTGAGTGTCCAACTTAATATCAAGCATATATATGCAGTTTTTATGTCTTATAGCCTCTTGTATGGCATTTGTATTAAAGAAGGCATTGACTAACATGTTTTCTTCTCAGAGTATTAATGAATTGCCTCATTGAAATCTCTAGCAGCATATTCGGGCATCCATATTTGTTTTGGGAAAAAAAACAATACCTTCAAATGTGACTCACAAGCTTTTACCAAAAATCACACAAAGAATCCCGATGCAGTATAAAAATCTCAGATGTTCATCCAACAGGCATGTAAGATAAATGCATCTCAAAAGAAAGATTTAGATACCATATCCTGTTTACTATTTCAGTCAGAACCTGGGGTTAGGATTTTCCATATTTTTCCTGGTGACATCACAGGCACCTAAACCAGCTTTTAAAATCTTATTTTAGCAGCATATGTGAGATCATCAATCTAATATGGGACATATAGGACCCTGACATCAGTATTTGACAAGTCAGTGCAGGGGAAGCTGCTTTATAAAATACAAATTCATGTTTAACCTCTAACCCTACACACAGTCTCCAATAATAATTTTTGGTCTGAAGCAGTTCTGTCCCATGACACTCCCACAGCCTCCAAAAATCACACTCATCTTTTATAATCACTGAAGGCAAAGATTCTTCATTGCCAGCTGTGCTGTCGCTGAGAGCTGTGCCACAGATGGAGCACAGTGTGTGCTTGCGGGAGGTACCCACAGCCTCCCTCGGGGCGGGATGTTGCTGAGCCCCCCTTTCCCAGGGGAAAAAATGACAGGGGATGGAAAG
Source organism: Nipponia nippon (assembly GCF_047370975.1). Lineage (NCBI taxonomy): Eukaryota > Metazoa > Chordata > Aves > Pelecaniformes > Threskiornithidae > Nipponia > Nipponia nippon. Next base: position 12,893,503 of record NW_028262332.1, on the reverse strand, counting down.
TGCCAATACAGGCTACATTTATGCTGGTCTTTAAACACTTCGGGGTGCTGGAATTCATTCAAATCTACCATTGAACTGTTAGTGTGGTCCTTGGCCCAGTTCTGACTTAGGCCAGCTAGCATTCTCCAGTCAATTCCCAGCCGTGGTTTGGAAGTTAACCCAATTTGGGAACCATTCCCACTATGCGTTTTCCATGTGGCCAATATTCCTGCACACTGAGATGAATAGTACAGACACTGGTGGCTCTGTGTCAGCTGTCCTCAGTGCCATTGTCACTGGTGTTTTATTGAGGCACGTGTGGCCTCTCTGAGACAGATGCTCCTGTCTAGCATGGCTACTCCAAGCCAAATGGGCCCTTGCTTGGTTTCATATCCGGCACCACTGAGAAGCCCTTGATCAATCAACCTTCTCAGTGGAAAGTCACCTGACATGAGAGACACTACTGCTAGTCAGGCACAGTGGACTGAACTTGTACTGTCGTGCTAAGTCACTTACCCTCTTTACTTGTTCCTCACAGCCTGCCGCACAATAAAAATGGGGGATCTAAACAAAGAGAGCAAACCAGAGTTACAGGGTGTGTTTTGGGTCTCTCCAGGAGCTGCCCTGTAGAGAAAATTCCTAAGTTAATCTTCTGGATGCCCTCACTTGATCTGGGATTACAGAGATGCAGCTCGTTTTGGCATCTTATCTAGAATATCCATTTGTAGATGCCAAGAACTGCTCAGAAGAAATAAAGGATACCTTGTGTGATAGTGACAAGGCTTTCTATATAGAAAGTATCATCTTTACAAGCTAGATCCATAGCACAAAACCACCTGGTATGCACTCGACTGGGCATTTTACATAGTCTGCAGGTCCACCTGCCTATCTGCTGCTTTTTCTGGCAGCACTCAGTACTGTACCCAATGAAGGTGGAAGGTATGCACCACCTCACTTGCATGCTAGGCAGCAGCTGCAGGTGTGCAGTAAGGATAGCTGGTGATCGTTCTTCCACTGCTGCCAGTCTCTGCAGGCTCAGTGCCTCCAGAACCACCATCTTGTTAAGGCACCTTCTTTTTCAATGACAATCCTAGCTTTGCCGGGCTTTAAGAGGCATAACTGAATCCAATCTAATCTCTGTAAAAGTCTGGGAACAAACTGTACTGACAGTACCTCTGTTTTCTAAGGACTGGGAATACTGGTAAAAGTGTCAGAGTTTCTCCTGACAGAAATATTTGAATTGGGAGAATTCAGCCAGTGCTGAAAATCTAACAGTGTATTAGATTTAGCTATTATCTAGTAATCCTATTCTGTATGTTTTCTGCCAATATTTTTCTGGCATAGTTTGCGACTCCCAGAATCATCTCTGGGCAGTGAGATACATACTCAGAAATTTCCCCTTGACCTATGAGTGGACTTTCTGAGGAGCCAAAAAATAGCAGAGGTAGAGCAGAGTTAATGTTCATGGTGCTTCTGGTCATGTCAGCTTCAGGTGAGACTGGTCTTATCTGTCATCAGCCAGCTGAAACCAACAGAGATCACTTACCAGCAGTAGGATCCACAATTGGCTCCCCAGTGTGCACGCAGCCACTGCCTCTGTATTTTAACCACAAAAAATACCCCAAACTTATTCTAGCTGAGCATGCTCAAGCCTGCCACAGCCTTTCCAATAGCTGACTGACAGCATATCAGGGCAAAGGTTTGTAAAACTGCAGCCTGCTGTTCTGCAGGAGCATGGCCAGAGCCAAAGCAGAGATCCATGCTAATGTAATTTGTCCTACCATAGCTTTCAAGATAAGAAGGGAAATGTGGTATTGATTTATCTAGTAAAAGTGACACCCCCCAACATGCGGAATCCATCCCTGCTTGTCACTCAGTGCTGCTCTGCCTTTTTGGACAAGGCTGCTTGTATGTGTGAAGTTATTAAGCAGAAACATATTGCCCAGCCTGATTATCAGAGCCAGCCTTAGAAAGGGCAGGTATCATACCAATTCAAAGAGCATGTGAAAGACCAAGTGGCACTTAGCAGTAAGCTGCAAATCAGGCTGCAGGAATGTGTACAGGCACCTGAATCTAAAGAGACGTATTTCTGGGCATAAATCCCATGAGATTGTTTAATTAAGAATTAATTCAAGCTGCTTCTAATCTATATTTTTTTATCCAACAAACCTAAGGAGTGATATGCTTATGAGCTTATACTATGGAGAAAACCTTACAGAAGAAAAAGCTTAGGAAACCTATCTACAGGTAATCAGATAAGAAACAGAAATGGTCACTGGCTCCTGCTTTATAAATGTCACAGTTTTCAGGTGTATCTAGTAAATAATTAAGGCTAATAACAGTCAGCTGGTTAGTAGTTCCTCCCAGGGCCTGGGAACTTCTAGTAATTAAGGCCTGAGCAGAATGGAATGGGTATTTGCCCTTTGTTGATATTAAAAAGGGTGAGAGCTGGTACTGTGTCTGGGACTAATGTTAAATTAGGTTGTTTGTATGGCAAGCTTACTCAGTGTCCTACTCATCCTTCCCCTCTCTTCTTCCTGTCTGTTTCCATCAACCTATTTAATAAAGAGGTAGAAAGGAGCAATGCCTGTCTGTGAACTTATCAGGAAGCAAAACAAGGAGGCTGCAGCCAGCTCAGATTGGATAGCCACAATAGGCTCTCTAGGGAAGTACCTGAAGGTGGAAGCTAGTAAGATCTATACTAATATGGAAAGTAATAAATAAGTGGGATTAGCTAGGCCTGTAAGCCTGGCAACAGTCACAGGAATGATCTGCAACAGCTGATATGAGATTCAGTCAATAAGAAGGCAAAAGACAAAGTTGTTATTGATGCTTATCACCTGGGTTATGAAAAACATTTGTCAACTATCTGAGGTTTTTTTTTTTATTATACGAAAACATGGAAATCCATAATTAAGGGTTGATGTGAGATGGGAATTTATCCTGGGGGAGGCTGGTCTATATATTTCCCCTTACCACTTGCTAGTGACCATGGCTGGGCAGGGGACGATAGAACAGAAGGAGCCCTGACTATGCTGGCACAGCGGTTGTAGTCTGCGTGGGTAGGGTAACAATGTGGGCAGAACAGACTCAAGTATGTTATCTGGTTTGGTTCCGTCTGCTATTTTGTTCAGGAAAGCAGAATGTCATAAGCATGCACAACATGGCAGATATTAAACATGGAATCTGGAGTGGAAAAGGAGAGTTTTTATTTTCCTTATGTTTGGTATTGTCACTGAGGCTGGATACCTTATTTGGTGTCTTAGTTCAAAGAGTGGATATGTGAAAGAGCAACAGAGAAAATCAGTGGTACGGAAGTATTCTGAAAAGTGTGTCTTGAACTTTTGCACACCAGTGCAATCCTCTTGGTGCCTTACCTGCCCAGCAGGTTTGCCTCTTGCTTGGCAGGCCCTTGGGGGCACGGCCTCAGGGCCAGGTACTCCTTCTGTGGAGCTCCACAGCAGCAGAGTCCCACTGCAGGGCAGGCTCTTTTGTCAACAGAGAGGATTTCCCTGGTGTTTTACAATTAAGCATAGTATTGATAAGAGACTTAAGATGGGACTTTTTCAGGTATTCCCCATTTTTCGTTGTCTCTTGCAGCTGCTGTCTCCTGTCCTCATAGTCATCTTAACCACGCAAAGCAAGTGCTTGTGGCACTTCTGACACCGAAGAAACAATGATCTTCATTGGTAAATATCCTTATTAAAAAAGAAATCACTTTAGTCTTTCTAGTTCATGCTGGGTAGACCCCCCGCTTCAAATGGTTCTTCAGCTAGGAAAGTCATGATATAAGTAATTAATTACAGACTGTGATCATTATAACTACAGCGAGAAAAACTGTTTGAAATCCTTTTCTTTGTAAATGAGATTTTCTAGGATAGTTAGCAGTGCTACTTGCAGAGGTCTTGCTTACATGAATGTCTCTCTAGTGAGAAGGAAAAGAGAAAGGGACACAGAGAAAATATTATTGTGAGAAGGTGATTCCTAAACTGAATGTTTTTCACACTCGTTGAGAGTCCCAAGGATCTTAGATGAGCAACAGCCTAAATGTTCTTGCACACAACTTACTCTAATAGCAAGTTTCCTTTGCAGTGGCAAATAATGTGAGCTCCAGAGGAAGATGCAGAGTGTTCTCTCAGGTTACCTCTGCTGCGTGATCTAGCATAGCAGAACGAGCAATGCAAACAATAAATAATGACAGAATCAAAAAGCATGGAAGCCCTTTTCCTGTAACAATATATATCTTTTAGTGAAACACTCTGATCTCACAGAAGTAAATGCACCATTATGCCCCTGAGGCCACTCCTCTGATTCCACATTTTATGGACTAGCTCTTTATTCCTAAATTCAGCAGATGCACGGCTTATAGCTGGTCCCAGCATGGAATGCATCACAAGCAGCTTGTCTATTACAAGTGACCTGCAAAAGAGAAGAAATAGTGTTTGTATCCTCTGTAGCATTTTTAAGGCTGAAAAAGAAGACTTGGAAGATTTCTTTTTTCTGGATCCTGCATATTGCTCAATATTAAGTATCTGGAATATAGAAAAAACCTGAAGACCCATCATTCATTTATTTTTCTGTTGGAGGGGTGGAAAGAGAGGACGAGTAGTGGAAATCTGCGGGAAGGACTCTGCTTGAACAGTAAGACAATTAGAAATTATCTACAACTGCTCTCTGGAATTTTGGCTGAATAATCCCCCTCACATGGTATTTTAAAGCCTTTACTAACAGTATGATTTTTAAAATAATCTGTTTAAACTGCTGTGGAAAGTTTTATAGGGTTTTTTTCAAGATTTCTGTTCAAACAATCCTCAGTCTTTTCCTTTTTAGTAAAAGATGATTGTATTGCTTGTTATTATAGCATAGTATACACTAAGTAACCACAGAAACCTTCTTATGTCCTTAAAAATGGTCTATTGTACATCTGTCCTTCCAGATGACAGACTCTTCTATCTAGTGATTACTTTTGGGGTGCAGTGCTGGGCTGTGTGCCAGGTTCAATGTGGAGTAATAGAAGTTATGCACAGCCTATAATTCCAGTTAGTGTCTATCCAAATTCCTGAGATAATGCCAGACAAATCTTTGTGTGTGTGTGTTCACCTGTATATATATATATATACACACATATATGTATACATGCATCAGGTCACTGCAGAAATGTTTTGGAGTACATGGTCCACATGATGGTTAGAAACACAAGCATTCTAGACCAATGGAAAGTAAAGGCTCTAGCTGCCACTGCCCAAGAGCTGGGACTTTGCCTGTCTTGACTGACACATGCCCGTCTCCTCTGGAAATGAATAAAAGTTAGTTCCTGATGACTTTTGGGTTGTGCTTCCGATTGTGACCTGGCCGTGAGCAGAAAAGCCAGTCTCCTGTATGCGAGGTTGTATTGCTGTTTGGCAGGTAATACTGAACTGGCCACCACCAGAAGCATAATAAACTCCAGGCAACTTTAAGCAGCATTACTTCAGGATCTTTCCACTTCCAGTATTTTTCATGTTGCTCCAATGCCAGAATTCTGCAGCTTAGTCATAACAATATAGGTTGCTTTAATTGCTTTCTCCAAATTTTTCTTCATCACACCCTTGCCCATTATGTTCCCAGAGCTTATTTACAGATCAGTTTTCTCAGTGTTTTTGGACAAGTATTTCAAACAAACATTCTGGCGCTGCTCAAAGCAGACACCGATCTGTGAGATGGATGCTGAATGAAAGAGAATCCATATACACATATGCCCTAGTTAAACACCACCTGCATACTGTGTCATGTCTCAGTTGTGGCATTGCATGGGGACTCTGATTTCCACTGTAAACTGACTATTCTGTAACAAGACACCAAAGCATATGGCACAAAGCAGAGCTAATATTTTTTTTGTCTCTTGTTTTCGTTCTGCTGGCTTCAGCAGCCTTCTCTGGCCTACCCACAAAAGCCAGCTTTGTATGTGAAGACACAGCAGTCCAGTGGTTTGCCTCTATAATTCCTGCATGGAGATAAAAAAAAAGCAGAAACAGCGAGGAGCTGTGAATTAAGGAAGACATACTGTGGTATATTTACTGAATGGACGTGTGCACTCTAAAAAAGTGTATTCAGGTTTGATAGAGGCAGGCATAGTAGAGAACTCGTAGTTTCAATTCCTTCACAGGAAAGGCTGGAGCTGTGTTCTGCAGTTAGGAAGTACCGATGATATAATGAATATTTAAAGAACAGACTTGTACTTTTTGAAGCTAAGTTTCTTAACTCCTATTTCCTTATAGAGAAGTCAAACCATTCTAATAAACTCTGCATTACCTGATCACCCAACTTGCTCAGAGTCCTACCTATGTCAAAGAGAGTTTGAAAATCTCTCTTTACTAGTGTTTTTTGCAGAATGTGTACTGCAATTTACAAAGCGATACTGTTTTAAGAAAGATAACATGATGGGGAAGGGAGAAGGCAATGGAAGGATTGGCTCCCAAGTTATGGAAGAGTCTGATCTTGGTTACCTGAAACCATATGGGCATCCAAACACAACAGGACTGCAGGAGGAAAAGGGAGGGAGAGCTCATTTCTTCCCTGGAATGGAATGACAGGTCTCAAACTAACACTTGGCCAAGAATCTTTACTATTGTTGGTGTGATTTCAGAGTTACAAGGAATAAGCTCTGAGTGCTGATGGGGAGGACTTGCACTCTTGCTTCACAGGGCTTAGAATTTTAAAATAATCCCTTGAAAGAAGAGCACAATTGGAATCACAGTTGAATGTGTTGATTCTTCTCCCTGCAAAGTCTACAGAGAGCCTTACTAAAAGGGGAGAAATCGTCTGTGTGGCCTTGAAACCTTATATAATGTTTCTGTGTTGAGCCAATAAAAAATATCCTAACCGTTATTTTGTCTGAGCTCAAGTCTTGAAGGAAACGTTGGGTTGAGTAGGAAAAAAGTTCTACAGTTACAGCTCTTATAATTCTCAGAGCTTTCCCCCAAATACCCGCTACTTCCAAGCCCTGTCTCCAAACACTCAAACTGTGGAAGTGATAACCTGCAGACTTGGCAGTGTACATGACATTTTACTAAGGGAGCTTACACAAATATTATCTCAAGTGAAATGAGGGTTTAATTCTATTATCTGTGGCTTTTCTTTCCCTGGGGTCAAAAGTACAGAAAGTGGTCATGTTGTCTTTATAGCCCAAGAAACAAAAGACCTGTTTTTAAACCAAATAATTAGTCATCCAGAACTAATGTCCCACAGCACTAACCACTAAAGGGGTTTTAGAGTGATCTGAACCAGTTTGCAGTTCTCCAGACACATCATTTCAGAAGTGCTGGTAAGAATGCGTTGTAGGGGATTCTCTTGAGATGGCTGACACTATAGTCAGGGAAACAAGGAGCGGGGACTCTGCAAGTACTGTGAAGAAACCCTACAATAGCCTATTTCTTGAAGAGTGCTGTTCCTTGTGTTACACTGAAAAATTCCATTCCCTGTTGCTTTGTCTTTACATGTGCAGGTTGCAGGTGTGTGGCTGTACCTGGCACAGCTTTGTGACAGCTAGCAGTCCACAGCAGAGAACAGAGGGCAGATCTAGGGTGATGCTGGTAGAGCTCAAATGTGAATAGTGTGTGGTCTAGCATCCTACAATGTATCTTAAATTCTGCAACTGTGATCAGAGCTGTTTGGAAGAAGAAACCTTCCACCCCAGCACCCAGAACTGGGATCGGCATAGACCTGCTCTTTGGCTTTGACTAGTCACTTCCTTTCAGCAATTTTTGTGCAAGACAAAAAGAGTCCAGACTCAGTTCTAAGCCTTTTAAACTGTTTGTGATCCAGATTTGGGAATTCTGAAATTTGCAAAAGACTGAAAGGCACCAAAGAAGATTTTTTAGCTGTGGAGCTAAAACCTTAGTAACTCCAGTGCCTGAATCCTGTCTCCTCCACTTCTGTTGATGATGTGGGCTCCAAGGACCTCACAGTCTAGACAAAAGATGCATGAAAGTGCTGGAGCACTATATTTGCTATGTGCTCTGTTTGACCCACTGCTGTAGTGTTACTTCTCTCTAGGTAATGAGTACTGTAAGGAAGAATAACACAAGCTCTCTCTGACCAGGATTTTGGCAGTGGATCAGGTCAGAGGTTGTGCAAAAAAGCTTTTGAAACTGGCATGACCTGAAGGAATGAACTGGGAAGGATGCCTGTGTCAGTAGTGCACACATCCATCAGCCTTGCCTTTGCTGTCAGGTGACACTGCAGAAAAGAGCTGCGCAAGCCTTACTCCTAGACACAGTGGAAACCCTGAAAGGGTCCTAGTAGTCATGACACTGGCTGAGGGACTTAGGGAGTTAATAACTTGCTACAATTCATGTCCCAGGCCAACTTGTTTAGCTAGTCATTAACTTACAAGCAGTGCCCACAGAGCTGATTATCATTGCTTAGAAGAATGACTCAAATCTAGTCAAAGCTTTCATAATGTTTCCATCTTAGATATGCATTGCAAGGCTAAGAACTAGATCTTCTTGTTCACTGCAGATTCTTAAGGAGGAGGTGCTTAGTTTCAAATTGCTTACTCTTTTCTCCTAGAAATCCCTGTTTTCTCCTACTATCCCCTATGACTCCATACGATTGTCCAATGAATTTTACGACTACTTTATTGTACTGGTTTTGGCTGAGATAGAGTTACTTTTCTTCATACTAGCTGGTATGGTGCTGTGTTTTGGATTTGTGACCAAAACAGCCTTGATAACACACTGATGTTTCAGTTATTGCTGAGCAGTGCTTCCACAGTGTCAAGGCCTGCTTGATGTTTCAGTTATTGCTGAGCAGTGCTTCCACAGTGTCAAGGCCTGCTCTGTTTCTTACACTGACCCACCAGCGAGGAAGCTGGGGGTGCACAAGAATTTGGGAGGGGACACAGCCAGGACACCTGCCTGCCGATGGGAAGGAGTGAATGAATTCCTTAATTTCCTTTGCTTGTGTGTGCAGCTTTTGCTTTACCTATTAAACTGTCTTTATCTCAACCCATGAGTTTTTGCACTTTTACTCTCCCCATTCTCTTCTCTTCCCCATTCCACTGCGGGGGAGCGAGTGAGTGGCTGTGTGGGGCTCAGCTGTCTACCAGGGCTAACCCACAACATCTATATGCACAGCAACAGAGACTTTCAATTCACCTCATATCATTTGTCAGGTAAAAACTGCAGTCTTCTCTCAGGATTCAAGAGATACTCTCCACTTTCTCCTACTCCCAAATTAATCTCAGACCTTTCTTTCACATATTGGTTTTTTCCTCAACACTGAAGCTCTGAATGCAAAAATTGTTGTTTTAATGAAGAAGAAACTGAAAAATGTGTTTTGTTTACAGCATGTGCTAGAATAATAAGATCCAATGATACTGCTATGGTAGTTACAAGTGAAATAGTCCTTCACCCTAAAGGATACTATGCAGACTCTCTTTGTTCAGATGGCACGCTGTCCTTTTGGTCTAAAGCTATTACTTAAATTTTCCACATAACAACTTCCCAAAGATGCCTTTGAAAATTTCTAAAGACAACATGTACTTAATACTTTAATATAAGCAGGTTTGATTCAATACAGATTGTTCAGAAGCACCAAATATCTGTGGATGTATCTTGGGTTGTATCTAAATCTGTACTTCCGTGCATAGTTTTGTGTCTGAAAGCAATCCCAAGCCACATGGTCTGTGAAACAGCGCAGTGAGCTTAGTAGAAATACGAACCATGTGAACTGTGATGCCACTAAACCACAGATCTTCCTTTTGTCTGTTTTGATAGCCCTTGATCCTCCAAGGACGTGCAAGTATTTTTCAGTCCAGAACTGAAAAATATGGCCACTTTGGATTCTGGAAAGAAAAACATTCTGTTTAAATCCATCCCTCTATACTTTTGTTTTCAGACACAGTCTGTCAGTCTAGCCTTTGAAATTAGCACAAATACCCATGAGAAATATAATCCTGCTCAAGGCTCTGAATCAAATACATTGCAGCCGATAAATAGTTGCCCTTTGACTTTCAAATTATGTTTAATCTCTGAAGCAGGTACAGTAACCTTGGATAATCTGCTCATCAGTTTTCTAGGTTAAATAATTGTATATATTAGTTTCCTCTAGATTTCATTGTTCTATAATAGCAATGGGAACATAAGATCACCACCACAAAAAAAAATGAAGAACTGTCTGCTACACTTTGTGGACTCTATTAACAAGCCTCAGAAAAAAGGATCCTTACCACCCATAAAGTGACTCTATGCTGCCCAGTGAGATAGTAGGCATTTCTGGGGTGAGGAAACTCTACTTAGGAATGCTATGCCTGCCTTGATCAGATGTAACTGGCTAGCAGAGCTGTTAGACAGCAATAACATGTGCTTAGCCTAGGGCCACAGGAGGCACTGAGGCTGGCAACTTTACTCTGCTTGAAGTGGAAATGGTATCACTGAGTTTCTCTTTTCAGGGTTTGCCCGTTCATTGTCTGTATCCCAATATCACTGACTTTGCATAGTAACTTGTTGGAGACTAATTTACTTTGAAGAAACCACAGAAAAAGATCATGATCACTTCAGATGTTTAAAGAAGCAATATAAAGAAAATAAAAGAAACTTTTACATGACATTGGGCATGCTCAGTAAAAACTTCTTAGGAAATCACAATAATGTCAGTATATTTAGATGAAAATACTTTTAACATTCAGATTCAGCTCAGAATTACATGAGCAGTTGACAGAACCTATTGTACAGTCTACAGATCTCATACAGTTCATGATTTTAATGCTTGTAAAATTCTTCATTTTTTTCAAAGTTAATCAAGAAACAAAAATGAAGCTCATCTAGTACAAAGTGTTCCAAATGAACCCTAATGACAGAGCAGCCCCAAACTCTGAACCTCTGTGTTCATGAGATGGTGTCCTACTGAATTATCTTTTGGTAGGACACTGTTACACATTGTTTTGAATGCAACTGACAACAGTCAGCTTGGCTTCCTTGTCATATAAATCATCCAAACAATTGAAACATGTACAAATACCTGCCTCAAATCCATACTTATATAGGACAGACAGCCAATGGGGAAACTGTAAAATTCATTGTTTAATGCAATTTACGAATCATTTGAAGAGATGATTTATGGAATTATAAAGGTCTGACATTCACTGACCACTGAATTACCCTTTAAATTATTCAATGCTTCGGAGATTATTTGCTGACCTGCTGTGACCTAACTTGAGTTGACTATTGCAGCAGTGAAGGGCATTGCCTGCCGCTGCAGTGCAGGCAGGTCACATGCAGCTTTTACACCCTGTTGGTAGTAAAAACAATTAATTAAGTCCAAACTGATTTTGCAATATAAAGCTATAAAAAAGCGTTAAAGTGAAGGTCATATCAGGTCAAGAGTCCCCATATCCTCTTCCAAAAAGAGAGCAAGCTGCTTACACCTCTGCTTTGTTGAGGCTGAAATCAGGTTAGGTCCCTGTTTACCAAATATAACAAGCAAAGCCAGGTATTTTTCAAAAGCTAGTAGAGGTACACCGTACTTCTATCAGTCAGAGCAGGCAGTAATCATCTTAACCTGGCTATCAAGGAGGTTTTGTGAGAAAGCAAGCAGATCAGACATGCTTAGTGGCAGTAATAGTGGCACTAGCTCTATACTCCAGAAGCACTTGCTTGCTGCCATAATAGGTAGTTAGGGCATTTATTTATTTTTGGTTGATAAGTAGATCTCTGAAGCCAAAGAAGAAAGCAACAGGAACTTCCCAGCTGTTTTTTCAGTGTAATATTCAGAGATTAAATAGTCTGTGTCATATTTATAGAAAAAGAAAATTTAAAGTTTTGTTATGAATTTTAGGCTATGTTAAAATGAAAGCACTTCCTTGGCACATCATGCTAAATACATGAGGTTGATGGGGGGGATTGCTTTTCGGAGACCCACTGAAATTGTTAGAAAATGAACAAAGGTTTAGAGAGATTCATGCAGGAGTTACTGATCCTGATAGAAGCTGTCCACACCTGACACACAACAGGGAGAAGTCAACTGCAGAGTCATGTCTATGAGAAGATGACAAGCTAAAGCAGGCCTAGGCAAATGAGCGGCAAAAGGCTATTGTGTAAGAAGCATTTTGGGACAAGTGAAGAATCCACCACAGCTATACTAGTGACATTTACACATGTGGAAAGTTTGTCCAGAGTGAGACTTGCCCAGTTAGCATAAGGAGAGGAGGTATTTCTTTTTAAATTTCTGATGAGTACTTGTGAGAAACTGTTAAGAAACCAAGTTCCCAAGTTCTAAACTGTGACCCAAAGCCTTTCATGCAAAAGCCTAAAGGTCCCCTTTTTTCATGTGATTTTACTGATGCAATAGTTAAGTTAGTTGCATGAGTTTCCTTGTCGTTCCCGAAAAGAGGCACTTCAAAGTGGGACAAAGTGTCCTGTAAAGTTGTGTATAGTAAGCTGGCAAAACTGCATGAAATGAGTTGTGCCTCACAACTCCCATAGAAAATGGAGTAATGTTCACATTTCCCATGAGCCTGCTATAAAACAGTGGTTCATCTAAAGCTGAAGGGAAGAGTGCGTAGAATGAATTCCTTTCTAGGTAAGTCAGAAGAACATGCTCTTTAGACTATCTCTCTCTCCCTACTACACACTTCCTCTGTGTTTGAAACAGACTCTGCTGCTAAATATCTTGATCTGCATTATACTTATTCAGTTACAGTTTTGCAAGTCCTCCAAACATAATCTACAGGTATTTGGATGTCACAAAAGCACGAGAAATGCTCTTCCCCCTGCCCATCCTTGCCATGCACTATCTGCAGGGGAGATTGCTAACACTGTGAACAATAATAAGGATCAGGGAGTTCTTGATCTGTGCTGCTCGGGATGTTAAAAGTAAGCCCAGCCACAAAGGCAAAAGGGCTGGAAGTGTTTGGGACAAAGTGCTTTCTGTTCACAGGACAGGTAATGACAGGCAGCTACTGTCAGAGCCTCTGAAGTTGCTGTGCTAGCCTGGCCCTGAGAGACAGAGCAGTCTCCTGGTTTGTGACAGATGCAATTGGGTGCCAGTTGCCCAGGGAGGCATGGCAGCGTATGGCATTAGACTGGATTAGCTCCTGAATTTCCCTTAGCTTCTTACATGACGATACAGTGAAGGTGCCAGCTGCTGCTTAACACAAGTCAGGTACAGAGAAACACAGGACTTGGAACATTTCCTATGAGGCGTCATCCTAATCGATAGGTTTACCTTGAGAAAGGATGAGGTGTTAGAAAGCTTGATTTCCATAGTAAAGCAGTTAAGATACTTTTGGGAGCCTGGATGTTTACTTTCAATTTAAAGTTCCTTGGGGCAAGAACAGGATCTCAGTATGCATGCATACAGCATTTAGCAAGAGGAGCCTGCCTGATCCTGCCCGACCTGTCACAGCTACTCAACCACATGTAGTTCTGTGTGGGTGTAAATGGGCTTTGACACTTGTGAGGACTGCACCTTGCTAAAAGCAAGCTTTTGAATCAGTTTATTCTGTTGTGGCCTATGTACTGAGGAAAACGATGACATGCAAATTTCTGCAGTGCCAGCCCAGTTCTGATTGAAGGAAGAAGAACTAGTGACCACAGTATTGCTTACAGACACAAAACAATGACTTTTCTTCAAAACTTGTGGCTTCTACAGACCATTAATCATCTTGGGTTGGAGTTCCACATTTTGTCCTTAGGCATTCTGTAAAGTGAATGCTCTTTCTTTAACTCTGAGTTTTGTACAGTTAGTATGCAAGAATGCCAATCTGTCATAATGTAATAGGCATACTCTGTCCTTTGATACTCAGTGACTTCAAATACAGGTGCTCTGTTACGGACCACCAAAACCTGAGCTGAGGGCTAATATTTCCCTCTCTTTAATGATGTCTGATGCTGTTACACAGTCTGAATTTGAAACGCCTATATTCCCTCACTGTTCCACACTGGATTTGCACCTAGCTTAAATGTAAATATCATAGACACGTGCATGCACACGTGTTTCATCCATAGTTTGAAATGCAGCTGCATTTAGTACGGAATATTACAATTTTTTTAACCCAACAATTCCTGCAATCTTAGGGAAGCACGGCATGTATAAGAGGCTTCTGCTAACTTCCATCAGATTTATTATTTGATTAAAATTGTCACAGCTATCATACATAGTTGGGATATTGTTTTTTTCAAGTATATAGCTTTAGTAGGTTCTAAAAAACACAGGATGTAATATAAACATCAATACAGTTGAATCAAAATTAAAATATTAAATAATTGTCAGATTTACTGAGAAATATTTTTCAAATGAAGTTTTATATTTAAATAATAAATCCAATTTTTATTTTAAAAATACTGCCTTTGTCCAACTTCATGGCCTGTCTTTGGTGGCGACAGCATGGTACAGGGTTTAGGTCCCCTTTCCCTCTCTCCCCATACATCTGATGAAGTGGGCATTGAGAAGCTAGGGTGACAGCTGTTATGCAGAGAAGATTTATTTCACAAATCAGCTTTGGCAACATCTGTGCTTTATTTCCCCCTCCTTCCCCCCCCCCCCCCCTTTTTAAAAAACATGTTGCAGTTCTGTTTTGCTTGTACCAACTTTGAGGTCACGTTTCTTTGGCCAACCAGTGACAACTTTGCTGTTTCGTTTGGTCAACTTCTAAGGACATTAAGGATGCTTCTGAGTTTTTTGCTCCTGTCCTCAATTTCTCATTCCTCCCACTGCAGAGCTAACAGTGGACTTCGCACTCACAGGATTATAGCATGGATAAATGACAGCACTGCTCTGTGTTCAGCACAACAATGCCTGTGTGAGCCCCGTGAGTGAAAGCAGGTGGCTGGTGCCCAGCCTGTGCAAATTTTGTAACATTTGCTTAGCAGGGCTACTGTCCCAGATATGGAGTCTCCTGTGGTCCTTGCCTGACCATGTATTATAAGTGCAGGATATAAACCTTCAGAATTTGCCTTTCCTGTGCCCCTTTTGCACAGTCTAGCCAGAGTGTGCTCTGAAGCAAGGCTGCCCTAGTAAGGATTCTCCTGGCTGATCCTTTCCCTGGGTGGTAGATACTTTAGCTACCTGCTCATCCCCAAACCTTTTACATGTACAGAAATGAAACTGGTGAGCTGTTAAGGGTTTTCCTCTGCTGAATTTATCAGTGTGAGGAATGTTCATCTAGAAGGTACTTTAATCTTACTGTGAAATGTAATCGACAATCCCAAATATGCTAGAGTTCCCAAAAGTGTCACTCCTATGCAATCTCTACACTTTTAGGGACTTCAGGACTGGTGACTGTGTATTTTTAATTTCCTAGTGTCCCTGAAAAGCAGAAGGTTCAATTTTATGCCATGAGAAGTAACACACTGATTTTACTAACTGAGCAATTTTTCCTTTAATTTGTTTTCTTTTCTCTTTGTTTTCACTGTGACATCAGAAAGCAAAATCCTTGGGCTAAACTCAGGAGCCCATGAGAAAAAATAATTTATCAAGATAAATACCTGCTTTGAAGTTAATTTAAAATTTTGAATATGACTTATCAGAGGATCTGTGCCTGTCCCCTGTACAGGTCTCCAGTTGAAATATTGCTCAGCAGCGAAAGGCTGGAATGTCACTACGAATCCTGGACTATAGTCAGGGTTTGGTTTTTCTTTTCCTCCTGCACTAGAATAACTTACTTTCTAAGAAATTAAGTCTAATTTAACATACTGTTGGCATAAAACCCTCTTTGCTTTATTTTCTTTCTTAAGATCAGTGTGGGGGGATGCATTTGTGTGTAATATAAGGTACCCTGATCAATCTTGCCAATGTTCAGGATTAATAATTGACAGTTCAAACTCCATGGAACAGTTTGATTTTGTCTCTGCTATCTGTAGTGTCAGTGTTGGTGTAATAGTTAGCCAACTACAGAAAGAAAAAGCCAAGGGTTCTAACTCACCATTAGGTGGTGCCCCTGCCTTTTATTAAAAAAAAAAAAAAAAAAAAAAAAAAGCACACAAAAGACTACTATCCTCATTTTAATTATGCAAATAGGAACATCTCTAAGAAAGAATCTGTAGGGGAAGATTAAGTTCTAATGTGGGAATAAATGCAATATTTTTTTTTTTTTAATGAAAGAGATTTTGGCTGTTGAAATGGTTGGTAGAGAAGAGTAGCTTCTTGACTTGAGCTCAGTTATGACGCTGTCTGACAGACCTGGTGGAAGTGTTGCCCTGTTAGGTTTGCCACCCGTCCTTACCAGGGCACTTGCCCAGTGTGTATATCTTATGCCTAACCTTTCTCACTGCTGTTTATGCCAGTTGCAGGAACCTGACATCCAGGAGAGTGTCTCTTGACCCACAGAGAGTCATTTTACACCCCAAAGCATGCTTTCTTCTGAATCATTGCCTAAGTTTATGTATTTGTCTGTATTATTT
Source organism: Nipponia nippon (assembly GCF_047370975.1). Classification (NCBI taxonomy): domain Eukaryota; kingdom Metazoa; phylum Chordata; class Aves; order Pelecaniformes; family Threskiornithidae; genus Nipponia; species Nipponia nippon. Next base: position 12,877,142 of record NW_028262332.1, on the reverse strand, counting down.
TGGGTTTTGCTAATTTACCTGTTAAAGTGACTTGCCTTGTAACCTGCTGATAGGAATGCCACATGATAAAATTACTTCTTTACCTCTATTTCTTATTGACTGATTTTCATGTTGTTATTGTCTGCCCCCTTGACCAGTGGTGACAGGATATGGATATTATTCAGTAGACCAAATCAAGCTCATGATGTAATCTCTACAGTTGCAAGCAACCCATACAGTTCAGTGTGATGTCTTTTTGCACATCATCTGTAGACAGCTGGCATCGTTTGCTTTGTTCTGAGGCTTAGCTCATGGGATGAGGTAAATGAGCCAAATACTGAACCTTTGCTAGTGACCAGCAGTGGAATGAAATTCAGAGCTCCTGACCACCTGATCACTCCTTTAATCCCACAAAGGCACCCGAACAGCTAGCTCAGTTGAAAGAATTTTGGCTGTAACCAGGGAAGGTTTTAAGAAAACAAACGTTCTGTGACTTAGCCCTTTTTGTTTCAGCTGCTTCCTAGATAAACTCCACTGTATAGCTTAGAAAAACAGCAGATGGGGTGGGAGTACTGTTCAAGATACTTGGGCCTGGCTTGGTTTAGACCTTATTTTACCTTTTTGAGAAAACAATCACCCCCTGTTTCCTGTCCATGGATCCAGGACATTCTGACCAGCTCAACAAGAGCAGCTGGTAAGAGCAAAGACCCGGGGAGGTGCCTGGTAATCCTGGGTTCCAGCAATCCCAGCAAAATCAACAGCCTGATTTCTGCACATCAGCTTTTCCATTAGCATAATTGAAAATAATGAACTGAACCAACAACCCCAAGGTTGACTAATAAGTACAGCTTCTCTGATGATGAAAAGCATTCCATATCCTATTATTAGCAGATCAATGTGAATAATTGGCAGACATACAAGAAAAGGTACTGGACACAGAGATTTTGTTAAAGTTTTCAAATAAAATTTCAACAGCTACATTTTTATGATTTAAATATTATGCCTTTGATTTAATCTCTTGAAACATTTAAAATTACTATTATTTTTATAATTTGCTTACCTGCAATTATAGAAACCAGAACCTTGTATTTGCCCTATCCCCTTATTTCTTACACTTGTATCACTCTCACTATCCTTGTGATTGCTGTTATAAAACCTGCAGCTGCTGCTGCCACAGTGTTCTCCCTACCTTAGTGAACTACCCACCCCGTGCTGGCCTCACTCTCCTGAAGACGTTGCTCAGATTTAACCAGTAAGCTTCTTACTAAGAGAGATTTTCTGCAGTTCTTCTGGCTTCGCTATTGGGGAAAATTACTTTCCCTCCTGCATGTCTGCTGAGCATAAAGCTGTAGTATTCAGCTTGAGTGAGGAAACAAAACAGCTGTCATTTTCTGTTTGAAATAGAGATCCAATCACCAGCAAATTCAAAGAAGCTAGCATTGGAGATTGGTGCTTTCTCCACTTAGCAGGTTGTTGCAGAAGGTACCTGGCTGAACGGGCAGTTCCTGTGCTTCACCTCACACCTTCTCAGTCAGCAGATCCACAGGCTTTTGCACTGGCTTTGTATGGGGAGCTGCACGGGGCGGGAGGACTCACTCCTTGTGTGATTGCACGGAGTGCTGCTGCAGATGGTGTGCGTCGTGGTAGTATAGGGACTGGAAAGAGGACATGAGTTTGGATTGGGTTGGTCAGGCACACACACAGCAGGCTTAGCACTACACTGAGCTAAAGTGCTCAGTAAAGTCCTCATGCTGGAAATGAGTCATTTCAGCCCCCTCCAGCTCTGGCAAAGCTGGCACCTACAGGCATGGGTGAGGAGTGGGAAGAAGTATTCTCTCTGAGATGCCATTACTTTTATCCCTGTACTTGTCCCTCCAAGCTTTGCAAGATCTGGCCATTGTCTCAGCATTTTACATGCAGTTCAATCCAGCCATTCTCCTGATCCTCAACCTGACTGGAGTGGGGCAAGGGCTGAGTGGGGGGTGATCAGCACATGTTTTATTTATTCTTTATTATTTACTTGTCCTGTGTTTAATTTTTTTAAATACAACCTCTTCATTTTGGGGGTTTCTTTGGTTTGGGTTCTTTTTTTCCCTTTTTTTAGGTTCCCAAAATTAATCTAACTAAAATGGAAAGTATCTTGCACTAGGAAATTTGCAGATGCAGATGAAAATATGTCTCTGGTGCTGGTTACCTTCACTGGACCTGACTCTGACCTGTGGATTGACTTTGTGGCTTGACCCTGGACCTGCATCATCGCCATAGGCTTGTCCAATGATCTGGACTCTTTGCTGACACCGACTGCCTTGTCCTGCTCTGCCCACCTTACTTGGGTACCCCAGGACAGGCCCTGGCTAAAAAAGTCTGTAAGCTGCCAGCTATGCTGTCACGCTTGGCTCCCATCCCTTAGCAAGCAGCTGGCCATTGCTGCTTCTTGACACCTGCCACATTTCTAATCTGCATCATATTGTCTCCAAAGTATGCATGCTGTGTAATCAGCTGTGTGTAGCTGATACTATCTCTGACTTCCAAGTCTGCAGGGATATTTTTAAACAAGCTCCTCTGAACTTCCAAAAACAAACTTTGATGTTTCTGTGTGCCACTTGTTCCTTCCCTTTCAGAGCTTCCTGGGAATCCTAACTCAGCTTTTGCCCCAGGAAGTGTGCTGTGCTGGTGTTATGGTGAGTGACTGCTGTGCCTCAGCAACCTTGGAAGACTGTCCCTTTGTTCCCTGACTATGGTGGAAACAGTACTCAGGAATGTGGTTTGCACTTGCTTCCTTTCTTGCATGTCATATTTGGAGATGAACTTTTAGGTTGTGTCAAACATTAAAAAAAAACCAAACCCCAAACAAAAGCTGTAATCATTAGTGTAGGATTTTTTTCTTGAACTTTTTCCAAAATAGCTAGCTGCATGTTACTTCATCTGCAGGTGAACAAGAACATTCTCTGGGGCAATAGCATGCTCCAAAGACAGAAGCAGTTGCATTGTTACTGCACGTCTTTAACAGGAGGATATGAATCCACCCTGATGCCAAGTGAGACAAGAAAGGTACTGGGGCAGGAGGACTCTGAGTTTGCTGTCAGTATTACTCTCAGCAGTCCACCTCCAGGTCTAACTGGAGCCAGAACAGAGCTCCTCGCTGTGGATGGGGAGAGATTCAACTCAACAGATACTTTCCTTCTCTGGAATACCAGCTTTCTACTAAATAAGGGCACAGGGGGCAGCTGAAAGGAAAAAAAAACTACTTTTAGATAAGCATGGTGCACTTAACATCTGGCTTGTGTTCCTTTGAAGTTCATTATTGTCTTTTGTTAAGCCTAATTGTCATCCAAGACAAGTTCTGAAATTTGTAAGTTGAAATTGCCCTTAGCTTCTGTGAAGATGAGCATTTATTTCTCCTGTTACTTGCCTTTCTTCTCACTAATATTTCTTTGGCCTGAGTGAAAAGCTGACCTTGTACAGACTGTCTTTTCATCTTAATTTCATCTGGTACTGTAGGCACCTTGCGGACCTATTAATACATGAGCTATAAGCTAATCTGCACTACAGACCCCTTATCAGCTGCGTGCCCTGTGCAGGGAGGAGAGAGCGGCACAGGAGAGCGCTGGTGGTGCCACTCCTACCATACAGCCTGCAGATAAATTTGGGTGGGTGGGTGGGTGGGTGTTAGCTAAGCTCTGAGTATCTTACCTAGACTTTGTGTCTAGAGCTTTCCACAGAGCAGTGCATGGATATTTGGTTATTAAAATCTAACCTGTGGCTGCCAGACCAAGTATATGTACTGAGTGTGTGGAATCTGCTTCTCACGTCACATAGGCAATCAGTTTGCACCTGTAAATCAGCCAAGCCAGGTGTTTCCTCAGTGCTTTCAGCCTTTTCACAATTCAAAGGGCTGGCACAAGTTGCAGAGTCTTTGACTTATGAACAACCACGTCCTGGTGGGTTGGAGGTGGAGGAAGCGAGAAGAGTTTCTGCCAGTGACGTCCCTAGGGTCTCCAGGTCCCAGGAATGGCCTGCTGAGTGCTCAGGAGTGCTGGTGCTGGGGGGCAGTGAGACAAAATCAACACAAAGAGCTCTCTAGTAGGGAAGAGCTGCTGTGGCCAGTGGACCAGGAAACTTCTCAAAGGCTGTCTAACACCAACAATCCTGGACTGAAAGGCATGGGCTTGTTGAAAAGGTAAGTGTCCAGAAGGGATTATGGTAAGAGAGGAAGCTACATGGCCATGGCAAACAAAACTTCCCAGGGCACAAGAATACTTGAATTCTAGTCTCTGTCCAGTGGGCCACATATGCCTTGAAAGTGGCAAGGAAGCCTTTACCTGGTTAAGTCATCTTAGTGCCATCCTTGGCATGCTGGAGAAAGGTGGCATTGGTGCACGACTCTCGGAGATCCAGCTCCAGAGATACTACTAATCTTTACAGAAAACTGGTCTGAATGGGACAGGGATGTCCTAGGTCTCCTGTGTGTCTGTCAAGCCCCACAAAGCCTCAGGCCTGGGCCATCTTCTCTGAAATGTCACACAGGTATTCTAGCTCTCTCTCCATGTTGTTTTTGTTTGATTGTTTGTTTTTGAGGATGTGATAATGATGCAATGAAGTAGATGAACCTTTTTATTATTTTTAAAGTCATTAAAGACAGTTGCTATTTACTTCTAATGAAAAAAAAACTTTTTTTTTCCAAGATCAGGTTGATTGCCAAATTGGTTCATTATAGACCCCGCAGATGGTAGTTTCTTGCGCGTGACTTCTTCCAACATGCTATGAAATATGTGTAAAAAAAAGGCAAATAAAAAAAATGAAGCCGGATCTATAAAACATTTAAAAGGAATTTTTAAAATGTTCAAAACTGAAAAAATTCTAAAATAAAAGTTTTTCTGCAGAAGTTTTCATCCTTGGAGTTGAAAAAACTTGACAGAAAAAATAAGGTTCATCAGAATAGCCTTTTTGACAAAAAGCCTTGTTATAATAAAAGTTTTTTCTAAGAAGCATCACTGAAGGGGCTTGTGTAGGGACAGAGTGGTGGCAGAGACAGGCCCTGTGTTTGCGGCTGCCCTCCCCTCCAGCGTGTCTTCTGCTTCTTTTGGCCTTGGCAGGAGAGGAGACAATTTATATCAAATCTTGGCTTTCTGTAGGCTGACTGTGCTGCAGGTTGACTTGATGGAGTAGGAAAAAACCCCACCTTTTGTGGAAATTTTTAATGTTCAGACATAATATATTGAAATGTAAAATGCATTCAAATTAGAGACTAGGTGTAACAGTGTTAGTGGCTTACCGCAGCTGGAATTCAGTGCTGAGCAAGGGAACCCAGCACAAGCCTACTCTAATTTGGATCAGATGGCATGCCAGAACATGTGCGCTAAATCTGGAAGGTTGTCTGTGGGTATGGTAGGGGGTAGTCTACACCACAAAGCAGCATAGATTTGCAGTGGCCAGCCTTGCTCTCTTCTGTGAGACCTATGTATTGAATAGATAGGTCATCCCAGTAAATGAGAGATTGATCTCAGCAGGTTGGCCTAGTCAAATAATTGTGTGTAAATGAACAGGGGGAGTAAAATATCTTCTCATTTTACCAAAAAAACTGGGCCCTCCCAGAGTGGGACCGGAGCATGCTGGTGGGGCAGTGCAGGAGTTGTGCGCTCTGGTGGCTCTTGGTTGTGCTGTGACAGACAGTCAGGGCTTGCTGCCTTCCAGCACTGAGGAGAGGCGCGGGGAGGCTCGTGGCTGCTGCTCTTCAAGCGCCAATGGCTGTTTCAGGGAGGTGTCTTTGGGCAGGAAACTCCAGGATGGGTCTGGTCACAAGCTTCTGTGACTGTTTTACACCATCACAGGCCTCTGAGTGTTTTCCAAGACACGTCCCCACTACACTTCAGTAACCATGGCAGCTCAGGTCTAGCGCATGTTTCCCCTCACTGCTCGTGTTGCCCTGCAGCCTGGCAGGAAGGCTGGGGGAGCCTTTGACCAAACTCTCTTGCTGCCCCTCCAGTGGCTCAGGCTGCTGGGCCCAAACTTGAGCACAGCTGTTTATGTTGTAAAGATAACCTGTGTTTCTGCAGAAGAGCACCTGCCCATCCTGCCAGGGCTGCAGCACAGGGTGCTTGCCAGCTCTCTGAAATGTTTTGCCCAATTCTGAATCTTGCTGAACATCTAGCACATGATTTCCATACAAAAATGCCAAATACTGCTTTGAATTACCAGAACCTAGAGGGAAAACTCTTCCGCATCACTGACAGAATTTTGTAACAGATATGATGCGTATGCTGTTTCACCAGTCTCTATGTAAAAAATATTACAGTTGGACAGTGTTGGGCTGGGCAAGGCAGCAATATTAGATTTGAGGGTTTTCGGCAAGGCAAGACATTCTGGGGCTTTTGCTCTATTATGCGGCAGAAATATGAAGCCAGTCTCAACGGCCTTTCACTCTGTGTGGCTCAGAGACTTTGTTGTTGTTGTTGTTTCTCTTTGATTTTCATTGCCATATGTAACTTCCGCAAAGGACCATCTGTACTGTGCGCTGCCTGGAATCGGAGTTTTTTTCAGTACGCTCCCAGCACAGCTACCGAACACAAACTGTGAGGCAGCACAGCAGGAGCTGTGCAGTGACCTGCGATCAAAGGGAGATGCTGCTCTGCTGGCCCAAGTGCCAAGTGATCTTGTTTTAACTTAAGAATGTCAAAATAATATGGAATAAAATACGTGAGGAATGATCTCCCATTGCTCATGGAGGGGAGGAGGGATTCCTTCTTGCCTTCCTGCAGAGTCTTGTCAGAGCTGAGTCCTGCTGTGGGAAGGTGGGGAAGGAAAAAGCAGGAGAGAAGAGGAAGGGTAGGGAGGAATCAAATAGAGGGGTGGTGATCTGCAAAGAGAAACGTGGCTGCTGCTGAAGTGCAGCTACAGAGGAAGTGTTTCTGAAGGGAATTGCCCCACTCCCAACTCATGAAAGGCTGGGTTTTCAGCAGTTAGGAGGATAATAGTTTAGTTGCTGATGACAATTATCACACCTTCTTCCCTGCTGTTGTGGGTGAGGATGACCTTTCTGACTGCAGTCTGTGTATTCGAAAGTGCAGCTTTTTGCCCATTCAGGGACCCTGGCAGGCGAGGCTGGCAGAGGAGGTAAGCCAGTGGCCCCTGTGCTTACATGTGTGTGCAATATCGATAGCAGGTGGTGCATCTTCACAGCCTAATTCGGTTGCCAGAAGCTGCAGCAGGTGCAGTCAGGTGTCGTCAGGGCAGACTCTCCCTATTGCTATCTCCGATCAGTATTTTGTGCAGGAAAACAGAAGAAAATTGGCCCACATTTTTCATGGCCTCCAAGAAAAAACAAAATTCAACCTGAGGTTCCTGGGAAAGGCTACCAGAAGCATGCCTCCTTCATGTACCACTGAACAGGAAGGGCCTCACCCCAGGATCCAGCAGCTGCACGAAGCACAAGCACAGTGCATTACTAAGAGGGGCTGCTCTTATGCATGGCTTCTGGCTGGCAGTAAAGGTTACTTGACAGCAAGACTCTTGGGACAGAGCCACTTTTACTTACAAAGGCCTCTCCTGTATTTTGGGATACTTGCAATGGTTACATTGACAAAGAACATAGTACAGAACAATACGGGGACCAGGACTGTGAAGTTTCAGATTAAAAATCGCATAGAAATTAGGTTGAAAATAGAAGATTTTACATTTACCAGTGCCCATCTGCTGGAGCCCAACCCCTGAATTTCAGGCACCACAGGGCAAATTCACAAGATCTGTGTGGAAAACCATGGTATTGGTTCATCCTATGGATGAGGCTGAGGTAGTGCTAAAGTAGCTGAAGCCACAGTACAGAGAAGCAGCAAATACAGATTATATTTGGGAATATGGGAAGGTCACCATTCAGCTAAGTCTTTAATATGGAAATTGCTGTTAACAGAGACATTCCAGTGAGGTGAAAAGTCAGCCTTTGAGCAGACTGCATGGATTTGGAGGTTCCTTCAGTCTTATCCATCTATCCTTAGCCTACTCTGTTTGGCCTGGGTTTTGCTTTAGTTACCGATAGAGGTTTAGGGCCAGGAAGTTAAAAGAAAATAGCAGCGTTAGCTATAAGCGTCATGACATATGCGGGTGGAAATCGAATCCTTAAGGTTATTAGTGCAAATTTATTCTTTTGTGGTTTACTGTAAAAAGCTGTAGGAACAGATAGCTTTTTTAAACACAGGCCTGTTTAGAGAGTAATCTAGCCACAGCAGACAGTTTCCTACTTGATTCTGACAGTTCTGAAGTTCAATCTTCAGCTCCATCTCTGTGTTTTTTGGAAATGCTCTTTCGTGCAAAAGAAAAAAATTGCAACTTTGAGACTTTTTTATGGCTTCCTTATCAGGCCAGTTAAGCAGAGAATGAAGTAATTTGTAATAAGATCACATTACTTGCTATTGCACTTTCTTTCTGCTGAGAGGTGCTGTGGGACATGTACTTACTTCTGACAGGTTGCTAGCTCTTGCTAATTGTTTGTAGCTCATGCCCCAACTGAAGTACGCAACAGAATTATCGTTTAGGCAATTCTTATCTTCTGCTCAGTACTCTTGAGCAGTGCTAGAATAGTAATGGTGCATATATGCAGTAAAGGAGAAGAGTTTTAAAGCAGAGAGTAACTACTCATAAGAAACACTGAGTGAAAACTTATTTTGAACCCCCTGATAGTGCTTTGACACAATTGCTGAGCTTGGTTGGACAATTGGGCTTTACTGCTCCCTGTAGATTTTCTCAAGAGGCTGAGAACTGCCCTGACGTGGGGGCAGTAAAAGAAACTCATCTGACTAAATTTCATATAGTGCTCCACAAAATGGCCAAGTGCAGATATATCTAGCTGAGAGCTGCATGTATGTGTGAAATGGGAAAAATCTGACCACTGTCCCTACCCACAATGCAATAAACCTCTCCCACTAGCAGAGCACAAGACTTTCATGGTTTAAGAGCTAATTACAGACAGGAGATTCATTCAACACTATTGATAACATATTACTACCTCCACTTGATACTTGTCAAGAAAATATCGCACCTGTCTTGGAAAAGAATTTCACCACATCCACTGAAATGGAGAACTGTGAAGTATCCCCATGGTAAATAAACATTGGTATCAGAACCTGAACTAAACATTTTAATATCTTTTTTGCATTTTGTGCCTGGTTTCTTTAGCTAATATGAGGACTCTAGAGAATAATTTCCAGCAAATAATTTCTTTGACAAATTTATTCTCATTTTCTGCCTGTGAAATACCATGAATGTACTGTGTTTTTTAAAGACCAACTCAAATGCTTTTCCATCTTTTGCACTAATGATTATAAATATTTGGAATTCAAGCTATGCTGCTTAACAGGGAGTGGTCAGGCAGCTTCTGTGGTGCTTTTAAGTTTTCTTTCTCAAAGAGATTGAGGTAAGAAATCTGGTGCAAAGACTTGTAGCATATGAGCATGGAAGTTCACTTCCATGTAGTCTGGAGTTCCCTCACCTGAAACATTCTTGCTTTGACTGTTTATTGCATGTGAATTCAAAAGGGAATGAATGTGGCTGTGGCACATGAACTTAGAAGATGGGAGGATGTCTTTGGAGTGGGTTCCCCACCCTTCTCAGCCCTCATGTCAGCAACCCTGCAGTCTTGCACCTCACAATGGAGCGTGTCAGGCTTGTGGGAGCAGTGGTGAGCTGAGACCTTGCTAAGAAGCTTGTAATGAGCTTCTCCTGGTGAAATCTGCATCAATGCTGTCTGATATCAGAGTACTTGGCCGTTGTTACCTGAGGATAAAATGGTGTCCTCAAAATGCTGTTTAGTACAGGAATGCTGTGCAGACTGGCCATTTTCTTTGGAATGGTGTTAATACCAGGCTTTGCCATTTCCTAGAGGAGACCATCAGTTTGTACCCTCTGCTATCTTTTGGCAGGACTGGTGTGAAGATTGTTGAGACTATCTGGAGTCTCAGCCTTTGGGGAAAGATATTCAGCTTCAGAGTGGAGGAGATTCTCTGCATTGGAAACATCTGTATTTATGCGAAAGGAAGGTATTGATAGCACAGTATGCAAAGAATATGTCTGACGGTCCAATGTGTGGCCGTATATTGGGAGAAGAAAGAATAAAAATTGCTGAAGTTTCAGCAAACTGGCTTACTTGACTTTAACTCCTCCTTTCCTTGATCTGGGATCCCTGCTAGCTCTTAGTATAACCACAGCTGACGCTTGTGGTAGACTCACTGACTCTGCCTTTCTTGGTCTCAAGTATCCCCTGTAACTTCACCTTTATTCTGCTAAATAATACAGCCCATTGTCTGCAGTTCCCCTCAAGACATTTCAAGCAGTTCTTAGTGTCAGCTGTAATTCTGTCAGTAACTCAATCCAGGATGGGCTCTCACTGTTTAGCAATGCTCTTGAACTCTAGCTCCTTCGAAGCAGTTGCTAAATTAATGTAAACAATGCCCTTGGGATAATAGATGATACTACTTTTTTATTTTTTATCTGTAAATAAGATAAGACTCATTTCCACTGGGAATGCAACTGGCCTGGTAACATGATCCCAGCCTGGGCTAGCTTCAAAGTCCACATTTCTTTATCAGAATAGGAGTCAGTCCTGAATATGAACATAATCAGGCTCCCACACTTGGAAAGAAGAGCAGATGGGATAACATATGGGATGAAATGTCATATTTTTTTTTCTTGAGATGCCAAGTGTGATCAATAGATGGTTTCAAGAAAACAAAGCATGTGTGGAGATACCGGCACTTCTATATCAGCTGCTGAGCATTATTCCTGCTCACCCAATTGTTGATAGATTTAATAGCTTGGATCAGCAGCTACAGAAGAACTGTCCCCCTGGGGGCTTCCTGTGCGGAGATGAGTGGCCTCTTCCTTGCCAGCGCTGGTCAGGTTGGGAAAGAATGAGATGCACCCAGGCAGCCTAGCTGAGACTCAGGAGGTGCAGACCACTGGCAAATGGAGTGAGCCTTGTGCTGCCCTAGCACATCACTGAGCTCTCGCAGTCAGGGAGAAGCTGGGGGAGGCAGATGAGCATGGCAAGGAGATACAGTCCTGCCCCTACCTCATGTTGCCAATATTCAGCCTGTTCTCAAACGTTTTGTGACATCTAGCCCATTACTGTAGATATATAGCTATAGACATAGAAAATATGGCTACCTGGGTAACTGTGTTATGTAGCACAGTAATAACCTAATGCCAAGATAAAGGTAGCGCTCCTTTAGGATATATATGTGCTGCTGCTGAAATCGCATTTGCAGTCATAGCTCTGTATGAAGACAGCATATAGTACCTATGGAAGAGACATATCTTCCCTTAACATGAGCAAATATATATTAACCCTGTCGGCTTTAGCGAATTACTCTGGAATGACATAGTTTTATGTAAGAGCAGTATTTGGCCTGCTAGGTCTAAATCACTCTTGGTAGAAGGGCACAGGCTTCCACCATCAAGTCTTCAAATGCTTTGCAATAATGAGACCAAAACCAGGTAAATTTCTCTAGTATTATACCACCTGAATCATACATTTGGATTTTTTTTTTTTAATTTTATTGAGAGTGGAATGTGTGTGCTTTTGCAGAGTCTGGCACACTGGGATGCTTTGGCACTTGCAAGATGCACTCATTCCCTATGGCTTCCTGTGCACCAAGGCAATTCCGTATACAGAAACCTAAACTTAGCAGAGCAAGATCCACCACTACATACTGTTGTAAACTCCAAGTTAGTACCCACATGTTAGTTAAACCTACTTTTGGTGACTGCCTTTTTGTAACACAGCAAAGTCAGAACATTCAAGGAAGTTCTGTTCTTGCTGGCTACTTGAAATCACTGGCTATGTTGATCTGGTTCTTATTCTGTATTATTTAATAATTGGTTGACTTTTTTCAGAGTGCCCTGACCTCTTTTTTGTTTTGATTTTTTTTGAGGTAATCAAAGGATATATTGGGGCTTTTTCAAATACATGGCAGACAGAAGCTGAAGTACATAGAAATGGTAGGCAATGTAAACAGCTTGTCAGTGTTTCGTATATGCCCCAGAAAGTCAAAGCAGATAATTTCTGCAATTAAAATGACTTGTATTTCTTTGTTAGATGCAGTTAATTGTGAACATTTTACCTGTCTCACATAGAATTTTTTCATATGATTGTAAGAGAGATTTGGAGTATTGTGACACATCAAAGCAAGCTCTCAGGTTTACCAAAAATCTCCAAAATCACTCAAGCTTTTAATGTTTCCTTGGGGTCTCATTCATCAAGTGTAAACCATGGCCCCAAGGAAGCATGTCAAGAACTGTCCTCAGCAGGAAGGTAGGTTGGGATGGAGAGGAGAGAGCTGCCTTTGCACAGAGAAAGCATCCCCTCTATGAAGTGGGCTATTTCTGTTTTATCAGGCCCATTTGGCGCCTTGTAAAACTAGTGCAGCTATGGGGGTCTCCTGCAACAGACATACAGTCTTGCATGGAAACAACCTATTCATTACTGTTACTGAATTCTCTGAGATGCTGGGAAGCCTTCTGCTAGGCTTTTGTTTCATATTGTGAGTGAGATAAAATTGTTTGGGCTCTGAAACTAACTCTGTCTTGTACGCTATATTCTGATGGCCTGGGATATAGTACGTGAGTGACATACAGACAGAGACGAACCTGTGTTACTGTGGGCTTCATGACAACAAAATTTCATGTTTATCTCTACCTGTGTTCTCACGTGTGCTCAATGGAAGCCAAGACCCCAGGGGTTTTTCTCACCCCTGCATTTGGGTAAGGTGGTGCTGAAAATTAAAGATTCCAACTGATACCTTGCACTTCACACTTCCTTTTCTATATTAGCATAGTATCTGTACTCTCCAGCCGTTCTTCTGGGGCAGTCAGAAGCTATCGGACATGGCTTTCATTTGCTTTGAGAAGGTGCTGCTGCGTCCTGGCTAAACAAAGGACAACCACATGACTCAGAAGTTTCAAGGTAGTCTAATCCCACTCTTCCCTTTCACTGAAAAAGCAGACATGGAGTTATAACTGTAACACAAATACTTGTCTAAAATGTCTTCTTTCTATTTGAAATTTATTCTGCAGCTCATCAGTGTGACACACGGAACCTACCATCTTAAATGGATAGGCAGTAGCAAAGGGTCTTGTAGGATCTTCAAAATACTTCCTCTGTTTTCAGGGTACAGAAAGCTGTTCTGGGGAGGGGAGAATTCAGTGGAATATAGCTGACACTGAAGGAGGTCTTATCTTCAGCAAAAGTACTTGTGTTAGGGTAAGTAATACCCTGACACCTTTCCCATGCATCCAACTTCTCAAATGCTGGAAAACATGATGCTCAAGCGTACTCAGTACAGTGCATGCACACTTACTGAAAGCAGATTAGAAAGATTTTTTTATAACTTCCTGAGAAATTGCTCTCCCCGTCAGTAAGTTTTTACAAGTGTCTTGGATGGAATTTTTAGGATTTTTCAAGGTTCTTGAGACTGTTAATAATACTGCATGGGGCCTCAGGGAATGAGCAAGATGATCTAACAGGTTGTTTCCATCTCTTATTTCTGTGTCTCTTTGATTTAAGGATTTTCTGCATTTATTGGCTGCTGCTTCTCTTGGCCACTTTATACGCTGTCTAGTGATTTTACCAATCATAGGTAATGGCAGAGGCTACTTGAAACACCACGTTGTCATAGAAACACAATAGCATCTAGTTGGGTCTAACCTCTCTCTCTCTCCCATATCAACCCCCATGGGAAGCAGAAATTCAGGCCTTAAAAGTTAATCAATTTGATGTTAAGTTTTAGAAGTGATTTTCTTTTTGTTGCCTGGGTTTCCTGCTGGATGTTCTTGTGCAGACTTAATTATTTACACTACTAATACTATATTAAAATTACAGCAACTAATTATTAGCACCAGTAACACTGTAGTTACCAGAGCCATCATAACTTCTATTATTACTCCTATTGTTGTTATTATTGTTTGTTTGCTCAAAAGACTAATTTGATTCCTGTTTCAGTCATCTACTGATGCAGCCATGGAGGGAAACTTTCAGCATAACAGGGGAGATGTGAACCCAGAGAGACCTGGACAAGACCTTTGGGGACGAGTGCGGCTCATGAATCCTGCGCAGGAATGTGCCTCTCGGCCAGGGACCCGGCACACCAGTGCCTGCTTGGCTCTATTACACCGAATAGTATTTCTTGTGTTTGCAGATGCTAGTCATAATTGCTTCGCAGCCCCCTGCAACCTCCATTTAGCACACAGTGCTATGGCCTCATATTTGGAGATGTATGACTCAAGACTGATTTTCCTCCTTTTACTGATGGTTTTAAGATTCTTGTTCCTTTTCTGGGGAAGCACTGGCCATCATGTGGACTGCAGCCTGACACAGCCCCTTTACAAGTTCCTTGTTGTGATTCAGTGATCACTTTAGCCTGTAGAATTCTGTTATTTTTCTCCTCTTACTCCAATTTAAGAATGGCAATATCTACAGGTCACAAGGGAAGGAAAGCACCTCTATAATAAAAGTACTGGCGACCGTTGTTCCTACAGTACTTGTCTCAGACAGGCAATATGACTTTATAATTAGGTGCATAGAGAACAGTAATTTCAGGTAATCTTTAATAATTTGCAGCTTCAAGGAATCCATGGGAACCAGAGCTTTTTGCTGTATTCAGTCCTTGTAAGTGGTGATGTTTGGATCAGTTTACTGATGTTGCACACCCTAGCGAGCACATATTCTGGCATCAAAGAGCAGGCTAGTGCTGTGATACTTCAAACAGGGTGGAAAAAAACCATACAGCTATTGTTTTAAATTGCCATTACTGATTACAGAGAGATACCAAAGGTCTATGCTGGGTGAGTTCTGCATCAAGAGCTGAGCAGATCCAGGCCCATGGGAGACTGTGTACTAAGAAGGGTAGGTTATCAGAATTGCCTGCTTCTTCTAGTTGCTTTTCTATAGCGAGTGCTGCTGCCAGAGAAGGCTGGAAAAGAAAAAAGTTATAAAGGATTTGCAATATGAATGGCTTCTGTCAAAAAAATACTGTGTCTCAGCTCACTCACAGATGACATCAGACCTTGCAGCCCCTTTCTTGTCCTGGTCTATGGGAATAGGAAGTCTTTAGGAATTTTACCTAAGGGTTGGCTTTTACAGAATTTGCTTAAACTCTAGGCTAGTAGTTCCTCACAGTGAGAATGCTGACAAACTTATCTCTAGTTAAATAAAGGAATTCAGTGAGGGACAGCCCTCTAAGAATGGTTTATGCTGCAAAAACTTAGTCTTGCCAGGACTGGATTAGGAAATTACAGATGCGACTGTAGGGCCCCTGTCTCCTGTGCTCCCATGATTAGATCAGGCTGTAACCTTTCAATAAAAAAAATGGAATCAGTGTGTATCCCTAAAGCTTTAGGAGACAATTTTAGAATATAAATGCAATAGAATCAGCTGTCTCAAAGTACAGAGGAAAGTCTTAAGCAATAACTTTGACACAGGAAGAACTCCCAATATATTTCCAAGGAGCTTACAGGGGCTACCTGTGCCTTTCTAGGATGGAGCTGTGCACAGCCAATGAGAAGAGTGTTTGATGGCTTGGACATGATCAGAAGCTAATTGATCATACCGCCTCCTTAGTGGGAATGCTGGGAACACGCTACTGTGTCTGGGGATGGCACAGAGCCCAGGGCCCTACCGTGACATGTTAGTGCTGAGCTTTGCTGACAGTCTCATTTCTGTAACAGAAATTTATATGTTTTTCTTTTGTAAACAGCAACAGCATTGATGTCCTTGGTCTTGTTAAACTGAGTTTGCCTCTGTAAAATCTGTATGTAGTTCTTCTGGAGCTTGCAGTTCATCTGCCTGCTCTATACTTTTACATTTCTTTGAGAGCTCCTGTTACTTTACTCTTCCCTTCCCTCTCCTGGCTAATGTGTTTCTGATCTGTACCAGCCCGTATAAAAACCCAGAGAGGAGAAACACTCCCTGCTCTCTTTCCATAAACTGGTAAGCCTCTTCCTGAGACTTCACAACCCTTTGGAAGCACACAAAGTACATTTCATACTTTCCAGGTACAGTGCATGAAAATTCTGCTAAGTAAACACTATAAAGTAGGTTTTGAGAAAATATTAGTCACCATTATGCAATTCCAAAACCAAAACCACAAATAAAGTGCTAGTATATTTTGTTTTATTGGTTGTGACTGCAAATACTGTGTACACAAAGGAAACCTTTGAAAACCAACCAGCCTACAATTGTATGCATTTTACTCTTACAAGGCAATTTGTCTAGTAATCTCAGTGTTAATTTTTTTCATCTGGTATACACAGCTGATCCACCGGACAGTGTTTTCTGTAATACAGCTGAAAAATCCACAGAAGGTGATTTTTTTTTTTTTTGCTTAGCTCATTCTCCATTTTTAAAAAAAATCTTCCCTGCCTTTCTTTCTCGTCTTTTCTATTAAATATAGTGAAAATTATGTTTTCATACGCTGTCTTTTCACTTCAGAGTTTTCAAAGTAAGCACAAGCAATGTGCACTCCATTAAAAAAAAAATGTACAAAGTATCTAAATCCTAATTCTTCAGGCCTGCCAGAGCTGCATCTGTTTAAACATGTTACTTATATGCATGTGTACAGTACAGGAAGCTGGAGTGCTTTTCAGAACTGCCTGGAGTTGTATCTTTTTTATTCTTCTCTTTCTCAAAACAATTTTAAATCTACAAGAAAGGTCAGAGGAGGTCACGATTCCTGACCCAATGCTGAACTGAGGTTGCCTGTACCGTCTTTTTGATGCTCCGACCAGGGTCACTGAACTGGGGGTTATTACTGGCTCCCTGTGTCTATGAGGCACAGTCTATCCCAAACAATTTTTAAATTACCACTGGCATGAGACTGTCAGGAAGGATAGTAGCTGGGAATGTCTAGACATTGCCGCCAAGACAAGCTCCCCTATAGTGGAGACACCATGCACCAAGGGGGGTCAGAGAGAGGGGCCGGGAAACTGCCCCTGGAGCCCCCAGGCTGAAAGACAAAACTCCCATCATGCGCCCCGCGATTTGCTCCAGGGGTTTAGCCAAAGAATTTAAGATAAGGAAATCTATAGGCCTTACAACTGGGAGAATTTTTAACTGCTTTATTGCTTTCCATAGATTCTAAAGCCAGCTGTCTGCTTTTATGAGCTCTTTAAATCACACATCACAGTATCTCTTAGCTTCAGTCACACTAAACTGTCTCTGAATTTATACTGATTCTTCTTGACTTTATTCTTTAGAAATTAACATTGAGGTATGATTTTAAGGTTGTATCAAAGAATTCTCATCCTTCTGCAAAGCTACAGCACTTTCCAGCACAGGTCAGCTGTCTTTGCCCATGTGTAAGGCACAGAGAGGTCATGGGAGTCTTCAAAGGGTCTTTTTCCTGTTCATCACTCTGCTTAAGCAGAACTGCTAGGGAAAAGAGAGATTAAATCCACTTCCTAAGCTTTCCAGCTCAGTGTCTGTGTTTTCACCTTGGGTTTCATTGGATTTTTTAAGGAAATTTCATCCAGAATGTGCTGGCAACTTATTTAATAATGTTATATCAAAATTTATTAATATTGTAATTCACACATGAATAAACAAGATATTGTTTATAATAACAATAAAGTCATTTTGAACTTTATACTGAAGAATATTTTTAACAGAAAAATACCATCATCAGTCAGGTTAGACTGCATCTAGTATTAAACTTCCACCCGGATTTGAAACAAAATTTTGAAATAGAAATGATTAATTTTAATTACCTTTTTGAGATGTTATGGTTTATTTTTAAAAGCTCTGCCTTCTGACAGATACTTAAGAGATATGGTGGCTTTAATACCCAATTTAGCTGCAGAGAGTGGAGGTATCTGCCACAATGCTGCAGTTAGTAAAGAGCTGCTAACAGCTGTCTGAGCTGTGGCTGCGTTTTGGAAGCGGCTAATGTGACCCTATACACAAGGACTTTAGACTTCTATCATACTAACCTACACCAAATAAAAAACGTTGCACAAGTGTGTATGGCTTAATCTGTCATTTGCTGCTTCTTCCAGGGATATGGTCTCTTCAGGAACCTGCCTGTGTGTGCCCCAGCCCACTTGTACCACTGGTGAGACATCCGCCTGGGAAATTTTTCAGGTTGGTCTGACGGGTGCACTGAACCAACCCCCAGTCCTGTGGGGTCTGTTAGTCCTATCCCCAGGGTATCCCAGTGGTGGTGGCAGCCTGGGCACCAGGGATGCCCCAGCTTGCCCCTGCAATCCCGTGGGGTGGTCTCCTCTCCATCAGTCACCCCTGGGGGACCGCTGACTGAGGATTAAGCACTGGCTTTGGTTCTTGGGATGCTTTGCAGCCACCCTCTCCCACCGGTGGGAGACAGCCCAGGCGCCCTGGCAAGCAGCGCTGGTCATGGGTGCAGCAGTGCTGGGCACTGTGCTGGCAGCGGCGAGGCAGCCCCTTCCCTCCAAGCAGAGGCTGGAGGCCGGGGTGTGCTGGGCTCACCTCTGCAGGAGTGGGCACCCTGTGGCTTTGCGTCCTGATTGCTGAACATAAAAAACTCCTCACAAAACCCCACGAGTTTGTCTGAAGACAGCTGAATGGTTATTATTTCCCTAAGGAAAAGTAAAGTTGTATAAAAACTGGAGTGCTTTCCCTTTTGTCCCGTGTTAAGTTTCACCATTTTCCAAAGGGACAATTTTCCTGCTCTTCCATTTGGCCCCACCATCATACTGTTTTACAGCATGTTTGGACTAATCTACATGTCAGTGGAAAAAAGACTTTCCATTCACTGGTTTCCCAATATTTGATTTCTTAAATCCACACTTCACTTATATTTATACTGTAAAAGAGATAACATACAGCACCTAACACAGCAGACCTCCGACTCCTTGTTACCTTAGGCACATCGTAGTTAAGCATACAGCAGACTGACACAGAGCAATAAGGACATCAGTTTAGTTAAAATGGAGCAGTAACTTTGTTTAGCACACCTGTTAGAAAGTTCACTCGCTCACTGAGTAAAACGTCAGAGCTCTCTGTCACTGAGTAGAAAACAGCCTAATACAGCCAAAGCCAAATTTGCAGCATAAATTAATTTACATTTCAGTTGTTAGCTTATGTGGAATTTAATAACAAAAGAAAAATAACCCAAAGAGATGATACTACACATGCTAATAAACTTCTAAAAAAATCAGTGGCATTAGAGAAATGACAGTCCTTACCTTGCTCCCAGCAGTAATCTTTCAGTTAAGCAATTATCACATCCGTGCCTAAACCACAGACGAAGGATTGCATATGAATTTATGGAATGAAAGGAAAGATGCTTCCACTCACGAACTGCTGCCTTTCAGCCCATCCAGACCATCACTGAGGGCGTATGTGCTGGGAAGTAGTTTACAGTTGCTAAGCTTGTCATAATCCTTGAAGGTGACAGCTAAACCTCTGCTTTTGAGGTTGCATTTTTATAGAAAGTGCCAGGGTGCAGCTGTGATGCAACTCTGCTCTGTGTCCCACCAGCTGGGACCCCAGGGGCTTTCGCTAGTGTCAGCTGGTTATATGTGGGTCAGCACTGGTGGGAGCAGCAAGGAATATAGCCTGCTGCAGCCTGTTGGTGTTCTGGGAAACGAGCTGTCAAGAAAGTTTGAGGACAATTTTTACCTCTTCCTTTTGCTGAACTATATTGGAAAATTAATGCATATAAAGTAATGCACTTCAAATTCCCCACATAAGATTAGCTCCTTCTATAGACACCATTTTTTTTTTTTTTAACAAGACAGTCTTGTTCCTCTGTTAGCTTAGTCCATTTTTTAAAAGCTTCTTAGCTGATTAGGAAAAAGATGGTTTTGTGCTCTCAAAGGGAATTAATCAACAACAGTTGAAGCAAGTTATTTTATGCTGGCTGGCTTCAGGAATTGGCCTTCATCTGCTGGGATTTTCAGCCTGGGTAGGACTACAGGTCAGTGTATCATGCATCTCTTTTTCTTACATCCTGTAATAATTGTGTAGTAAAACAGTTTTTTTCTAAAGTTGCCTGTGAATAATCCTATTTAAAACCAAGCCTCTTTCTCATGAACTCAAGTAGAGTTTTGTATGGCAACAGATCCCATTTCAGAGGATGCAAGAAAAATTGGTCTGCTTCCCTTAAGGCAAATGTTTGCAGAGAAGTATGTTGCTCAGATATGACCTGCCTATGACTGCTTCAACCTGTTAAGACTGGGATGTAAGTGCATGTGAAAATAAGGAGTCTTTTGTGACTGCCTTCCCCGCTCACCCTGGCAGTTTCTCTCTGGCCCATCTGATCTGGGCTGGGCCCAGATGTGCCGGACTGCTTGCACTGTGGGCTGGTCACCTGCTGTCATCTCAGACTTTCCTGAATTTTATGGATAAACTGAGTGACAAACTGTAATTGGACAAACTGACCAAACATGCTTTTAGATGCTGAGGGGTGGGCCACTGAGTATGTGAAGGGGCAGGATTTAACTTGTGCTTAGCCAGCTGGGATAACCGATATACAGGATAGTTCAGTTAGCAAAGCAGCCGAGAATGAAGTGGGGCAAGAGCCCAGCCAACAAAGATTCCCCTGAGGTCCCAGAAGCATTATCCATGAGTGATGTGAATTATGTAATCTGTGACAGTCCTGCAAGTTTTGCTGACATATGACACCTGTATATGGCATAAAAATGCCTTTTCACGGGAAAGGTAGTTTAGCGATGCGTGTAGATGATGTCAAAATTTGTGAGCAGAAAAGTGGGTCTTTTATTTAAGGCATGGGATATGGTTTTGATGCTTGCCTTTTAGGAATACTCTTCTGAATATTCCAACCCGCAAAATGCTGTTGAATGTTAAAATGCAGCAGCTGAATGTCTAATACAAAAGAGAAAATTTAGAATGAGAAAAAGGAACCATATTAGCCACACAAAATACAAATGGAAAATACATGCACAAATAGTGCTGCCCAGAAATCAGTCAATAAAATATCCCACTATCTCTGGCTACTGAACTTTGCTCACTGCTCACTATGCTCATTTGCTCATTATGGCTCTATTTCCCCCTCATACTTCTTGGAACTATCTGCTCCAGACCTTTCTAGCTTTTAAGTATTAAAAAAATGTGTTTTAAAGAAAAAGTGGTAGTGCTTTAGTTGTTCAAACAATTTAACTCCCACTGTACACCAGTTAGAGAAGCCCAAGAAATAAGATTATCACTGTTACAGAACAGCATGGATCAAGTCACTGATTTTCATCCAGTTAATGGGAATGCCTGAAAAAACTGAGTTGTTGAGTCTGTTTTTCTGTTTTTCAGGGCAATTTTTTCCAGTTCCCCACAAGATGAAAACCTGTCATTTTCCCTGTACAAAACCTGCCCACCTACATGTGTTACACCCAGAAGGGTTAACTCTTTCCAAGACTAAATGTTTTCTCACTTCCAAAGAACAAAGCAAAACATTTGAGGCAAAAGCACAAGAACTGTTACTCTCTGTGGCATACAGACACCTCCAGTTTCAAAAGTAGACTAAATTTCCCCAACAGAGCTGTTGGGGCTCTTGAACAGATTTACTAAACAACCAGGTCCTTGCCTTGCAAAAACCCCTCACCAGTAGTGTGCTGTGCTTGTGTGAAGGCGTTTCCCTGAAAGTCACATCTCAGGTAACGCTCAGCAGCTTCTGCCAATATTTCTAATCAGGCTGCAGAGCAAGTAGTTCCTCCATCCATGAGCAGCGCAACTTTATACTGAGCCTTTCGCACCATACAAGTCACAGGCAGGCTCCTCGGCTGTATCAGCCCACAATATTGTTTGCTGTTTCTATCCCTCCTTCTGGAGAAATGCCTATTCTGGAGAACCTGATTTACAGCTAGCAAGGTAACTTGAGAATAAAAAAAGTACCATGAACCAGCATGAAGAAACTTACCAAGTAAGGGTGCAGATTAGTCTCATGAGCTAAGTTTTCACGTCCCAGCTGTGTCAGGCATTAAATGTTTATATTAAAAAAAATTGCTGTACAAAACCTGAAAAGAGGCACCAATTTAAGGTGGTAATTCCCACCATCACAAGGGAAATGCTCTCAGGTGTGTGGGATGGAGGGAACACTGGATTTTCCCTGGTGCTGTTGAGGAGTCAGGAGTACTCTACCTGTCGGGCTCAGCTCCAGGATACTGGGAGGATCTATAGCATGATCACTGTGTCTGAACTGTGGGTAAGCTCACGAAAAATTGCAGAGAATTAAATATTTAGCATGATTCTTCCTTCCTTGTCTTTTCCCAGATACTGTGTGAGGTGTAGGACTGAACTCTTTGTGTAGATGGAAAGAGAAGCCTATGCTTTGCTTTGTAGAAGCCTCATCCCGACTGTAAGCAGACAGAACAGCAATACCAGGAGCCAGGGGTGGGCAGTGGGATTGATCAAAGGCAAGAGAAGAGGCAGGAACCACTGGGGCTGTTTAGCCTGTGGGAGAGAGAAATATCTTTACCTTTCAGATAAGTTCAGATTCAGTGAAACTAAAGGTAAGAAATGTGAGTAAAATTGAACCCTTTTAAAAAGCTATGTTATTAACCCACAAACTCAGTGCCACCGGAAGCTCCTGGGGCTGAGCACGTTTCAGGAGTCAGAGAAGATTTGAAAGATGTGTGGATAACCGGGATGTCCAGAACACGAGGAGATAGAGACCTTCTCCCTCGGGCCATATACCTGACTGTCTGCTGGGAGCTGGGAAGAGGCTTCTCTGTGGGACAGTGTTGGGGGGCTTCTCTGTTCTGGCTGTGATGGCCAGTGTTGAAGGGAGCCACCGCTGATCCCACTTGATCTGATAATTTTTACCTACCTATGGCAAACACCTCAAAACTCAATAGTAAGGCAAATTATTTGTGGAGCTAAGGAAAAATTCATGTTAGTTATCTTCTTCAGTTACAAAGCACCCCTATCTGCACAGGTGATATAAAAAACCTTGTCATTAACTATCCCAGAGCCCTTCCCTGCCCAGGGAGCTGTGGGACTGCATTTTCTGCTGGTTCTTTCATTCTCTCTCTTTATTTTGTTTTCTCCCTAGGTTTCCACGTTCTTGTTTATACACAGGTTTACTGTGTCTTTGGTTTGATGTGTGAATAATATACTTGATGGGATATATGTGTGTGTGTTCTCTTTCCTCAGAGACTGTATCTTGCCCTGATTTGTGTCATCTCCTGGGCAAATATCTCAGTGTTATGGATAGCTTAGAAATTCACCGTGGAAGTTGCAAAATAATTGTAGCAAGTAAGTGAAGTACAGCAAGTAAGAGAAAATGAGCATTTCTGTATAGGTTTCTCAGTTACAGGAACACCATAGTTTTAGAGATGGCAGGAAGCAGAAAGGATACATGGCAGGAAGCAGAAAGTTGCAGGTTTAGTGTTAACAGAATTTTGAAAATAAATCCTTGTAATGAACATACAGAATAAAATGATAATATTAGTTTGTGTGAGAACAGTTGTCTTTTAAAATATAAATTTGGGAAGACTTTCACAATTATGTCTTATGTTTTGTACGTAAAGTCACATGCACACCTAAATCCAGATCAAGTCTTTAAAGAAAAAGCATATTGTTGTACATAGTCTGAAAATGTTCAGTGAAAAAAACCTTAAAAAAATAAACACACTTGAATGGTGCCAAATTGTTCCAATCCAAGTCACTCGATTTTAAGCTGCAACATTTTGTCTGTTGTTTTCACATTTTTTTTCTAATTTTCTGATGTATTGATTACTGTTAGCTCACAGTAAACTAAAGCTGAATGTGAGCATGTGTATAGAAAGTTTTGTCTCTCTACATAGCCTGCAAAATAATTTTTTTTTTTTTTTTTGCCTAATCAGGTCAACTGCAAAGCATTCTTATTGCAGTGATAATTCAAAAATAGTCTTTTCATGGAAGCAAAGTATTGTACTGTATAGCACTGCCATAGTGTAATTTCACTTATCTTTATTGGATTTTTGTATTCTGCTTTTGACTTTTTAAAGTACTTCAGTGTATGATGATATTTATATTTTATACAAAAATTTAAGGCTTCAAATAATTTATTTTCATTCTTTAAATCATAAGAGCAATTTCTGTTATAATACAGATCATTAAAAAAGGCTAGCAGTTAGGAATTTACTACAAACCTAATCCATATTAATTGTATTGAGTGTGATTTAAGGAACATAAGTCTGATTATTAGCATGTTTAATAAAAAGAGCCTCTGGATTCTTCCTGTGCACGACTATCGAATCTATTTGCACTTAAGATTTTACTTTCAAGTCTAATACACATTTCAAAAGAATTTGTATGTACTGATCTTCATAGTAAGCTGCACTCAGTTTTAAGTTTAACTTGTATGATGCATTTTAAAACAAGAAGGTGACAAGAATATTGTTAGATCAAATACAGACTAAATGCTCCTAAATTAGACAATTCCCTAAATTATTAGGGATAGCAAGTGTCAAACTCTTGCCCTCTTACCCCCCACCAAACTTAGATGGTAGAGGCTGATTTCAGCATGTAATAGGAATGCATCTGGGAAAATTAATTCAAAGAGCCTACGAAACTGGATGTGCAATTTTAACACCTAGTCATTCAAGAGTAAGAATTCTTAATATAAAATTAGGGCAGTAAATCAAGGGATTTCTTCACAGTCGTTTCTCATGCTGATACTCCAAACAGGAACACTCACACTGCATGGTACAGAAAAAATGCTTTTTAAATAACCCTTCTTTCTTTTAAATTTTCATCACTAATCAGCTGTGATTGTGTGCTTCTACCTATAAGACTCATTTTAAATTACACTACATTTACTGAGAGAAGATTTTAAGCTCTGGGAAGATGAACTTGATTAAACGTGTGTTTTCTAAAATACTATACAAATAAAAAACACTTTGAGAAGAACATTAATAGCTAAAAAAGGAAAATAATGGAACTAACTATGCTATTCTTCAAAATAATTTTTTTCTCTTTTCACTCATCTCTTTAAGATATATTCAAATGTAATTTGAATTAAAGTGGATTCTGTGGTGGATTACTTTCTGTTAGCTAATAAACAGTAAACTTCAGCAGATAACGTATTTTTAAAATTTTATTTCTATCAATGCTGTAGCTTAGCAGATAAATTAGTATTCTGATTAGACAATTTTCATAGCATTCAGTTTTTAGGATCTCAGCATGCTAAAACATCTAAATAGCACATTTAATTTCTAAAAATAAAAAGAATCTCATATATTAATTTCTTGAAGGGGGGAGCAATAATATAGACACAGTTTCAGCCCTAAAGATTTTTACAGCTACATTATTCATTATACTTTATTTTCTCAAACAGAGTATATAAAGTGTCTATTTTGTCTCTCAGTCTTCAATCTGAATTTAATATTCATTCCTACTGAATCTGATTCTTTAAAGTCCGCAATAAGCTGGTTCTTTGTTAATTTTAACATGGGTGAACTTAATTTTTCAGTGTACAAAGGAGCTTAGGATAAGTAGATGTGAAGTTAAATAGAAAACCCAGGGAGCAATATTTATGAAGAAATGTGGCCAAATGCATTTAAAATGCAGAATATTTAGGACATTGCTAACAAGTAAATCCTTTGCTATTCTCTGGTTAGCTACAGCAGCTGGTGATTTTTTCAGTTTACAGGTACAGTATCAGTAGCATAGCATTTATTTTGTGACAAAGGAATATAAGTTGCCTTGGAGATTTTTAATTAACTCTTCTCCTGTAGCTCTGCCTGCTTATCATCTCAGTAGTTATTTAAGCTTCACATCAGATTTTGGATATTGTTCTTCAGAAATGTCGTCTTAATCTCCCCAAATTAGCATTTCAGCAAAACAATGTTTCCATAATGCACCATTCATTCCACTTTTTTTTAAAGGTACAGTTAGTATTTGCAACCATTAATTCAGCCTTGAAAAGCAGAGGAATCCTAAAGAGGGGAACCTGTATGAATTCTGCAACTAAACCAAATGAATATTCTTATTCCGAACAAGAGAACTCATGGTGATTACTTTCCTACCTTTAATCAGACTAAGATACTTCTTAATCACTTTTTATTATTTGTTCTTGTCAATAAACTAAGGTGATTAAGTAATTTTTTGAGAATTGGGATTACTCAGACTATTTAATGCAGTATTATTAATTTAGCAAATAAATTTACCTTGCAGAATATGCTTAACTTGCTCATTGCCATTTTGGAATGGCTGATTCTCTCAACCAAGTGAGTAAAGATATATATGTTTAGTATCTATATGTAAAAATAAAAGAGAATAAAGCTGGAAGAGGCAGAAAGTGCTGTTTATGACAGCCACATCCCCAGGTGTCAGAAAATTTTTCCCTATACTGTTTTTGGTTTTTTTTTTTAAGCATGAAATTTACTATCATCAGACCTGTTAATGTCATTCAACTAGCAGCTGGGGTTTAGGGGCTTTTTTTTTTTTTTTTATGAATTATAAATGTCATAACTGCTTCCAAGAATATAGAATCAGAAGCCTTTTCTACTCTGAAAATGGAGGGATGAGTTTAAGCAAATATGATTTACAGATACAGGGTTAATGCCATAAGCTAGAGGGAGCTCCACCACAACGAAATACAAAGGTTCAGCTTCATTTATCAATGTGTTTCCCTGGCTTTGTCTGCTTCTGAACATAAAAGACCCAGTTTTATTGCAGATATTATCTACACCATTCTGTGATATGAATGTTATTGTTCAAACTGTTGCTGAGACATAAAACAGCTGAAACCCTCTACCAGCACCATATTTATGCCAAACCTTTTGATAAATACACAGTTCTTTTTGTTCACCATCACTGTCTTTGTCTTCATCTTAATACTCAGCCATCTTTAATGAAAACGCATCCTCTATAAATCCAAAGCACAGATAGGCTTCAGGAACTGATCTTGTACCTTAATTGTGCAAGTTAATGTCCATCAGTTGTGCAAGAATGCTGGGCAAGTCCCAAGCTCTGCGTTTGCGGATGCTAACATCCTCTTGTTTCACTTATTCCACAGTGCTCTTTCTGAAGTAATTTACACCACAAATTCACCCTAATGACATCTGGTTTATTCCACAACTGGGTTTAAAGAGTGATCAGCAAAGTGAGGTTAGAATGACCGGCTTTTAAAGGAAGTATGGCTATTATAACTGGAACATTAATAATCTGTTTGCTTCTATTGAGCATCTTGGAGATAAAGTAATCCATTAATAGTGCCAATAATTCTATAGTAAGCTTGTTACCCATTCTGTAGTATTGGCTAAAGGACAGTATTTGTTCACTACTATGATTAGACACAATTTCAGTACAAGAATTATTTTTAGTTTATTTGCATCCCTGCCTCACCTCTGTGGACTGAAATTTCCTAGCCTACTTTTGAGGTCCTTCTTTCTTACCTCCTGGTCCTTGATCTAAGCAGATGGAATTGCTTTAGTCATAGAGATAGTAAGAAAGGACCTAATATCTTCTAATTGATTTTGTTAATGAAATACCACTTCACAGAGAAAGCTGAAGGCGTCAAGGCTGGGTTGTGGCTGTGTGAATGAACTTTATTTTTGTCTATATTGGGTGTGTAATTCATAGTGAACCATTTATTAAATTAATTTGGCCTCTTTCCTGTTTATGGAATACCCACAAGCAAATTATGACCTTATTCCACTTTTTAGAAACCATACTATTGTTTTCTTCTGCGACTTTTAAAAACTTTCAAATGTAATTGACCGACTCTCTTGTCCTTCTCCATTAGCACAATGAAATGCACAGTGTTCTCCTGTCAGAAAATAGGAATAAGCTCTCCCAAGAGCATTGCTGCAAATGTTCTCCCAGTATAAATTTAAAATTGGGTTTCCAAAGATGTTGCAAAGAATACTTCAATATTTGCTGTGTATCAACATTCCTGAGCATAAAACCTAGTAGGCTTAACCTTATTTGTGGTAAAAGGCCAGAACAAGGCTTAGAACTGGGTCTGGTGTTGGCCATCTGAAACACAAGGGGAAGCGCTTTTTTCCAGAAAACCACTTTTACCTTTGTTTCCACCAGGAGAAAAGATTGTGGTCCAAAGGGCCACATGAGCTTGCAACATGGCCTCTTATTCTGGGT
This sequence comes from Nipponia nippon, assembly GCF_047370975.1. Classification (NCBI taxonomy): domain Eukaryota; kingdom Metazoa; phylum Chordata; class Aves; order Pelecaniformes; family Threskiornithidae; genus Nipponia; species Nipponia nippon. Next base: position 12,849,106 of record NW_028262332.1, on the reverse strand, counting down.
AACTGGACTGGCACTACCTACTCATTTCAAACCCTATTGGCTGATAACAAAGCTTAGGGGTACCTGGTGCATTTGGGTCAGTGGTGACAGAGAGAAAATTGCCTGGCTGAAACTCCTTCATTCATAGAGCTAGTTAGACCCTCGCAGCCATAAACCAAGTAACTGCAACCTTAAAACAATATGTAGGTATTAATCTTAAATATGATTTTTTTCTACTTTTAATGTTTTTTTTCCAACTTCTGAAGACTGCTTGAATGAGAAAAGCAGGATGTCTTTGTCTCCCATATCTTATGGGAGACATGGACTTATTTCTGCTTCTTTTATAAATCATGGCAAATTTACTGTTATTCCTTACACATAGGTATATAGTTGTGCAGCATTTTTTATGCCTCTCTGCTTTAAAAAAGAAGCCTGAATGTAAGAATATGTGGGGGAAGCTAGAAGTGAGCATATGACACCTGAAAGATTGAAGTTCTCTAAGAGGCTGACAAAAAACTGCTGCTTATGCAGACACAGACCCCTTCTCTTCCCAGGAAATTAAGTTGACCAAAATTGTCATTAAAAATCAATGGAGACTTTTCTGAGATTGTTAAAAAAAGAAAGTTAAATGAGGATTCAGTCTTGGATTGAGCCTCTCGTGTTGGAGGTACCTCTATACCAGTCTTTTGTAGAGTGGAAATTCAAGTGTCGTGTTGCACTGGTGCATTTTCCAGCTTCCCACAGTGGCTGGGGTTGGGAGATCAATCCTGTTACCTATGAAGGTTTCTAATGACTGCAGAAAGAAAAGTAACCTCCATTAAGCATGGGAAAGGAGCCCTCCAATATGTTTGTAGTCTCTACTGAAGGTTTTGTCTGAGATATTAAGCTCCATCTTGTGAGGGTCCTCAGTAAGATTAGTGTTCTCACAGGACAGGGTCCAAACTCTCTATAAACATATCATCTAAGAAGTTTATCCTGAGAAATTTAATAACGCTGTTGTCATCATCATCAGATGATGATGATGTGCTCATATCTCTGACATTACCAAGGACTACCATGCATAATTAAATTACAGTTCTATTTTGCAATGTTTCAGGAAAGAGGCTTTTGAGGCCAGATCAGTAAGATACATACAGCAGATCCATTTTGTCTTACAGGTTTACAGTATTGGTATAGGAAAGAAATAAAGACCTACCATGGCTTATTAGGAATATCAGTTCAGAAGCTGAGGCACAACAAGTAAAATACAGAATTAGAGTCTGTATCATCCCTGTCTTAGGAGGAGTAAGGTGTCCCCTAACAGCTTTTCTGCCTTTCTTTTTTCTGTGTATCTCTATGGGTTTTAAAATTTATTTATTGATAGAAGTTTCTTTTTCCAGGGGAATTTCCTTCTGCATTGCCACCAAGTCAGTTAACTGCAAGTGAAAGGGGACAGGCACGTGTTCCTCTTCCAGGTGTTTTGCCTTGTTACCCTGACCATACACCTGCATATCTGCACTACAGCACCGTTTTTGCTGAAAAGATGGTAGTGGTGAGTAAACTCCTAGAAATTTCTGGATGTCCTATTTCTTACAGGATATTTATAGGAGAACTACACACTTCACTGGCAGTTCTTGAGTAACCTGTCATCTTATCTTCACTGCCTCACGCTTGTGGGCCACACCCCAGTTACTTTGATAAGCAAAGCGAGAGTCACTGAAATATCCTTCCTACTGGCTGCCACATTAGGGCTGCTTAGATGAACTGGCGAAGTTCAGATGGGCTCCTGTATGTGAAAGCTAATTGAGAATCTAATAGTTACAGATTTGTCTTACTGATACGAAGATGCTTTTATTTCTAATTGAAACACAAACTTCATAAAATGTTGTTTTAATTGGGCATCTTGTTCTAATCTGAACCGATAAGAGTATTCAGACTTAGGTAGCTTAGGCTGCTATCAAAACTGATCAAATGGATTTGCCAATCTAACCAACACCTCATTCATTTTGGAACTCCCTGAATTCACCTAACACTTCCTTCAGAAAACATTGCTGGCTGCAATCAGCGTTGTAGAAATGATGATGCTGGATTTCCCTTCGCTGCTTCTTTGTATCTTTTGAGCCTTAAATACGCACTAATTACTGGAAAAACCTGATCAGAGCACTGGGGGAAATTGCTTTGCAGAAAGCAGCTTGTTTCGGTACACAGCATGGTTAACATTACTATCCTTGGCCATTTCTCCTCATTGATAACCTGTAAAGGGCAAAGACTAAGTCAGGTTCTGATATATTGAAGAGTCGGTCTTTTTCTTAACTTGAAGTTCATTAACAAAAGCCATGGTTTAGCAGGGTGTAATCTTACCTTGAAAACAATAGGAAAGAACAATAATGCCTTTCGTTGTCTTTGGATCCCCATTGGTAGTCTCAGCAGAGGAAACAATATGTTTGAGCTCACTTGCAGCACTGTCAGATCAGAATAGCAGGGCTGAGCTTGATGCAGACCTCTGCTGACACTGTCAATTATGCTTTGGTATTATTACAATGATTATAAATTAGATTAGACTTGGATTGCAAGGAACAAACGAACAAAAGGCTCAACCAGTTTCTGTAGCCCTCAGTAGATAAGGAGAGCTTAGACTGCCCTTTCCTGGTCTCTTCCTCTACCTACCAGCTCAGGGGAAATAAGTGACCCATCATCTGGCACAGCCCTCACAAACCCTAGCCTAGGTTACCTAGAGGTAACAAGACCCTAGTAAGGCATCTCAAAGTGATACTGCAGCCCAGGATAGTAACTGCTTGGCTAAAAGAGTATGATGTTTTATGCTGCTAAGGAGTATGAGCTTTGTGATAAATGGGCCCTTATAATAAAGTGATACCCTGTTTTTTGAAGCCTTTTCCAGTGTAACTCAAACAACTAGAAGAAAGAAACCATATCCAAAGCAATTCTCTTGTTCTTGGGTAAAAAGGAATAAAAACCTATGATGTACTTTCATCTGGGAGCCATACTGCTTTCTTTTACCTGTCTGTAGCATGGAAGGTGTAGAGCCTCTGTTGGGGTACCATTATTGCATGCTATTTTTCCATTATGTGTTTATTGTACAACAGCTCCTGTCGCAGGAAAGCAGAGAAACATCCACGTACGGTTGATGTTCCACCAAAGACGTGGAACACTCCCTGTCTCCATAACTGTAGTGCAGTTGTGTGTTGGTTTGGGTTTTTACCTTTGACATTTTCACCTGGGAAAGAAGTGGTGTGTCCCAACTACGTGAAAACTTTTGCTACGCGGTGGGGAAGTAAAAATCAGCATATTCCCAAACATCAGCTGTTCTGGGAAGAGGTAGGGATTTTTACAGGGAAGATCAGATCTTGCCTACCTTATCCATTAATGGCTCTGAGTGCGAGTCTTGGCACAGGGTCAGGGTCTCAGAGTACTATTCTGCTCACACACGGACCTTTCTGGATGCTGAGCGGTACAGCTCTGCTCCTGATCCTGGTGGAAGGTGATGAAAGTTTTAGCAGGGATGTTAGTGACTCCAGGACCAGTCTTTACAGTTGCCTGCATATGGGTCAGATCTTCATCTTGTGGGGGTTAATGGAAAGACTATTATCTGCTTCAGTGGGCTCTGGAGCAGGCCCTGGATGAGTGGCAGATCCTTCTCAATAAGTATGCAAGAAATGTTTATCCTTCTGAGAACTCTGACTACAGAACTGGCATTCATTTGCAGGTCAGGACATTTGTTTCCCGCAAAATGCCTGAACTTTTTTCTTAAAGGATTTTAATGTCTGTAACGCAAAAGCAAAATACTCAATAATTTGTAAATATCCTCGAAAGTATTTTTTCTTTCCCTCTCTCAACTTGGAATAAACTTTCCAATGTACATGTTTTAAGAAAAACATTTTGGGGTCAGAAGTGGCAAAACGAAACTGGTGCTTTCCCAACAAGTCAGGGTTGCTTACACAAATGTTTACCAACATCTGTCTTGAGACTGTGTAATTGTTCTCCCGTATTTCCTTAAAAATACAATAGAAAAGCAGAATGTGATTTCTCATTTCTGTGCCTCTGATAATCACTAAAACTTTTTATCTGAGAAATTCGCTCTTGAAAATGTGTTTTGCCTTATATGCTATTTAATATTAAATATTTCAATATTAAGAAGTTCTTACTGGTTTTATGAACAAACATGCAAGAAGCAATTCTTAGAATTGGTTATCAAAGCACAGATGCTAGCCATCATTTTGGCGTCACAGTAACGAATGGCTGGAGGAAGCAATACAGGCTGAAAGGCTTTCTAAAAGGTAATTTTAGAGTTAGCTGTTTGACAATCTTCAGTTTGTTTTCTGAGTTTGCTGAAAAGTCCTGCTCAACACCTTTGTGAACTGCCTTAAAACAATAAAAGAAGCTTTTAAACTGTGTTTGTTTCTTTGGCATATATGATACTGCCTTTGCCTTCTGATACAACCACTTGGGATGCAGCCTCATAATGCAGGTTTCCTGTCATACTGGCACCTAGCAGGTTGCCATAGTGACAGACATAAGAAACATTACTTCAGAAATGTTGCTTTATTGCAGTTAAAGTGCATTTTGAAAAAGGATCAAATTTCAAGTTACTCCCTGTGTTTTTTATAGGAATAAGCAGAATTATTGGCTTCTACTAATGAGAATTAGTTTGAACCTGCCCATCCCCCAACATACATGCAAAAGTATGTTGCAATGTACTGTATGTGCTTTCCACTACTTTTAAGGAAAATAGGCCAGTATGCCGCTCTCTTTCTCTCTCACAGTACCTGCACAAACACACTTTGCTGCTTTGCTGCACTGAAAACTGCCTCCGCTTTCAAACAGACTGAGAAGTGCTAAGTCACTGCTGCCTTTGATGTGCTGTATCTTTTATTTATAAAGAGCATCTTACTTCAGACTCCATCGATTTTGTTCACATTAACGTAGAAGAGACACAGAGGGGGACATCTGGGGAGATTTCTGAAGTATTCCTGGCTATGTTATGTTCCAACAAATTAATCAAGTAACAAGTATTTTGTAAGCAGCAGAGCTGCCTAGTAGGCCTGTGCTGGGCAATCTCTCAGATCTGAGATGGGCTTCCCCAGATGAATGTGAAGCCTATGGATATTCAAGCTGAAAAGCTCATCAGCCATCCTCTCCCCCTGCAGCGCAGACTCCATCACACAGCTGGGGCAGCCCTGGGGCTATCAGCATCCCCCCTCTCCACTGATTAAACCTATCCCCACCATTTTGCCTAATAAATAAGATTAAAGGGTGCACTGGTGAGGGGGAGGAGCTGGGGCACAGCTTAGGAACAGGTGAATTGAAGGTTTGCAGGAGGAATGTTCAGCCCCCTGAGAGCCTTCTGGCCACAGGGCTCCCCTTCCCTGCAGAGGCAGGTGACCTGGTGCCAGAGACTCCTTACAGGCACAACCAGCACAGGGACAGGCTGCCCTGCCTCCCTGCCCGTGCAGGCAGCACCAGCAGCGTTATCTGCCAGCTAGTGAAAGGCATTCTTCACTAAAGCAGAAAGGCCTGAAGTATTTCATTTTAGATATTTGAAAATGTCCATTAAAGATGATGTACAGTGCTGTACAGGACTTGGTTCTGCTCATCCACCTGAGAAGCAATTGCATTCCAGTGCACCTGGTGCAGGCATTCACGAGTGCAGAGAAGTGTAAAATCTTCACTTTCTTGAAAGTTATACCTTTTCATTCCCTGTTAGACATCACTTTGCTGTACACAAGTGGTAAGCAGTTAAACCAGTTTGAAAGTACAATTCATACCTCATGACCATTGCTGACTGTGCATTTAAAAACCAACTACAAAAAAAGCCCATATTACTCCCATGGCTGATAGTTGTCCTGTCCAAAAGTTCCTTTATAGGAGAACAGTTGGCAATTACTAATACCACTGTGATTAGTTGATTGAATTCCTAACATAAGAGGAATACAGGACAGAAAGATCCTACTGCTTTTTGAAACAGAGCTTACATCTATGACTCAGATTTCACAGCTTGTTCCTTGACAACATTTTCTTTCCATTTCTGTAACTCACAGACAGAAATGATTTCTTTTGTAGTACATAGCTGCAAAGGCTAGAGGCAGTATTCAAATCCTATGCTCTTGTGCATCTCATTATATTTATGCTAATAGTTTATACTAACAGTGTAGCTACAAAGTAAAAATGCTGACTTCCAGTCTATCCATCACGCTTCTTCCAAAACATACCGTCCAAGTCAGATTCCTTCATAAGAGAATAGCCTTACTGTTCTAACAGCTCCTTCCTTCCCGGCTGCTGTGACCCCTTGTTCCCTGGGCTGGGAACTCTAATGAGTTACTCTCGAATTCCCTCAGTGCACCCCATGCCATGAATGTTAATGGTTTTCCTATTAGCGAGATTAGACTTCTTATTTTACTTCTTGCTCATTCCTCATCTTTCTCCTTAAGCAGACATGACTCTGTTTCCATTTATTTAACACAGATCTTCAATTACCAAGACAAGCAACAAGCACTAGCATTGGATGAATTCTTGTCTTGCATAATTTTATTTTCCTGTCCACCAGTTAGCAATTGGGCAGAGGTAGATTAAAGTGTAATGCTCCAGGTGTGTTGTGACACTGGAGAACAGTAAAAATAATTAAAATGGGAAAACATCCCTATTTTCTCATCTGGAAAAGATTCAATCTCTCTTCTATTAAAACTTTAAAAATAAGAGTAAAAATAAGAGCAGAAACCTGGCATGGAGAACTGAAGACCACAGCTTCAGTTTGGCACAGTCATAGTTGTCATAGTGGGAAGTGTCTGCAGCTGTGATTGGAGGCGACCATCAATGGTTCCTCTGAAGGGTGGTCCATGATTTGAACCATTTTGTGAATGACGTGGCCACAGAGCCAAAGGGCATAATTTGCTGCAGCTTGCAACAAGGCCTGTGGAAGAAAACCTGTATCAGAAGGAGTTACAGCATCAGCTTGCCCCAAAGAGCAAAGGGTTTGGTGTTAGGAGAGATGAGGCTAGCTGAGGATCTAACTCTTGAGCTCAAGTTAAACTGTGCCCTGGCTTTTCTCAGGTGTGGGAAATGGGCTGAAAGGAAGCAAAATGTGACAGACTTTATGTCTGATGGTGTTCTGTATACCCTCATGCAAACATTGTCTTTTCTTTCCTTACATCCCTGCATGAAACCACACACTTGTGATTTGCTGTGTAATTAGTTTTGGTGCTGAGAGAAGACAAGAGAACTTCTTGTTAGATGGATTAAAGGGATCCGTGCTCTATGCCATTTGAGTGACAAGAACCATGTCAGACCAGTCTGCTGTCAAGCGAAAAAAAGTGACAGCACAGTCTGAGCGAGACAAGTTCTCCCACTTATGAAGTGGCAAGAGGCAGGCATAAACTAGCCCTGTCAAGGAGCAGCCACAGGTGACTGGGTCAAAACAACTGGGGCAGAGCTGACAGAAGTCAGTCCTGAAAGCAAACAGCACGATTCCTCTTTGGCTTAGTTGAAGCTCTCCTGCTGAGACTTGTATCTTCCTACCAGAAGAATCAGAAAATGCTTTCAGGTCTAAAAGGGGGAAGGGGAGGAGGTTGGCACCAGCTTTGAACAAGTATTTCCTAGGTTGCAGCCACCAGTTTGGAACAGTGTTTACATGCAATGTGCAGTAACAGTAATTCTTGTAGAGTAAAAGAGGATGGAAAGTAAAATATGATGAGAAAAACAGAGCTCCCTTTGCCTGTGGCACAGTGTCAATGTACCTGAAATCCAGCCTTCAAGTCCCTCAGCAGCTGAAGCCAGAATAAAAGACAGGGGACGGAGTGAGAGATTCCCTTTTAGTTTTCAGTTCCCAAGAGTTCTGCTAACAACAAATGTGGGTACAGCAGATAGCATGGGAGCGCTACAGAGGGGCTGACTATCCGCAAGGCTTCTGCTTGTGCTGCTCAGCCCCTTGTAAGTCCCCATGATTGTGGACAGCTCAGTGATGGTCTACCTGGATTTCTTAATCCTGCTTATTGCATTAAGATTATTGTCCAAAATAGTTGCTTCCTAGCTTCACAGACTCTAACAGCATGCCAGCAGCGTCACAATTATTCAAGATCCATATCCTTTAGGTGCTGCAGAAGTAAGCTGGTGAGGAATAAATGCTCCAGATTTGGATTCACAGAATTAATTCCATGCTGAAAAAAAAATCCTGTCCTATAGAATTCTACCTTAGCTCTGAAATCTGCAAACAAACCAAAGCTGCCTCTTCTGTCTCTAACCTTTGTAAGCATAGATACAGTTTAATGCAAATTTTACAGAGCATGAAAATCAGTACCTTGAAATTATATGATAAAGAACATCCCATGAAACAATGGGGTTTGTTTAACAATTTCATTCCAAAGGATTGGAAAAAGGACACAGAAGCTCTCACTCAGCCACCTGCACTTGCTAGTGCCAAACAGGCTAGAGGCTGGGTGTGGGCACCCAAGAGCTTCCCCCTTGAAGTTCTTCCCCTTTCCCCCCATGCTGCACCTTCCCCGTGGTTTGAGGAGTGTGCCCAGCTCTCTGCAGGGCAACTCTTTGCACTCTCTCCCCATGTACATGTGCAATTACAGGCACAGACTACTATGTCAAATATGCGTCTGTAGCTATAAAAGTATCGACAGTGCTTAGGCTGCAGATGTGCTGTGACTACATCTGACCATGTGGACTAGCATCATCTCATTGTTACCTTATGTTCTGCAGATCTTTGTGATCTTTACCTGTTGTGAATCATCTTATACCTAGACTGTCAGCTCTTCAGGGTAGATAATAATGATGGCAACATCAGTAAAGCTGCAGTTTAGATGGGTTCATGTGTGGCTGAAAGATGTGTGCCAAAGCAACAGTGAAACTGTTGTGAAATGTATAAGGAGTAATAGGGCAAGAAGGGCAAAGAAAGCGATTTAAATGCTCTAAAGAAGAATGAACAGCTGTGTAATACTGATGCAGGAGATGAGGAAATCAATCATTTGGTGATGATCAGCAGAATAATGGCATGAAAATAACCAGCAGGGTGACCACAAAACCAGACATGTGCAGAGGGTGAGGCTCAACACAGCAGCATCACAGCCATTTGATCAATAGTAAGAGTGTTGAAGTTGAGAACTGCATGCAAAGCTGTCAGGGCAGATATAAGCCATAAAATCTACAGTTTCTGGTTACAAAGTGACAATTTTTTTTATTTTTTTTTTTTTTACACCTTACTGTATGACTCTGAAATGTGGACAAGTTAGTACAAGAACATCAGAGGAACTAGAAATCATTAATCAACAATACCTCCAAGCTATTATACTTATAAGTGTCAAGACAAAATAATGAGTAATGATTTTCTGCAATACATTTTCACAAATTGTTTTAAAAAAATACTTAGAAAAATATCAGCTTTTCTGGACTGCACTTTTTTTCTAGCTGAAAGAAATGAATATATTAAACCACAGTGATAATTTAATGGACAGATATAAAATGCAAAAAAGGGATGGAAGATCTAGGAAGAATATCTTGTCTATAGTGACTCGGTGCTCAACGGCAGCAAGAAGTCAGCATTACACATTGAGAATGACTTTCACATGTTAGTTACAAACCAGAGAAGAAGGGCTTCTGCATTCATTTGCCATGTTGTGAAGTAGCCTAAAAATCAAGAATCAGACTTTTTAACTGTCTTGCAACTCACAGAAGACTTTGAAAAACGGAAGTTCATGACGGACAACTGCCATTAGAACTTCTTCTTTTTCATGAATTCTTAGTGCATTGGGTTGGCTCTGATTTAAGAACATCTTTCAGCTTTTCTGGCCAGAAACTTTAACTGAAGGCATGCAGGCATCTGATATTTTCCTGTCGCCTAGGGTATTTGCAGTATGATGGATGAGCATTCAATGCTTTGCATACATTCTCCTTCTGTTACCTCCTTTTTATCATCTGAAAATAGAACTTCTTATTAAAATTTTCAACATCAGGAATTTCTTCATTGCATTTGAGATGAGCAAACACCTCAGGAGAAATAGTAACATCATGAAAGGTCAGAGTGGTTGCTCTGTAAAACATCTTAAAAAAAATCTTAAAAATAAATATTGGGATAGGTCAGACAAACTTTTCAAAACTCAGATAACTGGGAAATTGCCAGCCCACTTCAATTAAATGATCTTAGATTTACATTATCACCTGAAGTAACACTTAGTATTCTGTAAGTTTTAAAGCCTGCATTTTATGCTCTTAAAACATAGCACTGAGAAGGAAAAGGGACAGCTAAAAAGCTGTATCTGGACACACTCTTTCGTGAAGACCTCGCCATGTGTGCGCAATAGGTTTGGAGATGGGCGGTGGCTGTCTGCTGCTGGTCCTGTCCTGGCTGCTACAGGACCTGCTGCCATCCCCCAGCCCCAGCGCTGCCACAACGGTCCCCGAGGGCACAGGCTGGCAGCCACAGCCCAACGCACCGGTGGATGCAGAGCACTGCACAGCTGGGGAAGCAGCTGTGGTGTTGTCTGGCACAGAAGGTGTGTGCACAGTGCACACAGCCGTGCCTGCCAGGGAGTGCCCAGGTGCCCCCCATGAGAAAGCCCTTTGCCAGTCAGGGACCCTAACAGCTCCTTCCATGTGTTCCTCTCTGTGAAATGTCACTCCTTCATGCTGTACTGCAGACAAGGATCCCCTGTCCTTATCTTGACATTAAAGAAATAGATTTAATTGTCAGTCCTCTTAAACAAGCGTTTAATTCCATTCTGTGGGGACTAAAGACACTCTTAAATAATTGAGCGGCTAAGAGATTGGTTATTTCTGTTTTCATTGCCCATATTGATTTAAGTGTAGTTAATCCTTTCAAATACCCATGTCACACAGGCCCTGATGGCTCTCTTTAGGGCAATATTGTTCCTCTGGCTAGATTATTTGACATCAAGCATTGTAATGTCACAATAAATCCTTCATGTGGGCTGTTCTTTTCAAAGAGAAGTACCAGATGGGGACTTTGCCTCTTACATTAAACTCTTGGTTTTACTAGTCAGAAGTTGGGCTTGTGAATAATTTTCATTAAATTTTCTTTTGTGCCTCATAAAAGCTACCTCTGCAGCAGTGACATTAAATAATAAGAAGCCCAATTAAACAGACATGCGGACATAAAACAAACCAAGGTGTTCCCCTCACTGCAAATTAAATATAGTTGTGTGTAAAATAATCTCATTTGGGATATAACCCAATACAGAGCTTGTGGAATGGATTTTACAGACAGAAGTGGGGATGGCTGAAGCCAAGAACCAACAGACATGTTTTACAAGTCATTGCAACTTTTCTTACTTCTAGTTAGGTCCTAAATCTGTCTGTCTACCTTGAGCTCCATCCAAGTAGTTGAGTGATACTCCACTTGTTACTACAAATGGATCCAAGTGGACCCAATAAATATCTGTTCTGTGAAACATCCATTGGTTGATGCAATCATCTTTGTGTCCTCCTTTACTGTGCTTTTCATAACCACAGAGCCTTTAGAATAACTCTGGCATTAGCTGACAGAGGAGAAGGGAAAAGCAGAGTAACGTATGAATTTCCCTTGAACCAGAAGGTCTTGCACTTTTGCCCATGCTGTTCACATGGATGACTGCTCTATGAAAGAGTTCTTAACTTTTTTGCTTTGGTTGTCTGGTATTAATTGCATTGCCTGTTTTCTTTTTTTGGTTTAGACTTATTCTGAAAATACTTAATGGTCAACTGGTAAAGAGCCTGCATGGTACTACTTTGGCTCTGTCTCCAGAGAGTTTACTGTCTAAATACAGAAAGTAATAGCAGGAGTCACAGAATCACACAACATTGAGGTTAGAAGGCACCTCCGGAGATCATCTAGTTCAACGCCTCTGCTCAAGCAAGACCAGCTAGAGCAGGTTGTCCAGGACCCTGTCTAATTGGGTTTTGATTATCTCCAAGGATGGAGACTGCAACCTCTCTGGGCAGCCCACTCCAGTGCTCAGCCAGCCTCACCATAAAAAAGTTTTTTCTTACGTTTAAATGGAATTTCCTGTATTTCAATTTGAGTCCATTGTCTCTTGTCCTTTCACTAGATGCCACTGAGAAGAATCTGGCTCCATCTTCATTGCACCTTCCCATGCACTTATACAAACGTGTATAAGATCCACCTGAGACTTCTCTTTTCAGGCTAAACAGTCCCAGCTCTGTCGGCCTCCCATGTGTCAGATGCTCCAGTCCCTTAATTATCTTCACAGCCCTTTGCTGGACTTGCTTCAGTACATTTCTGTTTCTTGTATTGCAGAACCCAAAACTGGGCACAGGACTCCAGATGTGGTCTCACCAATGCTAAGTAGAGGGAAATAATCATGTCCCTCAGGGTGAGGGGGAAAGGGTCTTATACACAGGTGGCAGAACCACTGCAAATGTCATGGTGTAATTGTGAACGTCTGCTCCTGAGTACATTTAGATAGTTTCAATGGTAGCAGGGAATATAGCTAGAAAGAAGAAAAATTAAAGATTAAAGACCTGGTTCAGACCACCTTTGTGAGCACTGTGGAAAGCAGCTTCAACATACTGCAACCCACCGAGCCCCTATTTGGGAATTTGCAGGTTACATCTACTGAAAGGGAACATTCAGAGTCAATGAAAAATATTTAAATTCAATCTTATTTAAGAATTAGTTCATAGTTCTTTTTTTTTTCTAAGGACAGTGGAATCAAAGAGGGTCAATTTCCTCACTCATTCAAGCCTTCTCTCCAGCCTGTTTTCGTGGGGTTTTTTTCAAATCTCTGTACAAATGTTCCCTGATTGTGCCGCTACCTGGGTGTATTCCTCTATGGAGGTGTGATTGCAAACAGATCCTTCTCCAAGGTGTCTGTTTACATTTACCAGTCTGTAGCACTTGTGTCTATTGCATTAATAATCACTTAGAACATTAAAATCCTTCTTTTTTTTATCTAAGTACTAATGTACTCCATCAGCTCCAGCAGGAGCTCTGAAAGTTTGTTGACAGCCTTTCTGCTTCCAGCATAATTTGCATCCGTTATTTTTCCATGCTGGCTGTTTCTGAGTGGGCTTTGTTTCCTGGCTATGGCCCATATCTTAAGATTTTCTACCCATGAACAGGCTGGGCTGTTGAGATGCAAGAATGGCTGCAAGTAGGTGAGCTCAAGTGCAGGCAAGATTTATGGTATATTCCTTCCTGTGGTAATTTTACTGTGAGCTGCATTGTGCAGGTAAGAAGCAGCAGCATGACAACTTGGAGAGGTGCAGCCATTATGTACCTTTTCCATGACACAAACAGAAGGGCATTCAATTATCAGTACTTTAAACGTCTAGATAGCCATGAAGCAGTTGACTTCAATACGTTTCCAGTACTAATTATTTTAGCAGTCTGATCAAACCCATCTATACTGCTGATTCAATATGTATTCAAAATGCATTCACTGCCTTTTCCTGCCTGTTGATATAACACAGAATAACCACGATGTTCACAGTGTATTTTGCATGTTTTACACCACATTTTTGAACAGCAGGCAAGCTGCATATGGGTGGGTAGCTGCTGGTGTAGCTGTCTGCTGAGTGAGGTCGAAGGCTGGCTGATTTCAGACAGCTCAGAGTGCAGCAGTTTCCCCGGCAGGGACAGCTGGGCGTTCTGCAGGGAGGAATGACAGGGCTGTGGGCACGTTGCCCTCCATCTGGGACTCACATCTGGGACAGTCTCTTCCCTCCCTCCACCCCAAAGGGAAAGGTCCATTCTGTACTGCAACACTATTTTTGCCTGGCTCTTTCTAACTTGTTTTTAAGGCACTGGCAAACTCTTACACCTTGCTGTCTGCATCAGAAGTGTCCCGGGTATGGGTGTACCAGCTTGCCCTGAATGCTATGACCTTTTGCTGTTTCCACAGATCACAAGCACAACGTTATGCTGCCCAGTTAAATGGTTAGCATCATGGAGGACGCACTCAGGAAGCACAGGACCACAGCATGACTATCTGATACCACTGCGGCAGTGGGCAACAGGGCTAACGGCAGGATTAACTGGGCACAGTTCTCATCTCACTAACTAGTGAGTACAGGCTGCTGCCATTTTTCACTGGATTGATTTTATCAAAATGTAAGATAATATTTCTATTGGCATTCTTGATAATCACCCAAGAGTTCTAAAGTCCTGGTCAGTTCAGCTGACATGGCTCTCTCCTCTGCTAATTTAAGTTTTATCACACCATTGCTTTGGAAGTAGCAATAGCAGGACCGAGGCTTATGGATTTCAGCCTGTACTGTGGTGAGTGGGTCACTCTGATATTAAGGATCTTGATGCTACCTGCACTAGCAACCTTTATATTAACCAAGAAAAAATTATTCTTTATTTAATAATAAGAAATTCTGCTTTTATTACTGCTTTTTTAGTAACCAGATGTGTATTTGAATTTCCTGAATTTTATGCATCATCTGGCTGAAGCATCTGGATCCACCTCATTGTGTAGCCTTTACTGACAGAAAATATTTTGGAATGGCAGCTAAAAGGAAACAGAAAGAATCAGCTGGTAGCATTCAGCGTGCTCCAGAGCCTCTTGGATTGTCCTTAACAACTGCAATAAGTTGACCTGAAGCAGAGGGGAGCTGGTAGCCATGCAAGATCCTGGAGTTCCTTTCTGACCCCAGCTGAGGCAGAATGCTGTTTTTCTGCATCTCCGAGCAGTGAATTCTCACTTCAACTCACTCAGGAGGCAGAAGTATTTCTGTGTATGGAACTGGAAGCCACTGGTAAAACCTGCAAGAACAATGAGCTCACATTTCTATGGACACTTACCAAAACAAAACCGGTATTTGTAGCCGCAGATGGACGTCCTTTTCCTTTACCCTCATAACAGTGAGTATCGAGCAGTAGGAAAATTCTTGCAGCGGTGTTTTTGATTGTTTGGATGTATCTGAGCCCGTCATTGGTGCACAACCTCCATGGAAAAGGTCCCCTCCCTTTTCTGCCTTTTGAATGATGTTTCCCTTCAGGGATATTCTCTGAAAAGTCAAATTATATATTCTGTGTGGTGCGGCATACGATAAATGCCATCAGCTCCTCCCCTCGAGCAAGCTGAACAATCCCTGCAGACCTGTGCAGGCATCACAGACCCTTTCTTAATATTCCAGAAGTGACTTTTACAGTTGGTCTGGTTACATGGTATGTCGTGTGATAGCATTCTTCATCTGAGGGAAAAATGCACTGCTAATGGTCAGACAGCGCAGGTATAGAAAAAGCCACCATGACTGGCAGAGCACAGCATCTTGATCTGATTGCACTGAATGCCCTAATGTCAGAATATGCATGGAGAAGAGCTACTGGGTTTGTTCAGTGCCCTAAATTAACATGCTGAACTGGACAGTGAGCAGAGACGTACCTTGAAGATGATGCAATGCTTGAGATGGACAGCTGTTGGCCGAGATGGACAGTCAGGAGCTCCACCTTGTCTGGAAACCTTCTCAGCACGGAGGAAGTTTCCACAGGCATATCACACCAGATTTCTGCTTTTCTTCCACAGTGTGACTAATGCATACAAGTTTTACAGAATCTAGAACATTACATGGATGATTCTTTCAGCACAACACTGCATTTTCATTCTCAGTTGCACAGGGCAGGCATCGTTTCCTTTCTTTCCCAGTTTTGCTCTGTTACTTTGAGGGCTGAGGGTGATTTTCAGGATTACCTTCAGATGCAGGATTAAGTTGGATTTAATATTTCAAAGGTATAAAATGGTCCTGAGAGATACATGGAGGTCTTCAAGGAAGACAGATGCGGGAAAGGGAGGATGCATCATAAGGTATTAGGCAATATCTTTTCACTGATCACTTTGACGGTGGAACTAGTTCCTAAGAGATGCACAGCAAAATACAGCCTCCCCTTGTATTGGCTCTTCTGCATGGAAAGTGGACACTTGGGCCTGAATATGCAGTGTACTACAACCCCAACTTTTCAAACTTAAACTCAGTGGTGAATATACAGAACTCTGCCAACAATGGAAAGGTGTAAATTCCTGGCTCTTGTGTGAGTGCACAAGTTGGACTGCGAACCTTGGCACAGGCAACATCATCCCTCTCTTAGCATCTCTGCATTAGCTCTCCCTTTCCTGTTGTCGCACAGATTGCTGGTCCACTTTGAACGTTGTTCTCACACTACCAACATTCAGAATAAAAATATTACCACCTCCTTCAGCAGGAGCAGCTTCCATTGTCCATGTGTTAAGTGAGGTTAAAATCTGTTCCCTCTAGATTGTTACATGTGTGTCATGGCTGCCTTCTTTCTAAGTGAAAAGATGATGTCCAAGAGCAAAAATGTGTTAGAAAACCAGGCAGACAAGGAAGCTCTGCAAACCCAAGTAGGTATGTATTTTAGGCTTTGTTTTTGTGTGCAAGGGTACAGATACTCATTGCACTTGTGGGTCATACCAAATCAGTTTCACGTTTGTTCACTGAATAGATTGCATAAAGAACTGATGTCTATTACTTGTCTGCTTGGGGTATTTACAGCATAGTAGTATGCACAAGACTTTTTTTACCTATTGATTGCCATTCTTCCATTATCTTGCCACAGAGCTGCCCTAAGCTCTTTCTGGGTGGTCATAACAGATCTAGGATCTGCAGCAAGGCACAGATAAATGTGCAGTTCAGTTCAGTCTTTCTAATGTACATTTGATCACTTTTTTTCGCAGTTAATTTTAAGAAATACATGTTACTGTCAAATCCTATCCTTATTAAGTAAGAGTTTACATATTTGATGCATTTTTAAATGACATTTTAAAGAAGTTTTCTTAAGATTATAATGGAGACAGTCTGTCAAGCATGCAGCGAGCAGCAGCGAAGGGGAACATTCCAATGGCATTACCGAGGCCCTCTGCAGCCGCACACCCAGCACGCAGGCTTTGCTTCGTTATGCCTAGAGGTGTAAGAATAGCTGTGAACAGCTAATAAGAATCAATGCTATTGGAGACATCTGTTTCAGTTTTCATTTTTCAGTGTTATTAGTGCTTATTGGTACAAGGCTCAGGAATGCAGCCAATCCCTTTGAAGTGAAGTGTATTGTAAGGCTAGAGGCATTGTGAGCCTTGTTGATGACCCTGTGTGTAACCTTTCAATTAAACATCCTTAATGCGTGGAATGAGAAAAGACCTCCTTAAAAAAGAAGACCGGTGTACTGAAAATCACTTTGCTGACATTTTAGTATTCATTTTGGATTTTAGAAAGTAATCTCCAAACAAATAACAGGTTCTTTAATTTTTCAAGGTTCTTTAGTTTTCAAAAAAATCTGTGACTCTAGTCATCTGAATATGCCGCTATTCTTTTAGTTATTAACATATAATAAAAATCCTTGATCTGTGCACAGCACAAGTCACCAGAGAAAAGATGGCTGTTTTCCCTAAACCTAGAAAATAAGACAGAGATGAGCCAGAGCTGAAGTCAGCTGCCAACTATGTCCTGTTTGCCTCAAAAAATCAGTTCTCATCACATGCACCTACAACAAAAGTCGGGATCAGGAGGATAATTTGACTTGTCAATAAATTGATCTGCATGAACTCCACAGATTACAGTAAGGTTTTCAGAGAGGCATTTTGCTTATCACAAGGAGGTCAATGCAGCCTTCGGAAACTCCTGTCACAGGTCGGACTTGGAGTGGCAGCACAGTATGGTCTGGTGGTCCTGCGTGTACTGTGCTCTCCGGAGGCACCTCAGCTTAGAGACTGGGTTGGTTAAAGAGATTGTCCTAAGCGCAATGCTAATGTAATCTAGAGAATGTTGAGAGAGATGAGCTATGTGGGAAAAAAATCACTATTTTGAAGTCAGAGCTAGCACACTTTAAATCCATACACAGGAAAAGTTTTCGAGCCTCTCTGACGTCTGATAAGCCAGTTCCTAACACCACATAGTAACCCCTGTGAAAGGTACTTTTGTCAAGACAAACACTGAGAAGTGTATCCATCCATTGAGTGGTTTATGCTGGGTGACAGCTGGTTGCTGCTCACTCCTGGAGGACAGCACAAAATTTTGCTAGTCTTTGCACAGACCTAGCAAGTCTATTTTGGTATTTGTCTTACCATGAAATGA
The DNA here is from genome assembly GCF_047370975.1 of Nipponia nippon. Classification (NCBI taxonomy): domain Eukaryota; kingdom Metazoa; phylum Chordata; class Aves; order Pelecaniformes; family Threskiornithidae; genus Nipponia; species Nipponia nippon. The sequence goes on along the minus strand of NW_028262332.1, from coordinate 12,831,088 downwards.
TGCAAGTCCTCCCTCCTAACTGCCTTGAGAGAAAACAAGCAACAGAATCTGCCCACTTTTTGTGAGTGGTGTACCTGGCCCGTGGAGGAAGCTGACGTTCAGATGGCACAATGTGACTCCGGTACCTGGCATGTTTTAGTTAAAGAGACCTAGTGCTGACTGAATGCAATATTGACAAGTAAGTGTGGATGAACAGAAGTAGAAACAGCTTTATGGCATGAGGAAAAGTGGTACAGTAGGTGACCAGTGGCAGGGTACCTTCACCACTGTTCTCTGCTTCTCATTAGCAGTGGGGAGCATCAGCTCGGGTTTTTCAACAATTGGTGTGAAGTTTGAACTCATTAACTTGATTTTTTTTTCATAGAGTGATTAATACAATTATTTAATTGTACTTAAATGGAAAGAGTTACAAATATCAGCAAGAATCAAAATGTAATAAAAATGGGCCAAGAGGGAGCTGAGAAAAGTAGCAGAAGTTAGTTGGCCTCAGAGATGAGACGTTACAGCCTACACGTAAGTGGGAGAGGAATTACTTAGGATCATAAAAGCAGGAATGATGGAAGGAATGAATAATGGCAAACCTTGGGCTGGCAGTGAACTCTGCTGGGCTGTGAGAAAGTCTCATAAGCAAAGGGTGGAGTACATCACTAAGGACATTTAAATCAACTAGAATAAGGTAGAGTAGAAAATGTCTTCTGAAAAATATCTCTATCTTAGTCCTTTGGAATGAGATACAAGATGTTACAGTGCCAGTAAGTTCAATCTGTGTTTTAGAATAGGCCACCAACTTTGCTGTTGGGACATAGCCTAGCCTCAGCTGTAAAGAGGACAAAAGGAGTGGCTTCAGGACTGTCAGACATACACAGGCAAGGTATGACAAAGCCTGCTCCTGAAACCTCCTATGAGACTGTGAAGAGCTCCTGTGGTGAAGCAGCAAATTTATGTGTGTAGAGAAGCATCACCAGGGTGTAAAGTTTTTTTGGTTGTCTAAATAGGGCCTTCAGGGAGAAATTTACAGAAGAAAATACAGGATCTGAGTAGAGGCTAAGGAGTGGTAGCAGCTGGATCTGCCTGTGGTGCCCTGAAGGCTAGCATCCTCAGGTGTCATGGCTGTGGGTGTCATAGCTCATTTTGGTTTTCTGCAGTGTTTACCTACTGTGAGAACATGTGAGCGGTGCCAGATCTGTTCTCTACCCTCAACTTTATCCAAGAAACATGTCTTTTCTGATGTCTGAAGTTAGCCTGGGACATGACACAATGCAGCATGCGTCTGTGAATCTCTAGTTAAGAATTAGTCACACCTGCATTATGTTGTACTCATGCTATTCAAGATGGACATGGGCTCTTTCATTGCGTTAAACACCATTTTCTGTCACCATTATGTGCACAGCCTCCTTCTGAGGCCAGTCTCTTAGTCCCAGTCTGTAAAAACCTCTGGCAGATGACTGCACAATGCTATACAGGAACAGCTTTGGTGAGCATCAATAGCATATACTTAAATTCACCCTGTGGCTTCTGTCAGAAAAGTGACAGACACTATGGGAAACCAAGACACATTTTAAGGACCTTGTTCTCACAAGACGATTAATTCACAGAATAAAATATATATGCACAATATTGTCTAACCCTTTCCCACCTTTGTTTAAAACAGTAGAATCAAAATCAATGCCTACATAAATCCATTAACTTAATCAAATTCCTGAAAGTGGATAAATGGAAAAAGTTAAAAATTACTTTTAGTAACTCCTTATGGGTTTAAGATAGCAAGACATTCAGCACCATTTAAGTCTATGCTTGCAAAATTCAGATGTGTGTGTTTGCCTGTATGTATGTGTGCATTATAGAAAATGCTAGTGGATACAGGGAAAAAAGTAACAGAACTGTGTTTAGGTGGGGAGTCTTTCACACTGAAATCAAGCTTGATCTGAAAAATCTTTAACAAAAGTGGGTTTTTGAAAGTGTTGTTGGCTAGGTGGCTTTATTCACAGAAAATGGATTGGGAGAACAAATGAAAACTGCTGAGTCCTTACAGTGCCTTCTAGCATGGTTCATCGAAAGGCAAAACAGTGTATTTTTTTATCATTTGCATACGCCACCACTGAGAAAAAAAAACTTAAACTGAAACCGCAATAACAATGGCAACTTTTTAAGAAACAAAACTGTCCTGATTATTTTTTAAAAATTTAGATATGCAGGAACATAACCCATATTATAACATCGTGGTACCAGGAGTGGAAGCATTTCTTGTTCTAATAACAATAACAGATGTTGCTGAAAACAAAATTTTGCTCAAAGACTCCACCGAGAACATTTTGTTGTGACAGAATGGTAATATACAATAGGAGCTGTAAAAATTTCTTAATGGCTCATTGCATTCAGTTTTCTTCAGAAAAGATGCAGACATGATGAGAAACAAACTGGAAGCCTGTGTCCTTCATCGTTCTTAACAGAATGACCAAACAAACCAGGAAAATGTTATTCTTAGGGGGAGAGCTGGTGCAAACTGGAGCACCATTTGTAGAAACATGGAATTTTTTCACCCAGCTTCTGAAAGATGTTTAGTAGCTGGTCTTCCAAAATATTGGGAACATCTGTGTCCTTTTATCTTGTCAGAGACACCCTCTCTGTGGCTTTTTGAGAGAAAGTTACTCATTGCAAGATACTTCTTTAATTTTCTTTATTTTTTTGATCAGCTGTGGCTCAAATTTTTACATTCTATACCTGTGTTTGCTGAGATGGGAATAGCGTGAGTACCTGCTGATTATTCTGCACTGGATGGACAAAATAGCATGTAGATTTAGTTAGAGCTATACAACAGCACAGAAAGCATTTCTATCATGCTGCAGAACTACAGATTTGTTTAAAAGTTGTCCCTATTCAATGCTTGCTTGCAGGAACCCTTGAGTAGCGACAATAGCAACAAATCAAGTAAAGCTACCGAGGGAATTTTTCTTCATATGGAAAGAGTCATCTATGATTTTTTTTTAGTCTTCTAGACATTGCTGAATTGCTGTTTCCCGGTACAGATAGCAAGGATATGTTTTAAACCAGGAACATTTTTTCTCTGATAATCCATATAAGAATGCACTTACAGTTTCTTCACCTGATGCCTAGTTACAAAGAAACAAGGTGGCACATTGGGACAGTGGATAGAAATGTGGAACAAAGAAAACTAGCCCACCGTGAAAGTGGAAATAAGAAAACTGCACATTCCTGTGCCTGGGGCTTCTTCGCACCTCAGTATCCTTAATTATGTTCCAGGGTTTTTTGGCGTTCCTTCTATTTGCATTTAGATCTTTCATCAGGAAGTTAATGTTCTCAGAGCAAGTAAGATCTCAAACCCCATAAATCCTAATGTTTAATACGTTAACGATATAGAGATAAGTATTTAATTTTACTTTATGCATGACAGAGAAGCCAATGACAAATAGCACTGAGTAATATTTATGAGTTCCACGCCTGGAGGAATAATAAGCACCTTAAATTATTGTAAATTCTGACAAGGCACATACATTGAAGACTTTATAAAACTTTATGCATGTAACCACAACACTGTTTTTCTCCCTGCCACAGTTCAGCTCCTGATACTTCCAGCTGCTGTGATCACAAAGCAGTACCTTCCCAAGCTGAAACCGTCTGTGGGAATGTCTCTAACTGTCCTGCTTCATATTGCTCTGGCCTGCAGATTCCAGCTATATTCTGAAATGTGCCATGAGAAGGGCAATAAGGAAATCTGTCAGAGTGCTATGGAAATAGCATAAGGTTATTATATATCCATCATGACTAGAAACAAAATAGGTTCTTCTTTCCTTCTTTTCTTTCATTATCGGTATATTAAACTTACATGTTCTGCATCTCCCCCTCCAGAATACATTTTGCAATCCCTTCCCACCAACAACACCAAGACAGGTTCCTTTACCAGTGAGCTCAACATGTCTTCTAGGAGTGTCCAGGAAGCATCTAGCACCTAGTTATAGGAAACTCCAAATTCCTATACATTTCCTATAAAGATAATCAAACAAAGACCTGGTAGAGCATTTGTATGCATCCCTAACTATTCAACTTCACAAGTTTCTCAATGTTTAGCTGCAGCTGACAGTGGTACTTGAAATGGGACAACTGTGCCGGTGAACATCTCATAGGCATAGTGTTAGCTTGCTGAATGACAACTGGAGGAAGAAACCTTACACATCCATGAGCACAGCAGCAATTTCTGCTAGCATCTTAAAACAGTTCAGCAATGAAGAATGAAGAGCTACAGGAACAGAAGATGGACTATAGCAAAGGAAATCTATAGGAAGCCACTTAATTTCTTGGATTTTCAAGTGCATCTTACAACTGGATTCGAAAGAACAGTCACAAATGTACATGAAGGTACCAATTCCTCTGGCTGTATTTGGCTCTGATAGTGGTAGCAAATTGAAGCTGCCTTGGTACGCAAGGAAATATTTACAGATACTAATGAGAGAGGATGATAACCTTGTGCAAAATGACACAGTTACCAATTCCTATCATTAACACTAGCTATACACTGCAAGACTTAAAAGATGTTTTACAATGCACTATTTTAAGAGCATTGTAGTAAGGAGTAGCTGCCAGAATGAATGGAAAGTAACCTGCTGCATGAATAAAAATGGGTTTTTTCCTCTGTTCTAAAAAATGGGGAACACCAGAGAACTGGCTACTTTAATTCAACTAGTTTTTCTTTGAAATACATGTGTGGAGCAGAGGCAGTGGTTGGCACATAAATGGGCACAATTGTGTGACTGGGTTTCATGACATCATTTAACCAAGCATGATGAAATGAAAGGGGGTAGGAGGTGGGAATTTTCCTGTCTGGAGTGATGTTTAGACTGGTAAAGAGGTAGTTCCCCCATCTCTAAATACCATGTCTTACCACCCGTCCTTTGTACCACTGCACGACATCAGTGCGAACCCGGTGCAGCCCAGGGATTCGGCTCAGAAGGATGTACAAGACGTATGCACTAGGATATTCACTTCTGCTTGCAGAAGAGCTGGCAGGAAATGTAGTAGCAGAACCAGTGTCCCAGTCCGGCTTGGCAGGACTCCCTCCTCTCCTCCCTCATAGTAAAATCAAACTGGTTGTTGAAAAAAAACAACCCAAACCTTAAAAAAACCCACAGCAATTCCCCAAAGCAAGTGTCCTTTCCCCTCTTTTCCTTAAGGGCAACTTACACAACCTATACCTTGGATGGAACCTCTTCCAACAGAAGCTGAGTTTTGTTTTTACTCCGTTAATCAGGCGTGGCAGGAAACTGTTACCAGTTGTGCACAATGCATCTAGTTTCTTCCCTTCTCTGTTCCAAATGTGCTTGGATTTATTAAGGTACAGAAGACTTTGAGAAATGTGATGTTGTGGACTTGCCAAAATAAACCACAAGCGATGATGAAGCAATAATGTATTTAACAAAGTGTCATGCAAAAGACAAGCTGCAAAATCTATTTACTGGGCTGCTATCTACACTTTACTGTCTGCAGCTGCATAAAACAGAATCCTTTGTGTTTACTGAGTACTCTATACACACAGGACTGCCACATGGATTTACCAAAGTTCATGTGCTTCACACAGATTCTGATCTTGGTTACAGTTCTTTAAATAATGATACCAACTGTTAAAAATATGTTGGGTAGAGAAATCTTTGGTCACATCCATTCTTTGATAACAGCAACAAATTATTCTTGCCAGTCACCTTTAGAAGAGACCTTGTGAGCAAGACGTGGCCACAGAAGGAAGAAAACCCCTTCAATTCTTCAAATGCCAGTTCAGACACTAGGACATGACTGGACCATCAGAAGCAGCATCTCTAGGAGATGCCTCCTTGTAATAGTTATGTTCACTTACTGTGGGTATAACGTTCAGGCCTGTCACAGTGATGGATGCTCTAATGTTTACCTTTGAATGGGCAATGGAATCCACAACTGTTATTTTTAGAGCATTCTTCTGGACTCGGTCGAAAGTCTAGTTTTGTCTTATCACAGCACAAGGCTTAGAGGGAAGCAAGCATTGGTACTGAAAGAAGAAAGATACAAAATATTTGACTCCTGCAGGAGAACAGACAGCACCATTTTCTACTCCTCCTGTTGTATAACAGGTGTCTGAGTGTGTTGGTTTGCCTCTGCCTTGCTTCAGAGAAAATGCATAAAACATCTATGATACCTGGTTAAAAACATGATTTTGCTTATGCTAGGCCTCAAGGCTGTAAACTGCACTTGCAATAGAATCCTAGGTTATGTCATTTAATTCTCCTTTTGATTTTCTACATGATTTTTTTGGCTATCTGTTCCAAAGAAAGATACCGAACTTCGCTGAGGGGCGACCTCATTGCTCACTGCAGCTTCGTGAAGAAGGGATGCGGAGAGGGAGGTGCTGATCTCTTCTCTCTGGGATCCAGGGACAGGACATGTGGGAATGGTTCCAACGTTGAGTCAAGGGAGGTTTAGACTGGACATTAGGAAGCATTTCTTTACTCAGAGGGTGGTCAAACACTGGAACAGACTTCCTAGAAAGGTGCTCAGTGCCCCAAGCCTGACAGTGTTTGAGGCATTTGGACAATGCCCTTAATAACATGCTTTAACTTTTGGTCACCCCTGAAGTGATCAGGCAGTTGGACTAGATGATCATTGTAGGTCCATTCCAACTGAAATATTCTCTTGTGTTCCATTGCATTGCATTGCATTGCATTGCATTGCATTGCATTGCATTGCATTCCATTCCATTCCATTCCATTCCATTCCATTCCATTCCATTCCATTCCATTCCATTCCATTCCTTTCTCTTCCAAGAAGAGGACCTTTCCTCTGCCTGCACTGCACTGGACTATGCTGCTGTGTGTAACACTGTGCTAAGGGGACACAGGGAACAGGTGACAGATTTGACAACTAGCCATGAGGACTTCACATGATGCCAGGGCTTTTGTGGGGGCTGTGGCCTGCAGACTCTGTTATGCACAGTGTTGTTGGTGACGTCTAGAAACTACCACCATGCCTAAGCAGCGAAAGGCAACTGTGCCCGCTAGCTGATTCCAGGGGGAAATCCTTCATCTCCTGCAGTCGTGTCACTGCATCCACATGCATGAGTGCCCTGCTGCTAGTGCTGGTAATGCCATGCCACTGCTAGAACCCAGGAACCAAGTTTCTAGAGGGAGGCGATGATATCCAGGTCATGATGGCACAGGTCCTTGTAGTGCTGATGCACAGAGGCACAATGAGACATGATTCACCACTCCCTTTGGATATCACTGTGAGATGCATGGTGCAGCAGGGATTTGAGGGGTTGGGCTGAGGAAAGCAAGAAGGACATGTTATTGAGACAGACTGTTTAATGTTGCAGTGTGTGCTAGCTGCTCAGCTGACATGGCAGCAAACACAGCCTCTCCTCTCTGCTTGTTGATTTGTTTCTGCATTTGGCATCTTCCCCTTCAAGACTGATTTTCTAAAAATCAGATATAAATATATGTATCTAATTTTATTAATGTATTTTGAATTCTATTTTTTAATTGAGCAGTGGAGACCGGCTGTCTCTTGCCAGCTCTTGCTATGCTGTGCATTTTGGGTGAGAGACATGCACATAAAGGGTCCTGAACAAATAGTAGCATTCTGTTGCGCTCAGTGTGCATCTGTAACTCATTTTCAGCTCATTCTAAGGCTTGAACTAATGAGTGTGCTGAGGATGCTCAGAGCAAAAATAAAACAAAATTCAGAAAGTTGGTGAAACTCTGTTTTCCTTGGCAACAGGAAGGAGCATGAACTGCCACAGAGAGGTGCCTAGCAAGCAAGGGAACCATCCTCCCCTCGCTGGCAGACAGGCATGAGCAGGCAAGTGCCCGGGAAAACTGAGACCCACTTGTGGGAGTGGGACCAGTAGGTGGGAAAACCCCACCTCAGCTCGGTGCCAGAGGAGTGTGCTGCCAGCTATGTGTTACTTGTCGTGTGGGGACGTGCTGCCCCTGGGCTCCGTTTCCCACTCTGTTCAGCTGATAACGGAAATGTTTTCTAATGCATTATTTCAATTAATGTACAACTAATACAGACAGTAGCACTGATTTCTTAAATTTAGTAATGCTACCAGGTGAACAACTCTTAACATAGATGGGAATCTGTACTGCAGAAACAACGGCAAATATGGAATGTAATAATCAAATTAACAATAACAACTCTTGTGTGAGGACATCATAACCTGTAATCACAATGCTGATTTGAAGTGCATCTATGAAGTGAGGGAGAGGTAAATAAATTACCAAAAGTCACACAGCATCAGGAGCCCTGAATCTGAGTTACTATTCACTCAGTCACCTCTTTCAAAGCCCATTTTAAATTTTTTCTTGTTTGCTTTCACCCTCAAAAAGCATCTTACTGAAATCAGGGGCTGTCTAGGACATGCAGGTGTTGAAAGGAGGTCTGGCTGCCTTGAGCTTGCAAGGTCAATATAGAGACTGCGATCAGCAGAATTGTTTTAAAAATAAACTTTGCTCCTTGCTTCCCCCTGCCCTCCATTACTACTTTTCTGTCTCTACTGTCAGTGCTGCTTCCACTCACTCTTTACAAAAGAGTAAGTTCAACAGGCACTGATGAATAGAAATAGGATTACAGAGGGAAAACCTGGAGTATCTCACAGGGAACTTTGGGCTAAGATGATGTTTCATTATCAAAAATAAAAGCTGCCCAAGGGTAATGAGGGGAAGGGAGAAAAGCCAAGAAAGAAAGTTCTGAAAAACAAACTCTAATTCAGGAGCCCTGGGCATTAAACTGAGCTGCAATGAACGTTTTTTTCTCCAGAATAAAAGGTGATAACCAGGTTTTTGTGGAAGAAGCTTTCCCAGACTCATGTTGCTTGCTTTTCTGCCATGATTGTCATGTGCTTATTTTATACTGTCCTTTGGTCAGTGCTGTTTCAAGTCATTCCTCTACCAACCGGCTGGGCTGAACTCCCAGGATGCCCCCACCAAGACAAAAAAGACAAGGGAGCCCTTTTACAGGGACAGACTTCCAGAAGCTCTACTCCGAACTCCTTGGTTCCAACTTCTTTTTGGTGTCCTCATTGTTTTTGGTGCTCCCAACTTAACCTGACTGGAACTATCTTGCTCTTTATCTGTTCTAGATCATTACCAGAAACAAGGATAAGCAGCCAGAGCCTTAGTAAAGAGTGTGTGGCAGTAACAAACTGTTTTCAGCAGGGCAGGCAATAGCAGCTTCCAGACTGTGGGCTGTCTTAGTATTTGCAATGTGTAAAATGGGTGCTTTAAGTCATAACGGCCATTTGGAGATGACACTCTTCTCTGATAAATTATTGTTTATATTATTAGGTCTTATAACTTTTGCCCTCGTCTTATTTAGCAAAATTAATTCACAGCCCTCTGCTGTTTTTGAGTTATTGGCATCACTGAACAGTGCAAGAGCAGTGGAAATGTCAGGGTACCTTTTTTCTTTTTTAGAATCACAGCTGTATTTTTCTTTTTTCATGATGCATTTTGCTTCAGTGTAGTATTTTCAAACTATGAGCTACCAAGTAGGTAAGGGATCAAAAAGCTATTGAAAAATGAAAATCTTTAATGAAAAAATACAAAGCAGAATGTGGAGGAAACGGATGATGGAACAAACAATGATATTTTCAAGGATAAGCAATGGTGATTGCACTTCTCAGCAGTGGTTCAATCAAACTGATAACGATCAGACATGTGTCTGATCAGATGCAGGTCGTTGTGGGAGCTTGCAATGAGTTAGAGCCACTCAGATTCCCTGCCAGTCCACATCGCTGGAACATCCCCTTCTACTCGGAATAGCCGTGGGTGGAAGCTGCTGGGCTGTGCTGGTCAAGGTCAAGCACCTCAGAAATTGCCAACTCCTATGTTGCTGTCTGAGGCTGAGCATGGAGACTCACTGGTGGGTGGTGGTAGCCGAGGGTTTGATATCAGGGGAATAAATCCACATTTGGGGCTGCTGTCTATCGCTATGGAAGGTCAGGTCCAGGCCATGGGTCAGACAGGTTTTACTAGCCTTCACTTATTTTAAAAAAAATTAATAAAAAAACCATGTGGTTTTATGATTGAGTTACCTCAATGTGGAGGAGGGTTTTTTAAGTGTTCAGAGTAGGGGCAGGCTGGTAACCAAGCAAGGTTTAAATCTTACAAGGCTATATTTCTCTACTCTCCAAACTAATGAAAGCATTTCTTTGGGAGGAGAACTTTCTTGCACTCGCAAACAAGTGTTGCAAGAGAATATTTAAAACATTGCTGTCGGTGCCTTCTAGCACTAAACCTAATTAAGTTTCTTTCATGTCTTGGAGGACTGCACATGCTTGCTTTCAGGAGGATGGCAAAGCGCCGGCACTGCCAGGAGATCTGTGTCAATGTGTGAGGTACCACTGCAGTAAAAAGTAAATGACAGTCAGAAACTGGTAGCTGGTGCTTATAATATAGACCCAAGAAGCTAAGATTGACATTTGCTGGCAGCAGGTTTGTTGTGGTTAAATATCTTTTTTCTTTAGCCAAGGAAACATACTCACACAAAAATTACTTGATCTGTGGCAGAAGAATAGGATTAGCATCAGGAAGGGGTGTCTGGTGGCAGGCCTCCATGGTACGAGCCTCCATCCCTGAATGGGATTCATTCTTCCCCAGCTGAGCTGGTGGGAAGTTCTTGCTCTTACAGGAAAGTGCTGAGACCGCTGCAGTGGTGTTGTTTTTGCTCTTATGTTATGCCCTTTTGCAGGGGTCAAGAGTTCTTCCATAAAACTCACTCCAGGCTATAGGTCCTAGCATAAGTAGCCTATGTTGTCTGTCCTCCCGGAAGGGATTTTATAGATAGGGTGCTGGAGCCCTCGTGAAATGCTTGTCAACCCAGCACTGTTTGCTTATTCCAGGTTCACTGGAAGGAGACCTCACTTCACTCTTCAGCATGTCGTGGCAATTTTTTTCACACATTTCTCTATCTTTTTTCCATAGCCATCTCTCAGTGAGATCTCTTCACCACTGCCAACCAGCTCTTCCAGGCTGTGCAGTCTGGCACAGAAAGAGACAAAGCCAGACTGAGTCATTTACAAAAACAAGGCGCCGCCCATTATTTTAGCACGCTGGAGTGGACTACTGCTGGGAGATCTCGAGTGCCAAACAATAAATGAATCCTCTCCGGTTAATCGTCACCCCTGCCAATGAGACGGAGGTTGGTCACTCTTGCAATAAAGGACAAAAGTCTTTTCTTCTGCTCTTTGTTGCCTGTAACAAAGCTGGTTGGATGCAGCTGGGATCAGGCCCACAGCTGATGCCCCTCTCCCCCGCCCCTGGGCCATTCCTTTCAGCTCAGCTGGGGTAGCCTGGACAATAGGGAAGCTGTGTTTGCTGCATCTCGGGATGTTAGGTCTATAGTTTGGACAGCCCAAGAATATGCGTGTATTCTCCCCATTGATGTTCAGGGGCTTGATACCTCTTTGTTTGGTTTGCTTTATTGAAAGGTAAAACGGAAGAAGGGATAATGCCCCTGCTTAGAAATATAGATGCACTGTGACATAAAAGGGACGAGAAAGGAACATTTCAGACATGAGACCTGAATCCACACTCTTTGCAGGGAGGGCGGTACAGGAGGGGAGCTGTTATACCAGCTGCGCTGCCCCACTGCAAGATTTCCTCAGGCAGGATCCTGTCCACAAAGCAAAGCCTGGTCCACGTTCAGATAACAGGCTGCCCCAGTGTAAGATGTCAAGATAATCTGCCAGTTCCTCCTGGCCTCTGGCAGGTAGCTCTCCATGCAAGAGTGAACAGGCAGGTCTGACTCAGCTGCAAGCAGACAAGCCATCAGAAAATGATGATCAGAAAATAGTGCTTTCTGTTTTCCGGTGTTGGAACTTTGCTTCCCCAATGTGTTTGAGGTAGGTGCATTAAAAGTACAGGATAATTTTTTCCACTCTCTGTTTCTGTATTTTTGTGGTTACCTTTCTCCCAGCTTGGGAGCCAGCAGGCAGATCCTAGCATGTCCATTTTCTACCCACTTATGCCTCAGCAAGACATAGAGCTAGCTGTGCATGCTATGTTTGTCTCATCAGGACCTAACCTTGTTACCTGCTTCCCCACATTTTGACCTGCTGGGCCTTATAGGAAATCACCGCACAGTATCCTCATTTCCATAAAGCATACTGCTACCAAGAGCATCCCAGCATCTACCTACCTTTCCCACAGTTTATCATATGTGGTGGCTAAATTTCATTTATTCTGCTTATCAATCTAAGAAGCTGTCTGTGTTCACATCTGCACTGAACACCGAAGGGACGATGCCCAGTGCTGTGGGTTAAATAAAAATATGCCCTTTTCCAGATCATACCCAAGGATCTGGAGAGAGGTCAAAACTGCAGTGGTCTCCTCCCCTCTTCTCCCTGCTGCTGAATAACTGTTTTCATACCTTCAGTGCAAAGAGTAGCAGAGGCTGATAAGCATCTTTAAAGAGATCATTTAAGTTGTATTTACCTATGCACGCAAATAGAACTTGGGACAACACAGGCAACATCACGTTCTCTAGCATCTAATGTTAAAGATATGAATGGCTCTTAGCCCATTTACTGTTTTGGAATAATTTGTTTCCTGATTTTTCAGGTGTTATGGAATTATTGATAGTTATTGTGTTCTAGCTGCATATCAATGCTTGTACTCCCTCCGCAAAAGATGCTAACCTAGAAGCCTGTGGAAATCAAATACATATTCAGGACTCAAAACAATTCTTGCCTGATGTATTCAAACACAGCAGCAGAATTTCATCACCTACCTCACCACCAAATTCTTTTCAGATCTTATCTTTTCCAGTCATAAGCTAAAAAAGATGCATGATACAATATCCTACCAGTGCTGCAGGGGATGTGACTCCATAGGTAATTTGTGAGATAGATGTTGGGAGTGTCCCTAACTAAAATTGTTTGAGGATAAAATTATTGAGCACAGTGCTGAAATGGTGGATCACCCACTGGCCTGGTCTAGGATTTCCAGAGGGCTACTAGGATCTAGGTGCCAAAATACTACTGAATATCAATTAAAATTGTGTTTCTAATTCAATTCCCTGAAACCCAACTAATCCTTCCCAAAATATTTCTTTCAGCTTCTGGATGGTAATTACATTAAAAATCCTATAGACTTTGATCATAACAGACAATATTGCTATAGCAACACAAGGATGAAACACTAATAACTGGGCTGACTGGACAGACTGAAAAATTCAGTGGCATCCCTGATGTACAAAGGGTAACTGGATCCAGAGGAAAGTCTCGTGTATCTGTGCCTAACCAGCTCACACTGCATGGATGCTCAGGTTGAGAGCAGAAAAAGGAACATGTCAAGCCACAGGCAGTTTTTTTCACCTAGAGGGATTCTTTTATGGTTCTGCTCTGAGGGTCCTGAGAGTGGCAAGTGAGGAGGGGAGGTTTGGAGATAAGGTTTGTGGCTGTAATCTCAGTTTTCATTGAAGCACTGGACATGCAATTATTTTGAGAACCAACCTCTTCTTAGTGTGCAGTCTCTCATTGTCTGAATAATGTTAGTTCTCCCCTAGTCTTTCACTGAATTCACAAATAACTGAGACTGAAAACTGAAAACCATTCAAAGTTTCACCAGAATCCAGGGAAGAAAGAGTTAGTCCATGGAAGTATTAGAAGAAAGGAAAATGTTTTCTGTATAGGAAAAAAATTTGTGTTGGGTTTCATGGCGAGCTCTATTAAGTGCCACATTTAAAAGGTTCATTTTTGGGGGGTTCAATGGAACATTTTTTCAGATTCAAGGTGTTCCCGTGGCTCAGCTCCTTACCTATGTGTTGTCCCCTGTTTGTTTGCCAGCCACATGGCAAGTGTTTTTTGAGCTCTTTATCCTGTTTAGCTTCCAAGTGAGATCACAGCAGCATGTAATTAATACAATGGTATCATTCTTTATTAGAATTCTATACATGTATAAACAATTCACCATGATTGATTATAACATAGTGCTTGATAGTTTTTTATTGCAACTTTAAACTTTATTCAAAAGACACTTTTGAAAGGGAGAAAGATTACAACTACTGTCTATGGCATCATCTGGTAACACTTTATTACTAGTGGTTTATATACAATTCTTCACAGAAAGTTATTAAAGAATAAATTGCTCTTTAATAGGAAGTTATTAAGCGATTCAAAATAGAATCTTAATGGGAGATTTTTGAAAATTAATATTCCAAATAAATGTTTTAACTATATACTATATATATGCTACTGCACCTTTTTATTTTGGAGCCAACATTTTTGAAGTTTAGTCTCTATTAAACCATTTAATTGCTTGTTTACTATCTCAGTGGCATGTGAAATAGCATGATCTTTCTCAAGTGCAATAATACATCAACAATGATCAAAGCCCACATATGCTGATACTATCTCAGCATCAATTTTTTGTGTCCATGCTGAAATGGCAGGAGAGCATATCTTCACACTGCCTTCCCAGCTCATTTGTCTTTCTTTCTTACAAAAAATTTCTGTCTTGAATAGCAGCTGTTCACGGGCTTGGCCCTGTTAAGCAACATGTGAAACATTGCAGGATAGGGACCATTGCTCTTACTTCCTCAGGGATGCTCTACTGTCTTTACCATTTCCCTTCAGCTTTGTAAGGCTTTGGAGAAACCACCTGGCTCAACTTCATGGGCTCAGGTGCTGCTGGCAGCAGAGCCACTGCTGAGTGGAATAAGGCACAGTCCAACTACCCACTTAGTACCCAGCTTCATAAAGGGCATTGCAGTCCACAGAGCCACAGGCACTGCTGATATGCATATCCACAGGTGATCTAGGCAGGCAAACAACTGATAACAAATCGAAGAGACAGAATAAAAAAGTGTCATTTGCAGATGCAAGTGATGGGAGACAATATCCACATGGCAGTTTAGATGCTAGCCCGACGCTTCTGGAAGAATCAGGTACATGATTGTGAACATGGTATGTCATTTTTAATGCGAACTGTTCATCTAGGAGCAGTCATCATAGATTAGATCACTAATGATATAATGTGAGTCTTTCTATTGTATCCTTAGAGTGCCAAGAGACTCCTACATGCTATTACAATACACACACACACACAAAAAGTATTCTTGATGTTGCAGTACAACACTATGGTAACCCACAGGACTCAGAGTCAAAGCTCCCAGATGGCAAGAGATATCATGTAGGGGTCAGGTATATTCCTGGAAAGGGCACTAGGTTCAAGCCAGGTGTCACCTCAGCCAGCTCCTTGGAAGAACCTGTTTGTGCGTGTGACATGCCCAGTCTCCTTCTGGCCTGGAGGATGCAAGTCCTGAGTGCTTTCCAAAGCATGTGGGACTCCTGAGCATCAGCACAGCCTGGTGAGGCAGCCCATGGGCATGGCTGCAGGCACTCCACAGGCACCAGCCAAGAACAAAAACGATGCCATTAGCAGGCATTGCAGTTTACCTTACCGCTATACATTCTGTAATCCATAAAGACTTTGGGAAGAAACGCATTGAGTTATGATAGTAGAGGACTGGAGACTAACAAATATTTTACTTGTTTTCAAAAAGGGCTCACTGTACTAATTGCAGCTGACAGTATTCCTGACATCCACACAAATATTCAGTCTCTTCTCAGATTTTTAGGGCCACAAGAATGATCAGAGGGATGGAACACCTTTCTTATGAGGAAAGGCTGAAAGAGCTGGGGTTGTTGAGCCTGGAGAAGAGAACGCTGCGGAGAGACCTTATTGCAGCCTTTCAGTACTTAAAGGGGGCTTATAAGAAAGATGGGGACAGACTTTTTAGCAGGGCCAGTAGCCATAGGACAATGGGTAATGGTTTTAAACTAAAAGAGGGTTGATTCAGACTAGACATAAGGAAGAAATTTTTTACAATGAGGGTAGTGAAACACTGGAACGGGTTGCTCAGAGAGGTGGTAGATGCCCCATCCTTGGACACATTCAAGGACAGGCTGGATGGGGCTCTGAGCAACCTGATCTGGTTGTAGCTATCCCTGCTCATTGCAGGGGCATGGACTAGATGACCTTTAAAAGTCCCTTCCATCCCAAAGCATTCTATGATTCTATGATTTTGATATGCTTTGGCCTCAGCTGCATCATATTTTAATGATCCAAAGTTTTAAGGAAACAAAAAATAACATACCTTAATAGTAGAGAGAGTTATCTTAGCACATGTGAAGAGGATGGGCAGGTAGTGTGTTAAGTTTAGTCTCTAAAGAAAGAAAGTTTCTTTCTTTACCTGTTTAGAATGAATGAATCTAGAATTTCTAGACTCGGTTACACGTAACACTAAAAAATAGTCCACAAACACTGCAGCACGGCAGAAAATACAAATATTTAGGTGAGAACTTTGTGCAAAGACACTTAAAAATGGACATTTCCCCTCCCAGTTTTACTCATGGAAACTGAGTACCTGGAAACATGGAAATTTTATTCATGGCGCTCAGTGACACAGGATGTTTGAACTGAGTATGATGTGCTTGATCAGGTTGAACAACATTTTTCATCAGAACTGTATTTCTAGAGACATCACAGGCAGCAGCTTCTAGGGCAAGATGTGTATTGACTGACTGATAGTGAATATAACAGATCTTGGAACAGCAA
Source organism: Nipponia nippon (assembly GCF_047370975.1). Lineage (NCBI taxonomy): Eukaryota > Metazoa > Chordata > Aves > Pelecaniformes > Threskiornithidae > Nipponia > Nipponia nippon. The sequence continues at coordinate 12,814,490 of NW_028262332.1, read as the reverse complement.
CAATCAACCATCTTGCATGGTACATGCACTTGCATTTCTGACCTGAGATCAAAAACTAATGCAGTAGTGGATGGTTGTATGAAGAACATAGCTCAGATATGGTCTGATCGGGGGGGGATTTTGGAAGCCACCCTTTGTCAGAGGTACTCCATCCAGCAGGGCAGAGAAGCCCAAGGCTGCTTTCTTACCAACAACATTGCAATATTAATATGAGCAATTTCATCAGATGTTGAGAACTTAATGGCCAGATCATACAGCAAGTCAGAACATCCATTTTGAGGCATGAGTCTGATGCCTCCAAGATGAGTTATCCTGGAGATGTGCTGTTTTCTGATGTTTGAACAAGAGCCAGGCTTACCTGTATTTACTTTGATGTGTTAGAGCTTTGATACCCATATCAACATGAAATCAAATTACAAGAAAAACTGAGATTCATATCAGCTTATTATGGCAGCTATTCATAAAAATCTCTGATAGAAAGAAGCGCATATCACAGAATCATAGAATCATTAAGGTTGGAAAAGACCCTTAAGATCATCGAGTCCAACCGTTAACCTATCACTGCCAAGCCCACCACTAAACCATGTCCTCAAGCACCACATCTACCCATCTTTTAAATACCTCCAGGGATGGAGACTCAACCACTTCCCTGGGCAGCCTGTTCCAATGCCTGACTACCCTTTCGGTGAAGAAGTTTTTCCTAATATCCAACCTAAACTTCCCCTGGTGCAGCTTGAGGCCATTTCCTCTCGTCCTGTCGCTTGTTACTAGGGAGAAGAGACTGACCCATCTTAGAAGCCCAAGCCAGTGGACAAAGGTCTGATGCAAAAATTGAGTTGTTAATGACAAAACCCCAAGCACTACCATACTTGGGAGTAGGAATGATAGAAATTATGACACTTGTGAATCCCTGTTCCAGACCAGACTGATGGTCTGGGAGTTGCCATCTCCTTTACTTGCCACCACAGATGACACCGTGAATCTTTTTAATCAAGAGGCAAGAAATGTTAGTTGGTTTCCTTACAGAGCATCAACAACATGGATTGTGAGCCTGGGACCTGTTCAATTATGGCTGCTGGTTCCTTAGAGAAGGACAAGATCTCTGGTACAGATTTACTTCCCGAGTGTAGGTATGCTGAGGGAGCACCCAAGTCCAAACCCTTTGGTTTCTTCATGATACTGAGAAGAGGCAAGAGCTACTGTCTGAAATTACCTGCAAAAAGTATTTGTCTGAATTTGAGTTTTCCAGCATCAGTAAGGATGACAGAGCTGTTGTTAGGTCAGGAACTGCTGAACTGCAGGCTGCAAGTGAGCAGAAGAGCAGGTCAGTAATACCTCCTTCTCCCAGGAGACACATGAAAGGAAAGCTAAAGAACAGTGTGAGAGGGAAGGGGAAAGAGCCATTGAAGAAGGACAAAGGATGTTTGCAGGCTGAAAAGGGTGATACCAAAAGTCACCATGTGAAAGGGAGCTAGTTCAGTCCAGCAGTGGTGTCTCTAGTACCAGCTTGGCTCTCCAAATTTTGTTTTCCATGTTGAACAAAACCTTCCCTACAAATTCACCCATCATTTTTCCTCCTGTGGTTACTTCAGTAAGTGGGTCTTGACTGGAGGCACCATGCTTGCTAGAGATGGAGCCTGCTTGCTTTCTTATTCTTGCATCAGGAAGGAAAGGACTTGCCCTGAATTCTTCCAAGCTAGTTATCTGGAGAATGAACTCACACAAAAGCCAAGCTATGCAAGAACAGGAATGTAACAATGATTTTTACTTTGCGGGGTCAAAGTGCTGGAGAGAAAGCTGCCCTGTGGAACACAGTCCTGCCTTCCATTAGCACCCGTAGAATCGACCACAGGGTCATTGAAGGCATTTTGCATAACTGGAGAGCAAGATTTTCCTTTTGCTGGCCACAGTGTTTGTACAAGAAAGACCTGCATGTCTGATTGGGAAGAAAAGAATATTTGTACCTCATATATTGGAGAAATTGTTCAAGAACAATCCTTGTGAAAAATCTTGCTCTGAAATGCTGCCAAGAGCCGTTGCTGTGTTGTCATCTGCCATGTCAGTGCCAGTCTGTGAGCAACAGCTTCTTGCCATATAGCATGTAACTTGGGCATCTGACAAAAATAGTAGGAAGTTTTTCTTCCAGAGGGATGCAGTGGATTCTGTTGTTAATGCTGCCAGCCTTTCCTCCACCACAGGTGTTTTCTCGTATATGCTGCCTAACCGTGGAAATGCTGGTTTCGTGATGTCCTACAGGTGGAGCACATGGGGCACTTTTTCCAAGTATGCCTCACCTGGAAAACCGTTTCACACTGTATGAACATACGCATACACTGTGCATCTATTTTATCTCACTCATCTTTTTGTTGATTGCGTTGCGTATCCTAGATTCATAATCAACTGTATTCTGCATCGTTCAAAGCCAGGTTCTTCTCAGCATACTGCTGTCAGATGGGATGCGCTAGTAAACTCTGCACAGCTCAGTGACAATGGTCATCACTTAACATAACCTTGTGCTTTCCTTCATGGTTCATTTTTCATGCTGTTAGCAGTCATAACCAGTCTGAAAGGTAAATGATGTGAAGACTCAAGTATAGAGGGGAAGATTGTTTGATTCTCCTGCAGAATTGGGAAAGAAACACCACAAACTCCTTTTGATTTTCACATATATAAGACATTGTTCATGTCACAGCCCTGCCAGGCTCAGAAAGATAAAACATGCTGTTTTCTTTTTAAACTGGTGCTTCCATTCTTTTCCCCCTAGCCACCCATACAGTCCTTACATATAAACTTGTTTTCAACAAAAGAATATTTTTAATTCATTAAACATTTCCCTGCCCTTTCTATCTGATTGGAATAACCATCTATGCTCTTTGGCAGCCTTTCTGAAAATAAATGCTGTTCCCTGAATCGTAGTGCCTGTAAATGCCTTCTCTGACGGGAGTCCATCATGCGATGAGCAGACAAGACTTCTCTGAACATTGCTGCAGGACTTAACTCCTTATAGAGTCTTAAGGAGAATGTACTAAAGGTATTTTTCTCTCTATACCTAATATACAATGGCACTCTAAATACTTGCGTGCTAGTCTCAGATTGTTGTGTAGTGTATTATTAGATGGGTTGTTCATAGCTCCTATTTTTAAGGCCCATTTTAGGGTGCTGTCCTGTTTGCCTGGGGCTCTGTGACTCCGCTCTGCTCCTCTCCTGGTCCTGAGCTGGCTTTGACTCCCACAAGCAGAAGCCCAGGCAGGGCACAGGGAGGGCAGTCCCCACCCTGCGCTCAGCTCCCACTGCGTGTGGGTGTCACTGTCTAAACCACCCGGAACCACGCGCCTGGCGCCACGGGAAAGCCCGGGTACAAATGCCACCGGGGCATTGCGTTAGAGACTGTCATTGCGGTATCAGTGTGTCACTAGCAGGGCCTCAATAGCCAAATGGATAAGGAAGAGCTGCTTCTTACTATTTAGTGGGAAGCTAGATACTAGCTCTAGCCTCCATTCTGCCCCAGATAAGGATCTAGGTCCGACCTTGATTTGGCAAAATAAGAGATGGATATCTTTTATTTTGGGGGAAATAAGGTGTAAGAAATCCTCAAAGTGAAGCAAGAAGACTGCTTTTTATATGGCTGCAAGGCAGAAAAGAGAGGAAAATCAGGGCAGGTACCTGGAACAGACCATAGTTTTGCAAGAGCAGTTTTGGCGGAAAATTGGTCTTATTCAGATAATTTTATTTCAGAAATGATAAAATAATGATTACATAGAAATTTCATGTTGGGTAAACTTTTTATTTCATTTTCATTTATATTAAAATATTAATGTTACCATTGTATTTTCATTAGTTAAAGTGTTAATCACTCATATATACATTTATCTCAAAACTAACCATTTAAGGCTTTTTTCCCAAGCTTTAGAAAGTTAGCTTTTCATTCCAGTCTGTCAGATTTTTCACTAGAATAAAAAATCCATTTTCCTCCAGTGTTATAAGGTAAAGTTTGGCAAAGCAAAATAATGATGATTGACAAAATATTATTCCATTGCTTTGATTAAACCTGTTCATTTTTATCTACTTAGTCTGCGGAGGATTGTTTTTCTTCCTGTGGTGTAATTGTTGCTTTTGGTGCAGAAACACAAATATTCCAGACTTGCAGATACCAGCTCCAGCTTTCAGAAACTCCTATCTGACAGCTAATTGAAGCATTGCTTTGTTAGTAGTACTAGCAGGAGCAGCACAGTCTTCCTTACCCCTGTGGAATGGTTCCTTTTGGAGCAGATAAGTAGAATAATGTAAGGAAAAGAAGTATCCAGTAAAAGCAAGGACTGGCGAATCTGGACAGGTTTGTCACAGGGCATAACAGTTCTGAACTGTTAAGTCCTGGCTGGCTGGAAGTGGGTTTTGATGGCCTGGTTCTTCAGTGTGCCCCTTCAAACATCTGAATGCAGCTGCGTGTTTTGAGCAGATTAGAAAAGAAAAAGGTACAGCGTTCTTTAATGGAAGCTGAAAATTGCTGAAAGTGGTAATAGTTTTGGTGTGCAAGTTTGAATAATAGTTTGAACATGTGAATTAAGGTCCAGAAATTTACTGTGATTCCCTTAGGGGCATGTCTTTGCAGCAGCTCTATGTAGAGATAAGCAAGGTACCATGCGAATGAATTCGTGCTTTTTGTAGGTACAGTAATTTGGGCTAATTAGGGCGGGCTCAGCACCACCCTGGTGCAGAACAGAAAGCTGTACAGAAATTCAAAGGAACTAAGCTGTCAACTTCAGAGTTCCTCATCCAAAAGCCCTCACTCGCAATCACCCATGGAAAAAAGCTACTTGCACAGGCAGGCCATCCTGAAAGCATCCAGATCCATGAAAAAATATTTCAGTTCTGAAGAAGGTGAGATGTTTAAAGCGTCCTGCCAAAACTCCCTGGTGATGCTTGCAGGGTATGTAGGCTGCTGACAAGCCCGACAGCGGGAGAACTGCTGCCCGGTGGACAACCGAGAGCCTTGCGAACCCTGGGTTGGCTGTCTTGTCGCAATGGAGGCAGAGAGAAACGCAGTTCACTTCTCATCTGTTCTGCCCAGCACCCAAGCCCAGCAGTGCTTGGCCGTGCTTCCAGCAGTACCTGAAAGATGAAAGGCTAAGATCTGCCCTTGGTTACGACACTTTCCTCCAACCCAGCCCAGCACAGACATCAGTAATGCCCCCTGGGGCTGCCTGAATCATCGCTGCAGCACCAGTATCTGACACTTTGCTTTGCAAAGCATTCACTGTTTAATGCCTGTCTCTGCTCCAGTTCCCACTTTGTTGAAATGACGAAACCCTGAACAACATCAGCCTGACACGGCTCCTTTCTCCTGGAGAGGATTCATTTGCTGTATTGCCAAAGTTGCCAGGTATGTGGAAGGGGAAGGGCTAGGGCTGTGCTCACATGCTCCGAAAGCAGTTGAGAAACCTGAAAACACAGCACAATCTGATGTAAACAAACAAGTTCTGCATATTCTCCTCTCCCAAATATTCAGAAGTCTTAAAAGAATTGGGCGTGTAATTGAAAGTAGCCAAAGGCAGCGTTATCCTGTGCTACCAGCACTTACGCAGCCGATCACCCAAAGTTTCACTTGGCAGGTTGACAGGGTTATGCATTTTCACATGGGTGAACAGTTCTCTAACAAAGCATTGCAGCCCGAACAACACAAAAAACCACATCGTCTTGTTCCACTGATTCTTATTTCAACAGGCTGGAAGAGAAATTTTCATTCTTTCTTTGCTGTCAAGCCCCTTGCCTGATATAACAGCTTTCCAGCACCAGAAGCCTATTTTCTTTTACCTCTTGAACCTCGCTTACATTTTCTTTGAGAGGCAATAGGAGTGATCTTTCCTGTGTAAAGTCCCTTCTGCTCTTTTCTGTGTTCTCCATAAGCACTTTTGAAGACATCGTTCTTGATGTCATGGGTTCCCACTGTCAGGAAGGGATCCTGAACCAGCAGCACTTTGGAGTTTGGAAGGCACTTAATCAGAAAATTTGGCACTTGAAGGGGATGCAATGGTTCTGAGAAACGAGGAGCATTTCCCTGTAAACCAAAGCACTCTCAGAGCTACTGCTCCAGGGAACGGTGCTGGCGCTGGTGCCAGAATACCAGGTCGGCTTCCTTGCATGCTAAGACCTGCACTTTCTTCTCTTATGGGCCACAGAAGAAAATCATTCCGTGAAAGGAAAACTCAGTAGGCAACACATTACTGAACAAACCAATGAAGAAGGAATTAAGATGAGCCTCTTGTAGTTCTGCATTTGAGGGAACAGAGAAACTTGTTCCTTCTACCATGGAAATTCAATACCTCTCTCAAAAAATAGTGATTTTCCCATCTTTTGAGAAAAAATTCTCACTTCTGATGACTTTGTTCCAGACTAAAAAGAATATTTTTTTACTGAAATATGACAGGATAAACAGAAAATCCCATAATATGGGCAGAAACTACACAATACTGAAATCTGACACTTTTTTCCACCAGTATCACCATTTTAATTCATATATCTGCTATTTCCTTCCTACTCTGTGTAACTTACTTAGAAATACATGAAAGTAGAAGAGTGGGTGAATGTCCTGAGAGCTCCATCCTAGAGAAACCATTTGAGGTGCTGAGCTCAGACAGAAAGAGTAATTCTCCTGGCTAAATTTATAATGAGCAACATTTAAAAAAAAAAAAAAAAGGCTCTTCACACAGTTGATTTCTGTTATTTAGGGGGAAAAAAGCACTTTTCTCAATCGTTGCTCTTGTGAGAGACAGAACAGTCCACCTACAATACAAATCATATCATTTACCGAAATCACAAATGAGTGCATTTCTGGTTCCTTCTGCGGCAAGCTTTGACGTCGAGTGGCATTCCCAGCATGGAGACAAATTTATTTATTCATTAATTTAATATATTCAATAAACCAACCAGCACACAGACTTATTCTTTACAAGTAATTAGAATGTATTACAAGCATACAAATGTGCCTAAGATTGAGAACTTGGGTTATAATCTAATGAAAATATTGTCGCTGAATTAATTTCCTATGTGGTGCCAGAGCCATGGAATAAAAAGTATATTGAAAGTCTTCAGAGACCTACTGTCAACAGCCTAGCACTACCTCTATTTTAAGCTGAAAAAGATTAGATTTCAAAAGCCTGTTCTTTTTCATGCATGTTCTAGTTGTCTTACAGGAATCTTCCGTGCTTGAAGGGCCTCACAAAAGTCTTGGAGAGTGAGAAAGTGAAGAAACAGGCAATTTTCTGCTACAAATGTCATTAAAATGCATTAGTCTCACAGAAATGCAGTTCAAATGCAGACTTGCCAGGAACCTGAGGCAGTTGGTTCTCTCTGTGCCAAGTTGCAGTCTTATGAGCTGCAGATTGCATCATTGCAGCAATTGAAAATTACAGTGACTGCCTGTTCTTGGCTGCAGATGCGGTCTCTTTCTGTCAGACCTGCAGCAGCAGAGTGTGCCAGCAGCATACGGAAGGTCACTGCTGCTTCAGTGCTTCTAAAAATGATCACATTTCATACTTGCCTAGCATTTTCATTTTCTAAGCATTTTGCAAACTAACTAATGATGTATCAGTGAGAAAAGGAATATATTTAAGAATGGGACATAATTGCAACAACTCAACACATACAAAAATGTTTGGAGTGAACTGGGACACAGACACAGGCTATGCTTGCTGGTGTTCTCAGGAGAATAGTTGCAAACTGAATGAAGAAGCATTCATAGAGTACAGCTGTTGAGACTCATTCTTTGACTTGCTGTTGGAAGTTAGACAGGCAGATGAACTCCAACTGGGATATTGGTTCCAGCTTTCTGTTTCAATCAGCTGATACAGAGGGCCAAGAGAACCAAGCAGAAATGGCACCGTTTGGGCGCCCAGTTGCAGATACGGGCTGCATCACAGTGCGAAGATGCATCTCTGGTGCATCCCAGGTGCTGCCAGCCTATTAGCAACCTGCCTTCAACCACACTTCTGTTTCTTTCTACCTAGTGTACAGATCTTGGGGATTATCCCCCTTTATAGTAATGAAAAAAAAGAGATTAGGTTATCCAGGTCTTTGTGATTAATTTTTTTTTTTAGTCACATATATTTTGCCTGCTTCAGTAAGCAGCAGGTTTCCATTGCTGTGTCCTGCATGAAAGACTGTTGCCATCGGGAGTATAATTACCTGGTTCCTCCTCTCAGTCCTAAAGCAAAAGGTTTTCGCATAGCACCAAGGTGTAAAGAAAGATCAAGGGAATGCATGGGGTTCACTGGGAGCACTTCTGTGCAATGCTTATCAGCAGCTCCTTATCGACGTTAATCTGACAACACAGGTGTGAGGGAATGCCCCAGCTGGGACAGATCACCCGTAATCTGATCAGGAGTAACTCATTGTGTTCCGCTGGACACCAGTTTACTTGTTACCAGTTGAACAAAGGAACAAATTAAGCAAGCCTGATTAAGCAGTGTTGGTAACAAGGGAGGTGTGGTAGAGCGAGCTGCATGTCTTGGCTGTCTGTGGGTGTGCAGCTAATAACCATTACACAACACTCACAGACACACTCCCTTGGGGGGGAGAGGGCATGGTAATTATAGAATGGGTGTTTAGAAGGAAAAGGCATTTCATATCCCATGTTCCTCATTTTAATAATACAGACTGCTGTGTTGTGAAACACCTACCTTAGAAAAGCATTAAGTGCTGTGACCCATGGCCTCGCTGAGCCAGCGCAGCAGCGTGCACTTTCACACTGTATCTGGGGCAAGGTCCCCATCCCACCTGGTGAGCAGGGCTTGTCCCCAGAGCTGGGCTAGGGAAGTTCATGGCTAAAAGGGTCAGTATCTGACTGGAGCCAGGGTAACAAAGCAGAGGGGTGTTCTTCCCACGGCACTCCGCGAAACACCTCGTACAGAAGTGGACATCAATGCGGTGTAGAGTTTGCTCCTACACAGGCCCTGTCTCCATCACCCTCCTTGTCCTCATCCCAACTCCCACAGGGGTCCTGCACGTGCCCCCAGGCCCTGCCACCTGAGGGGAGGAGGCAGCACACTGGGCCTGCAAGAGGTGCAAGCTCCATCATCCTCCTCCCCTGGTCCTGCCTTCTGCAGGCAGCTGCCTGGGCTCTCCTCCACCCCTTGCTATTGTGCAGAGCAGCCGCTGCCGGTGAGTCTGGGCCTCTGCTGGGAGCCTGAAGGAATGCTGCTGCTCCACTGAGACCTTGCTGGATGGCAGAAGAGGTGAACGGACTATGTGCATGGTCTCTTCAGCAATTGCACAGAGCTAATGTGCATTTCTGACTGTGGGGAGGAGGCAACACAAGGTCCCTGAAGCTACTCTCTCCTCAGTCCTGTCTCAGAGGACCAGAAGGCATCCTCATTGCATGAGGGGAAAAAACTTTAGATCTCCATCATCCTGGTCACTGTCGTCTTCCTTGTGACTCCGTGTCTTTCAGCCACTACCATTACCTAGCTTCTCAACTTCATTTTCTCACCTCTGTCTCTTCACAGTTCCCCAAACAATGTCTTGAACACTGAACTGGAGCCGCAGAAGAGCTAAAAGTATTTTTTGGGAAGACCTGTATTGAGGTTGTCATAGTCCTGATACTCCAAAAGGTGGCTGATTGTTTATGCAGGAAATAATATTTCGGGTAGAAAGCTGTAAGAACTCCTTCAGTGCCCTACCCTTTTCTAGAGTAATTTGTATGGAAAAATGGCTCAGTTCTGACAAAACCACTTGAATTCTGAAAAAGCCTTTTTAGAAGTAAAATATCACAGCATATGGAAAGATTGTTTTGGAAGGGGAGGGACACATAAGCACAAGACAATGAGAAAAATCTGTGTGTCGCTGTCAGATGACCTGAGTGGTTTGAGCACTGGAGCCAGGCTTCTGGGCTCTGCTCACAGCTCCAGCCTGTCACTCTTGGTGTCAGCTATTAAATGCTTGTCATAAAAGCATTGCTCTTATCTGCTTGTCTTCCAAAATCCTTTTTCCTTCAGACATCATCTGGCTATGTCAGGGTCTAATCAAACCCTCATTATCTGCTGCTGCTAGGAATGGATCTCATATTCAGTACCAGTTAATCGGTGACTAGCTGGCACAACTGGTGAGCAGGAAGATTTCCGAGCAAGCAGATGTTGTGTTAGTCCCCTGCATAGTTCCTTGTGGACACACCATCCTAAAGGCATACAGAAATATCACTCCATTTCCTCTTTTTGGCTAAAGAAGAGAGAATGTGATGCCCTCATTAACTAAAGGTCAAAAGATTATCAGTTAATGTAAATCCATAGGGTAGAGAGGAGCAAATACTCTATCAAGAGCCAGTAAAATGTGCATTGCTCTAATTCATGTTGCGTTTTACATAATTCTCTGGTCAGTATTATTTTCTTTCCCCTGCAGTTTGGGGCACAGCTCTGGTTATGTCTAGTATCATGTCTTGCTCACCGTGTGATACTCGAAGAGCCTGTGATCTGCAGAAGCAGTGACACCGAAACCCTGGGGCTCAGTGCAGCGCACTGACAAGCTGGCAGTGATGCACAAGTCCAAGCCCAGCCACCATCATGGGAACTGTCAGACCCAAGTGAGCACCTGCGTGCCAAGGAGATGGATATGTGCAGATCATTTCTGAATTTAAGGTCTTCCACAGGTACAACTGACGGTGTGCTTTCACTTCATCCAAGTAATTCGTATTTAGTTCTCAAAGTATGAGAAAAAAAATGGTTTGAGAATGCAAACGGTGGCTGTTGCTTTGATAAATACTACAAGCCAAATTCATTAGTGGGCTTTCAAAGAGAATTGTTTTGTTTTCCCATCATAAGTAAACAAAGAAATAGCATTCTCTATCATCTCTCTCATTTCAGAATGTACCTGCTGGTTCTAGTGCTAATTACCATGTTCCTTCTGTGATGGAAAATAGCCCCACAGCATCTTAACTGCAAAATTTGGTTTTCAAGAAAGAATGGTTTTCTGAGAATGTAAAAATGTGTTTCATTCTTACTGAGTAATTGGTTTATATTTGAATATAAAAAAAATGAGAAGCAAGTATGCTATTTATTTAATAGCATTTAATGTACAATCATTTTATACAGTGGGGCCATACTCATAATGTTTCTTTTATGTTATTGAAAATATTGATAAAACACTAGATATTCATTAGGTACACCATTTCCAAGTGCATAGAAGGATGAACAAATGTGTTTTCATTATAAGAGGTAATAATAATTAAGAGTGACAGCACCTTATCCTCAGGATCTGCCTCCCAGCAGCAGTTTGGCTGATAAAAAAACAGAAGTTAAGATAAGGCAGCAATTATTAAGACAAATCTTTTGAAGGGCTGTTTGAACTCCTGTGTCCAGCAGATAATCTGATTTTACAAGGTGCTCCAAGGGGGGGTAGACTGCATGGGAAGCAGTACCCAGGTGCAGGCCTTTAGCCCTTTGCACCGGCATTTTTACCTCTAGCCATTTCCCTGGTCGCTTCTTCTTTTGTTTGCTACAGCTGTGGCATATAAATCAGTCTTCATTCTGTCTCACTGACACCAAAGAGAAACACAGCACAAACAATGCAGAACACCAAGCCCCAAATGTATTAATCATCTTTTTTTTTTTTTAAATCCTTTTTTTTTTTTTCTGATCCCTTTCACCTGTCTTTTTTGGGAGATTCAGAAATGGCTATGGGCAACTCAGTAATTCTTCCTTCATAAATATTAGATGCACACAGAGCATGAATATTTGAGTAGCTAACTCTGACTTAGGTGAAACCAATTGCTAATGGCAATTCATTTTTCCTTAGTGACATTCCACCAATAACAAGCATGAGGGGGACAGGATGATGCAATTTGGAGCTGAACAGCAAAAGGGAAAGATGGTGCTGACTGGGAACAAAGATGCTTTATTGATCAGACCTTCAGGTCGAACTCAGGGCTATGTATCCTCCCTTACCTTGGAGAGAGTTTTAGCAGAGACATTCGTGCTCAGCAGTTACGGGCGTATCCTTAGGAACTAAATATTGAAAAAAAGTTTTAAACACTTATGACCTATTTTTATTATATGTCACTGAGCTATCACCTCTTGACATATTATGCCCTGCATGATGTTGCACACATGATGTGCAAACTGCAGTTGGAAAGACCAGGCGGTTCTCTGACATCCTCCACCTGGGGTGCACCACTGTGGCTTGCCATGGGAAAGGGCAGCTGAGGTTCCTTCAACCCAGCCCCCCCGTTCCCCGGTGCATTCCCTTTCTTCTCATTGACTCTTGCGGCCCTGTGCTTATAGCGCAAGTCAGATTAAACAGCTGTTCCAGGGGATGGCACTGTCATTTTGGTCCTTAATGGACTGTTTTTCAAGCCAGATGAACTCACCCTGCTACACAAGGGCTGCAAAGGACGTGCTGAAATGGTGTGACTGGCAGCCGAGGGTGGAAACGGGGCTGCCCCTTTTGATGATATCGGGTTAGCTGTAAAACTGTATGTTTTGATTTTTAATAAAAAATAGAAATTGTGACTTTATGCCTAAGGCATAGAAAAGAAATGCAGTGTCTCTGGACCTGGGGAATGGCAATGAGTAATCAGATGTGACCAGATCAAACCTCAGCTGAAGTTCATGTTCATGTTTACATGGCCCAAGAGACACCAGCATGTGTCTATCATTTTATATTGGTCTCAAATTTGCCATTAGTAGATGAATACTTTATAATCCATTGGTAATACTTATACACATTAGTCTATTTTAGCATGTGGCTCCCCTTGCACGCGTTTTGCCCCAGGAAGATCCTGTTAGATCGCTCTGAAGTCACCCCAGCCGCCACACACCGTTTTGCCAGGGTTTCTGCCACATCAGCCTGTGCCGGGGCAGTGCTGGTGGCAGTTCAGGCACAGCAGGTGCTCCAGGTTTGCACCAGGGCCTGGCAGCCATCTGTGCCGGTCTGTGCCCTACAGACGGTGCCTGGCAAGTGGCTGGGTTGGCCTGCCTGCCTGCAGCACGCATCTGCCGCCCGCAGCCCTCGCTTGGCCAGTCAGGCAGACCAGCCATCTCAGCTCCAGCGTAGGGCCCTGCTTCTCCCTCCAGATAGATCTGCTGTGGTTCGGAAATACCAAGTGCAGCTTCAGCAGGAGCCTGTACAGCAGCACATGACGAGAGGATAATTTCTGAGGCATGCAAATACAACCTGTGCCTCTTTGGACAACGGAGCTGACTCTCTGGGGCTGCTGGCTGCGCTCTTGCCGTCCATCCTGGCGAGCCTCCCTGACCGCACAGACCTGCTGACCATGCAGGGCAACCCAGGACGCTCAGGGACCTGCAGGGACGTGGTCCTTGGACAGGGCTGTAACGCTAGCTTGGTCCCTGTGTGCTGCCTGTACAGAAACAACTGGCAGCAGAGAGGACTTTCTGAGCCCAAACTCTGAGGATACTAGCACTCTGTTTTCCAGTATGAACCCTCTGTGGCAGGGACCAGCAGAGCAGCACAGTTCCTCTGCCAAGGCAGGCTGTTTGCGTTGGCTGCCTGTCCCCACGCACAGCCAGCCTGAGGAGCAGGCCCTGCTCAGGAGAGGCCCAGAGCACCAGGCGGCAGCGAGATGGACGGCCGGGCGTTCCTCATTCCCCTGCAGCTCTGCACCTCCCTTCTTGTGCTGCTTCTTCAAGTCAGCAATACTGCTGGGTTTTCACTTAAGGATAAATGGCATTGGTTAAGATAATAAAATAATAACGACATGGCCACTTTTCTCTCACTTAAGCAGAGAAAAAGTGGTTAAAAACCTTGGCCCAGCTTATCTGGCTGCCGACTTCTGGAGCTGGTTCACTTTCCACACCTGCATTTGCTCTGCTTTGCTTCCTTTTAAAGAATATCTCTTTCAGAAAATGTTCTTTTCTCACAGTGTCTGTTGAAAACCTAGCAGGTTTTGGTCAGAAATTTTCCATTTGAGACATTTTATTTCTATTAAAAAAAAAAAAACATTCTCTGGAAAACTAAGCATATGCTTTCGGTAGGTGAAAAACAACTTTTAGCTGGAAATCATAATTCTCAGCTTAAAAATAGTTTTAATGGCAAACTTTCAAGGGAGCTTATTAACAGGGTCTAACTTGCCTTACAAGGAAACTGGACCAATGGGACTGCATCTCACCCAGTGAGGATCCCATCTCTGGCTGTCGCCAGCAAGCGCTGCTCAGGGCACGGGCGCTGTGGGTGTGCCGAGTCAGCCATTCCTTGCCAGACTGCTGAGCCCTGGCAAACAGCAGGAACGTTGGAGGCTGCACCCAGAGTGCTGCTGTTAGCAGCAAATAGCCCTTACCTCTGTAAGCTTATCTGGCTCTTGGACATCTCCACAGCGGATGGTGGCAATGAATATTGAAGTCTTCCCCTGAAAAAGTTCATGCACCATCTGAAACACTGCTCATCTTCCAGACCTCTGCTACATAATGGATGAAGCAGAGGGCCAGCCAGTTGCTGTCTTCGTGGTGTAAGCTCTTTGCTGTAGTGAACAGATATTTCCCTGGTTTCTTCTATAGCTGTGCCTGTGGCCAGTGGCAGAGGAGTGGTGCACCCAGGCTTGACATGACCCCAGGTATACCCAGAATGCTACTGGGCCTATTGCAGTTGACTAGTCATAGCCATGTGCTTCAGAGTAAGCCTTCCTGGCACTGCCAGGAGCAAGAAACGCCTGCCCCACACACATCTTGGGCCTGACAGAGCTCCATCTGAGTGGCTGGTCTGGTTGCACCATCTTTAATTCCCACAGACCTCTCCTGTCCTAAACTAGTCCATGCAAAAATGGTTGAGGGCCGTGATGATGTGTAAAAGATCATCCCCATCCCTGCAGAGGAGCTCTCAACCTGCAGAGGAGCTCTCAACCTGCAGAGGCCAAAGAATAGGGTGAAAGGAGACTCTGCCATTGCCCTTGCTGTGTCTCCCCTTGGAAGAAAGGAGGGCACCCACTGAGCAGCCTGGGCTGTTCCACAGCACTAAAAATATTAATGCAGTGCTCAGCTGTCACAGTCCCCTGGTTTTCCTGCCTGAGAGAACAGTGGTGCCATGCCCAGTATACAGAGAACACGCTTCCAGTCTGCAAAAGCAAAGAAAGAACTGCACACTGAAAGAAAATCCTGCTTTGTTTACAGGTTCCTTTTATTTACAAATATACTGAAGTGTAACCTCTCTCTTTTTTTTTTCTTTTTCTGTTTTTGTTTTGTGTGTGTGTGTGTGTGTGCGCACGTGCACATAGGAAGGAGCATAATGTATGAGAAACTTATGTATCTTAGCTGCCAGGCAATGGTGGCAGGAAAAAAAAATGCAGTGAAATGAAATTTAAAAACACTAATAAATAATTTAACAATGACAAGTAATTAAATTAAAAAAAAAAATCCGATCTACATACATTATGGTGGTTTGTTACCAACACAGAGGGAAAGGAGCAGAGAATCTACGGTGAGAGGCAGATGGTTAAGTATGAGAGAGCGTAGTCATATTTTTTACAAGTTAAACAAATTGTAACAGACAACTACAAAATACTACATTTCGATAACATAAATACAGAATATATAAATATACAAGTAATACAGCCATACACAGCTAAAAAATAGGGTGTTCACTTAAAAACAGAGTTCCCAATGCAAAGTATCTGACAGTCCCTTCACAGTCACTGCTGAGCAGAAACAGGGTGTGCAGCACCAAGGGGACCCAGGCTGCATCCTTGCAGAGGGCAAATTGTTGTCAGTTTATTCAGATAGGCCTCAAATGAGCAAGACCGCGCTTAAATCCCACCAAAGCCAAAAGACTTCAGGTACCGGCCAAGAGGTAAGCAAGCGCCCAAGTACCCAAGTACCCCGTAGCCAGAGAGAACAGACATCTGAAGCCCTGGCCATGCTGCTGTGGGTGCAGCTGTTGGCTGTCCCATGCCACCAGGGTGAGGAGGGTGGGCTGGAGATGGACCTGTGCACACAGGGAGCATCTGCTGTTCAGAAATGCATGACGTGGTTTGGGCATGGGATTGTGTAAAGCACTAACCTGAGCACTTGAGACTTTGGGTACTGTGGCTCCAGCTCCCATGGCTTTGACGTGCTTCAGTAGCCTCTCTGTCCTTTCACTGTTGTGACCAAGCTCCAGGCTTGTAAGAACCCTTCCCTTCCTCCTGGATTCTGCTGTTAATTTCTAGTGACTTTTAGGGACAACCAGAATTATTATGACACAGTTCAAGGAGGCACGCTCACAAACCCCAGCAGCGTCCCTAGCAGCATCACAGAGCCGGGTTCCCTGGGGCACCTGGGGCGGTGGCTTGGGACATACTTCTGATCCTTAAGGAAACCGGAAGGGAGCCCTGAGCACAGTAGGAAGAGGTAAGTGGGTTCACATCATTCCTGGAAGGTTTGCCAGCATGAAGAACCTTCTCCATGCAATGAGGGCGCAGCGAGGTGGCTGAGTTGCTGCTGACAGAGCGGCAATGACCCCTTCAAAGGACCTGGTAATACTCATCCGACTTGTGCAGCGTGGGTCTGAAAAATCCACTCAGCAGCCATCGTGAGACTCACGTGAGTCACATCTCAGGCATGGTTAGCAGCAACTGAGCCAAGTGATCTGGATGTTTTTGATGACAAGAGTTTAAAGAAAAGGAGATCAAAATGCCTAGGATGGTGTTTCAATCTTAGTGATTGCAACCACCATGCTTTACTTACAGCAACACAATTGTCTTCCATGTCGTGACTGTGAAACACATTTACCACCGGCACCTAACTGCTTATGATACAGGGTTTAATCCATAGTGCTGTGGTAAACAGGGGGCTGAGAACAGCAGTGCACGGTAGGAATCATCCCCTCGACAGTCAGCCATGCAATGGAAACATGCTGAAGCCCAGCTGAGAGCCCAGCAGTGGGATCAAGGGCCACACTGCTCCGTAACCATTTCTGAACGCTGGGAAATCTCTATGTGCCACCATTACAGATCTGGTAACTGCACAATAAAGACCTCTGAGGAAGCTAGTACCTAGCATATTCATTCTGGTCTCACAATCATCTTTTTTAAACATTATTGAGCAAACACTGAAACCTAATCAATCATCTTTTACTTAATTGCATCTTGTCACCACTTTAGCTTAACATGTATTCCTTGCTTAGCCAAAACAACGTGATTGAAACACCGTGAAGAGCTCACTTGATGCATTTATATTAGAGAGGGGTTAATTTCCTAGGGAAAATGATCACTGTAAGGTGCATGTAATAAACTGCTGTCATGACCTCTAGCCTTCAAGCTCCCATATGTGCAATCATTGTTTGTGGTTTCCGTGGAAGTGCCAGATGCTAAGAATTTTTGGCAAGAGTTTATCAATTTGACTCAGTGTAAGATATTACTGTGATATGGCCTATTAAACATTTTACTTTCACCTGATCGGTGACATTCCCTTGACAATAGAAGAGTAAAGCAGAAATCAAAAAGGTCAGAGGTTGCTATATAATCTTTTACTGCAGGTCCCAGGTTAAAACCACAATGATCACACTCCAGTAGGGTAATTCATTCCACAAAAAAAAAGTGACATTTATTTTGCTTTAATAAACTTTGGCCTTTGCCAGATATAACGGGTCCACTGGAAATCATTGGCTATGCATTCCTTCCCTTGACCAGCAGCAACCCACAGTGGCATGGGAAATGTTACGCATGCCAGAGGGCTTGACTGTGTCGTGCACATGGCACCAGAGATGGTATAATATGTGGGAACAAACAGCTAAGGCATCATCATACAACACACCAAGGGACGAGGAGATGGTATGTACAAGCAATGAAAAGGGGGAAAAAAAAAAGGTCATCCAAAAAATCAGCAGAAGATTATGGTTACTTCAGCTATAAAATGGGATATCTGATTCTTTTCTTGGAAATGGGCTGTTTTTTCAACATCCAGCCCAGAAGCAGAGGTAGAATTGGGACAAGGCAGTTCTCCAAACTGTAGGTCACATTATAATTCTCATAAAAGTCCCTGTAAACACGAAAAATGCCATTTTGATCCTGCCAGTAATGAGGGATGAAGCAAGGTTGTGTCTATGTGTAGTCTATAAACCCGGTATGTTTGAGATGGTGAAGATCTTTTTCTATGACTTTAAAGTAGCACAGCAGAAGGGTGGGGAGGAAAACTTGATGAATCCATTGAGATCAGTGGTGACAAATGTTTATAATGTGCCATATGAAATCTGCTTGCCTTCTGCCCTGCAAGCAGTGAGGATCACCTGAGTTCTTTATAGATGTTTGCTATCATGCAGAGAGAGAGGAAATTGTTATTTATTTTGATACACAAGGAAAATGAAAAATAATTGAAAGGGATGGGTAACAAAAGAAAATTCTTCCAATTTCAAAACATATCCAGGGGCTCACAACCTTCAACTGAAAATCCACATCCCTGTCAGAAAGCGAGAGAATGGTTGCTAGTAAAAGCATATGGGTGCGATGGACCCATCTCCCTGGGCATGGCAGCCAGCAGTTTGGACTGCTGCTGTGGAGGGAGGAGATGGGAACCTGCAGGGAGGGGAGTGTCACTCTGACATCCTTGGAGAGACATCGGTCCCTTTGCTCGCGAAGGGCTGTGTGTGCGGCAGATGGCAGGTCTGCCACCACACAGCAGCAAGAAGGGTTTGCCTCGGGTCTGCGCTTTGCTCTCCTGCACTGCACACACATAGTCTTCTCCCCCAGTGCTTTCCTCGTCTCCACAGAGTGAAAAATGCATGCACTTATCTTGCAGATAAAACTTTACTTTCTCAAGAAACCTTTAACATGCTTGGTCCACGTTTCCACGCTGGGGAGGAATGTGATCTTATTTTTTCCCTTGGACCTATTATCCAGTCCTCGCCATCCACCCCTCCCGAGACACAAGGAGGATCTTTCTCTGTCAGCAAAGGGGCTGGCAGCTGTCTGTGGGGCTTCCCAGCAGGACCCCCTCTGCTGTGGCCGTGGTGCCCTGGGCACTCAGTGGAGCTGCTCTCTCCCCAGCTGCTGAGGCTGTGGGGGCCCCGCTCTGCCCCCTGCCACAACCGGAGTCCCAGAGAGTCCCGTGGTCCTGCAGAAGGTGCTAAGCCCCACGGGAGACTCTGCAGCACTGGCCTGGTACCAGTCCTCAGCCTGGAGGAGTTGGATTAACCAACACTTTGGACTTGTTTTGGGCTATTAGGGTCAATATATTAAAGGTATTTATTTAAGAAAGTACCTATCCTGCCAATCTTTCCCCATGAGCTCTATTTTGAACACACCCTATAATTACTGATATTACCCTGGCAAATTTTCCCCATGAAGTTTTCTCCACTAAGAGCCATGACCGTACTTGTCTGCCTCTCCACATTATAATTATCACCAGGCAATATTTATAACTATACTATTATTATTTATGATATTTTATGCCCTACGAAAACCTATATGACATATGCTCAAACTTCAGCATCTGAGACATTCAGACTTCAGCTGGGACATTCCCTTCAATCTGTGTATTTGTTCTTCTTACATTTGCACTAATAGGTTAGTTGGAGTATTTAATGTAAATACAGGAGTCCCGTCAGTGTGAAACCTGCAGGACTTAGGTTGGACTCCAGCTCAACATATCTAAACCTCCCATAGTGATCTTTCATACTTTTTTTCCCCCAGTTGGTGCACATTTCAGGACTTCTGGTGGTTCAAGCTAGAACTGTATATCATAGAATCTTGCTGAGGCAAGATAATTAACTAAAGGAGTGCTTAATTATTCCAGATGGACAATGGAGCATAGCACATTTATGCCTCGTGCAAAACATAAATAAACAGAACAGAATGAACAACACATGTTTGCCAGTCATGGTCTAGACTTGAAATTTGGCACTGCAATACTTACAAACAAATGTAAATGTTTTATTCTCACACTTCAAAAAAAAATTAAATAAAACTCTGTCTTATAAGCACCTTTAGTTTTAATTATTTAAGATCAATACTAACCTAAATGCCTCTGTCCCTAACATGCATCTCCTTTCCAGGGTCATAGACCTTTCTTATGAAATCACTGGCTTTCTCCACAAATATTACTGTTAACCAGTTTCCTCAGTATCATATGCATAAGGGCTATAAACTAATGAGCAGATCTAGGTTATGTAGAAAAAGTGTAGAAAGGAAACAAATGTTGAACGTCACATTTACATTAACTTCTCACAGTTCAAATGGCAATTTATCCACAACATAGTATGAATCATGCAGGAAGAAAAGGGAGGAATCTCCAGTTTCTTTCATTTATTTGTCATATGGTCGACTGATGTCAGTATCGGTGGCTTTAAAAAAAAATGTTTAAACATCCAAAAGAAAGGAAGAGAGAAAGGAGGAAAAGGTCTAGCTTTCCGCAAAATCCATTTCCTTTACAACGATGAGCTCAAACCAAACCAAACCAAAGGTTGCTGACGAGCAGGGTCTTCTGTTCCTTCCGTGCTTGTCTCGTGGTCTGGTGCAAGCTGGGAATCAAGGGTATGGGACTGGTGGATGTGTTTTGTTTATACATATATGTATGTATGTAGGCAGGTATTAATATATATATACATACATACACATATATGCACACAGATACAGTCTTCCTAAAAATACTCTTTGCAGTCCAGAGGCAGCAGGAGTCACTGTGAAGGAAGAGCTGGGCAACATATGGCTGTAGAGTCTGCACTGGAAAAAGTCACTGGCTAAATATACGCCGGCTGCTTGTTTTCTTTTATTTTCATGAGGCGAAATATGAGCTCTGCATAGAGTACAGCCTGTCAATGGGGTTTCCTACTCTAGCCTGCATGGAGTTAACTTCAGAAGAGGCAAGAAAACAGTCGCTCAAGCTAGTTAAAGAGGTATCACTGTCGATATCATGAAAAATGGAGTCGTTTCCTGCAAATGAAACGTATATGTTAAGCTGGAGTCTGTGCAGCCAGAAGAGGACACAGTACACGTGGATGCTCATAAGTTGCGCACTGCAGCAAAAGGGAATGCTCCTGGCTTTGTTTTTAAACGTTAACGTAATTTCGCTCTAAGGGTCTGACCTACAAAGAAGGCGGCTAGCAACCAATTCACAGAGTTCAACTAGCAGCAGTGCCACTGAAAGCTGCTGGGATTTAATTTATACTTCAGTCAGCAGCACAAAAGAGAGTCTTGGCTGACGATGGGAGCAAAGAGTGCCGGGGAGGAGCAGGTCTCTGGCTCTCCGTGAGCTGGGATCCAGCATTCATGAGGGCACCAGAGCCACCGAGGAAGGTGGAACCAGACACCGAGTGCCCGTGACAGCAAAAAGTGGTCCAAGAGCCATAACCAGTAACGGTCTTCATTTACACACAAGGTAAAAGACAGATCTACGAATGCGATGGGACCCAGGAGGAGACCCAGCTTCCCTGGCCTCAAGTGAGCTACAGTTGTAAACATGCTTTCATTTCAGAAAATTCCACTCTTTTTGGGCTGGTTTGGAACAGCACCTTTTATTTCCCTTAGCAACTAAGATTTCAGCTTACTTCAACTCTTAAGGTACCAGAAAGAGCTCTGGCTCAAGTCCTGTGAGCACTAAGGAAGTGTTAGTCTGGATCTTTTTCCTCATGCACTCATTTGAAATGGCTTTGTGCTATCTATCTCCTGCACTGGTCATAGAACCTGCCTCTCAAGAAGTTTTGCTTAGAAAGCCAAGCAAATTGTTAGCAACAAAATCACAAGCCATCTAATGCTCATTGACACTTTGGATGTCCTCAGCTCCTTACAGGATTTACCAAATTGCCTGGTGTGTGTCGTGGACTTGTCTCAGTAGGAAAGTAATAACTCAGACCCAAAGGAGATTTCTTGTTGGCCTGTGCATGCCATGCTCATGAAAGTGATATGCATGTGGACCTCTACAGCGAAGTGCTCCTGGTCAGCAGAAACGAGTCTGATGTAACAGGCCCTTGTGGGCTACAGCAAGGCCACTAATCACAGTCTGAGAAATCCTCTTAAATTTTATTTAAATGCCACACTGCAATTGTCCAGAATCAATTATCAGGCATTTAATGCTTGTGGTGCGTTTGGTGCACCTACCCACTTGATGGTGTGTGGTAAGGAAATCCTGAAAGTAAACCATCATCTTGATTTTGGGCAGAGAATAAAATTACGTAGGAGAAACGTCCTGTGGTAACAAATCCATGCATCCAATCTGAGGGATCTTAGAGGGGTGCTTATTCATTTTGGAATGAATAGATTACTTCTCTTTATTAGACCACTTTTCAAGGCACTTTTTTCCCAAAGCTTCTAAGAAAAAGGAAAAACTTGTGAGGGAGCTAGAATTTGGTACTGTTTATTTTTCAATGTCTTGGATAGTGGTTTAAAAAAGTGGAGCTTGAGAGGTGATGTTGCTTGGTTTATCATTTATCAGAATTATACTGTGAAATAGTTCTGAAGGGTGTCCAGAGCCTCAGATGAGCTCTCTTCTACCCCCTTATGTGTACATGAAAATATATACACAAAACTGACTGGTACAAATTCCCTGGTACAAATCCCAGAAAAGATATCATAAAAGCAAGTAACTCTACTGAACTTTCGGTGTGTGAACTAGCGTACGAACCCTGCTATTTCTGATGAGGCAGAATGACGCATGCCTTACCATAAGGGTTCATGTGGTCGCCTGGCATTTGTGGAGGGGTAAGACCCTGCTGAAAGGGGTCTGTGCCATAACTGCTTTGATCCATTGCTACAATCTGCTGCTGTGGTGGTGCAAGTGGTGTGTAAGATGTCATCATCCCTTCCATTCGGTTGGACATTACTTCTGCAAAGCAAACAGGAGGGCACAGTCACTGCTTAGGAACAAAGAGGCAGCAGACCCTAGCATCAGTGGCAATACTGAACCCAAGTGCAGAGTGAACGCAGCTAGGTGTGTCCCATCATTCAGAGGAGCCTTCCAAATTTTGTCTGAAAGTACAACCCTGAGCAGTAAGTTGAAAGACTTGTAATTTCTGACTACATTTCTGGAGCTCTTGGGTGCTGGACCATATCTTCCCAAAGCCTGTCCTGTGCGTGACATAGCCCTATTATTCCCTAACTTCTGTTGGTACCAGTTTTTCTGGCTCTGTGTAAAGAGGAGGATTTGAGGCTGCAAGGCCTTGGGAGTTGGAGAACCTCAAGAGCATCCACAGAGCAGCAGGGCAAGCCCTGGTGCCTCTGTGCAGCTCCTGCCCCAGCTGCTGGGGCACAGGAGGGGCTCCCTGTGCCTTGGCTGTGGCAGCGATGCTGACGCCGTTGCAAGCAGCCTGCAGATGCCGAGCTGAGCATGGTCCCCCTTTCTTCAGGAGAAAGCAAACTGGAGGATCTACCTGGAGTGAGCCTCCTGGAAATCTCCTCCAGTGAAAGTGCCTCTGTACTGCACGCTTCTAGAAAGGAGGAGGCAGCTTCTGTGTAAGCACCTCCAGGGGCTGGCCCCATGGGAGAACTCTGGGATAACCTGGGGCGGGCACTCAGACACAGCACCTCTGTGTGTTTCCACTGAGGATGGCACACATTATCCACAGACTTGTGCATGCCCTGTATGGCTGTGCTTAAGACATTATGTGGGAATAGCACTTCAAGAAACTGGGCAGATTCTTTTTCCCTTGCTTTGCCTTCATCACAAATCCCCTACCTTGCCCTAGACGCTGCGAGTTTTGTTGCTCCTGCTGCTGCTGATGCCTTCGTGCCAGTTTTTTCATCTGAATAAAAGAGGAAAAACAGAACAATCTCATGGCTGTGAATGCAACAATTTTGTTTCCTTACAAAACTCTCTGCAAACATCGAATCAATTAATACTGACCATTTCTATTCATGCAGACACCACTGTGGGTTCAGTTTCATTTCTAAGCTTAAACATTTCAGTTTCCAGTTCATATTTGCATGCAAAATTTACTCCCAACCTCATGTTGCTTTGAGCACAAGAACTTAATGTCTGTGTTTGAAAGTTGCCTTTCTTGTATGGATGTAGACACCAGTGCATGCAAAATATGTACAGTTCAGTCCCTGGGATCTCCATGGTATGTACTACATCTAAGGGGAGGAGGAAATCTGTGTTGGAGGACCATTTGCGCTTCACTTTTGAGAACTTGACAAGCAACCTACCTTTGCTCTTTGGTTTTGAAACCAGACCTGGACAACTCGCACACTGAGTCCTGTTTCAGCTGCTAGTGTTTCTCTGACCTACAGGAGGAAATGTTTAATGATGTAATTTTTTATATTTTTTAAAAAAAGCTGATCAGTTATGTTAGGAGGAATATGCCTGCACTTACACTAAAAACTGCATGTACAGAATTGCTTTTAAAAATTCCTCATATCTTTGCATAGTTTGTTCAAGTTCTGCCCTTCATATGGCTACTAGTTTCATAAGTACTGAACAAATAGTCTGAGCTGTGTAAAAATGACACTGTCGTTTAAAGATTTTTATTTTACCCATGAAACAGTTCTGTGCAAAAAGATACAAATTTGGCTATGAACATTTTTTTATATTATTGAGGTACAATTTCATACTTTAAAATGGCAAAAAGGCACATTGCACTGTCCCAAAAGACACAACTTGGTACGTCAGAAGGAGAATGTCACTTTTTGCAAAACTGACAGCTTTCAGGATGCAACTCCATTTTTTTTTCCAATCAAACTTAGGAGGAAACAGTTATCTGGGATGCTTTTCACAAATATTTGATTTTCACCAGCTTCATCAGTGAAGCAATACGTTATACCTTTCCCTAGCTGCTATAAACAAGATCAACAGCAGGGTTAAGTTTCATAAAAAAGCAAGACTGGAAGGACAAGTAGTGGCACCAAAGCTGAGCACCCGTCTCACTAAATAGTGACTTCCTCTGTGGTGGGACAGAGAAGGGCAAAAGCCACTTGTTTACCTGGGCTCTGACAGTCAAAGACTACTTCATGATTTATAAGAACCAAATATTGCTGTGCAGCAGGAATCAGTCATAGAGCTGCTCCACGTACTGTGGGTGAATATCCAGAAATAACAATGAGCTGGTCCTAAGCTGCTGATTGCTCCAGGCTGAGATGGTACTTGGGTGAGCATTGCCACATGCTGGCCTGGTTTCTGTATTCACTCCAAGGCACCTGCTGCTGTCCCGGGAAGGGGCAGGGAGATATCTGGAGCTGTGGCCTGACCCTGTCACCTCCGTGGCCTGGTGTCAGAGCTGACTTCAGGTCCCTGATGAAGCACCTACCTTCCTACAGGGCTTGGAAGACACTTCAAAGGATGCTTTGAATGCTCGTCTCTGCTGCGTAGTAAGTATTGTCCTTGGTCGTTTAGGTCTTCTTGGGTCCTTCCCATCATCACTTCCTTTTCCTTGGGTTACTTGTCCTTTGGTGGGCTTAACATCTCCGTCTTCATCATCGCTTTTAACTGGTGAAAAATAAACAGGATATAAAATTGTACTTGTTCCACCAAGATAACAGGGTTTTAAGAACTGCTCTTCAGCTGCCAAACTAGCCAACAGGTTCAACTATTATTCCATGTTTATTTGAATACCTAAAGTAACTATGGGCAGGAAGAGACTAGCTTAGATTTGTGTGTACTGCCTAAATCAAATGCCATGAAAACATAAAAATATGTTTAATTTTTAATTGAGGGCATGGGACTGATCAGGGGATGGAAATTCAGAACATGCTTCAATGTTTCCAAGAATTGGTACAGAGAGACTTTGTGCCCTTCCAGCATCGCTTGGTCCCCTGTGTGCAACCACACCGACTGACACACACTTTTCCCTTTACAGCAGAGCAGCATCTTCTCCTGAAGCATTCGCTGCAGACAGGTACTACTGCCCGCACTGCTATGGCAGCAAAACAGTGTAAACGCAAATATCACAAAAATATCTCAAAGTCTGTTTAGCTAAATCTCGTGTAGATTACAGTTATTGTTCTGAGTATTTTGAAGCTCCAGAGATAATATTAAATATAATCTTTGCCATCTCATTTCTGTGTCCCACAGAAAACGTCAGTATTCTTTCTCTGTGTATTTCAATGTATCTATATGTGCATGCACAAATTTCTCTTTCTTGCTAAATACATACAAGTATAGATGTGCTTGTGTAGACCAAATAGGTTATTTGTATTTTCTACAGTTAAATTCTGAATATTCATAGAATCTGGTGCAATTACGTGTGCTAGTATATTGTACTGGGAAATCTCAGTCACAGTGGCAGAGGTTGAAGAGTAAGTACAAATTTTGTTGTGAAAAACAACTTTTCAAGTAAGCATATTTTATTTCACCAGGCTACTGATTTTTCTTCCAGAAAACATTAATATACTATTATAGGGACTTCAACATGAAGAAACACACTGTCATTTTTATACACTTGAATGTTACGTTTGGGGAATTAACAAATTAGACTTTAATTCATTTTAGGGTCTGATTATTATGCACCTAGCAATCTAATCACCTTTTACTTTAATAAGCATCTTTTGCCTAAAGATTAAAGAGAAGTTCAGTCATTTTAATAACCATGACATTATTAACTTTCCAGCATGCCATTTCTAAGGAAAGGTTTGTGAGGATTAATATTGCTCATTGGAGAGTTACTTTTGTGTCCAGTGGATAAATATTTGATTGGAGAAGGACACATTCTCAGCCAGGGCTATGTGAAATCATTTGCTCTCACACAGACATCTGGGAGATCTGTGTTTTCAATGTATTAGACAATGGGAGAGAAAACATCCCATTTAATTTGTCAACTTGTTTTTCAGGTTTGGGTTTGGCTAACAGAGAATAATGAGGGGAAAAAAGCATCTCCAGGAGTAAGAACCTACCCCTTGTGCCAAGGGGAAATGAAATTGAAACCAAGGTTGTTTTGTGCTGCTGTGGTAGCTTACTGCTGATCAGAAAATACAAAGTCTGGTCCTGAAGGAGATCCCAGCTGTGCCCAAAGCAGATCTCAAATGCAGCCAGCTGGCAAATAGCAGCCACCAGTGCCCGCGCAGTGAGTAAGGAAGGCAGGGGAGCAGGGTCCCCATGCCCATTGCTGCAGCATGGGGACTGCCCTGCACATGCAGCTTTTCAAAGGGGGTTTGTCTGGACATAGACAGGCGGACAGCAGGATGTTGAAGTTGGCGATGAGAGAATGACACACTGAAGGGCAAGTAGGAAACTCACATGCCTCGGGCAAATTCACAAAGAGCCCAAACCCTGCAACATGAGATTTACAGAGAAGAGCGCTCAAGGTCCTGCAAATACAGTATGGCAATAAATAACATGCTGCTCCAAGAAAGGCCCCAGTCCCACACGTCCTGCTGACTCAGCCGTGACCTTTGTCTTGCAGCATTCCTGACACGAAAATATAAATTTCAGCAATGTGGAGAATATGGCGCTCAGATTAGAGATTAAGGATAATTACTGCTCCTAGCTAAATTGGAATAATGCATTTTCCCATAAACCAGAGGCAAACATTCATGTCATTTGTACGCTTAATGGAATGGTAATTGTTGATTTTCTTAGACATTTTCTTGGGAAACAAGTGTGCAATTGTGATGGCTAGCAGCAATTTGTGTACATGCTGTCTCTAGCCTTGCTATCAGCCAGGGCACACCGGCAGCAGCAGGTTTCCAGTCTCCTTGAGTGCATATGGCAGAGGAAGGAGGCATCCCATCTCTCCTGGAACTGTCTGTGAGCCTGAAAGCCAGTCCTCACTGTAACCACTGCTAGATCCCCTGGGTTTTGGACTGCAGAACCCAAATCCACTGTATGAACTACTTGTCCTGTGCAGTACTGTGTTTCCAGTCCTGGACAGACAGCAAGCAGCTTTTGCTCACTCTCTTTTAAAACCTTCCCTAGGAAATGGGTGGAGGAAAGGAAGTATTTGTCTCTCCATCACTGTGAAGAACTCAGGGAAGACACCCATCAGCTGCTACCAGGTGTGAGGGCTCCACTGTCGTCTTCAGGAGCAGGCAAAAGCTCTGGTCACAGTGTGGTGACCCTCTGCCTTAACTCCCAGGCCAAGTGGTGCAGACTCTTGCAATCATACTGTTCAAACCCCAGGTCCCTCTGAAGAGGGAGGTCACACCGCAGATTAGTAGTAGTGCATTTTAGTAAGATGTCAAGCCTGTTGTCCCTTGATCCTAAACAGTTTGCATTCATCAGGAACAGCGCAGGACCTCAAGGACACTCCTGGAGATCTGTAACAGGCAAACTTTGCATGTTTCACTTCTGTACTATATGTAGCATACAAACCTTAGTGGAGCTATCCTTGGGACAACACATAGATGATCTCCTAGGCTGGCACCAGAATGGTGCTCAGGCACAAAATAGCAGGTAGGCAACAGAGATGATCAGAAACTAGAGCCTGAGTAGCACAGAAGAGACATACCAGCAGGGAGAAGTCTGGATGGAAGTCAGGAGAACCAAGCATTGTACCTGGCCTGAAAGGATCCAGACACAGGCTCCCCTAAACTCCTCATTCAAGTTACTGCTTTTTATTTTTCTTCTTGTGTGAGTCCCCTCACCTGCCTTAACGGGAGTGGATATGCAGGCAGCCGCCCTGGCTTCCTGCACTGCACATGCTATTGCTGCAGCACAAACCCACTTCTCAATTTCCTTCAGATTCTCCTCAGTACTTCTGTGTTGTAGTTTTTCTTAAAGTTACTATTTGTGATTGGCAGAGAGAATACTCTTGAAAATAATATTACTACTTTTCCTAGCTCAGTGCTGAAAGTGTGTGTGCAGAAGATCCCCTGAAAAATATGTTAAATGGATGGAAGAATGCCTATGGAAAACAGCACACTTTGAATGAGGCCTCAGGTAACTGAAGTCACTCTGATTCACATTTTGTGATCTTACAGAAAAATACCTTGGGGAAAACAAAAAGTTTTTGTCCTTTACTAAGCAGCAAGTTAAGGAAGGGAGTCAAGTTAGGGAGAACAGACTGCAAGTAAGGATTTTTTTAGCTGTGCCTGCTAAATTGCATGGGTGGCATGTGCATATAGATAAAGTGGATGTGTAAATGGATATACTTTTCTATAAGAAAGCTCTACAAACCCTTGCGGCTTTTCCAATTGGAGCAGGTGTGGGAAAAGCTCACCTGAGTCTGAGTCGTCTGGGCTGACTGAGCTCAACAAGTCTTTCTCTTTTTCATAGTCACTTTTGCAGAGCAACTGCCCTTCCTTAAGAACAAATTCGTCCCCTTTCCTCAGCTGTCGTTCGCAAACACAGCAGCAGAAGCAGGTTAAGTGGTAAACACACTCCAGGGCTCTCATCACGAATTCTGTTGGGGCGATCTTTTCCATGCAGCCACTGCACTTAGCAGCAAACAGCCTGTAAGAAAGAGAGGCAGCAAAGTCAAAGGGAATGTCAGATCATACACTGCATGAATTTAAATACAGCAAATTCTTTAATTTAACTACAGATCAGCTTGGCTCATGCTTTTGCACACTGGGAGACTTGCGTCCTTAGTCTTGGAAACATCACAGACACGCAATTTATTCAAATCTCAATCCCTTTGGTCTAGAGATTCCCAAATCACCTTTGCTGGATAAAAAAATCACTAAGATTTGTCCTTATCTCACGGTTTTGTTCCTCTGCAAAAAGAGAAACAAATAGGAGCTCTCAGAGTTTGGATAACTTGTTCAAAACCGAATTTATTTTAATTCACCTTTTAAAGGAAGGGCCAATTCATGCTTTGTTTTATACAGGCGCTCTGGTTTCAGCACTTAAACCCTATTCTGAATAGATTTCATGACTTTCCATTTTTGGTATTGTCTGTCTCTGAGGGGGCTGATAAATGAACACAGAAACAAGCATAAAAACTTAGTGCTATTGCTGAGGAGAAGATGACACACACACAAGCAATCGCACACATGCAATTGATAAAGAGAGGAATGAAATAACAGGGCTTTTCTTTGGATGTTGAGTTATTCCAGAACAACCTGTCTCTGAAGAGAGTACTGTGCATTTTAAATGGTGTGAAACATCCTTTGGCAGAGATAGGTAGTGATACAATCTGCTAAATTACCACTATAATCGCAGCCTCTAGAATATACACTGTATTCCAGACTAGTTGTTATTAAACCTTTATAAACCCCCTCTTTCATCCATCATTAATTTTCTAAGTTAAAGTTAGAATGATTTAGATTAATTTTATTTTGCTTTTCTAATGGCAACTAGGAATCTCCCTAAGTGAGCTTTTAGGAAGAGGGCTGCTTCAAATAAAGACGAATAGCTAAGTTACATCCCTGTATCACACAGTGGGCTTGGTGATTTGAAATTCAGTGTCTTTTATGGCAATATATCAAAGTGCAAGGTGCATTAATATTTACATTTCGGCAATGAAATTAACACAACTGCACCCATGTGTTCACAGGAAAAAAGGAGATTCTGCCTTTTAGGATGGGGTATGCTGATTTTTTTTTTTCATCCTCAAAATTACCCCTTTTTTATAAAAGGCAATTATCTTCAATTTTAGAAGGCACAGGCTGTGGTAGTTACTGATTCCTCCAAAGCCTCCATTTTGTCTGAGCTGAGAATTACAGCAAAATGGCAGTCACTGGCTGCTCAGCAAAATGATAGAGTCACAGAATGGGCAGGAGGGAAAAGAAAATGTAAATACATTTGCATATGGCATCCAAAGAAAGGCTAAGTGCCCAAGAACTTGTGGGTTTTCCCCATCTGTATCTTTCGATCTAATAAAAGAGATCTACATGATTAACCTCGCCAGCTCGGTGTGTACCTGTGCACCACCACAGCCACAAGATAAGCGCTGTGCTCTGTACAAGCCATGCGAGGTGGACTGAGTGGCTCTTTTTTGGGTATGTAATGAATGAAATCTATTAAAGGGAAACTGATGCCACGCAGGACCCACAGCCTCTGCTAGTAAATAGGCCATCTTATTTCGTACAGTCTATTGGGTTTGTCTGCAAGGTTTTTCTTCTGTTAGAGGCAAACTTTAACAGAAAGAGAGAAACATGATTTTATGTTCTGACTAGTAAACATCACAAAAATATGACAATGCTTTAGCTAGCAAATTCCTAAACAGGAAACATTTTTATCTATACACAATAACATATCTGAAAGGATTAAAACACAAAGGGAAAAAAAGAGCAAACAGATTTTAAGCACTTTAAAAAGTTGTTTCTATTTAACTGCTTAAACCTATTTGACTCAGTTTAATTAAGCTTGTATCTTTTGTCTGAAGATTGTTGTTATGATGGAGCACACTTAAAGACTCCAAAGATTAGCAAATCTGGTGTGAAGGCATCCGGCTCCCCTAACTGGCATCAGTTCATTTGTACCACTGTGACAGTTAACCTGTGTACGCTTCAGTAAAATTCAATCGATGGCTATCAGGAGGGATGGGACAGACCCTATGTGTGGTACCATCTCTGACAGCTGCAGATGTAACAGCCAGACCGGGAAACGCGGCTGCTGTTGCTGTTTCTGCAGCCTCCAGGTTCCTGGCTCCGTTTGCATTTCAAATCAGTGCTGCTGGTCTGAGAAATATTAAAAAAGAAACTCCAGGAAGTGACCGTGATCCTGCCACTACAGGCACTGCGATCTGTCTGAAAACCTTTGCAATGCTGCTGAGATAACGACGATAAAACCCCAGCACTGTGGTCGTGCTGTTGATAAAAATAACGCCGAGTGATCAGCGTACTTCGCATCGAAGAGTTAATGTAGGATGCCTGCTCCACCAGCCCCCTTTGTAGGCAGACCACAGAGGCCAGGCTCGGACAGACACTGAGAGCATAAGGACTTCTTTCTCTTTGAAAGAAGAAACGGGAGGAGATGCTGGCTCCAGCGGACCGCACATTAGGTCCTGCTGAACCAAGCCATCCCCGATGCCAGCTGGCCGAACCTCCGCACAGCTCCGCGTAGGCAGCGCAGAGCTGGAATGGCCAGGCAGAAGGCAGCTGCAGGCAGCAGGCAGGCAGCAGGCAGGCAGCTTCCTGCCTCCCCACCTCAGCGAGGAGAGAATAGGGAGCCTTCCCTGGGAGGGGTCCGGCTGCAGCACGGAGCCGATGTGCGGTGTGGGGCCCGAAACAAGCGGGACGGGCGCTGCGGTGGCTGCTGCATCGCCACAAGTAAGGCCGCACTGCCTCCAGTTTTCTTCCAAGCAAACCACAAAATACGCCACCATCCAGTGAAAGTGAAAACACAAACGTAATACGGTTTACAAATAATTTTAAGTAGGAAAGCATATACCCCCCTTCACATTTCTTCTAACTGGGACATAAAAATAATCTACTTCTTAGCCTTGTGCTACAGAGTGTATTGTTTACCTGAGTAGCACCTCTGCTGTCATACTGCTTTACTGAGTGTTTGGGGTTTTTTTTCTTCAAAATAAAAGATGTCTAGCACATAAATAGAAAATATTTTGTGATATTTATTGGCAATTGAGTATTGCCAGAAAGATGGCGCTTTCACAGCAATGTTTCCAAAGGCAGTCTTTTAGTAACAACGAATTACATTGTCGTCAATGTAGTATTAACTCATTCAAATTAACATTAAATTGGCCTGACAATACTGCATGGACTTCATATCTTTAATGTGTCCTTTGTCAACATAAGAAAATTCCATACTCTGTACTCGGGTACTTTCTACATTATAACATGTACTCATACAAATACACACATACATACTGCATCGTGTTGGATTTAATTCTGAGATTATAAAATCTTCATTAAATCTATCTTATAAAGTGTTTATAGGTATTTTTTCAGCTTCCAGAGAGTAACCCAAGGTTATGCACTTTTTTTGCACAAGGCAATCTCACAACAGGAAACTAATCTTGACAAATGACCAGACTTTGATATCTGTGATCTAAACCACTGCTCATTAGACTGTTCATTTTATAAACGAATGGTAATAAACCTGTTGAGAAGTGTAGGATAGCAGGAATACTTTACAGATCACCCCTTTACAGGTTTCAATCAAAGCCATAAATTTGAAGGGGAGCATGCAGATATTCTGTGCTGAGACAAAGACTTCGTCCCACACCAACCACATTTAAAGTAGTATTTCTTTTGCTTTCTATACATTTTACAAATAATTTGCATAACTGACTTTTTACCCCCATTGCTGATTATCTCCACCTCTCTTAAGTTAATGTCAAACCTCAAAATCCTTGGACTTGTTAAAGTATGTGGAGAGTGGAAATCAAATGCCTTTATTAGGAGCCCCAGGAAATCTCCAACTCCTAAGCACAACGAAAACATTCCAAAGAAAATTGTTCAAAGAGGACAAAGGAGAAAAGCAGAACAAGAAAACCTTGTTTTGAATCAACGATTGCAAGAGTTTTATAAATAAATTCTGTTGCCTGGACAATTTTGAAAGACAACTCAATAGGTTTAGGAGTTTTTAAGTGTGTTTGCCTCTATGCCTGAAACACTTGGGGGATTCAGCTGAGCTAAAGCTTGGAACAATGGCCTGTCTGTCCATCTGAGTATTTGTAATAATCGCTGTGAAGCAACTTTACAGTACTAGATAGTAAAAAAATCTTTACCAGCTAAAAGTGGGTGAACTTAAATTAATTTTGCATATATATTAGGGGCAATGAAAATGCTAAGACATGTGGTCCTGTCTTTAAACGGTAGATGAAAATGTTCACCAGCGGAAGAGGCCATAAAGATTTTATTTGTTAGGATATCCCTGTGAAGTCAGGCTGAATCAGTAATCCTTAGAAACAACCACAGTTACATGATCCATTGTGCCTTCCTGCATGGGCACAACCATCTGGTGTTTAATATGTACTACTGATTTATTATCTCTCGCATAGTTATCTTGCAGCAAGTTTGACCCTGCTATGCTCCTGAGAATCACAGTTCTGCTGTTTACTCTTCTGATGTCCTGACAACCCACCCTTTACCTTTCTATTGCTCACCCAGGTCCTTCATTTCCTCCTGTCTGTGGGCAAATAGATTTTAATTGTTTTATTATAACTAATTTAATCTGTGCTGAGAGATCTCCACGTGCAGTGTGAAATTTGCTGTTCATATTAAGTGTGGTTCAAGAGGTTTGTGATACAGGACAGAGGTATAAAAATAGACTAATTCAGTCAGGTTGTTTATTTACTGGACCTCTGCCGTGAAGCAGTAAATAGGAAGTTATTAAGCTGTGTTTGATATATGCAAGAGGACAGATGCTGCTCTCTACCTATCAGAGACATTAAATCATTTTCCTTTCTGTGTTACTCTGACATTACGTGTTGCAAGAAACTACAGCAGATACCTGGCTTTTCTTTAATAAATATGCAAAGATGATGGTCACCAAGATTTTGTAAATATTGTAGGTATAGTCTCTAGCTCTGACGCTTTTCCTTCTGATAATAGCCTGTATATGACATCCCTATCGTGCCTATATAGCCAGCTGGGAGTTTGCTTGGCACTCGTATAGTACAAAATATGTTAGAGCTGAAGTAAAATATATTATGCTTTTCACACAACTGAGTTTTATTAAGAGAAGAAATTAAATTACTAATGAATGACATCTGTTACTTGGTCTTTGGGAGAAATTTTGATACTTCCGTCTTCTTTAGATGACATAGAATGGGGAAAACACTATGCATGAGGTTTTTTTCCAGCATAGGACTTGAACATTTTTGTAGTGTCATATAGCACGTGGGTGCTTATAAAAAAGAAAAACTGTTGCTTGGTTGCACTGAATTCTGAACATTCAAAACATCTCAAATGCACTAAAGCAAAACAGAAATATTATAATTTTATTATTTTCAAAAAAAATTCTAAAAAAAGAAACTATCCATTTAAAATATTTTCCCTGCAGAAAAAATAATTACGTAGTTTATTAAAGCCAATTTCATAGCTGAAACTTCAGTGAAAGGAAGCTAATTCCCTTTCACCGAGTAGTAATAAAACATGAGCAAAAATTAAAAGCTTCTAGGAAAAAAAAAGGAATATTTAGAGAGAAACTAAAACAAAGAAACCTTTTTCTTCTTCAGGGAGAACTGAAGAAAATATTTATTAACCCTCTCTCCACAGGTGCTGTAGTAAGAACACCAGCTACTGGTGAAAGCTTGCGTTTAAAACTGTGCTTCACGATGTGGATTTGGATTCACAGATTAAAACATAGCATACCTTGGGACTGAGTTACTTTTTCTTCCCATGAACATTTTATCTGTATTTTCATGAGAAGTGCCGTACTGCCATGCAAAGGCAACCTAATGGATAAAATAACGACAGAGACCACATGTTACCCCATGCTAAGTGAAATCCTGCTCTGAAGCTGGTGGGAGTTTGACCATGGACACTGTCAGAGCCACAAGCTCACGTGACTGCTCTGTCCACCAAACACAGGCCGCAGGCAGCATCACAGGATGGCCATACCCAGATGATGGCTTTTCTCATGACCATATCCACAAAAATATTACCCTTTGTTTGATTTCCTTCCCATTGGAATAAGAGGAAAAAGTCCCGTTTGCCTCGATAGGAGCAGGATTTGGTTAATTTTTAGACTGCTTCCCATTAGCGGCAGGGACAGCAGCACTGCGCGTACCTCTGTGCCATGTGGCAGCTCCATCCAGACCACCATCACTGGCCTCTACCGCAACAGAAATGACAACTGCCAAAAAGTCTCCTGCCCTGTGTTAATTTTCTCTCTTTACATAGTTTCAACAAAGGAAAAAGTCATCTGTGGACAGCGAGCTGATGCCCCCTCTTGAGCAGACAGAGCTCAGGACCCTGCAGGATCCCCACAGCCACTCCACCAGCGAGGGCCAGTCCAGAGGGCCATTCGTGCAGACCAGCCATTCCCAGCTCCCTCCCAACATGCCAAGATAGGTCTTGGCTGCCGCCTGCTCTGATGGGGCGGGTGTTTGGCAGGGGAATGGACTGGGACAGCCGCCCCCTCATGGGGTGACTGCTCGTCACCTTCTCGAGAGGTCCTCAGGCAGCCGGGCACAGGACTCCCCAGCCAGCCGGTACCCAGCCTCAGCTCATGCAGCTGAGGCGTCTCAAAATCCCTTCCACGGGTGGGCCAAGTGCTCGCGGACCAGGCCAAAGCTCTGTGCACTGGTGGTTCCGGGGTCGGAACCATGATGCTGAGATAAATGGAAAAGACCCAACGAATGGATTCACTAAAATGCATAAAGACACAGAATTCAAAGCAGCCATCCTAATATAACTTGTGCAAGTGTGGCCAGAACTACCTAAAAAGTTACATCTTCCTTAACTATAAAGTAAAACATAAAATGTAAAGTGCAAAGGAATTTCTTGCTTCAAGCAGAAAGTGACAGAATGGATTCTTCTCTTTGCTTAATTTTCATCCCCTAATTGACCACTTTGTTCAACTGTCTTCCATCACTGCCATGCAGTTCTATTTTATAGCATTTCTCCTTACAACACTTTGATGGAAAAATTTATGAAGAATCGAATTATTGCTGTTAGAAGGGAATTAAAACAATTTTTCATTTACAAAGTCACTGATATTGCTCTACTGTGCTCCACCTTTGGGAATCCAATTGCTCTTCTCAGCTACTCCCATTCCTCTTTAGAGCACGGCAATTGCACTGTACAGATTATGGCTGCAATTTTCTCCTAATCTCTTCTGTAGAATAGAAACTGTTATAAAAGTTAAGGGCTTCAATTGAATTGATAAAGCCAGGGCTGCAATTAAGAAACCTAATGGATTAACAAAATACGATGATTTTGTTAGAATTATATTTTTAGGCAGTCCAAACATTTGGGAAATAATGTTATTTTTGTCTATGAGTTTTAAAAAGGCTAACCAGGCTTCTGCTGTTGTGCTTTTTGTATTGCTTCAAATTATACTGAAGCGCTATAAAAGCATAGTACGTGTCGAGGAGTTTGTACTTCTGCTGCAACTCTGCTGAGCTAGGTCATTACTGAAAACCAATGGGTTTTTTTTTTTTCATTTTTCTTCCTTTGGATTTTTATTCAGTTATTTACACATATTAAACTAAATCCATCTTTATTTCCTACCTGTACAACCTCACTGATTTCCAGTGGGTGAAATGGCTCGCACTCTCCATGGACAGGGGGCTTTATTTCATAGCCCAGCTCTGTGTGAGGACCGCCTGTCTCCAGCATGCTGAATATTCACTAGTCTGATGAGACGTCTTATCCTTCTTGTTCACTAAGTGGCATACTGAATTTACAGTTGCCTTTGAATTTACATTGCCAACAACACAGGGAAATTCTTCTAATATAATTTTTATATGAAAATTCACCCTAAAGGCCCTATAAGCAGGGAAATTGTACTATCGGTGATTCACTGCCCCGGCCTTCACTTTTACAGAAAAAAATAATCATGTGTCAAAGCAATTCAAATGTAATTTCTAAGTTATTTCTTGGCTGGCATGAATGACTTAGGGAAAGAATTTACACAGGGCCTTTCCTCTCAACTAGGAACATTAAGAGGAAGAAACGATATTTGCCAGTATAAAACAAAATAACTTCCTGTGCCTGCTGCACTGATGCTGTACAAGAGCTTGTGCCCAAACCCATCAGCACAGCCAATTTAGCAACTGATTTGCAAGGGAAAGATACCTTAAGTCCTGTGGTGTTAATGTCTTTACAGTGGGGGGTCTATTGCCAGCTTCTCCAAACTCATCAACACAATCTATTATTAATACCCAGAAAGGCTTTATAGTATCTTTATAGCACAAGGCAATGAAAGCTCTGTGGTGTAATCTGTTATCTATATTGCAAAAACATGTGAAATAAAACAAAACATAGACACTTCATAAACAAAATGTTTCATCTGTTACATCTCTCTGCCTCTCCTATATATAAAGCAGTAGGGTGCAGGAAAGGCATTCAGAGAGATTTGCTGTTAGATGTGGGACTGGCTTCTTTTTAAATTTTATTTGTAATGTGACAAACTTTAAACTGAATGAAAATTTCTGCTTCTTTCACTGAGATGAAAACATTCGGATCTTTGCAAAATTAGGCTGCATTTGATTTGTAGAGCAAAGGGTTTTAGGAGCAAAATACAGCATCTAAAAATCCTAAAGGTAAGCTCTTTATGATATAGTGATGAGCTGGTCAACACAACGTAAGGACGCAGCTGTGGTGGGGTGAGGAGGGAGGTGCCGTCTCTGCTCCTGTGGTGGCTGAGCATGGTACCCAGGCAGAGGCAGGACCAGGTACTTATGTCACGGGCATTGCCATGGTAAGAGCTGAAGAATTTGTCTCCAGTAAGCAGCAGCAAAACCAAGTGCCCACTGGCATTCTCCTAGAGGCAGTTATTTCTTTGAAAGCATTCAAGAACAGAATCTGAGCAGAGTTGGGTCTTTTCTTCTGTTATTGATCTACATGTCAATATTTTATATGAAAAGCCTAGAATTACTCTACACTTAGTCCCTAGGAACAGACACAATTAGAAATATCATTTAGCAGCAAATAAATAAACACACAATTTAAAAACCAAGAAGATGTTGTTTTGAACAAACAGACTGTGGCAAAGGTGGAACTGAGAAAGCGGTACGGAGAAAGTTTTGTATACTTGGTGCATATATGTTTGCAATACAGTAAGAACCAAAAAAGCCCTCAATACAGGCCTGTCTTATTTCCCAGATGCCCTTTTATTTTCTTTGCCTTTTGAAAATAAATTGTTCTTTTGTAGTGTTTCTCTTTTCAGTCCGACTGTCAGCTATTATTTTTCTATTTCCTCTTTTTGTCACTTTGCATTATTTTTGGTGCTGTAATTCCCATTTGTTCCCACTCCTATCTTCCTGTCTCCCATTGTTCCATTTTTTAATCCCCAGTTTTACTCTTCTTCGGCTCTTTTTTGGCCCATTCTCAGTAGGGTTTGAGAGAATACCCAGGCGTGACTCCCTGCTATAGCAACCACACCTCCCCAGGAAAGCCACAACAATCTCTTCGGGAGGAGGAAAGTCTTTCACAAGCTGGCAGCAAAAGTAAATCCTTCTTCAAGGAACAAGAAGGATTAGCAGAGAGCAGTGGGCTGCAGACTTAACCCTACCCCTCATTTCTTTAGAGCACCAGTCACTCAGAACCCTGCTGTGATGTACAATTAAACAGAACCCAAAAAAATCCTGAATGACACAAGAGCCGGATTGTGTAAAGGTTTAATTCCACTTTAATACCTTTCCAAGTTCAGAACTCAAAGATAGCAATTTAACCCAAGAATCCCCATCTGAGCATGAAAAGTTGCCATTTGTCTTACAGAAGTCCCCGCTATATTCCGCTCTAAATCATGCACTATTAGCCTGACCTTTAATGGATGAAATTTTTTTCATCTCACATAGTTTCTCTTTATTGTCCTTCTTTCACAAACTTTGTTCTTCTGATAAGACAGAAGAGTCTTATCAGAGGCACAGAGCTTTGGGAGAAACTCTGTAAAAAGGACCACTGGAAAAGGAAAAGGAACACTAAAAAAACAAACCCAACCAAAACCCAAAAGCTCAGGCAACAAAGGTGTGTCCTGCAACATCTAGGAATGATAATTTATTCTTGTAATGTGGAGTCACTCTTATTAACATCATGTCAATTACTTATTATTAATATTACGATGGAAAATAAATAGCACTCTTAATATAGGCTTTTTTTGAAAACTCCAAACATCTGACTCATCTTTTTTACATTAATGAACAGACATCTGATTCATCTTAAGTTAATGAACAGACTAGCCTGGTTATTCTAGTACAGACGATTACTATAGTTGCTCTACAAACTGAATTTTTAGATTAACACGGAACTACCAAAATCTCCTAGCCCTGATAGAGTCCTAAAGACTTAGCTATTGGCATCTGTGTGTGTATTCAGGCTCTGGTAAACTAGATTCTCTAAACCCATACAAAAAGATTTATCAATAAGCAAGGCCCTATAGCATGTCCAGACCTTCCTTTTGCCTGGGACATTAGTACAGATTTTAAGTTATTCCAGCAGTTAAACATATATCACACAGGACACTTCTACATGTGTGAAAATGAAATCCCATTAGACACCAACAACATTATTAGGCATGCAAAGAGGATTATTCCCTTAAGCTCACAAGACTGAAAGGTTTGTCTAAACATTTTATTAACTTTTTCAGATTTTTTTTTTAATTAAATGAAAACTTGTAAGTAGGTCAAAGCTGGAAAATACTACTTAACTTTTGGTTATGTGTATGTATATATATTATACACACACATGCACAAACACATGCATACAGAGAAAAAATAGAGATGCCTGTTAGAGAGAAAGTATACAAAATCCCCACCACATCATATCAGTATGGCATTCCTTTCTTTTGGCGAGAAAATTTTTACGGCTTGAAATTGTTCTATAAAAGCACAGAAATATGCCATGGTATTCCTGAGGGTTCCATAAATGTTTCCAAAAATTAGGCACTTTGTTGACTATCTGGTTGAAAAAAAATCCTGCTCTGACTGTACCCTCCTTTCTACAAAGTTGACAAAGCACCTTTTTTTTTTTTTTTAAACAGAATATTTGCTGAAATAGAATGAAGTTTGCTCACCAATAATTCTGAGGTTAAGATCATCTGCTAAAGATAAAGAAAGGAGGAGAAGCTGTGTCAGTTTTTCCTTCAAGTAAGTGAAATGAAGAATTCCTTTGACACCATCAGGAACAGGATTGGGTCCTCATTCACAGGTAAGACGACTTTAAAAACGCGTAGCTCCACTGAGAGTTCGGTCCTAAATCTATTTTCTACTACTCCCTCACAGAATCCCCAGCTTTGACATTAAAGTGTTGTTAGCAGTGTCTCAATTTACTGGTGGAAGGAAAATTATACCTTTTTCGGATCTCACATCAACACATGTCACAATTCACAAAACAGCTCGCACTGGAAATTTTGTGAACGCCATAGGCGACACTCCAGCACATGCTTGTACGTGCTACCTGCTGGTCACGATGGACACGTCAGATGGTCACGTAAGGGGCACGGCTGATCTGCACATTTCTCTTGTTCTCATTTCGCTGACAATAGGCATTAAAATATTCAAGATTTGCTTCTAGCGCTGCACCAAGCAGGCAGGAAATGTAGAAGCTTGGGTGTACAAGTTAATGAAATATGGTTGGGTGAACATAAGCTCTTCATTTAGACAATAACAGTTATCGCTGCAGTTTCTTTGTACCCGCTTTATGAAAGTCATAAACTCTCCAAAGAAAAGCATGAGCTATTTTACCCTGATGGTCTTTGACTCTCTCTCACTACCTGCTGGCACAGTTAGAAAGTATGAACTGCCTTTGAACAGATTAGGACCAAGTTAAAGTGTGACAACATCTTAAGCTTTCTCCACATGTTGCCAATGATTTCCAACTAAAGATGTTACCCTCATCACTTCTGCCACAATGATAAGAATCTATAGCCCACTCACTTGAGGAGATAAAAGCGGTTTAGCTGGAAGTATAAGGTACTCTGACTTGCTAAGCTGAGTGACTGGCTGTCCCAACCTAGCTGAATTTTTCCTCTACAAAGCACAAAATCCTTATCATTAGGGACTTAAGCTGCTTTTTATTTTGAGACAAAAAGAATACTGTTTATTGGCATCCAACTCAAACCAGCTGTAAACAGTTGCTTTGATGAAGCAGCAGCTACAACTTCAGTATGCCCGAAGGCACATACCCACTGAGTGTCAATCATTAAAGGAAGAATGTAAGGTGTATACAGGGTCAAAAGAAGGCCAAGGGACATTTAAGACCTCAGGGATCCGGGATAGCCCGGTTTGCCTTTAGAACCAAAAGAGGATTTTAAGCTATCTTCTTTTCCATACAGCAGTATGACCTTTATCTCAAGTGGCAGCTCTGTGGCTAGGCTCAGCCCTGAATTTACCCACAGGAACAGCAGACTTGCAGTGTTAGGATTTTCTCCCCAACGTGACTGTGGAAGCAGCATGGTGAGCTTTGATTTGACAGAGCCTAAATGGCTCCAGAATGCTGCACTTCACGACAAACTCAGGATCCACACAGAAGACTTTGACAGCAGAAGTCCTGCTGGTTTCTACAGATATTTGAGTCACAATGTGCAGGGCACTCTAAGTAATTTTAATTCTTGTATTTACCCTTCTCGTAACTTATTTCTTTCATCAAGAATCACTTTACTGGCTGCAATAACTATTTAAGTTAGACATGCCCCACCAACCATTTTGGTGTGAGAAGTATAAAGTTATTGTAGAATTAAAGATGAAATGGCAGGAAGATCAAAAATGTAATTAAAAATAAGTTTGAGAACGAACAGCAATAGCTCCATCATGAAACATGTCTCCACAGTTATAAATCCTCTTGTAATCAGATACATACCAGCAAAAAGCCCAAACTTCAGGACAAGAGTCTCGAGAGTGCCTAGGGAATTCACAGATTCTGCTTCAAAAATAGTTGCTCTTGGATGTGGACTTGGAAGGGGTTCATAGTCATCAGAAGAAAGCAAAATAATCCCATTTTTGTCATATAGTTCACTCTGAAGCTGCCAGCTCTTTTCTGTTTCCTGGAGTGGGCTAGTCCAGTTACTACTGTCATCAGAGTCAGATTAGGTCTCAAGCAACCTTCCTGGCCCCACGTATTAACACAACCTCACAGCAGAAGCATTTGCCCAAAAAACGCTGGCCTGAAACACGGAGCAACACAGAGTGAAAATGCAATCACTGCTCCCAAGGACTCAGGGAACTGGCACTCCCCAGTGACAGCCAGCGTGTGGACAGGGGACACAGTGCCTGCAGCCCCACCACTAGCTTCAAGGTAGCCCAGGGTGAGCCTCGCACACTTCGTGTCACTGTCTAGGAGTCAGCTGGGTAATTCCAATGTACGTGGAACTAAATACTGAGACCAACCTGAGGCCTCCTTCATGGGAAACTCCGTCTTACACTCCAAAAGGACCCTTTTATAACATTTAAGTAAAAAGAGACTGCTATCAGCCACTCCATCCCCAGTCCAGTGCTGAAACTACCTGTAAACCTGTGTCACATTTGAGGCTCAACCTCATCAGCAAGGTACCATGTACAAGAAGCACATCCCATTCCAGCAGGGAATAAAGGACTGAAGAAATGTGCAGGTGAGGCTGAGGAAGAGCATAAGAGGGCATCACTGACAGAGGTGACACCTGGGGAGGGATCTGCAGAGTAAGGACAGCCCTGGGGGTTGGTCTCCCGCAGGATTCCAAACCTGGGGGAACTCTGGAGCATGGCCAATGCCAGCACACCCAGTGCAGGGCTGCTACTCAGCTCTGCGCTCTTGGCACCGCGGCAGGGCATAGCTGGGACAGACAGCACTTCAGGCAGTTGGTGCCTCACTTCTGCATCCCTGCAACACTCTCCAAGTCCCCTGATGTGGCTCTATTTGCAACCCTGCTTGTCTTGTGTGGCTGCGTGCAGCCTCCCCATGCTCGTGCAACTCCTCCCTGCAGGAGCTACACAACCGTTTGCAGCCTGCACGGTTGTAAGAGACCCAGCCCATGGCCCACACCTGCACACATGCCAGTCTCACAGCTAACACTTGGCTCCCGTAGCCAAGAAATACAGAAGCCCCAGGCCAGTCCTAAGCTCCACCACCCATCTCCTGCGGGTGGAAGGAAAGCAGAGCGCCTGTTCTGTGGCGTGCTGGAGACAACAGGCTTTCTAAAGACCAGTCGCATGGATGCAGACGTTCCCTCATCATGGGAACAAAGACACTCTGGGGAAGCTTGGCCACCCGTGCCTACAGCTTCGTGCTGCAGCCAGACTGACATGGACCCTTACAAAGGTTAAACGCCAGCTGCTCTGGGCAGCCCATGAGGGTGGGCTGGCATCAGCTGCTGGCCCTCTGGCCACCTTTCCTCCTCATCAGACCCTCTGCCTGGTGGATGCTGATGTTTGACAGTTGGTCCAGGCTTCCTCCCACTCCCTATCCCCGGCACAGCAAGAGAGCTGTCCCAAAACGAGCAGCAGTACAAAGGGTTTCAGCACTTAATGGCAGCACCAATCATCGGGTCATGGAGTTTATGCTCCTTCAGAAGACCAGAGAGACTGTTTCAGCGTGAATTCAAATGCTAAGTTAACTTAGCTACTAGGTGGGACAGGCTAACCAGATCTTTCACGCCACACGAGCTGGAACAGCTACATATTTTATAGAAAGTATTATTTCTGTAGAAGGCCCTGGTGCCACCA
The DNA here is from genome assembly GCF_047370975.1 of Nipponia nippon. NCBI lineage: Eukaryota > Metazoa > Chordata > Aves > Pelecaniformes > Threskiornithidae > Nipponia > Nipponia nippon. The sequence continues at coordinate 12,770,507 of NW_028262332.1, read as the reverse complement.
GAGATGTGGCTCCTCCAGGCATGGGCTCAGCACCTCCTCCTCCTCCCATGGCTGGGAAGATACACACCAGTTTTACCAGTTCCTCTGGTAGATACAGGGTGCATCTCCCTGCCCACATCCTCACAGACACCACAAACAAGTACCCTTGGTTTGGGGATTCAGTTCAAAATTGCTGCCCGGGCTTGGAACCCTCTCCTGGGCTCTTGGCAACCTCACAGCCTCTCCCTGTCCCCAGCCGTATCTGTACCCACAGCACCATCCTCCCACTGCCCACTCACGCTGCCCAACCAAGAGCCAGGCTTTCCTGCTGCCGCTGCTGCTCTCCCCCACCCTTTCACAGACCGCATCCACAGAAACATCTCTAGCCCTCGCTGTGCTGGTACCTGCCTGGCGTTCAGCTTCTGAACGTTCATTTGATGTAGTCTCTCCTCCCAGGTACACCTCACACTGCTGGAATTACATGTAATATTTTGGGGTTGCATGACAGGCTAAAGACAGCAGAAAGTTTGTGGTGCTGTTAGATTATACAACATTATGTACGTAGTATAAAAAAAATAAGCCTTTGTAATTTATTCTGTTAAGAAATTTTCCTGCATAAAACCTCATAAAATCTTTTTTAAAAGAGACAGTAGTTCATCTTCATTGTCACGTTGATCTCTTTATAAACTTACTCTAGTGATCTATAGGAAAAGCAAACCAGACAGCTCTGTATTTATGGGCATGTTTAAAAAGCCTCTTATATTTAACAACTGCATTTAGCTGCGTTAACTGCAAGTTGCAGTAATAAAGGCTCTGCACACTTCGATGCTAAATTAAAAAAAGTTCTGCTGTTCAATAATACATAGATGCTGTTTTTTTCATTACTCTTTAATATCATTTCCATTTAGTTTATAAATAATTGTAGCTAGCTAATGAAACGAAATAAAACCTGCCTCCAACCCATTCCCTAGAGCAAACTAAACTCCTCTTTTTAAAGCTTCTTAATCACCGCCCAGTTCTTACAAAATTAGCATAGTAATGGGCTTTAAATTGAGCCTCTTTGTTTTTTAATTAAGCTCCCAGCAGGTAAAAATAAAACAGATTATTGAAGAATATGCCAACACTAATAGCCTGAAACTCTTTTGACAATTAAAAAGATCCCATGTTAACCCTTTTGAGGAATCCTGCATGCTAATTAGTCACTCTGAGGCCCAAATCCATCAATATTCCATCTAGACACCTTGTAAAGTTGAGATGGTGAAACCGATCTCCGTCAATACCCACTATCATTTCCAACAGAAAGGTGAGGCACAAACTCGCCGTGGCAGCAGGACTGTGTGGGACCGCAGTTACGGACCCGCCAGCCATCACCTTGTAGGCGCTAATATAGCGGTTTGTGCTGGACACGTGTGGGCAGCATATCCACAGAGCATGGGCTCGGGAAGCCCTCGGATGATGCACGCTTTCATGCCATCCGCTGGATTCCCATTGCTGGCTGGGCTTGCCGACTGGCGGCAGCAGCAGGGCAGAGCTGGGGAGAGCTGCGCGGCAGCGGGCGAGGGGAGGCTGGCACAGGTATCGCTGGAGCTGCTCCTCGTGGCGGAGGCCACCCTGCGCTGGCTAGTGCCCGCTGAGCCCGCAGCCTGGGCAAGGCCGCAGCTCCAGGGTCTGCTCTGGCTCCCAGCCCTGCACAGGCAGCGTCCCAGCCCCAGGGCCTCTGCTTCAAGCTCCTGGCTCCCTTACAGCTCGCTCTGGTGCTCAGACAAAGAGCCCCTCTCTCACTCTTTTAACTCCAGCGTTCGCTGTTTGGCGATGCCTCCTTGGAGCCTCTGCTGCGTTTTGTACAAAAAAAATTAACTGGATGCCAGAGGTAGCAGCCCTGGTCGGCATTGCAGCCCCTGAGGCTTATTTGAAGTGTCTGCCTAGCAGCACGAGTGCCCCAAACATGCCAGAGACACAACTACTCTTTTTTGCTTAGCAACATGAAACTGCTCCAGAGGCAAAGGTAAATCTTAAGCAGAACAAGGGGGTTAAGAAAGAGCAATGTCGAAGCCATGTCATGGACAGCAGCGATTCTCTGGGAAAATTTACTAGATATTGCTGGCAGCCTAGAAATAGGAATAGCACTGAGTTTCACTGGTAGTTCTCTGTCAAATATTTGGAAACCCCCTTCCGAATCCCACACTTTATTTTCAGTGTCTGATTCAAGCGTCAGAGTGTGAAGTGCTGGCTGCACTCTGCTCATATCCAGCCAGGACTATTAATCCCTCGCTTTTGGGAGCGCGGTGTCCATCCCCAGAAATGAAATCAACAACATGAAAAGACCATTCATTTCCAAGAACGCTGATCACTCTGCATCCTTCAGAGACTCGCAGTAAATGGTACCAAATGCTCCTGTGTACTCAGTAAAACCCAGTCAGGTCTTAGGCAGCTGCAGTAACTACTGTCAGTTGCTGCTTTATATTACACCTTATACTGCGAGGGTCACAGTGATAGAATTAGGGGCCAACAGAGAATGTGATCACATTTAAGGGCAGACTCTAGCCATGAATATATGCTGCCTTCTTTCACTGAAGCATTTGGGAGCCTGTGACATATGTCCTAACGTTTCATTTTCAAAGGTAAGTGGCATTTCTTGTGTCTCTTAACTGATACCAGATAATTTGGAAAAAGAAGGTACACTTTGCTTAGATTAGAATATAAATTCATTAGGCAAGGACCTTCATTTACCCTCTGCACAGGGACAAGCATTACAGACTTCACTGGGCATCTCTGGACCGTGCGCCCTGTCACAAATAAATATCACTAACAGAATCATTCAAAACAACATAAATCCATCACAACTGAATTAACTTCCCCTGAACTACCCTGGAGTAGATCACATATAATTTATATAAGAACTAGAGAGGCTGGACTGCAAGATGGTGAAGATGACAGTTTCTTAGATGGGATTCTCGGTCCCACAACCCCTCTCCTCCGTGCCTCTGCTGGGCCTGATGGAGAGACAGCTTATGTGTACAGAAATGCTAATTCCTCCTGGGACCATTTCGATTATGGGGACCTCTCCAGGAATGTATTTTCTTTAAAGAAAAAAGCCGCAATGTTGAGAATAAGCTTGCAATATTTTCAGCACATCTGGTTGAGAACAGCTGGAGAGGCAGTATTCAGAACAAACTTCTCTATCCTTGTGCTTGAGGTTTGTCAGCTATTGGTGGGGCTCCAGGGGGCCTAGAGAAGAGAGCAGCAACTGAGTGAGGCGTTTCTCAAATTCCCACAGAACTGCATTTAGAAAACGCAGAATCCACTGCAGCAAACAACTGAACTCCAACCATTTCATACTGAAAACTTCCCACCAGACTGAGGATAACAATTCCCTATGCCTACGAGATTTATACTACAGATGTCAAACTGGAAAGCGTGTATGCATACATACATTTTTGCATTACATACCTTGTGCCATGTCACATTAAACAAGCTATTCTATGAAATTGTGCTAGCATAACCATTTTGGAGACATGCATTTATCCCAATGCATCTCAAGGACGTAGAAATACAAGAGATGCTCAGCACAGTGGTGCATTTAAAAATACTTCTGCCTTTTTGACAGTTTTTACCAGGCCCAGAGACATTCCTTACTATATGAATAATCCCTCTCCCACCACAGAATCAGTCAAAATGGAAGAAACTTTTTTCCGTGTCTAATCATGATTGGTTTTCAGCTGCGGCTGCAGATGGAACTACAACAAACCTACCAACTTTTGCTCTGTGTGCACAGGCTGTTATCTCCACCAGCGTCTGACCTTTTGCAAATGTGATCCAAGGTGACCTTTTACTATTATTGCAGCAGTAAATGCAGTTTTTCAAGGAATTCTCACTGGAGCATGTTTTACATTAGTAGTTGGTATGCATCAGAAAATCCAACTTCTCTGCTGTGTAGGGTTTATTAACACAGCTATCTCTATAGAGATGTACAATTTTATATGAACCTTATATGAAACTAGCATTATTATCACCAGGCCACTATCAAGCAGCACCTTTCAATGGGCAATGCAGCTGTCCAAACAGTGCCTGTTGTACCTGGGCGGCATATAGGTACTTGTTTACTCTCTTCCAGCAGAATACACAGAGGTAATTCTTCTGGATTTCATCACCGTCCCTTGTTTTATGCTTTATATTCAACCTCTCAGGAAATCAGAGAAAGGTATTACTTCCTAACAAAAATATCTGTCATCTGATCGCAGCTGGCAGCTTTAACCTCCCTTCTGCCCCCCCCAGACAAGTGCCTTTGTTTAATGTCTCCTTGGCAGGAGCATTTTATACCAGTAAAGTGTAATACAGTTTCTTTTGGATAGACTATCCAGCCATTGCTTGTTGAAAGCTCACACCATCTTTTGTCTCATAATGAAGCTGGACTTAATGGTTGCTCGGTAGAAGGAAAAAAAAAAAAAAGGCTACACATTGATTTTTTGTTTGAAAATTAGACTCTCAACAGATCAAAATGTCAGTCCAGAACCAAATCTGCCGATCCACAAAAGAGACTCCCTAATAACTTGGAAGCACATTCAGAAGTTAACAAATGCAAACAATAATAACAACATGAAAAGAACCCTGTTTGGATCCTAATGGTCTTTTAAGAGTACAGGTACTGGGAAAAACGTATCTGCAAAGGACCAAGATCAGAAACTGGACAGCAGTGCCACAGACTTCAGTTTTTCACTACACCCTCCCTCCTGCACTCATCTGGTTCACTGAAAAAATTGCACAGCCTTGTCCATATTAATCCACATATTCAAAAACTGGCATAGAATTTATTTCTTCACAGTGCACTTTTTTAATCACTTCCAGACGGCACCTGTGAAGCCTTGTGGGACCCCCAAAGTCCTCACACAGCTTCGCTTCACTCCTGCTCCACCAACCACTGTGGACTGCCAGTGACAAAAACTGTTTCACCCACCACTTGGGGACGATCATATTTCCCAAGGGTCTGGAGAGGCTTTGAAGAGCAGTTTCCAGGCATGTGCCTGCTGCAGCCGTCAGGCGCTGCTGCATACAGCTAGCAGATGAGACAGATCCTACACCTTCAGCAACTCTAGCTCATGTTTTCTTACCAAGAAATAAATGAAACTTGACAGCAGCAAGGAAACAGATAGGTCAGGGCTGGCTTTGAGCTGGCTGCATTTGTTCCTGCTGGTCTTTTCCAGTGAGAGCTCTGTGTATTGCCACTGGTTCTCCCCTCATCTGGAGAGTGGCACCTCATCTGAGGAATGCCTATGAGCGGGTGGTGATCTAGTAGATCTGTTCTGGCCCATGCACCATCTGTGCTCAACAGGGCAGGGAGATAAAACTCAGAGAAAGGCTTATAAATTTCTGGTGGCGATGACCCCAGCATTCCTGGTGTAAGAGCCACCTCTGTGTAGACAGACACAAAAAGCAGTGAAGATCAGATAGGGACCTGGGAGGAGACAGTTGTCACCTTGTGAGGGACCGAGGTGGGGTTACACAAGAAAACAGTTATTGGCAACTTGGAGATGCTCTGCGTGAGGACAAATGATTTAAAGATCCCTGAGCATTTACTCTGCTTGAAGACAGAGCAGCTACTGATGGCATTGCTTCCCACTTTGAACACCTGAACATGTTGAGGGAACCTCCTTCCAGCTCCTCATCTTGAGGACTTTTCACAGTAAAACACAGGCATTTCCCAAGAACATTTGCATTTTCTGAAAAGGTGCAAATTCTTTTGGCCAGGAAGACATTGTCTCACGGTTGTATGCTATGAAAACCTCTATTTGCTAATACAAATGACTAAATTTTACCATTGATTAAATTTATGAGGTTTAATGAAATCCATAGCTTTCATATGAGTAAATTTGGTATGAAAATCCTAAGGACAAACACAATCAGCCACTCTTCCACACTCTTTGAGACAGATATCTAAGGGAGATGACAGACCTGTTGAATCACTAGAGTTGCAATCTCATTTGGAAAATATACATGCTTTTTTATTTCCAAATTCTGTCGGAACTGGGAGGAAGATTGTGCAGGCTTGGTAGCTAATAGCACAGCAGAAATCAGCATTTTCCCAACACAAGGCTCTGGAAAGAAGTTGAAATACCAAGACTGTGTGCAATAGTCACCTGTACAGGAACTCCTGGGTTGGTCAAGAAAAGTTCATGTCCCTTTGTGAATAAGTACAGGATGAACAGATTAACAGGGCACCTTTCCAAATGAGCGCTTATTGACAAACATTATTGAATGTAGGAGAAGAATATCATGAAAGCTACCAACGATGCCATCAGCAATCATAGATACAGCGAAGTTTTGGGATGTCACTGGCAGAAAACATAAAACAAAAAGGGGAGCACCTGATTCAGATATCATGAGGATGCAAGCAGCAAGTCTGTGCATTTGTACTCTGAAGCTGGTGCATACCAGATAACAACCTACCTTAAGTTTCTATCACTTGTCAGTTCATGAAAAATTAATAAAAGCTTGTCAGTAACTTCCAACAAAAGCCCTAGCCTTTCTTGATAAGGCTCTGCTCCCAATTTTGTTAAATCGTCTTATAGTAAAGACTAGGATTAACCTACAAGAAGGACATTGAGGTGCTGGAGCATGTCCAGAGAAGGGCAACAAGGCTGGTGAAGGGTCTAGAGCACAAGTCTTGTGAGGACCGGCTGAGGAAACTGGGGTTGTTTAGTTTGGAGAAGAGGAGGCTGAGGGGAGACCTTACGGCTCTCTACAACTGCCTGAAAGGAGGTTGTAGCAAGGTGGGGGGTTAGCCTCTTCTCCCAAGTAACAAGCGACAGGACAAGAGGAAACGGCCTCAAGTTGTGCTAGGGGAGGTTTAGGTTGGATATTAGGAAAAATTTCTTCACCGAAAGGGTGGTCAGGCACTGGAAGAGGCTGCCCAGGAAGTGGTTGACTCCCCATCCCTGGAGGTATTTAAAAGACGGGGAGTTGTGGTGCTTCGGGACATGGTTTAGTGGTGGGCTTGGCAATGCTGGGTCAACAGTTGGACGCGATGATCTTAAAGGTCTTTTCCAACCTAAATGATTCTATGATAAATGCAAAAAGATGCAAAGCAATTAGAGTGGTTTCTGTAGTAAGACAGGGATGCAAGTGAAATTTCGTACAGCTGATGGTGTTCTGCCTCCTGGCATTAAACACACACTCTGGAGCAGGAAGATGGCCCCAGCGCTGAATAGCACAGCCTCTATGCACATGAGAACTGGAACATTTCTGCCATGCTATGTTTACATTGCGCTGAGAAAGGGGAGATCACAAAGCAGAAGAAAAAAGTGTGTGGGTTGGTTTTGGGGGGTTTTTTGTTTGTTGGGCGGAAAGGGGTGTTTTTCTTCTGTTTTGCCCCCTTGGGAGACTGCAGAGACTTGATGTGCTGCTGTTCTGTTTGTTTGTAAAGAAATTATGCCCGTACTGTCAGTATTTGTTGAAGGGAAGTAGATAGAAGGAGGAAGGGGATTGGTTCTGGTTTTCTGTGTCAGAGAACTCCAACACAGATGAGATACTGCAGGAGAACACTTTGGGGTGCCCTGCTGAGGGTGATGATAGCTGACATTAAAGTCAAACTGCACGAAGGGAGAGCGAGCACCTATACAGCAATGACTTACACTCCCACATTAGGAAAGGGCAGGGTCTCAGCCTAGAAATATTAAGAGGGAATAAATAGGGAAGTGAAATTTTGGTCAGTTCAGGAGGAGAAACAAGAGACAGACCTTTGTATTGTATCAAATATTACATTACCTATAGAGGTTTCAGAGATACACATCCATAGTATGTTTAATTGTGCACTTTTGCAAACTGGGCAGATCTATAAACTTTGAGGTGTTTATGTGTGTATGCATATCTAAATTGCAATGCACTTTCTGAGCCCTGTGATGGTAACTGCACAGAACCTCCACCACAGGGAGCTCCCGGGCCCGCAGCACCCTGCAAAGCTTCAGGCCATTCTGCAGTGGTGCCCGTGGGCTCACCAGGGCAGGCTGCTCTGCAAGCCTGCTGTTAGGGAGCAGGGGTCATCCCAGCCCTGCACCTCTGTCATTAATTACTCACAGAAGATGTTTCTTTACTGCCCTTTATTTAAGGATCACTGCCACACCCCAGGCAGACACAAGGGTAAAGGTGTGACTTGTCAAATTTCTACTGTTTAACTCTGTTCAGAAGAAATCTTTAACTCCTTATCGCCACATCATACTTTCTCATCCCACCATTGTGTCCGCTCTCATTTTCCTTTCTCGCTGTGCTCCACCCCATAAGGCACTGTGACTCTAATGAAGTATTTACCTCTTGTTCACTGCACGCTCTTTGCCTTTGCCTGGCTTTTCCATGTATACTCCAAGTTCTTCAAGGCAGCAGCTTTCTGCTTTCCTGCGCTGTAGGGTGCCGAGCCCAGCAAGCTAGGATCACTTCTGTCATAGCCGTGACTAACAGTGCTGATCTAACCCAGACTTAACTCTAGCAGTGAGTATGGGAGAACCAAGGCTGAGGAAGCAGGGCTGCTGCCTTGTGTTTTAGAGCAGTGCTCAGAACTGGGGAAGGGCTGGAGGAGCGGCTGTGCGGGATCCTGGTGCACGGGGGCCAGCTTCACTTCTCCCGCTGATCCGCAGTTGTGTCCCACTGGCAGCTACACAGAGAGCAGGGTTACACCTCCTGTATTTTTCTTGCTTATTATATAAGCTGACTTTGGTCATCAGCTGCCAAATGGCAGAAACAGAATAGGATAAATGTACGTGGAGCTGAACACCAAGCCCAGAAGCGTCATTTAGCCCTGCAGCTTCTTTTGCTCCCATGCACACTTCAGTATTTGACATTTCACAGAATGTATCGGTCAAAACTATCACCTAATTGCAGTAACGATGTCTTGGTTAAGAGCGAACTCTTGGCAAAGCTTCAAGCCCTAATCATTTCAGCTGAATCCAACCGCAAGAAAACTACCACCTCTAAAGCCGTCATTTCTGATAGCACGACCATTACTGCCACCCCGTGAAGCATACATGCCACGTCCTCTAAGTCCATCCTCTAGCTGACCCACATCAGCCCTCGAAATTCCAGTGGTTTTGTGATTCCCATTAAAAAGACCAAATTCTGGACAGTTTTGTGCATAAGGCAGACTTTTACCTGACAGTAACTCAGCAAACAATTTTGTAAATCTGAAAAAGATAATTAAACAAAAAGTAGCAAAATATGCCTCCTGGGCTCAAGACGTTGTCTTCAAATTTTCTCTCATATTTTTGAAGCAATATTTTCCAATTTAATTTTTGTCTATCTCAAATTATCTGAAAGTGAGATAAGCTATCCATGAATATTTTATTAGACTTGGCATTATGCAAATTAGAGAAGTTTGGACTTAACCATAAATTAGCTCTCAGTCCCCCAGAGGACTGCTCACATGATTTCCCACCTACTAAACACTGACCCTCAGCATTCTTCTGCTCTGGAGGAGCTGAAAGCAATTCCTGACTTGACCCTGTACAGATAGAGAGAGTGAGATAGGTTAGACCTTTAAAAGCCAGCCTGGAAAGCAGACCTCCTTCGGCTGTTGATGGAAGCGTAATTATTTTTAAAAACCTTTCAATGTAAGTGACATACAGAAAACAGGTATGAACACTATTTATATGACTTCCACACTCTGAAACAGTGATTTTGACTGGGCTTATAGCACTGTAGCGGTTTAATTCAGCAATTCTGCCCACTCATCTCACAAACTAATAGGGAAATCCATAATTAAAGGCAGATTGAAATGCTGAACTCAAAGTCTTCTGACTTGCCTGTTCCTCCCCTGCAATGTACGAACACGAATTAGAGCACCTAAGTGCAAGTACAGCCCTGCAATAACCATCTAAATACACCCCTTGATCCAAAGGCAAAAGAAACAACAAGGTATTTCTTAGGAAACTCTTACAATGATTATTACTTACAGCACACAGTTTATCTGCAACCACCAAACACTACAGGCTGGATGAATCTCCAAGCTCTTCTTTTTGTTACCCACCAGAATTAGAAGTATGATATGCTTAATTTAAACCATATTTCTCAAACTTCTAAGTGGTTTAACAGAGTGAAAAGCTCGTCATCCTGTAGAAAACAATTTTATGTCATTTTTCTATCAAAAATTCACAAGCTCCGATAAGCAAACTGAAAAAATAAATGACGAACATGTTCTTCCCAACACATACGTTCTTCCTTTAACACACATTTTCTTGAGCCCATGGCAGACTTTCTATACAGCACATTACAGCATAGCAAGATGCATTTGCCACAGGTATGTAACTTAAAACTGTTTGTAAGAAACATCCTAAACATGTCCCCTGCTGTAAATGTGACATCTTTACAGCATATGCTTAGTAAATGAAAGCCCTGGGAAAAGGAGGAAAGTCAGGATACCTCCCATATAACTGATTGTAAATTCTTGGGCACCAGGTTTATATTCTTAATAACCTACTAGTTAGACTTAGTGTGCCTGTTCCATCTAAGTCAATTTAAATGAGGTGTACCAGATACAGTACATAAAGTGTTTCATACTTGTGGAGATATGTTTAACTATTGTTTCTTTAGGAAAATCTAATAGCTAGCTCCATTTAATCACTGTCAGATGTTCTACATGTTGCAAGTGGTAACTTCCTTGACACAAACTGCTTTTAATCAGGAATCTCCAACATATCTTGCATACATCTCAGACTGACTTTTGCGATACATTAAAAAGTTTTTATAGTATTTATTTTTTGGTCACGTTACCCTGGTTTACTTTTTGCTTTACTGGGTACTTAGGAAAAACCCTACAAGGTAACTTTTTCTTTCTCTGGAAAAGGTCATGAATTCCATGGGGTTTCATAAAAATTAAAACACAAATGCAACACTCCCCATCTTCCCCTCCCACAAGTTCTCACAACACTTACTTGGAGTCTGGGTTCATACAATCAATTCTGTCAAACTGGTGCAAAACCCAGCCTTGGGCCCAGAGCAGTATTACTGTTCTCCCTGATCTCAACGGCTGTTTGTAAACACATCTCACATCTTTGGCTGCGAGCATGCGGATGGAGCACTGATAATAAGAGCCTTCAAACTATGTTCTTTAACTTCTCTGACTCTCAAAAGGCAATCAAAGCCACCCCCCAATGTGTGATTAAATACACGCAGGGGATAATCTCACCTCCAAAAAGCTGGAGAAAAGGTGGTGTCGAGACTGGTTTGAAGTGGCCTCCTTAATAGAAAAGGACGGTCCCTTTCTGTGTACATCATGATTTGCTTTGGGATTTCTGTTGTGCCCCGTAAGCCTACAGGATATTACAGCAGCTTTTGTGTCGTTGGTGACCCAGCTGTTCATTATTGAAAAATTCCACTGCTTGATGCTGAGGGCAGGAAGGCTGACCCCTCATCTTATGGACATTACTGTCTTTCAAAAGATACAGGATTAAAGGGCCGAGCAAAATCTGGAGGAAAGCTATGTCTGGTTTTCTGTGTTTTCGTTGTCTTTCGCTATATTGGCCCAGAGAGGGATGTTTGTACAGGATTTAATTAGTTGGAATCAGGCTGAGATTATTGTTGAGACTATTTACTCAGCAAATCTCCAGTCTGAGCCGGAGCTCGAAATGAGTCTGAATAAGAAAACCTAGGAGTGCTCAGTCTTACTGCTCATATTCTGTAACAAGAAGCGGGCCACGGATGTGAAGAGTCTGATCATGTGAGGTGCTGAATGCCCTTCGTTCCCACTGGGATCAGTATAGCATGGGGGAACTATCATTATATCACATGATTGAGCCTTAATCAGCTATAAATAGCAAGTGAGAAGATCACAAAAGCCCCAGGGGTTTAAGAAGAACTTTCACTGCATTCTCTTGGGGAGCACAGCAATAACACTAGTGCATGATACAGCACAAGATGCGATAAAAGGCATGTTGTTATCACTACTACAGTTGTGGGGATCCAGTCATTCCATATAGATCAACTTCTTATTATAAAAAAGGTTAGGAATAGAATATTTTTTTTTTAATATTTATTTTTTAAAATCAAGCATCAAGATTTGGACATGAGACTCTGGACCCATCAACTTCAGTGGAAAAGAATACATTGCATCTTGTAGATACGAGTAAGGTAGCTGGAAGTGGAAGCTGGAGGGGCAATTTATGTGGGAGAAAGCAAGGAACGCAGTTCTGCAGGAGGACATGAGCGTCTCTGAGAACACAGCACATTTGCTGTCGGGCCTCCCCTGGCTCGGGGAAGGAGGAGATTCTGGCAGGAGATTCCCTGGGATTCACATCTTAAACCCCTCAATAATTCAAGGCTCTGAGCTCTCTGCATTTCAAGGGGAGGATAGTCACTATTAGGAAAGGTTTGTAAAGGTCAATAAGCTGCTGTTCATACTTTGTACAATAACACAGGCGCTTCAGTCACCATGTGCAAACACAGAGATACCGATGTACTTTCTGGGGCTCTGGAGGGAGCAGAAGTGGTCCCTCCATCTACCCTTCCAACAGTGCTCCTCTGTGCAAGCATTCAGGTGGAAAGCCACTGCAATACAGTTATCGGACTACATTTCCTTGTAGAAGGACCTCTACCAAAATTATGAATAGCTGCTTGCAGATGCAGGTGGTCATTGTCCACTGTATTAGAGGAAGCACCAAGATTGCTAGACAGGAGAAAAATGTGTGGGGTCAGGTCCCCTTAGCCAGGCACAATCCTAATCAAAAAATTACTCCCTGTGATTTATTAGGATTGAAATCTTGATGATGACCCAGAGCTAGCCACCAGGACCTCATGTCTTGAACCCTAAACAAGCCCAACAGTACTACTGCAGCAACATCCCATCATTAGATGAGAGTGCACAGAAACCAAAATATTTCTGCCATGTAGAAGGATGTTTAAGGTGAGGCGGCCGTTGCTTTGGTTGCACTGGTTACTATGGCATGAACCTGGCCCTGCCTGCGAGGGAACAGGGAGCTTTGCAGGCATGTTGGTCTGCAGATGTTACCATTCATGAAGCTGCTCACTGTGGAGGGGAAAAGCCCTTCCCGGAGGAACAAGGCCCCTTGTTGCCTGGCTGCACTATTTCAGTCCAAATAATATTGTTTTAAAGTCACACTCACCACACTGAAGAGTAACAGATACAGAGAAAGCAAACACAAACTCCAGCAGATCCTCACCAGTCAGACACCAGTGACCGCCCATTTCAACAGACAAAAGCACTCTCTGACCCACGCCTCAAAGCAAAAGGCAGCAGGCATACTGAACATCTCCTCAACTACTGGAAAATTAAAATAAAGCAAGGAAGTAGAGGAAAATTCTGTGCTGCTCTCAGATCCCAGCTCTGACTTTTTAGCAGTTCTGAGCAAACTCTTGGCATCGGCTCAAAAGGCTTTCTGTGAGCAAGCATGTTGTCAGCATTTTTCCTTTAAAGACATATAACCTAAAGTAAAAGAATAAAGCCAGATTGAGATTTATGCTGCAGCTTGCTTTCACTCCCCTTCCCCCCCATTTTGGTAAATTACTGATGTTGATGTATTAGTCAGCTCTGCAAGCTGTGGGCATATGACTTCAAAGGCAGAGGTTTACCCTACCAGGAGAGACGACAGGATGGACCTCTCCAGTGCCAGGGGTGTGGATCCTGCAGCTGAGCAAGGCAGAAAGACATCTTATCTGTAGCTGCTGTGTAGCACTGGGAACTTCCCCAGACCTTTGCCAACTGTTCTCAACATGCCTGATGGATCACAGGGCCTAAGGAAATTATTGCCATGTTTATATTACATGGTTATATTATCTGCTTGCAGAAACCATAGCCCCCTTGTGCACTCAGACTCTTCTCCCTAAAGAAAGGAAGAGAATTTGAACAGAATAGAGTCTGAATAGCAGCGAGATGCAGCAGACAATGAACAGAAAAACATCTTTCAAATATTTTGCTAGTGATCCTGTATGAAATGACAAGTGTGCATTCCTCTCTGAAATGCCTTGTATGAGCTTTTGTAAATAAAGATTTTTCTGAAAGTTAAGAAAGAGCTGCATGGCTCAGCTCACAGGCAGAAATCCCCGGGCACTGTGCAGAGCGCTGCCGGGGTGCCTGATCCAGCTCTGCAGTTGGAGGGGGTCGGGCTGCAGCTCAGGCTTCAGGAGAGAGATGGCTTGACTGAATGGCTTCCTGCACTACTCAGCAAGTACTGAACATGTAATGTGTCTTGTAAAAGTGGGTAAACTGTTTATCTCCTCCAAGAGGAAAATTGCACATATTCACTGAATTATTAGTTAAGAAATTAACCATGAAGTTTTCTTTTTTCTTTAAGTAGTGGGAAAAACCTGATAATTTTAAACAAGGTAAAGCTCTGTGAGGACCGGCTCATTTAAAATAACCATGCCTCAGAGGTTTACGTATGTCCAAGCTGCAGTGAAACTCAAACCCTTCTGTTTTAAAACTCTGAAGCACAAAGGAGCACCACAGGAACACAGCACAGACTGTGAGCATGTCCACAGCTGATGCTGGACTGCCAGCACAGGCACTCACTGGCCACAGTGCCACTGGAAAGTGAACCGAGAGCAGGTTTGAGGCTGGAATATACGTGGGACATGGTGTTTTGGTGTGCCTGGGCCGACACAGGTAGATGGTGGACACACAGCAGTACCCCAAGGGCAAACCATTTTAATCCTTTACTACTGATGTAAACAAAGATACCACTGAGTATCCTTGAAGCACTACAACTACATCTCCAGCTACAGGCCAACAGGGCACCAGACCTTCACAGTATCTCTGACAGGCAAATCACCCCACAGCAGGGGCAGCATCAGGACCCTTGGCAGTTTTGGGACCCCCTGCCGCATCCGGGCGGGTTCCCTGTGCACACTCCAGTGCAGAGGAAAGGGGCTCTGCACGGGGGGAAGAAGGGCAGTGCAGGCAGCTGCATCTCATGCGCTGGCACCTGATGGGCAGGGTGGACCCTGCACGATACCAACACCCACATTTAGCGCAGTGTCCACCCAAGACCGCAGCACTGCAGCGGCATGGATGCAGCAGCCTCGGCTGTGGAGGAAAGTGCAGGCTGTGAATTCAGCACTGTGGCTCCGTGGTTATTCATCAGTTGACCAGAAAAGCACTGCAGCAAACGTTCATTTGTTTGGCTTTGCAGCCACTCTTGTCGAGCCGACACGCACAGGAACAGGGCGTAAAATGACAGCCAAAGGTGCCCAGGCTGCAAGCGCCACGCTCTGCCCCTCATGAGCCCTGTTGCACTGCACAGCTGGGCAGCCACACACCGCGCGTTGTGTTCACCCGGAGCTGATGAAAGCCCTTCCCCCTCTTTTTTCCTTTCTCTCTCTCTCTCTCCTTTCTCCTTTTCACAAAGAGTGGATGGATGGTTAAAAAGCCCTGATCTGATAGCTTCGTCCAAGCTGTGTTGCACCTTGAGAGAATCGACATCCAAGCTGTCGACAGCATGATTTCCCTATCGCCTCATCCTCCCATGGACAGCAACCAGGGCCAACATTTTTGGTGATCTATAAAGAAAACTGTTTTCACAGACAGAACATGAAAGACACAAGCTCTAGATTACTACTAAGATTAGCATGCAAAAATGTATTTGAATTTCTGATCAGCAGGAGGCTTCAAAGGGACCAAGTGCAGATTAGCAGGTGTTACGTGAAAAAAAGAGAGAGAGCTTTTGTGCTACAAAGTTGCGGGAGCAAAACAAATATGTCTTTCACTTTGAAGAGCTGGGGAGGAATTTGTGGCCATTACCATGGAAACTCAACAGGCCTTATGCTGTAAAGCCAGATTTTGGAGACAGAACTGCTGTTATGTCTGTATGCTGCTGAATACAACGTGTCTTTATCAGAAGACTGGTGGGGAAAGTTAAATGAAAATGTGACACCATTACAACACCTTTGTTTGTTTCAGCTGAATTTCAATTATCTGAAAAAGGAAAGAGCACAGCAGGCACTTCCTTTCAGTAACAGACCCTCCCAAATTACATTAATTTGGAGAAAAACGTCAAGGTTCCAGAGGACCTTGATTATCATTAACATCTAGCTAAGTTTTCTTGGCTAACATGGTCCCACTCAAAAATTGTGTAGGGTCGGTCTTTGGCTATATGTTTTAAAATTTTTTCCACTTCTTTTTTCAGCCATCTCATCTCTACATTGTAACTGAAGGGCGCTCACGCGAATCACTGGGCTCCGCTTAGTTAGCAATGATCTTCAACCCAACCAAAGCAGCCATTTGGAGAGCACACTAGAGCTGTTTTCAATACCCTTGGTGGCCACGCTCGAGCCATTACAACTCCACATCCTCAGGGCCTCCGAACGGTGCTTTGCTCTGCTGCTAGCAGCAGGCACAGGCGACCACCGCAGCCTCTCGGAGGTGTCCCCACGCACCCACCGCCAGGTGCCACAAGCAGCTGCAACATCCCCAGAAGGGACGGGAGACCAGTCCTCCTCCAGGGCAGGAGGGAGCAGAGAGAAAGGCAGCGCAGCAAAGCCAAGAGGTGGTGAGAAAGACCCGCTCCAAGGGACAGCGATAGCAGGACAACAGGCTCAGGCTGCAGAGCTTCTCCTGCCTACATGTGCCTGCCTTTGGCTGTCCAGTGTACCCGGCCCTGGTTACAGGTATTGTTTTACAAACAGAACACATCCACAATTAACCAGTTAGTCCACCACTAACTCATCACCATCAGCACACTTAAAATACACAATTAATTAACTGATGCCAAGATGTTACGCTTAAAGGTCACAGTATCTCACAGCTTCCTCTATACCGTTTAGCCTTTGCTTAGCAAGCAGCCCAGCAGGACTGATCGCAGATTTTATGACTGGGGAGTCTGCTTGGAAACCGCTGCTGTTGGGGGCAAGACCAGTTCTGAGGCCACAGATCTGCACTGCCACGATCCTCCACGCGAAAAGCCACCCCAGACAAAGGCCGTGGCTAGGCAAAGTCTCCTGCTTACTCCAGCCGAAGCCTGGCAGGACACTGCTTCCCCAGAGGGAGCAACCAGCGGGGCACGCCAGCTGCGGGGCATTCAGGGCTCCTCTCTGGCAAGGGCTGGGGGCAGCCACTGCTACCATGCACGGGGCCACGCAGGCACGGGGCCACGCAGGCTGCGGGAGGGAGACACAGGAAGGGGGCAACAGCTGGTGTCAGGCCAGTGCCCAGGAGAAAGGTGCTGTGTCTCCTGCCAGCCACCCCCCAGCCCCGGCAAGGGGCACTGTGGCAAGGAGGCCAGCGCTCTGCTATGGATTATTTAATAAAAATAAAAAAAAAACCAAAACAAACCACCACCAAACCAACTATTTTCCCTGTGAAAACATATCCCCCTTGGTGTGGCTGAGGCCTGTGGTGGCTGGCAGCAGAGACACTGGCACTGGGGCGATACGGCCTCCTTCCCCAGAGGGCATGCAGCTAAGGCCCTGCAACCACAGAGGAGGTCACTTCATGCACGTTGGAAAATGAGGAGGCAGTAAAGGCAGAGGCTGTTGATTTTCCACTCATTTGGATTCCTCCACAGGGAGGGCATGGCTGCTGACACTGCTACTTATGAGTGCCCTTGCAGCCGATGAGGAGTGAGGGCTCAGGGCGCCTGGGAGCGCCTCGCATGGGGTGCAACATATGAAGGAAACAAAAATTATGGAAGACTTGAAAAGGCAGGATTCAGAAACGCCTCCAGGGCCAGGGGTCAGCAGGGGACCAACGTAGCACTCTGCTACGCTTGCATTTCCAGAGGCAGAGGATCCCGCCTCCGGGCACCTCTCTGATGCGTGTTCAAGATTTTGTGCAATCCTCCTGGATGACATTTTACTTCACAGGCTCCCTGGGGTCTTTTTGGTTTTAGGGGGCTTGGGGGGGTGGGTCAAGGGCAATAATTATTAAGTTTTGCTCCACTTACAACTGGCCTTCCTAGAAAACCCTGGACAGAGGGATCCTGGCACCGTGTCAGACATGAGGCCAGTTCAGAGTGCCCTGGTAACACCGAATGAAGCTGGTTTCCTAGTTCTCAGACAGCAGCGTCAGAAGATACTTCCTAGAGACACTGGGTTTTGGTTAGCTTTCCCATTGAAAATCTGAATTGTTATTTAAAAAAAATAATCCACCAGTGCTTGAGTGAGAGTGAGCCTTGTATAACACCTTAAAATGCCCTACTGCATTAAATTAAGAACATATTCTGTACGAGGTAGAAGCAGCAGCACTGTCCAGACATTAGATATCAACTACCCGTGAAAATAAATGAGTGTAACGATAGTCACTGGGAGTGCTTGAAACCCAGTATACTTGCTAGAACATGTATTTCCTGCCTTAGATCTCATTTTTAACTTCCACAACTACTTACATAAGAATACTGACTTCCTTTCCAGCTTGACTTACCTTAGCCTACTTCATTCATATTTGCAAGTATGCATTTTGCCCCGAGAAATCTGGCAGAAAACGAAAGTGCTGTCCTTTTCTAGTTGTTGGCTACTTATGAAAAGACTTACAGTATTAAAAGCTAAAGAACTGGTTCCACAGAATTCCACAGAGATAAAGCATACAATTTCTTGCAGATACTGACTGAATTTCAGTGTCATTTGCGTTCAGCTAAGAAGGAGCAAAGACTTTTGTTTTTAATCGCTAACTAGTCACATGCCTGTATACACAAAGTAAAAGGCAAATAACACTTGCCTGTGAAAAAAGAAGCATGCTTTAAAATAATAATCCTTGAAGCATATTTCATATGGGCCAAGCACTTTTAAATTAATTAGTTTCATCCAGATATTTTCTGAAAGCTAGGAAGGGAATATTCAGATCTTTCTCCATGTCATGGGTTTCTGAAAAACTACTCCTTCAAGTGTAAGCATACAAGAAATATGCAAACACATAATTTATCTAAGAGAAATAAAAAATGTAGTCCTTACATTTATAGTCTGTTTATATTTCTAGTAAAAAATATTTAAATTTGTATTTAAATTCGTATTTAATTCTAAGATAGATATGACACAATAAAGATAATCAATTCAAAACAAATGAATATCATTTCGAAGTACGGGTTGGAAATACCCAAAGATTATTCTGAACAAATTAAGAGAGAAATTTTATGATACAGATCTAGAATTTGAGAGAATAACTTACAGTCAAATGCCAAGGTTTTACACTGTCAGTTATGTAAAACAGCATAAGACAAGGCAGCTGAATTTGTAACTCACAAACCCCTGACAAGTGTGGTCAACCTCCTGAAAGCAATAATTTATTATCAGAAATGTCACGCCTACACAATAGCCTTATTGTTGATTCATTAGGTAATTTCCCTTGAAGACCAGCTGTTTCTAGTGTGGTAGGATGAATAATGAGGAAGATATTCAATGTTCAGGGTACAAATGACAGACATAAGGAGGTTCTAACACCACCAGCGTCCCACCGCCTACGGCACCAGCTCTGTGCTAGAGGGTAAAGGTCCTACACCTCCCACTTGCACAGAAAACCTCCCAGGTGTCAGATTTGCTCAGAGGGCAGGTTGCTGTGCAATACCTTCAATAGAATCAGGAGACCCATGTGATATGGCCAAGCAGGCCTTGGGCTCATTGTCACCTTCTATTTCCATTGACGTGCCCTGAGGGTAGATACTTTCTCCTCCCAGCAGACTCAATTTATTCCCAGGTGCTCTAGTGAATGTCTCGCCACCAGTATAGCTTGCAAAAGACAGTCCTGATGGCTGTGCTCCAGGCAAGCTTTTATCCTATTTTCCAGAAGTGCCTCTTTTTCAACCTTAAGCCAAGTACTATCTAGATAATAATTATTAAACTATAATTTACTACAGCTAGTAGTACTATCTGCTAGTTGTTTGGGTTGTGGGTTTGTTTTGTTGTTTTTAATTTTACACAAATACATTATTCGTCCCTCAAATGATCCCTCTGAGGGCTACATCTCCATCACGTAAGTAACACTGCAATTAAACTGAGTTAAATTCACCAATAAGCAGACAAGCACCATGTGCTGTATGGTTGGTGTTCATTATGCTCAGTACATTAATGCTAACAGTTTGTCAAGTCTCTTCATGCGACAGCCACCTAAACTGCATTAACCAGAAAAAAAAAGGAAAACTTGTCTAAAGCCTGCCATTCACTTTAAAGTGAACCTGGAATACAAAAATCAGGTGGAACTATTTCTTTGCCTTTCAGAATGCATTTATTTGGAAACACAAATGTATGCTGAGCAGCACTACAGGCAGAAGCAGGAACACAATGCTGCACAGAGCAGGATCTGATTAGAATCACCACTGCTTTTGTTGTGTTCCTAAAGGCTGCAGCAGGATGGAAGTCAGGACATTGACAGTCACCTCTATAGCAGATTCAATCAACATAACTAGTGTGCTGATGCTCATGGGCTGACAGAAGGCAAGAAATTTTCATTGAAATTAAAAAAAAAAAAAAAAAAAGGAAAATAAACCTTGCCTAGTTTGCCTAGTGATGGCTTAAGCTTTGAGATGACGGAAGGATAATTCAAGTTCTAAAGGCCTTGTCATTTGCAAGTGTCCCTATTCCTGCTACATTTTCTTTTAAGTTGCAATTATATTAACACTTTCAATTAGACATGGCTTTATGACAACCAAAAGGAAACCCAGACAGTGAATATTCCTTAAGTATTTTTTTCTGCAGTAAGATGCACCTACATGGCACTCTGCTAATGGTACATAAAACACATAATTGTTTTTCAGTGGAAGCACTGTATAAGATAAATAATTTAGTAAATATCTTCTGCTGAAATCTTACTCGAGCTGCAGCTGAGATCAAAATTAAGCTATTGTCCTCACCTACCTGGGGGGGAGTGGGGGGAAAGGAGTGTAATAAAAACCTGGATTTACAGTTAATGAGATCTGCAGACTTTGTGACTTCTGTGTGCATTTTAGTACTGCACAATAGTTGAGTAACTCTGCATCCTTAGACAGCAGGATAGGTGTTCTCCTTCACCACAACCACACGGTAGTAATTCTGTTGCTTTTAAAACTGTACCTTTTTATGCTTCAATTGAATACAAAACAGAATATTTTTATTATCAGAAGAAAAGATGTGTGAAGACTTTTTTTCTCCTAACAAGGGGGAATGCTAGTCCTTAACGCAAACTCCCCACTCCCGAGCTCTCCATCTCACCCCATGGAAAGACGGCCCATCACTTTGGGTGCTCTGGCCCCACTTGGCAAGCTTGGAGAAACCCTCCTCCACTTTTGAAGTCTCCAAATTTTAAGAGTGGTTTCCAATGGTCATTAAAACATTTGCATAATTCATGGCCTGATCCTGTTCTCCATAGCAGGATTTTAAATTTGAAGTCACGCCTTGTCTAAATATAAGTACAGTTGAGAGAGTTGTTTGGCTTTATATTGCTAGAACCTTGCCCTTACATCCCCTTCAGTCAGCCTCTTTAAAACATGAAAGCATGAATTTACATCCTGGTTTACTGAAGTCATAGGTAAAATCACAGCTACTCAGGAGAGGGTGGCACTGCAGCTCCCGGTGTGTTCCCTGGGCTCACACCCTCCACCACCTCCACTCCAGGGAGGATGGGAACATGGTCCTGCAGCGAGAGCTGTGGACATCGGTCACTCTCTGAAGCTGTTGTCACAATAAAATCTTACTGCAATTAGGATTTAATCATGTGCTTCATACTATTAAAGAAAGCACAGCACTGACATTTGTGATTACCAAAAATCCAACCTTAGGAACCTGTTTGCACTTCTGAGAAGCCTCCCACAGCAGGAGCACCTCTTCCATCTTGTTGCAAGACTCCTTTCCATGAATTACGGACTATATGGCATTAAGATCAGTACACTTTAAGAACAACCAAGAGTTGAAGAACTCTTCCCTGGTCACTTGGCTCAGCAGTGCTACTGGGACACGAGCAGTGCCACTGACTGCTGTGAGACTTCACAGTGTTTCGGAAGGAGGGGACCCCCTATCCTATTTTTTGGCCTATCAGACCTCCAAGTCCAAATGTGGAGATATGCTCAGTACAATTTCTCCACAACGAAATTTATAAACTGTGCCCCACTACAGAGAGTTCTGTCTGCAGAAGTGGTTTTGCAATTAACAAAACCTTGTCCATGGTTCCATTTTAGAATCTGATTATTGTTCTACATTTATCTTAAGCAAAGTGGCTGACAAATAACTGCAAAATAATGTGATAAAAACCATTTATAATGCCAGCTTATTCCAGGTCTTTCTCCCTAACTAGTTATGACAAGGTAATAATGCTGGTTATGCATTTGTGTGACTTTAAATTGGTTACTTATAGTCATGATGGATGAGGGGAAAGATGGCCTTATTCTGAAAAGCAGCTCTTGATTTCTGATCTCATTTTTGCAGGTAATGAATTATATCTAATTAGTAGGTTCCAAATCTAATCAAGAGGTTGAGATGTTGACCCAGAGACAGCAAAAGAGGGTGAGGAGGCCTCCTTTTATGTTTGTTTGCGTACCTTAAATAAAGAATGCTTCATAAATACAGTATTCAGGAGAGCACTGACTACACTGGCTAAAGATGGAATCAATTTTAAAAGTCACTGTTTCAGTTAACAGTTTAATGAAACTCATCTCCACAGATGTAATTCTTTCCATTGGGAATGTAAACTCCTTATTCACCATTATGGTCTATTTATTTTATTATTTAGGAAAAGTATGAGAAATTATTGTTGTTGTTGTAAGCAAATCAGGCTCCAAATGAAAGAAATTACTTTTGATGAAATGAAAAAATTCTGTGAGTTAAGAAAAATTTCCATCAGAATTCTTGAGAAATAAACAATTATTAAAAAAATTCAAGGAGCTGGAGTGGAAAAAATAGCACAAGGGATGGATGGATGGACAGATAAAAATTGTTTTTCAGTTTTACATCATAGTAGCTACAAAACAAACAAGCAAATAAGCTACCTTTCTAATCACTTTTTGCTCTTATAAGTGCAATTTTCCCCACCAGAGCCAAAGTGATTATATGAGTACAAAATCTACCCCAAAAGTCAGTCAATTAGCTAGTCATGTTTGTTAGTCTTTGGCTTTCACACTAGGCCCAAACCCATTGTTTTACACCTAAAAAGATTCAAATGTATCTTTGCAATGTTAATGCATGTGCTACAGTTAATTACCTCCCTGTAATCTGCACAGCCCTGCATCCCCAGTGATGAGACTGCAGGAGGTTTGCGACCGCTACCTTAGGCCCTGAAACGCCAGCGTACCAGCACGTGGAATGACCTTCTTTCACAACTCCTCTCTTACTTTCCCTTTATGATGACTGTTAAAATCTACATTAAGATCTTCTAAGGAGTGTGGGCTATTAAAATAAAATGGGCATTTAAAAGACAAATATCTTCTGAACGAGGACCTATGCCACATGGTTTATGTTCATTAAAAAAGAAAATGTATTATACAAGTTCTTGAGATGCTGTAGCTAAAACTAGAATAAATCCCTTTTTCAACTAAAGTCCTAGATAGACCTAAAAATTTCCTAAATACTCCTAAAATATTGATCCAGTCTGTCTACCTAAAACTTACACAACTCCTAAGTCTAGCAAAATAGCTTACTCTAAAAAGGACAAAATCCTAATCCTGTTTTATAACTTGTGGATCTATCCCTATCCACAGAAAGCTCTAGCTGAACACAATTACAGAGCACCAACCCCTGCAAACAAGAATTCTACCCCTTGCAGCCCACCAGGCACACAGGCGAGGGCATGCTTGGCAATGAAGTCTGCAAGGGGGAAAGCTAAGGAAGCCAGAGTGGAAGGTAATTTCCAGAAGGTAAAATGGCATCAGGAAAACCCCACTGGGTGTTCAGCCGAGCCTGATGCTTTAAAGTGAGCTGGTGTACCAGCATCCTCAGGCCACGCGGGTTGCCTGTTCTGGAGGGAAGATGCTTGCATGTGAACCAAGCCACCCATGCAGCAGCCCACCCCATCTGCTGCGCTCACGTTCAGGCTGCTCGATCCTTTGCCTTGCTCGGAAGGCATGCCTGTACCAGCTCTTCCTGCAGGGCAGGGAGCAGGAGAAGCTGTGTACATATGGGCAGCTTTGGGTGTTTCACTTGGACTCACAGCTGCTGCTGTGCATCCCAGAGAAGGTTTGGCTTTGCTCGGTCAAGGCTTTCTCACTTCTCCAAGGGCCTTTTGCTGTGTGGATAAAATGATGCCCCAGAGAAGGATTTTGAGTGCAACAGCCATGCTTCCCCAAGTCTGAGGCAAGGTGAGAGAGATAAAAGGGCTAAACAGAAACTGCAGCTCAAAAACATGACAGGGGTTGTGCTGTGCCTGCAGTGAATGCTTTGGGGTAATAAGCCATCAGCTTTCAAAGCTTGCAGGGATCAGAGGATGCGAGACTAGAAGGCTGAAGCAATATAGTTCTGATTCATTACAGCAAAACTTTCCTGCAGCAAAACAGAGATGTACTTGGAGGCCTTAAAGCATACTGGGGCAATCTAAATTCCAATTTTGTGTGGTGACACTGTGGGTGTGTAGAAGCTCAGAGGACACAAACTCCCTGCATGACCCGTGCAGACTGTGTGCACCAGTCTCAAAACTGCTGACCAATCTGTGCTTTCCCAGGAGCAAGCAGAATTTTATATGATCTATTAAAAGTGAAATAATCATCAGTCTTCTGGTATTTTTACCTGCCAGAGTCACTACATAACTCTTATTTCTTGCTTTGATCATAATTTGGGAGTCTCTTCAGTGCTTGGCACACAGCATTCAGATCATTGCCCTTTCCAAGGATGTTCTGTCAAGCCACAAACCAGCTTTGTGCAGTCAAACTCAACGCAACGACACACTTAAAAACCCTAATGACTGCAGAGGGAGCACTGGACTGAATAAACCAGAGCCATCCAATGTCCTGCTTATGCTTAACACTGCTAAGATGACACTACCTGTTGATTAGTATGCTACTGAAAGGAACAGTACTGTATTTTTTTATATTGGAGCTCCCTGAAAACTCTTAGTACTTTGCTTGGATTTACCAAGTGCAAAAAGAGAGAGCATGCTCTTTTAAAACATATTGGTAAGACACCTGGATCAGGAGGTCCCTGGGCCACGTATTTACTGAAAGGGAGACATTATTCCATGTTGTACTCACTTCACTACGTGCCTGCCCTGCTCTTACGCTCTTCCTGATCCTGCTGACAAGCACTTTAGATCCTGCAGTACAAAACATGATGAAGGAACATTGTTATAATTTATAAGCACATATTGTACAGCAGTAGCAGCTAAGGTGGTGTTTACTGTAATTCCTTAAGTAAAGGAACGGCTTAGCAGACCATTGCAGTGTTACAGATAAGGCAACAGCAGCTCTCCTGTTATGAACCTTAATTTTATACGATTTATAACTGGGCTGCAAAAACTATTATTGGCTTAAATCCGTCTATACAAAGTCTCAGCATGGAAACTTTCTCAAGCATCTGAGAAAAACAGCAAGACAGCCATAACAAGCTCTGTGAGGTTAAACTGGACATTTTGAAAAGAAAAAAAAAAGTTCTAGTGAAGTCTCTGGCAGATAACGATTGCTTCAGTTCCATCCTTTGCCTTTTACAGTTACTTGGACAATGCCTAGATAAAATGAATATTCCCCCAAAAAAGAAGATTCAGACATCCTTTCAGCTCTGTTTCTAACACCAAGTTTATTTTGTTTCTAAAGAAAAATTTCTTTCTAGGCAAGTCTACTTCCTTCTCCTGTCTTAATGTGTTAAACCGTACTTAATGGTCCTGTGCAAGAACAGCAGTTTTAGTCTCATAGCTTCTGCAGGTAGACAGATTTCACCTCCATGTGCTCTAAGAAGCTGGCTACCCTGCTGCCCAGAGGCATGCTGCACAGGCTGTGATGTGCACACTCATCTACCCAACAAAAATCTCCTAATCCTTAGATTTTGTGGCCTGGAGTCGATTCTAAGTATTTGATCTGCTCAAGGGAGTGCATAAGCAAAGGATAATCTCGGGGGATGCACCGCTGCCTCGTGACTCGCTGCCTCACCACAGGCTGTCCAGAGCCCATAGGGCTGCTTTGGTATCAGCAAGTGCACGGCACTTCCCTGGACCACCTGACCAGCAACGCTCCTGGCCTTCAATCCAGATACTGCTGCTTCAAAGATATCTGCTCATCTCTGAGCACATCCACTTAAAGTGAAAAATCTGCTCCACCTACTACTGTTTTGTGATCGCCAAGGTCAGGCTTGTAAACCGCATGGGTAAGAGTAGTGGAGTCTTTAGGCAGGGGCAAGGAGGACTCCAAACTCCTTGACGTTAAGTGGATAAATGAATGTGTGTAACACTGAGCACTGTCACTATGAAGGGTTTTAAAGGAATTAAAATGAAGAAGTGTCAGGGCAAAGGAATTCCAGCTACATTGTTGGGAACACTCAGGGGTTTTATTTTAAATGAAGACAGGTATGCTTTAAAAAAAAAAAAATCTGTCAAGCTATTAATGCTTATTTTCTGGAAATACTTGTAAGACTTCCCAATATTTAACTCCTGGAACCCAACCACCATGGAAGGGCTGGCCCTGTGCTCCCAGGTATTACGTTTGCACGGCTCACCTTGTTACAGGGCACTGCAAACATGTACCGTGCAATACCTGTTTAGGAAGAGTAGCATTTGCTTGCCAGGCAGACTAGTAAAATGATGGATTCGTAGAACTGTGTCTTTCATCTAAAGAGGTTAAGTGACCAGTTCCAACTATGCCTGTTTCTCTGGCAATACCAGTTTTAAGAGCTCATTTTTAAAGCCAGACAACTCTATTTTGTGTATTTATCTATTTATTTATGCATTTGCAAAGATCACCACAATATTTACTCTGTTATTAAACTCCATGTGTCAGGCACTAATGGCCTGTAATTATCTTTGAAACTGGATTTGATGTTGCAAAGTTACATAGTGTAGACAAGTGTCTTAATGATGAATGTCAGTGTCAGGGCTGCTGTTAGAGTTTCATCATGAGAAACACTTCTGCTCCTGCAATTTACTTAGAAAACACACCTGCCATGCAGAGCATATGAAAACGGATCAACAACAAGCCTTACTTAAAAACTGAACGAAACCAATTCCCAAATACCCCAAATCTGTATGTCAATCAATTTCAAAATGCCCCAGAAGAAGAGTGTAGAAAAGAAAAACTAGATACCAATGCTCATATTCTGCAGCTCGTACTCAACTGCACAGGCCTACATGGACATATTACTACTTTTTCGTATACAACAAAATAGTTCACAACATAATTCCACAAAATTAGCATAAAATCAAATGTTTGTGAGTGGTATTTCCTTTGTTCCCCTCGAGTTTGGCCAAACCAGAATGTTCTATGTCATTCTTTTTGTGAACAAATGGCTGAGAGCTATCGCTGCCAATTCCCCATTATGTCCCTTTGCCCTCACTCATTCTGTCTTCATAGAGAACAGAAACCCCCCAGCAGCAGGAACACACTGCCATTAATTCAGTTACCCAGGGAATTTCACACCTTTGCCAGGCCCTTTACAGTTCTCATTTTAGTGCAACCTAATCTCAAATGGATGCAGAAAGCTGTGAAGAAGGGCAGCTCAAGCTGAAGGCAGCAATTAAATGATAATTAGGGCTTTACTTCATCTTGTGATTGATAGAGGCTTACTGGGCCCAAACTGCATCTTGTCCTTCTTCACTAATAGGCTAGGCAAGATACTCCACTCGAGTCTGAAGGATTTTGTCTTATCTCAAGAGAGATAATCTACTCAACAAGTAATCTCCTGCCTGTGGTAAAGTGCCGCTGTATATTTAACAGGCCAGTATTCTTCATGGTTGAGCTCTGAACGAGCCCTAGGACTTCCTTAGGAGCAAGGAAGCTGGGGCTTTTCTTTCCCATTTTCAGGCTTTCAGGTGTGTTTCCCAGTTCAACTGCCAAACAGGAACCAGCTGCTTTGCCTCCCCTAAGCACAGTTCGTCCCAGTGCAGACCCTCGCAAGAGCCACCACCTTGGAATCTCAGCAATGGAAAACTTTTGAACTGTTTTTAATCTTTGCTATTCCTGAGAAAGTTAACTGCATTACAAAGATCAGCCCAGCATCAGATCCAAGCCAAACACAATCTGGGCAGAGGCATCGCAGTTGAGAAGCAGGAGCTAATGCACATGATCCAGGGCTGCAGTTCCCGTGCCTCTAAGCTTGTATACCCGTCTGTGTCATTTGGGCCTTTGTAGACCCAATTACTTATTATAAACAATTCAGTTTATCTTTATCAGAATCATTATCTAAATTGGCTACATGACACATACTGTTTTCCTAACTGCACTCCTGGGAAAATCTGCTATAAAATCTGTGATTTTGTACTTTGTAATTATCCCTCTATGGGCTATAAAACATTACACTTGTGTTTAAAATAGGTATAGCTAGCATTTTCCACTGCTCAAAATGGAACATTTATTCTACCTCAGAAAATAAAATGCAGCAAAATATTTGCTGCAATCAACGCAAAGAGTTTTTGCAGCAGCCATGTTGTGGCTGCTGATCTGATTCCAAAAGCAAAGGAGTTTCTCGTGATGTGCTCCGCTTTTATTATAGAGTTTTGATCTCTTGCTTGATGTTTCTTTTTCTCTGGGCAAGGCAAAGATGACCTAAGTTAGTGTCAAGTGAAACATGGCCTTAGCTGGCATTTTAGTCTGGAAATGATGAGGTGTCAACAATAACAGCTAACAGGATCATACTCCCAGTGTCATTAATTTTCTCTTTTCAGTATCCTCCACATTTCCTGTTGTAAAAATGCTGGCCAATTCTTCCCTGTTGCTGACTTTTGTTTTCCTTACTGTTTTGAGAAATTCCTCCTTCCTCAGGATTTCTAAATCTATTTCACACAGTGCCAAGCCAGCAGCTCTCCCCATGATTAAAACAAAACACTTTAGTTCTAAAGAGCAAAGACCCAACCTCCCATCTCGCACAACATGAGGTGTCCCTGGCCTCCCTTTTTAGCTGATTCTGCTTGCTTGACGTACTTTCAGAAGTTCAGTAACTAGCAGCGGAGGGGTCATGTTTGCCCTCAAGTTGCTGCTTTTCATGCTTGACATGTTTTTCTACTGTCCAGTCCCTTAGCTGCAGCAGGGTCACAAGGATGGAGAAAAGGGTGGGGGTTACAGAAAGGGTATTGTATTACACAAACCCCAAAAGGTTTCGGTTACAGAATGTATATTGTCCATGCCTATTGGGCTCGTGGAGAAGTATCAAGTTCACCACATTCTCATTTGGGGACTTTGATCCTTTCAGTTAAAAAGAAGCTGCTTAGAATTACTCTGCAGAGCAAAGAAATGAATCAGTTGTACTCACTCACCCAGCACTGAGGAATGCCAATATTTCTGTTAGCCAGCCCAATCCTAGGGAGATTTACCCAGCTGCAGAGAGGCTGGAAGGGGCTTAAGTCTATCAACACAACCACAGGCTCCCCCCCTCCTTTCAGAAAGGCCCAAGCACCTTTTATGTTGCCTGACTTTCAATGATGTGGAGCTCCTTTACGCTTCTCTAGAAATGCACGTAATGTCACACTGGGTTTGAGTATTTTTATGCTCCTTTCAAACTGGAGTATTTTTATGCTCTTTCTGTAGCTAAAGCAGCAACGGGAACTGCAGCCATGCATCTCCTCTCCTCTCCCTCATCTCTGTTTCTCTAGGTTATCCATTATCACCCAGGTATTCCTGCTTAGGTAGCAAATCAGGCAGACAAAAATATATGTGGAATCACCATAGCAGTTGTTTCTGCTGCTCTAACTCTCCTGTCCCCCTGAGAAAGGCTGACACGTCTCAATGAACTTTTATTCTCCCAAAAAGTATGAAATACTGTAATTGTCTTTTCCTATAGGCATCTCTATATTTTTTTGCCTGGAACATATTTATGCACATACTGACTACGCTTTTTTTTTTTTTTTTGCATTTACATATATAGCTCCTTTATTCAGTAATCTTTGTTAACCTAATTTTTATGGCCTGATGAGCTATGTGATGAGCATACTATCATATTCCTTCTCATTGCTAAATCAGGAAGGCCTTATATATGTTTTTTTGGTCTGTATTTTACCAAAAGTAGAGAGACTCAGAGCCATCAGGTATTTAAGGGTCCATGCCTAAGCTTTTATCATCAGGACAGCACCTAACCATGATCTAGACAGGGCACTCAGAAACTGCCATAATATGAATAATAGGAGGAGTGATAGAAACTGGCTTTCCTTTTGCTACGTAACATGTACTTGACCGCTTAATGACTGGGAGCCTGGCAGGTCAGTGCCCAATCCAAAGGACAGTGTTTTTGCCAGCCCAACATAAAACTACATCATCTACCATAAGATGGAGAGTATTACTGCTTCAGCTACAGATTCTTCTCTTATTGCTGTAGCTCAGGTGTCTCCCTTAGCAGCGACTAAATGGCCAAATAATGCCTGCACAGAGAACATGCTGATGCCAGCCTCTGTTGATGACCCTCTCTGAAACCCCATGCATTCCTCCTCCAGTAGCAGGAGCCCCTGCAGAAGAGCGGGCAAGGGGAACAAAAGGAACATGGGAGATCCCTCAGTCTTTTTCCTCTGGGTTCCCCCTGACCAGGACACGAGACTGAGCTTTGCTGGAGAGTTGCAATACCCAATGCAGCATTTGGTTGAGCGACCATAAGAGAAGCTTTTTAGCATTCCTCCTTGCTGCAAAAGAACACAATACCGGCGGGGTCTGGGAAGGCAGCCACAGCAGACATCCAAGCAGCACCTATGAGCTGCAACTCTTCTGTGGGAAGTGATGCTTTTGTGAACGGGGTCAAAAGGGACCCAGGAAGGCATAATGAAGTGTTAGCCGATTTTTCAAGGGGCTCTGTTTTGTTGTATTAGCAATTTTCTACAGCATTAAGCAGTTTCATGGTACATTGTACTGTGTTGCCTGAAATGGTGTACAGACTATTTTCAGCCCAGAAAGGTGAAAGACTTGAGACTTCAAACATTGTGCTAGGCAGGGAGACCAGTGGCAGAACAGCAGCGACCCACCAGAAGCTTTCTAGTGCAACAAAACTGATCCTCCTTCCCAGGACTGCAGCCCCGTCAGGAGTCCCGCTCCCACCTTTCAGCAAGCTGCTGCATCAGTGCCTGAGAAAGGGTCTACATCTTTATCAATCACTACCTATGCCTATCTAACCTGTACTCTCTCCTTGCTCCAACCTCCATCCTTTGCCTTCTTTCTTCCTTCTTACCAATTCTCTTTAAAATCTTCCTGCCTATTTTTTTTCCTCAGTGAAATTGTCCAGAGATAATAATAACAAATAGAACAGCTTAAATAACTACGGGGTCAAGAACTCTCTTTTTATATAACAAATGCAATATCTATAAATTTCAATCACTATTTTCAGTTAAATTTAGATCTCTACTTGTCCCTTCCAGTTATGCAAGGAAAACAGCAAGTTATTGGCATGCCCACAGTGAGAGGGGCTGTACAACGGGTGTCTTAGGATGGTCACACTAATTTTCAGAAAAAAAGTTAGGACACAGGGAAGAAGAAAACACTACAAAAGGGCTAGATGATATATCACCTGTATGCCATAAGCAGCACACTTGGCTTTCAAGAAACAAACTGGACCACATCAGTCATGGCTTTTTAAAACCACAACACTCAAGAGCAGCAAGCGGCCTGATACAATATGCACAACACATCTGGACTCCACTAAGTGGTATATCACGTAGGGCCACGTCAACACGTGGGAACTGCACTGCACCTGGCTTGGCCTCTTCTTATAGGACATGGAGGAGTATTCGGGAGCATGTGCAGCTTGAAGGGAGATGAGGAATACTGTGTGGCTATTGGGGTCTTTATTCTTTAAGATCTCACCTTTTAGAATCACATAACATTTCTAATAGTAACAACAGTAATAATTTTTATTGCTGCTTGATTTCCAGTATTTGAATCAGTTTGGAATCAATGTCTTTGGCAAGGAAGAATTCCATAAGATGTTCTGCAATCTCCTTTTTATTTACGACTATAATCCTAAAATCACAGTCAGCTCACATTGGGAGAGTAAAGGAGCAAAACGCTGTAAAGACAGCTTGAAAAAAAGGAGAGGCCTCCTCTATTACAGGGAGTTCTGTCCCACTTAAAATTTCATGAATATTGGTCAAAATTATGGTTATATATTTGTCACTGGAATATTTCTCAACTATTATATTAAACTTCATAGATCAAACTCATGCAGTTTTTCAAACCAAATCCCCAAAATAAAGCCCAACCAAGGTGCTTAGCACCCTTTGCACACGCTGCTGAGGGATCGGACCTGTGTCCTCCATGGTAGCTGAACTCAGACTGACTTCAGCTATGGGGGGACCTGCCTGGTAACCACAGGATGTGTCCCTTTCAATTTACAGCAAGAGAGAGGAGGACCTCTTTGCTGAGCGTGCAGCAGTCACAGCCAACGTGGCTGCTGTGTGGGCAGTCACTTCATGGACCTCACAAACATGCAGACACTGCTGGGGTCTCCAGGACCTCCCCCTGCCAGACACCCATACTGAGATGCTCCTTAGCACAAAAGTATCTCTAATTTTGTGGATAACATCTATTCTGATGCTACCCTTGCCACCCATGGGGAGCCATGGAACCAGGAATGACCTGGAGGTCTGGATCCTCACTGACCTTGTGCCAGCCATTCACTACCTCCAGCGAGAGCCGTGCGTCCTTGCTCCCAGAGGCTCCCAGCGCTCATGTGAAGCAACGTTTGTGGCAGAAGGTCAAAGTTTGGGTCTGACAGCACAGAACACAGACCAAGGGGAAGCTGGGAGGAGAGCAGAGCAGGACTTCTGAGACTCCTGCCTGTTTTCCCCAGACATGCACTCTAAAAAAAAAAAGTATCCATTTGAAGAATGAGATCGTGCATCCCAGAGAACCAGAGTAACATCCGTGCTCCAGGGCAGCAGAGGAGAGGGAGGAACCATGTCACAGTGTCAGTGAACTGCTGATGTGTGTAAAATGCCAGGCATCATATCCAGCACCATGCCGAGAGCACAGAGAAGAGCACTGCTCATGGAAGCTGCGCCTACGCAGTGGGACTGTGAGCTCCACTGGGCCTCCATGGGGCTGTGCCTTGCCTGTCTCCCAGCTGCTTTCTGGGATAAGACCTGGAAATAAAGCATCCTTCTTTGCACCCTGATCTCCTTTGGAAAGGAGCCCAGACACAAAAGAGGAGATGCAGCCTGGTTGCTCCAGGTGGGGCACCACCGATCCTAGCCACGCGGCGAGGGTGCAGCAGTACTCTGCACCCAGGGACAGGCTCCTGCATGTGCAGAGGGCTTCCCTTCCACAGTATCCCACAAAGTCTGCCAGGAGTAACAAGCATGGAAGCTGGCCTGGCACCATCAAGTCATCAAGG
Organism: Nipponia nippon; assembly: GCF_047370975.1. NCBI lineage: Eukaryota > Metazoa > Chordata > Aves > Pelecaniformes > Threskiornithidae > Nipponia > Nipponia nippon. The sequence goes on along the minus strand of NW_028262332.1, from coordinate 12,737,210 downwards.
GTATGTTCTGGTCAGGACTGAGCTGTATGAACATTTCTACTTCAGAGTGTTTTCTGCTGAAGTGTTGAGTTAATCCTCTAGCTGCACTTTCTCCGGCCTCAACATCCATCCTGCAAACCTCTATTACAATGCTGAGGAAGTCAAGGTGCTTACACAGCTGATTGCCTTCTCACAGCAAACTGCTGTGCATTCAATTGCATCTGCTAATATCCTCTGTAATCCAAACTATGTGGGTGAAAGCAACCACAAAGGCTCAGATTAAACAGCAACAAAGCTTGATGTTGTTTCTGGGCTGTCCTGTCCTAGATACTTACTGAAAACTGCACTTCACTTAACACTCATATTGTTGTTTTTCTCCCTAAAAGGTAGAACTTTTCTGCACCTAAGGACAGCAAATTCTCCATGTCTTGTCATCTTCTAGAAAACAACTTGACTAAAAGGAATTAACCAAAACCGAACTTCCATTGCAGAGAACTAGAAGGCTGCCTTTTTTGCTAATCGACATAAATTCTTACTGAAGGGACATTTTTAACAGGCAGCCTACCCTTCTCAGCAAGATAAAGTTTGAATAAAAGAACACATTAAAAGGAATATAAAAGAACACATTAAAAGGAATATAAAAGTACACATATGAGTGAAGAGCTGTTCACTGCAAACAGCCACAGATAAAAATCCCTGGAAATGTCATGCACTGTTTGTAGATACAGCTGTAGCCATATCTCTAAATTACAAATGATAATGAGGTGTAAAGATTTTATCAGATACCTAGCCTGCTTGAAAGGCCTTTGTGTGTTGACTGGTGTAGTCTCATATTAGGTGGTAGGAATTTTGTTTTCTTTTCTAAGTGGAACATCAGATTACACAGGTCTTATTTCACTGCTGATTGCAGTCGTCCACTTAACATCTTGACAGATATTCAAGAATGGAGCAAGGCTGGTGGCGCTGCCGAGTGAGGTGCACATTCATCCATCATCTGCTAACAGATCACTTGGAGGGCCAGGCCTTATGTCATTAGCCTGCCGCACTCCACAACTTGGTGGCTTTTTTTTCTTTTTTAATTCCTGCTAACTAGGTTTCTCAACAATTTTGTGACAGCCTGTTAGCTTTCGTTCCTACAAACAAAAACATCAACTGAAACATCATAGGCCAGAGCTTGAATAATACGGTAGGTTTTTTTGATATATTTGCTGGAGATAACACAGTTGTGTGATGGTTTGGCCTATTTCCAGCAAGCATTGCCACTGCACAGCCTGTGTATTGCCGAGTATTCTTCAAATGCTTTGTTTATTTTTTCACAGCAGCGGGACTGTGATCGCCTGTTGTGCCATCTCCTGCACTCCTGCCCCAGTCCACTCTGGCCCCTCCTGTGGAAGAAGATGGGCTCCCAGTTCAGCCTGTGATTCTGCTGTCTGGGGGTCAGGCTGGCAGATCTTAAAGTAAGAAGGGTCACTTTGGGGCCCAAACAGATGATGGGCACCAGCTCAGACAGAGGAATAACTAACCAGGACCCAAATGCACCGCATCACAGGGCATTGTAGCAGAGCAAGCCCCAGGCAGGACAGCATGCTCAGCAGCCCTGGTCCCCAACACCCTGCTGAGGTCCTGCAGCTGCTCTTGCCTGCACTTTGGCTCAGCTGAAGGCTAAGATTCCCAAAGAATAATCGCTGCCTGTGATCCAATCCTGTCTGATCCCCGACCAGTCTTCCTGAAAAGTCGTTTTCCAGAAGGGTCTGGCAGAGGATTTCCCTGACTCCAGGTGACCTTCATACCACCTCTGATGACACTGGCAAACCAAGTGCCCAACCTTGCTGTGACCCAACAGTGCTGCATATCAGTACGGGACAAAACGAGGACCCTGAGAAAGACTTTTGCCCCATGGAAGGAAATGTGGCAGTTAACAGTTTCTCCTCCACATGATCGCTATTGCTCTTGCCATCTAATAAGTTCAGAGAAAAATCTTTTTTTAAGGAAAATTTATTTGGGGGAAAAGAATTGAGATGAGTTACAAATGTAATCGATGTTTGTTGCTGTTGCCAGGTGCTGTGCAAGCGGCAAGAGCATCCATACCACCACGCTGTGGAGAGGCGCTGAGAATCTGTGGGTCGGTACAAATCTCATCCAAAAAGCCAACTGGTCCACCAGTCCAACACGACTCCTGAAACATTTTGTGAAACACAAAGCTGATTGTTCTGTATCCATTCATTAGTGCTTTTGGCACCTCATTCCACCTCCTTTATGACTTCTTATTTTTGTCGGCTTTTCTACTTGGTTACATTAAAAGAGGAACTCTCTTGAACCTCTTTAATGTTCTTAAACTCATAAACCACAAAGCATGTTCTATTTCTGGCAGCCTGTAAGATTTATTACACTGACTGGCCTTGTGTTCACACCTCTGTTGAAAGACAGAAACAAACTCCTCAGCATTCGAGAAAGAGAATCCTTGTTTGTCAACATGCCACTGCATAGTTTGCCTTCCCTAGACGTATGAGGAGAGTAAGGTTTCTCTCTAACACTGTTGCCTGTGAAATAGTCCTTAACAAGAAGCAATGAATACAGAAACTTGAAGCTACCTGTATATGTGAAATAGTTATCATCCTGCTTTCATGTAACACTCAGTGCAAAAATGCATTTGCTTCTATTTGGGAAACACTCAGTAAAATCATTAAAAGCCACAGATGAAACAATATAAAATAGATTTGTGTTTCCTTGTCCCAGTATACTCGACATAACAAAGGGCATATACTTCTTAATGTAAATAGATCACACTTGCACAACACTATTCTAAATAAATCTGGGGCTAATGTAGTTTATGAGATACACTGAGGAGGTTAAATTGTTTCTGACTAGGTGGTTAATTAAAGGATTTATTTTGCAATTGCAGAGGACCCATAACTCATGAGTTACTGCACAATAAAAGTGTTGTAGATGTGTAAAATAACACCACGATTAACTCCCACAAGCCACCTAGCCCCATGCAATTCTGTGGGCCCCTTCTTTGTGCCAACAGCCCCAACCCAAAATTCAAGAACTACCAAACTGTGGCTTGAGGTTGAGGTTTCTATTGATGGTGGTGGTTTTGGGTTTGGGGTTTTGTTTTGGTTTGTTGAGGGGGTTTTTTAGTGAAATAGGTGCATCTGATGAAGTGGTTGGCCCAGGGCTTCTGCCAGCTACATCAGAGGAAAAAAAAAATATATATATGGAGGATTAATTATCAAGCAAAAGTGGTCTGGAACAGAAGAGAGAAACAGCCCGATAAGACTTTTTAATAGATGGTTCTCATTCTGTTTCTGTCTCAAAAGACTCCTGAGGATCTTTGAGCTCTACAGTGAAGCCTCCATCAGAAGACATATTGCATTTGTATCTCGTTTGGCAAGGTCTAGCATTTGTTTTACCATTTCCTCAAAGTAATCTTACTGTTTAATGAAAAGTGACAAAGAGGAAGTGTAAAAAAAATAGAACATGGTTTTCCTTTTAGTTAAAACTCTGATTGTTTTGGTCCATATTAAAAAAATTATTTTCCTATATATTTAGCCCTCTAAAATCCATGCCATTCGGCCACCAGCATTAATGATGTTAGGGTGAATTATAAAGAGAAATCAAATTTTCCATAGCATTTGAACGCCATTAAAATGCCAAACAATAAACTACCAGACTGCAAATTAGATCAGCGGAAATATCAAACACATTGCGGTATAAAATCCATAATTGCATTTAGCGCTTTGGCTCCCAGGGGACAGGCTGCTAAAGATCATCACCGTGCCACATATGAGAAGCTATTGACAGAACGATAAAAATCGACAGGCTAACCAAATAAACACTGCAGGCTTCATTAAATATTCAGCAACTGAAATTTGACTATCATGCGCCTTTTTTCCCACTAGATGTGTCCTGCTGCAGCGCTCAGAATTTTTACTGTGACAGCAATATGGGATGCTGTGCCCTGCAGGCCTGCGCAGCACCGAGCGGCGGCAGGACACGGTCAGTGCCGTCAGGTACCGGCACCATCAATAAACATGCTGCAGCTCAGACAGGGTTATTTTTCTTCTGAATACATTATTAGCCTTTGCCCCAGGAATTTCTGGCTCCAAAGACTTTAATTAGAGGAAGTATAATATCCACAAAAGTTTAACACTTCTCCTATGAGGACAGGGCCATCTCACCCCTAACAAGGTGCTCTTTAGGAGCTGAGCACTACATCACCTCCTCTCTCTCCTTCTGCTGGGTGGGGTGATGCAGTGACCGCGGGACCCTACACAGCCAAAGAAAGGAGAGGGTCAAGCTGTTCCAGGCTAACCAATGCTCACATGGCCACCTGTGTTTAGAGCGTGCTGCACGCTCCAACAGCTCTACACCCAGGCCAGAAAGCGCCTGCTGGCTCAGGCTCTAGGATGCTCGCCTCTGCATGGCTCCAACCTGGGGGAAGGGCAGTTCGCTGTATGTAGCTCTGGCTTTTACACTGTAAAAGGGACACAAAGGGAATGAGTGTCCCTGGCAGAAGGCAGGATGGTGCTAAGTCTGAATTTTATTAACCGCTTATTTCTTGTTACTCTCTTGGATTACCTGCTGCCAGGAAGAGTGCATCTGTGGCTTATGCAGCCATTCTTTCTGGTCATGGTGAGATAAATGGAGCTACAGGAGAGCCTGGTAGAGGCAGAGGTCACAGAGCCGTGCCACGTGCTTGTGGAAGAAAAAGAAATCTAAGAAAAGCCAGTATGTCCTGAGGAGTTCTGCAAGCAGAACAATACTTGCTGCTCGTGGACCTGGCCTGACTGAAAGGGTGAGAGACTGAGACTTGGGACAGAGTTTGGGTACCAAACTGTTTAAAATATTTAAAATATACAGGCACATTTCTTAAAATTACATTGAACATTTCAAATCCTGGAAATGGTTCCCAATATCCTGTCAAGATACTCCTTAGCCTGCTTGCATGATCGTGTGTGCAGAGTGGCACACTTACTGCTGCAATAGAAAAAACGACAACGAAAAGACTGCACGTTTCCTCTCTCTGTTCCTACAGGCCTTGAGTCTGAAATTAGAACAAATAAAATGTATAATGCATGCTCTGGAAGCACCCAATAGGGTTATAAGCAGCCATTCCCTTTTCATGGAGAAAAAGTTTATGTAAATGACTGATGACAGTGTTATTGTGTGAGGAATATCAATGGAGTAATTACAGTTACATAGCTTGCTGCTGCACTGCTGCTCTAAGCCTGTGTTAATTTTTCACACCACTCCCCTGGGAAAGATCGCAGTGTGCTCCTAAGAGCAGAGCTAATAATCGGAGCTCTGAGCCACTGCCGCTGAAACTAGCCCCAAGGTCTTTCTGAGCGGACTGCTAAACACTGACTGTCTCCCCAGAGAGAAGAGAACAGAGATAAAATGATTAAAAACTGCCAAATTGGACTGGCAATCACTTGGCTATACTGTCAGCCCAAGACAAGACAAATCTCAGTTATTTTTTCTTTTGTGAGCTGCAGAACTAGGATAGCACAAAGCAGCGTGGCTGCAAACAGAGCAGCAGCCTACCCACATTTCGGGTCTTCACAAGTACTGTGTCAACATCTGCAGACACAAATGACGTGTCAGTGATTGTATTTAACACCAACACAAATCAAGAATCTGAGAAAACCAATTTCTATTTAGGCCTACTGGGACCCTTATTATTATGAGTCAATTCCACTTGTTTGATCCCAAGAATAATTTCAGGACTGAGCAGATCACAGACTCAATAACTACATTGTACTCTATATGAGCAGCTCCCTGAGGTTAGATACTGCTGATACCGTATGTCCTAAAATTTTAGACAAATGACATACTCTGGTTAGTTCTGTATAGTGAAAGGCAGAGTAAGGATTAAGTGACAGAACACATCTTAAACTTTGTCCAATAAATGTGCTTTTAAAAAGTCAGCGGAGGTATCTCTGCACCTCAGTGGGCGAACACTGAGAGAGGATCCCAAGCCACATCTGATGATCAGTAAAACAAGGTACCGCTTCCTACTGGGTTGGAAGAAACACTCCATATCAAAGAGAAACGTGTGCCACAATTAGCCTACCAGCTACAAAACAACAGCCTACAGCAAAGCGAGCGTGCAGTACTGCCATAAACCACTTCAAAAAGGTACACCAACCTTTCCTGGTGAGGGGATGCAGAAGAACAACAGCCTGAAATGGCTGTGGACAACCCCACTGTGACCTAACGCATCGCTGGTCCGCAACCCCTGTGCGAGTTGCATCTCCTGTGCATCTCCCGCCAAAGTCGGTCGACATAGCTTCATCCCTGTGAGGGGGCAAAAGGGTGACAGCCATAGACCTCTTCTACCTTCCAATCACAATCTTTTTGCCTTGAATTAATTGCACAAAATCATAAGTGCAGGTGTCAGCATTCATGTAACCGCCTACCCAGGCCCTTTACTGGAGTCCAACTGTCAAGTGGCTTGTGCATAATAATGGAAAAAAGTTATCCCAGTCTGGAACTGGGGCTCACTGACTCCCTCCTATCTATCCATAGAAAGAGATGACACAGGGGCTTTTCTCCACCATCCTGCAAATTTCTCAAACATTTGTTTGTGATTAAAAATACTCCTAGCCCATTCCCTTTTGAAGCAAGAGGAAGAAATCTGGCAAGATTGAACACTGGCAGCTGGCTGGGATAAAGTTTGGCTACAGGAGGCAACTTGCTTTGATAAATCCTCCAATGTTTCCAGTTTTCACTGAAACAGCCATTGCCACATCTACTCCCCAAATATCTTGTTTACAGGACAACTACTGGAAGCCTCTGATAGAGTTTCACAGGGATTAAGATGGTATCTCAGCTCTGACTTTTTCTTTATAGGACTGTGCTAGTCTTCCCTGTATAGGGGTGTCTGGCACTGATGTGTGCCTGGGGACTGCAGTCTCCTGCCACCTACGCAGCACCCACGTCTTCTGCGGTAACGGAGCGTACCCTACACGTGGTACTCTGCCAGCCCTGAAAACCCTGCCCAGAACCGTGCACAAAACCAGCTGCTTGTATGAGCAACAGGCGAGAGAGAACAGGTTCAGTCCTCCTGATCCTAAGAGAGACCTGCATTTTGGAAACAAGGTACTTTCGAAAACCTGCACATGACAGAAGGAAGGAAGCAAAACAACCCCAACACAGAAATTATTTTATTTTGTTTCCATCTCAGAACAGCCCTGTTTTAACATTTTTGCTTTCAGCTCTGCATCACGTATGGGGTGGGTAGAAGGGGTGTTTGCAACAAGCCAAGGGTTTCTCAAGAGGAAGGCCTGCAGCAAGCCCTCCTCTCCCCATCCCAGAGAGGGAAGCCGAAAGAAGTCATGTGAGAACTGCACCCCGCAGGCTGCCCCGAGGTGGGGGGCACGCAGGGAGACTTGGGGGCCTCAGGCTGAAACGCCTCCCCCCGGGACATCGGTGGGCACTGCCGAGCTCCCGAGTGCAGCGTCTCCTATGGGAAAGCTGCATGCTGGGGCTGGAGTCTGGCTGGATTACTGAACTGACGCCACATCTAAGGCAGAGTATACTGCAGTTATTAAAGAAATTTTAGTTTATTTCATTGAAAGCTCATTTTTAGCTGATTCTTTTTGATCTGTCTCAGTGACTTGTCTGACATGTCCTGCAGGTCCACCCTGGCTCACTCAGGCTATGTTAAAAAGTACCATCCCTCCATTCAAACCCTATGGCTTTTGCTTTTCATCAGAATAAGACAAGCAGAATCCTTTCCACCTATTCCAAACCTGATATTGCACAGAGAAACAGCAGAACCATGACACAGAGCCCTGCAAAGTCCCATTTATTACCTCCCAATTATCTATGAGTTAAAGCTAATGTTTCCTGCCTGTAAAAGAAGCTGCTAGGGTGGGTCTCTCAACAAAATTCAGGAATGATATGGCTGTATCTACAGCCCCTTTCTACTCAGCTACACACACTGATATATTCACACACAAACTACTCAATTAAGAGAGTCTAAATAGGCATACACTTGCAGCCTGGGAAAGTTTAAGTTACTGGAGTCCTCTCTGTAAGGCATTTGTGGAGTGGAAACACCTTAAGGGCTGCTGCAGCTCGGAGTCCGCAAGTCCAGACTGCGTGGATGTGCCACAGCCCTGCCGGACAGCCCTCATCTCTGTCTTCAACAGAACACAGCCATCTTGCCAGCTGACAAACCTTTTCCAGTGGAAACAACATGGGTTTACTTACTGTGTTTGTTTTCTCATTTCTAATCTTAAAAAAAAAAAAAAATCCACTAGAATCTTAACTTTCGTACACAAAAATATACCCTTTTCACACATGAAATATATAGTCTACGCACACACAAGACGTGCACTTACCACACACTTAAAGGACATTATTATGAACAGAGGGTCATATTGTAAACAGAAAAACAACTTTCTACTTCAGCTGCTATAGATCCAGATGCTTTCTCTGTTCTGCAACACTCCAGACACATATTATTAGAAAGAACATACCAGGTATTACAACTATTAAACTGTTAGATACAATTTACAATGGCAATAACCCACTTGTCGTTGGTCTTTGCTAAAGTTAACCAGAAGTTTGTCAGATATTTAACAGCCCGTGGAGTGAACTGAGTTTGTGACTTGTTTCACAGAAGTTTATTCAGTTATTTCTTACAATCACTAACTTTTGTTTTAACTCAGTTTGCTCAAGTTAAGAAAAATGAGGCTAACTGATATGGGACTTTTTATTTTTCATCCGTTTATACAAAGTGTTCTATTTCATTCGTATTCAGAGAAAACTCAGACCCTATTCCTGCTCTGTACTTGCAGAGGGCTGAGGACTGAACACCTCCCGCTGCAGGCTGACTAACTGCCCCGGAGCAGCGCCAGAGCCAGGCGAACGCCTCGAGGACTTGGCGCTGGACAAAATGACCCCCGAGCCTTAAGGGCAGAGGCTGCCGACACACGTCTGGGCACTGGGGTGCCCACGGCAGGGCCACCAGACTGGCCCCTGTGGGCCACCCAGCCCCGCACACAGACCGGGTACAGCCTGGCCACACGTCCCACAGTGTGAATATGGCTGGGGAAGGTCAGCCTCGGTGGCCTTCAGCTTTGGAAGTGCCCCAAGGGATCAGTTCAGAGGCAGAGGGACGTTTGGTGGACCACTCTCCGGAGCGGAGGCAGGAGAAGGCACCAGGCTGGCCTCTCTGATGCACCTCCCTGGCCCTCCAACAGCGCCGGGAGGTGCAGCACACCAGCTCTGGCACAGACCTAGGTGGACAAGGGTGGTAGGACTGGCCAAAAGACAGGAGGGGAATGAGCATCTGGCAGTGTCCTCGTTTTATAGGAAATGTTATTAACTTTGGTAGCGATGTATGAACCAGGAAAGCTGCTGGTGCTCATTCACTGAGAGTAACGAGGTTTGATGGATTTTTCTCAAGATTATGAGATACAGGCTCCCCTACTCATCAGAAACAAGATGTAGTGTGGGTGGATGTCTATGTTTCCCGCAAAATCTGAACAATTTAAACATGTGAGAGCACGTACAAGTCACCATAAAGATACTCTGTTATTTGTGCCCCCACTGGGGCAAGCACTGCAAAAGGAAACCACCCCAGCCTCAGAACAGCAAGATGCAGCATTGGAAAGGATCAGTAAGAGCTGAAGACGAGGCAATGCCTGAATGAACATTTTCACACTGTAAGTCCCTAAGCTCAGCTTGTTGCCTGCCACCTCCAGCTAAATTCACACAGAATTTAGCCCCAAACTTCCCTGGATTTTTAGCTTAACAAATGATCCCTAGGCTTAGCAATTCCACCAGATGATGAGAAGGCCAGTTTACAAAATGTCTTAACTTTCTAAATTTATTTCTGGAGAGCTGATAATTTAGGGCCTGACACCACGTGCAAGTCTTGCCTGAGCAGGAACCCTGCGTGGTGTAATCGTTTCCTGCTGCGAGGGCACGGTGTCTGGATCAAGGCTCGCAGCCGACACGCTTCTGCCTGACATCAGGTTGGATCAGCTGCTTCTCCGTGCCATCAGCACAATCCTTCAACCATTCCTCATCAGCCAACTTTCTCTTTCAGTGGCACAAGTGTTATCAGTGTATGAGCTGCTTTTTTTTTTTTTTCCCCCTTTTGCTTCAGTTCTCAGGGGAATGAACTGGGAGGTGCAGATTTTATTATGCTAATGAAATAAGAACACAACAGCCCTCTGAAGCATGCAAGCCAGAGTCTACGGGCAGTGCTAAAAACTTCTCCCACAGGAAAAACAGATACAAGACTGGCTTTGAAAGTGGGCGTCTTCTACACTAACCACCGCATTGTCAGAAAACCACAGCTGTCCACCACATGAGCAGGCTCAAATGTAATTGCGTTGGGGCGTGCTGACAGTACAGTGCCCGCAGCGCAGCACGCCCAGGGTGCTCCCCTGCAACAAGGAGCAGCTCCTCGGGCTTCTCGTTGCTCCATGCTGACGGCCTCGCAGACCAGCACTCGTGAGGAGAACTAACAGGGCACAGCACGGACTAGGCACCAAGTCGAGCTGTGCCCGAGTGAGCTTTCCTGTTTGTCTTCCTAAAGGGGAGGTGCACAAGGGCCTCCCTGCGTGTTTTAACATAGAACTTCTTCCACACCCCCACCCCCCACTTCTTTTTGACTCTTCTATGTGTGACAGTTTTTATTGGTGCATATCTAGCAGCACAGCATCAGTATTAGCTTGCAGTGTAAATGTGCAGCTGAGAACCTGCACGATTCCTGGTGGATGTCTGATCTTTTGAGATGCTGTGCACAGCCCCTCTCCAGATCAGCTGTTTGCCGTCACGCTCTTACAGGATATGCAGAACAGCTTGGGTCTTCCAGAAGAAAAAAAAACAAAACACCCAAGCTATTATTAAAATGAGTTTAGTAAACAATAATCATAGGAATAGTTAATAAGCACAGCCCTTCTGTGTTAAGTAGGAAATTAGATCCACTGCCCCATTACTATTTTGAGTGAGAAAGCAATGATGCCTTTAATTATGCATAGTCTGCTTTATTTGAACTGTGTTGGCTGTTGTGAGGGAAATAATCAATGTAAACGCCTCCTGAGGTCGCTCCTGAGGCAGACGAGAAATGAACTAAGTGAGCAGAGCAGTGCGTATAATCATATCAAGCAAATCCCCAGGTACTAGCCCGAGAATCACACATACATATGATTTATACACTTGCAACAACTCAACACTGACACCCCGAGCCATTTTAACAGCAGAGCTTGCATATTGCTTTGAATTCTTATCTGCACATGACAAGTTAAATTTTTGAAGTTGGAATTAATTCTGTGTGTTTTAAAATGAATAGAGCCTATACTGAATTTGGTGGAAATCCTGCTCGATCACAGGTCATGGAACTCAACTCCTTTTTAAAAACAGTTTGTATGCCAGGGTTTTTAGGCAGAACTCCCCAAAGAATTTCTTCAGACCAAAGATAATCTTTAGTAGAAGTTCAACATGAAAAGAGTTTAGGAGCAAACCCTACTTTAGAGAGAGATGCAAGGATCAGTCTGGAGGTATTCTCTTTTAATTTCTATATTGCTATAGTATTTATTCAATAACAAACTTTGATCTGTATTTGTTTACAAAGCTACCCAGCTTTTTTGACATTTTTCAAGTTTTTGAGTTCAAGCAAATATTTTAAATACGAGTATCTATTTTTAGTGTGAATTGGCAACATGTGTGTTAAAACTGTGAAGGAGAGAATGCAACACCTGAAACGACTTTCTGGGTCAGGCTCTTTTACCAATCACCTTTTAGTAACTCAGGTACTGTGGCAGTGCCACAGCTCGCCTTTACATGCACTTTTACTGCTGTAGGAAGCCTTCACCAAGAAGCGTAATGAAAAAAAAAAAAGGGGGGAATTGTGTCGTGATTCAAAGAATCTATTTGGCTGCTACAGCTTGTAGGAAAAACTGCAGTGTGCGAAATCCCGCCCTGGAATAACCACCGAAGCGTCTTCCAGCTCTGCTGGGAAGGAATTCGCTCCAGAATTCCTCAAAAACTGGCATGCCCTCCCCGGCGCCCCGGTCCCGGCCGCGGGAGGGGCCGCTCAGCCCCCCGCCCCAGCCGGCCCCGCCGCCGGGCCGCAGCGGGGCCTCCCGCGGCTCGGCCGGGACTGCGGCTGCCGCGGGCCGGCGCCGGGCCGGGCCGCGGGTCCCCGCCCGTCTCGGAGCTCCGGGCCCGGCCCAGCGCAAACCCAGGACGCCGCTGGGGGCTGCCGGGCGGCACCGGCGGGGCCTCCGCCGCGCAGCCCTCCCGGCGCCCCGCCGCAGCCGGGCCGGGGCCCGGGGCCCGCAGCCGCCGCCGCCCCGCGTCTCTGCGGCCGTCGCGCAGCCTCCAGCACGAATTCGCTCGCTGCCGGCCGAGGAAAGCCCGCGGACGAGCAGAGCAGGACGAATCCTGACTGATTTACACCCATGTGAACCTAATTGCTTCAGTTTGCACCCTGTACATCATACCTGCCAGTGAAATAATCCTGCCACTCCCGTGCACGCAGCCCAAGCCTGTGATGGATTTGGCAACAAGACTCGGGTATCAGAAGTCCCAGGTCAACACATCCATCATTTATTGGGGATGGCACAGAAGTCCTACGCTAAACCATTTTTTACCACTGCTTGCTGCAAGAACTCTTTTCGGTTAACCCTGATGAGCTTGTTTTCTCCCAACCCATGTGCTGCAGCCATGAAAAGGTGATGTTGCACCTGTGACATCACCTTCATTGCCATGGAGATGGACCATGTCCTCAGCTACACAGAGGGCCTTCTTGAAATGCAAATTTCTGTGAAGCAGAAAGTACGCAGGACGCTGCTCTGTGCGCACAGAGGTTGGACATGTCCGACTGGGAGCAGAGCTGTGTCCCATGGCTCTGGACATGTTCTCCCCAACAGGAAAAGGCCGTTTTAGAGAAAGTCTGGCCAACCCAACCTGCTACGGGATGCCAGACTGCGACATACCCGAGCGGTCTGTACCATATCGGCTGTGAACAGCACCAGATGCTTGCTGCTCCCTGTAGGTTATCCGCTGCTTGTGCTGCCTGTCTCAGAGAAGGCTATGCTCAACCGAGCAGCAGGTGTGCAAAGCAAGAAGCTCTCTGCCCTGTTAAATGTTTTCCTTCTGTGACAACTGCATCCTCACACAGTTCAGAGACTGTGCTGAACTGTGAAATTTGTGTATTTTTTTTCTCCCCAGAATAAAGTTTCTAAGCTGTTTCATGCAAGGCCTTCTGCTCCAAGAAGCACAGTGGAAAGATCTTTTGCTCGCAGCTGAACTACCATAGCGTTTGCTCAGCACAGTTCTCTGAAATGTCATCACTGCTGGGGAAGGAACCATATCATAGTTATAAAGAAGTTTCTCAGTGCACGTTTGGGTGTTTGTCTACGGACATCTGCTCTCCACTCCAAACGCAAGATTTCTGCAGGTCCCTCATCCATGTGTTAAAGGGAGTTTGATCTTTCACAGAGACATGCACTGGCATGAACTTCACCCTAAGGAGTTAAATCAGCATTTGCTATGGAAACTCTCATGATAAAAATAGATCTTCCTGCTCTAAAGGATTTGTACTGTGCATGATTTAAGGGGGCTTATTGAACTATCCTGTGCAGTTTGTTTTCTTCCACAGAAATCGTATTTGTCAAAAATGGCTTTCTTTCACCAAGATTCATTTGAATAGGTTCTGCTGCACTGGCCATATTACAGGAAAACACTAGCATCTCCTTTTCAAATAGAAAAGGCAATCTTACACTTCTTAGCATTTTGGCTAGAAGTTTTACGGAGTAAGAGCATATGGTGATCTAATCCTCCAACCTATCCATAAGCATGTTACCATAAATCTTTAACAGTAAATAAGTCTGAATAGAGGTATCCAGAATCATGAAGAAGTAGTATTTCGTGTGACTTCAGACTTTTCAAGTCTACAAGCAAAACAGCTATCTCTAAAACACGCTAAAAAAATCCAACAAGAGACTATGGGCTATTATTTGTGTTCTTTGCTGAATTTGACTATTTAATGCTCTTAAAATTGAAATGCTGTAATGGTGATTCTAGAAAAATATATTCAGCCGCATGTTTTCTGAGAGTTGGGTAGGCACAGAGTTGGGTATCAGGAGCTTATTTTAAGATTATTTGAATGCAGAAATATTGTTGGTTGATTTTAGTTTTAAAGAGGGCTGTTCTGGTCACCTGAAAATGAATTGCAAGGGTAAAGGCACATCCAGTCACCATAGGCTTGGCAGGCCTGGAAAAAAGCAACTGGCATGAGTTCTGAGTAAGGCTCAAGGCAATGATCGGATGAACTATCACCTTACTACCTGCCTAGGTAGCACCATGCACTGAGGATATTATCTTTTTGAATAAGAGGCATAGTATTTCTAATCTCAGGTTCTCACTTTACCCTATATAACACGTACAAGACGTAAAAGTATTTTCTCAACAGTTTATGAACTGTGAGCACCAGTGAAACGATGCATCTCGGCACCGCAATGCGTTAGCACGTCTGCCAGAAGGACTGTAACAATGGGCTTTGTCAGTGCGCGCAACCACAAAACGTGGAGATGCTCCAGGAGCATTGAATAGGCTCCTATGCCACACACACAGCTGGAATGACCTGAAATTCCTGTCCCCTCTCTTGAAATAATACGGGCAGAAGTGAACAAGGTTTCCAGCCCGGGGTATGATCAAGAGGCCAGCCTGCCTGCGGGATGGTGTATCACAGGCAGCAGCAGCCCTCCTCCACCTGTGGGTCTGCGCCGCCCAACTGCAGAGCCGGCGTTCCCATGGGCTTATCCTTCAGGCAGAACTTGGGGGATCACACAGCCATACACACATGTGCACACAGACACATCTGCACACACTCACATTTTCCAGCCCCTTAAAGAAAATAAATTGCATGAACGTCATGCATATTTTAAGCTGATACCCTGGGGGATTTTCAGACCAAAAATGCCTTAACCAGAAAACTTTGTATTTTCCTTGCTCTCAAAAAACTCAGAAGAATTCATATACAAACGATGACAAATACTTCATTCAAAGAGACAGTTACTCCCAGAGCAGAGGGAATAGGGCCAGCTCAAGTAGTTAGAATGGCTGCATGCAGCTAGCCCCTTTGCTTCAAGACCACAGGAATTGTTTATCACTGAGACTCTCCCAGGCTAATTGAAACCAGCCCTGACTTTTGAACCTGCCAGCACTAAAGAAACTTTAAGTGTTTTCTCCTACTGAGATTTGGCCTATGGGGACTGCTCATTGCTCACCCCTCAGTCATTTTCAGTTCATTTTATTTCCACCTTGAATGAATCCTTAGTCTAAAAGATGCTTAAGCAATTCTCCACTAAAACACTTCATTTATAGGACAATGACATTTTGAGACTGTGCTGCCCGTGTTGCATCCTTCTAAGGACACTAAGTAAGTTTGAATCCATACGTTAAGGACCCCTATTACGAGACAGTTTCAATAGGATCTTTGTGGTTTACATTTTACAAATGTAACTTACTGACATTTGCAGTGTACAGCATGCTCTCACTTAGGATTTTCACAAGCTCTTGGAAACAGAAATTTGCACAGGGAATTGGAAAAAGAGTCCAGTCAACCTCAAGCTGGTTTAACATTTGCTAAAACTAACCTGAAAAACATTACTGTCTAAAGGCAGACTTCCCTAGTGGTACATGCTGTACTAGACAGGTATGCTGGCCTGCCCTGCACACGGAAGGGGAAGGATTTTTTTCCAGTACTTATCTTCATTTGGATGCTGCGATAACAGGACACCAACGTGTAATGCCTCCCTACAAAAAAACATGTTGGAAAACATTGCAACCATGACGCTCTACTGCTAACATGCAATCCACAGTCTTATCATTGATGGAGAAACTGATACAGGTCACATCACCAGGTCCTGGCAACCTGACATCCCAAGCTCTCTTCCAGCTCTCCTAATCCCCCCAGGACACTGCTTGGTGCATCACAGATTAAGTCAGGACAAGCAGGCAGGCAGCAGCAGATTTATCTTCTCTGCAAACACCAGTTCCAAGAGAGATTCCACAGATAAGACAAGTTCATTCAAATTCATTCATCTGAGAATAGAAACCTGAGCCAAAACTAACATGCATTTTATGCTTATTTACAGACCACCAGAGACTAAAGGATTCACCAAGAAATTCACAGGTACCTTCTCTGCAATTGTAGTGAAATGCCACAGACTCGTTCTCCTGGGAGGTTTCACTGCACGCCAGGCTGAAGTTCAGCTCCTTCCCATGGCTCTTCTCCGGTCCTGCCCGCATCCTCAGTCATGCTGTGGAACCGACCTTTGCCCACGCAGCAGTAAGGAGGACACGCTATGCCTGTTGCTGTCTGGACAGATGATCCACCTTGTTATCACAGTAGCCAAACACCTACTAGCCCACAGGCCCTAAGAAATGCTTGCAACTTTATCACAAAAATAACTTCTCTGCACCCTTAGAGCTGAGCACATTCATCTGCCCAGAAGCTTGGGACACCCTGAGGAGCAGCCCAACTCTTGTGCCTGCAGCACTCCAGTCCTGCAGCCCAGCACATCAACCAGGAAACACCCCAGAGGGCAAGCGGCCGTTTTCAAACTTCTGGAGAGCTCAGCAGCAGGTGAAGCTAATAACAAGGAGCTACAGACCTCACCTGTGCCTCTTGGGAGAAAAGGAGCAGAGGCTCAGGGAGGAGTAATATAATGGTTTAGATCTTTGTCTCCAGGATGATTCCAAGATGCAGTGATGATACACTGCTGGATCCCTTGCTTAAAGTCCCTGCAAAGATCAGCTCCTTCTCTGACATCTTCTGTACATGGTACATGGAGCTATTAGTTGCCTCTGTATATGGAATACAATTGATGGCTTGAAAAAACGAGGCCAGTTAAGTAAAAAACTTTGTGTGTGTCGTGTCCAGTGGAACCTAGTACTCAGATGTTGTCAGTTCATAGACAGTAGCCAGGTCATGTCATACATGAGTAAGTGGTGATGTCAATGAACAAGAGAGAGGGAATTAGAAAGACCTTTCTCAGTGAACCTATGTCATGATCTCCTGTAGAAAAAAGGAGCAACCGAACCCTCTTTTTCTCATTATACACCTTTTCCCAACCTTGCCTCTTCTGAATGTGTAGCCAGTAGTCCAAGAACCTCATCAAAAGAGGACACTAAGCAGCCATGCCTCTCCTTATGGGAAGGACATGGGAGATCAAACAGCATGTGACAGATGTTAGTCATAGTGATGACTATAACGTAGCTAGATGACATTGGGTCTGGAGAGTCTAAATGCTGACACATTTAACTATGAAAATCAGGAGGGTGAGAGGACTATGTAGCTTAGAGCTCCATGTGGCCTGAGCCTCAGCCGCTGCAGCAGTGAGTGCTGGAGCAGGAGCTGGAGAGAGCAGGCTGCCCAGGGATGTAACTGGGCACACCAGCCGGACTGTCTAGATGCACAGATACAGCTGAACTGATAGCCGAATGGATACAACTCCTGTGTCCACAGCCAGGGTCCCGTTCGCTGCTCTCACAGACACCAGCACACACATTCAAACAATGAGGCTGATGGCTGTCCCCTGGTCACCTCACCAGGACCTCTCCTAACAGGCTTCCGGCAATGCTGGCGTGCATCAGCAGGAGTAACAACTTCCAGGAGCTCTGCAGGCCACAGCACCAATATTTTCCACACATGCCAATACTTTCAAACTGTGGGCACTCCCTCTTGACAGGATGCAGGAATGCTTGGGGGCTTTGGATGAGCTCCTGGAGCTGGAACAGCCGTGTCAGCATGGCACTGTGCCCAGGCTGAGAAAAGCGGGGGCGTAAGAGTCAAGTTCACCTGGAAGTGGGACAGGGGGTAAAACGGCTTGGGAAATGCTGACAGAGGCTGGTTGACACTCAACCTGTCCTGAGGAAGCCTCAGGAATGCCTTCGTGCTCAGTATCATGCAGGGATCAGCCTGACAGGCTCACACGTGCACATCAGTTGTTTCCCCTGGGACCGAAGCACCAGCAGCAACATCCCATCACCCCACGTCCCAGTGCAAGCATTGATGCAAGTGGAGAGTCACACCCAACTTGCACAAGGCCAGCCTGCCTAATCACCTCCTGACAGCCTCGTGCCCTCAGCCCTCATGAAGGGAAGAGCTTTACACCGTGCTACTATTCCTTCTCCACTGTGGGCACCCGTGCCCAAGCACATGGGTGTCTGCACATGCCATCTCACAATATGCAGCAAATTAACGCTTCCTTTACCAAGATGATGTTGCCTTTGTACGAAGTGCTGACAGTTACACCCCAGACCTGAGAAGAGAATGGTGAAAATGGACCGCTCGTGCTCTCTCTGTGCTCTCAGTTGCTGCAGGCAGCCGAGATGCGCAGAATAAAACATGCAGAGCAACTTCGCTGGTGGAGCGTGAAGATGTCCTTGCAGGTGCTGAGGCTGGACAGGACATCGCTGCTTCTTTTGTGGGACACACATTAACATATGTTATCCTAGAACAATGCAAAAAGTAATTAGAACTCAACTGCACGGTACAATGGAGAGGCCTTCACCTGAAGGCTGCAAAAATGAGATTGTGGGCTGCAAGTTTGTGGGTTAAGGAAGTGGGAGATATCAGTTCAATTCTCTCCTCCCCTTGAGGGGGTTCACACCTTTCACCACCCTGGAGAACACCTTCACCTGCAAGCTACAAGGTGTCTGGGGCAGGTCCCATCTCCACCCTCCTGCAGATCCGCTCCTCCACGCAGAGGAGTCACTCGGTGAGCGTCCAGGGGGCCTGTGATTTCTGGGCAGACAAGCAGCGAGGGCACTCACCCAGCCGAGGCCAGCAGGTGCCAGTCCCCACCCAGAGCTGCCCACCACTGCTGCCAGGGTGCTGTCAAGAGGAGCAGGGCGCAGGGCTCCCCGTGAGCACTCCAGGCTGTTGCAGAAAGGGGGAGAAGGAGAAGCACCACCAGCTCCTCCTCTGGCAGTGCTTTAAGAGAAGGTTTTGGCTGCATTTTGTACGAAACCTGATCTTGTCAGTGTGCGCAGTGTGCTCTCAGCATGCCTACCGCGTCGAGCCCCGCAGGGCCCGGGCGGAGGAGCACCTCCTTTCTGGAGCGCAGTCAGCTGGGCGCGAGCCAGAGCCGCGGGAGAGGACGGGCAGCCCCAGCGCCTGCGCAGCGCTACCCCGGTGGGCAGCGGGTCCGGGCGCGAGGGGAGGCAGCCCCTCACCTCGCACGCATACGCCGCAGAACACGCTGCCTCTGAGACCTACTTTACACCTTTGGCTTGGCGTTGAATTCGGCCAAACTATCCACCTCCACCGGAGGCCCCGCTGTAGCGGCTCTGCTGGATTCTCGCTGACATAAGCAGCAGACAGGATGACAGGCCTCATTGCCCCGACCTCCCCGCCTCCTCCAGAAGGAACTGCGTTCTAGGTATCTGCAGAAGAAGGACCAGGGACCGCAGTCTGCCCCAGGGCTGGTAAGTGCAGTGCCACGCAGCATAGCTCACACTGCCCTGTGGCATCACTGCCACCGAAACCACCCCATCCCCTCAGTCCTGTGCTAGAGCAACAACAAACACCGGGCATGCAAGCTCAGTGTATTGGGTCTGGCTGAGATGGAGTTAATTTTCCTTACAGCAGCCCTCACAGTGCCGTGCTTTCTATGGTAGGTAGAAAGGTGCTGATAACACACCAGTGGTTTGGTTACTGCTGAGCAGTGCTCACTGCATCAAGGCTGTCTCTGTAACATTCCCCCCTCACCAGCAGGCTGGGGGTGGGCAAGATCTTGGGAGGGGACACAGCCAGGACAGCTGACCCAGACTGACCAAAGGCATATTCCATACCATATGACATCTGCTCAGCAATAAAAGCTAAGGGAGGGGGGGGGGGGGGGCGGGGGCATTCGTTATTACGACATTTGTCTTCCGGAGCAACCGGTATACGTAATGAAGCCCTACTGCCCAGGAAGCGGCTGGAGATCGCCTGCTGATGGGAAGTAGAGAATAAATCTTTTGTTTTCCTTTGCTTCTGCTTGCAGCCTTTGCTTTTGCTTTATTAAGCTGCCTTTATCTTGACCCATGAGGTTTTTTTCCATCTTATTCTCTCCCCCCCGCCCCTGTCCTGCTGAGGATGGGAGTGATAGAGCGGCTTGGTGGGCACCCGGCATCCAGCCAGGGTCAACCCACCACGTTCAGTTTCTTTACATTATTTATATCAGCAATAGACCTACCCTGACTATTGCCTGCATGCACATTCTTCACAAGAATGAGATGGAAAAAGGGATTTGAATCCAACCTTTAGAATAAATATTTACATATCGAAACTGTACAGGCCAAAGTTTCTGAAGACTCGCTCCCCCGCCCTTGAAGTTCCCAAGTCACAAACCTCCTAAGGCTGGGAGAGGTCATGGGGCTGCATCCCCCTATATGCCCTGTCACACCGTCTTCTCCTCCCGAGCACCGTGCCTCGCCGCTGTCAGAGCACCTGCCCTGCTCCGACCCTCGCAGCCACTCACACGTTTTATGTTCTTCAGGTGAATCAAGTAAATCCTCTGCCTTCAAAATGGAAACACAAAACCAGTTTCTATTCATTTAAAACAACCACAGACATTAATTACAGCTATTAAAAGCTACTCTGTATTTATACTTAATAACAGGATCTTTATTGGGGGCTTGAGAGTTCACACTCATCTGAGAGCCCTTTTCTGGAAGGTCTGAGCTAGATAAAGTTGCATAAACTTTACACTGGCTTTGCCCTGCTTCAATGAATGTTGTAGATTTACACTGCTGTGAGACAAAAATTTGGCTGTAAAAATGTGAAATTACAAATCTAACCTCTACAAAATCCCAGCATAAGACAAACTGAACTCAAATACCAGGCACAAAATATTTTCTTTTAAAAATTCTTGCGTTTTTAAGCATGAATTCATTCCAGCCCATGTGACTCTAGCTGGCAGCCAGCTTAGTACTGCTCCCTACTGTCAGTACTAAAACAAACAGAAATTTACAGCCTTTCCTCCATTCAAAATTGCCATAGACCAAATTACGAAAAACAAGCAGCATATCTCTTGATTACACCCTTTCTGCAGGTCAGAGGGTTCTCTGTGTGTTCTTGATGGGTAATCAGAGTAAACATCCCTCTTTGTAACCTCTCTTCCTTATCAGAATTACACTATATTTTATTTTGCACATTTTCCTTATTCTAACCCCAGCATTTGTACTCTGCTTATTATCTACCATAAGTCACAGCGCACTGCATCCATGCATTGCTTTGGACAACTGCTCCCAACCGTCATGGCATTTCTAAACGCACATCGTGAGATTCATTTTGAAGAATAACCAAGAGTTTATTTGTTGTGTTTTTCACAAATGCGTATACAAGTAAAGCTTAATTGCCAGGCCGTTTCAGAAAGGATATGCAAAAGCATATTGAGAACAACAGCTTTAAAATAAAAAGTCAAGGGAAATGTTTCTTGCCCTTCCCTGCTCAGAAGACACGGTGAGTGCTGCCCTAATGTCCCTCGGGGAGGGAGCCAGCATAACATCCCTGCCTCTGGCCGCTTGCTTTCTTAAGCTGCAAGTCTTTGACTTGTCTGGAAGAGCGAAGACAGCAAGGAGAAAGGGAGAGAAAACTGCAGCGAAGGTGATGCACTGCAGCAGAATGGCCGAAGAAGTATGCTCACATCTGCCCGCCGAGGCTCAGTAATACAGATGATGCATACAGATTCGCTCCGAGAGGAAGACTGAGTTATTTCCCACTTCTTGGTACAGCAACTGGTTAAATGTGGCATTGTCCTGTACCGACACAAGTTCTGCATATCAGCTAACAGGAACGATGCACCCTTTAGGCAGGAAATGTAGGATCAAGATTTTGGGTTTTTTTGTTTCCTCCACAACACCGCAATTTGGGTTTTTAGCAGCGTCCCAGCCGCTGTTCCCCTATCCGGTCATCTTGGCAGGAATGCTAGCGTAGCTAAAACACAAGACGGCACTGATCCTGAGCCATGACTGACCCCTACTTGATAGTCCTGTTTTTTTCGTGGGGTATTAGTTCATAAAAGATTCTGCAGATCCACCTAAAGCTCCTTCCTCTCTGAATTTCCTCATGATGCAATCCATTGAAGTTTCAGGATGGCCTTTATTACAGCATATGCTGAGGCTTCAAATGTAAAGCAACATTTTGAAAAGGCAGCATCTGTCTCTGCAGGCAGAAAAACCCTTTTGTTACCATATTGAACTGTTACACATAGCAAGAGATGCAGTTCAAGCAGTAAACTCTTGATCTTCACTCGAATGTCTCTACTTTCACTTATCAGCCTGACATCTCACAGTGGGGCCACCTGACCAGACTATGGGGCTGGCTCCAGGGCTCGCAGACTGGAACCAGACCTCTGAGGGAACAGGGGCGGACGGAGGTGGCCAGCTCCCTGGGACCCTCCAACACAGTTCAAAGTGACATGTTTCAAACAGTCCTTTCCTCCGTACCCCATTGCCTTCAAAGCACAAACAGCTTTATAGCCTGGAGCATGTAAAGCATTCATTCAGGGATGCACGGCAGTTGCTCTTAGCGGAGGAAGGAGCGCGGCTCTGCAGAGACGTTCGCATCCTGCGTGCTTCCAGCATTTTTCTAAAGGAGTTTAAAGCCGATTCCCTTGCCCTAGTCCATTCTTTGATTTCTGCCATCCCATTTCTGCCAGATCGTTGCAGCTCTCTGTCAGAGCTCATGCACAGAGAATTTTAAGCAGAAATACAGTAACCCAAAAAAACAAAAAAAAGAAATAAAAGCTCACCAGCAATTGGACTCCGAAGTTCAAGACAAACTTCTCTGAAGTAGAAAATGAGTTAACACATAATTAGGGGTTTTCCCAAAGAGACTGAATAATTTATGGAAAGTTACTGACATGTTCCTGACATGTTTAGTCCAGTTATGCCTTTGTACAATATTAGGCTGTGACATCACAGCACTAAAAGACAATGTTTTCAAAAGAAAAATCAGTTATTGTGAAGCCAACGGAGTAGAAGCTCCAGAAACTGCTAAACTTAGACCATTTTCCTAAATCACTATTTTATAAAAGGAAAAGGAAAACATTCCTGGCTGTGTGCAATGTGTGCTGAAGTCACAGGATCCCACTTGTAACAACTTTCCTTCCCCTTGTCACAGCTTAAATTAACTGCACTCACAAGGAGGCAAATGAACAGAACCAGAGAGCTCTGCCTGAGTCGTTGAGCAATTTGTTACCAAAATTGTTCCCGGAGCAAAGACCTACTCACCACTGGTCAAAAAGAGTTACTCTAAAACCGAATGGACAAGTTTTCCATACTGATAAATGGATTAATGGAGTACGTATTTTGCAGAGAGCTGCAGGAAAACAACTGTCCTTAAACAAAGAAAGGGTGCTTCTTTCGATGTGAAGATACAGACACTGTTTATCTAATGGTTGGAAAGTTTACAAGAAAACAGCAAACTTCGTGCTGTGGTTGTTGAACTGAAGTAGTACTTTACTAGAACCAGGTTTTTTCGGTAATTTTGCGGTTGTAACAACTATTTTCTTTACATACTGCTATAGAAAAGGGACTCTTTTTAACTTAATTGAAGACACTATCAAGAGTAAATATACTGGGGCTTTTAATAAAAACAGTATGAGGAGAACATTCAAAGCTAAATAATCAGAAGCAATTTGTGTTCATGAGCAGAATGATGTGTCATTTTTTTCCCTTGCAACGCTCTGTACTGGATCAGTTTTGAGACTGTGGCAAACTTTAAACCTATCTTAAAATAATGAACAGCAGTGAGGGTTGAAGATAGTTTGAAAAATACGCTGGAAAGAGAAAACATATGCCACAGAGTGTGGTGCAAAAGTCATATTTCATGCATGACTTTAGAGAATGTTAATAAGGATTAGAACCATACTTCGGCAGAATAACAATCAGTCAAAGAAGTGTAATTAATTTTTCTTTAGATCTCTGTTAGACAAAAATACAGGAGAGATAGCATTGTTGCCTATAGATTCCGCTCCAGCTAAGAAATATAGCCCTTAAATACACATCGTAATTGTACACTATAACTGGAGTGTAGTACATGACTCATTTGCTTTATAGTTGTTGGTTTTATAATATTATGAATCCAAAAATATTTTAAACTTCAATTTTTTTGCTTTGGCCAATAAATATGATTAAGATAATACATCCAAAAACATATGTAAGCTGTGTATGTGGGACATATGGAAAGCAGATGTGTTCTTAATTTACATATGACCTAAAAAAAATCAGCTGATTACCAGAGATGGTACTTCGTTAAGCTGTTTTGGACTCAGAAGCATTGTTGCTAGCTCAGCACCATTTTAAAGTAGGCAGTTTGCTTCTCTTGTGTCTGAAACCCCAAACGCAATGCTGCAGAAAGACGGTATCCCTGGAACAGCGATCATCTGGCTTCACACAGAACAGCCCAGAAATGGAAAACCAAGATCATTTGTTTCTAAACACAATTGTTATTGAAAACTTCTCTTTAATATTTTAAGTGTATGTTCCAGCATATGCTTACAAAACTTCAGTTGTGCCCTTAAATAATGCTGTTTCAACCATAACGATAATAAAGGCCATGCTCAGTTTCCATTATAAGCCCAACTCAGAATGCCAAAAGCAAAAGGCAAAGCTGTACCCATCTCACTGGTGAGAAGTCATGCTGAGGTGGTAGTCACTTTTTTCAAAATCACAAAGTCACTTCTTTCAAAAGCACAACAGATCAGGGAAGCAGTTTCTTAATTATGAACTCTCGTGATAGAGGTTCTTTGGGGACTGTGTTCTGGTTTTCATTTTTTTAGCTATACCTGATAAGAAAACAATAACTTACCATCAGATATAAAACGCAATGAAAAGCTTTGCTTATGAGGCTTTCTCAGTAGCGCATACAGCCAAGAAGGAAAGTTCCCGTGTCAGTTAGCATCAGAAGAAGTCAAAGCTGGGCGCCAGAAATACGGGGTTCCTAAATCTTTTTAAAGCAAAATATTTTCTAGTCTTTTTCTGGAAGAGGTGGTTCAAATCGCAAGGGAGACTGTCAGAGGGACGAGAGCGCTTTTCCAAAACATAGGCTAATTGAACACACCACTGGTAAATAAAGACACATTTTTTCAGGCAGGCATTTGTCACAGTTAGGAAATTCTCACTCTTCTGCCAGGCTCCAGCTTGGCAGCGTCCACGGGAATTGCTCCAGCCAGAGTCCCCCTCGCAGAGGTGCCAAGATGCAAACCCGCTGCTGCCGCCTCTCCCTGGCGCTCGTGGCGCTCCGCAGCCGGCACCCGGAGCTGCGGTGAGGGGCTGGGCAGGATTAGGAGCTCGGGCCTCGCGCTGAGGGCAGCAGCAGGAGGCAGCTTCTGCCAACTTCGCTGCAGCCCCTTCTTCACCCCCTCCTGCAGCACGCAGCGGACGTGGGGAGCCATCCTCCTCCCAGCGAGACAGATGCCGGGAAGACCTTGCACGGCCTCTGCACTCCCTCAAGCCAACAGACAATTTTTTTTTTTTAGCAAACAACATTTTAAAATCTGTCTCCTCTCTCCTCCCTGCTGACACGTAATTCGGGATTTGCTGGTGCAGCAGTGGCTGCAGCAGACCTGGTGAAGCGAGCTCACGCCCAGCCCCACTGCTCACCCTGCTCCGGCGGCAGGGCGGGACAAGGCTTTCCTCCATGACTTCGGGGAGTCCCCCCTAGGCAAGGATGCCCACCGCCACTTCCAGGCACAGTGGGGACTGCCCGGCAAGGGCATGAGGTGCTTGCTCAGCCCGCGCCCGCCTCAGCGCTGCAGGGCGGTCTCCTGGGCATCTTCCCCCTGCGCTTCCCGCCTGGGGCTGAGGCCACAGCCCCTGTGGGACGATGCCTGGGAGCTGCCCCTGAGCCCCGCACGGCCCTGAGGCACCAGGGACCAGACCCCTACATGGGGGCCTGGGCACGGACAGGGTCTCCCTCCGGCAGAGACCCCAGCACGCACCCAAGCACAGCAGGACTGCTGTCTGCTGTTTCTCATGTATTAAGCTTTAAACCAGACACAATCAGAGGTTGTTTCCCCAACTTGGGCTCCGCAGCCTATGCTGTTCTCCTGTTGCTTGTACATACGTTAGGTATATAATGCTGGTACACTTTTTCACAGCAGAGCTGAGGTGTAAAATTCATACGACTCTGGCCTGGCAGCCGTGATGCTGAGATACTTTGCCCCAGCTGTCACATGGGTTCAAATCCACGCTCTGGGGCTGGATCTCGGAGCTCGCATCCGCAGGGTTTGGAGCTGCCCCACGGTTTCTCTCCACTCCTTCCGAGTGCAGGGACGCCGAGCTCAACAGGCAGGCACCAGGCAAAGAGAGCCGCTGCGGTGAGCAGCCAATGTCACAGGCACTCAGCAGACCTACTGCTGAATTAGGATCCTGAACAATTTCTCCTCCTGCTCCCCTCCGCCAGTATTTTTCTTTCCTTGTCCCAGAATCTGTCCTCTTTCCAGGAAATCTCTGTTTATATCAGACAAAGCAACGGGACATGCAGTTATTGTTGGACTCTTGTCCAAAAACTATTGCTCCTCTGGCTCTGCTCCTCTGCAGACAATCCTCTGCCACGGGCCACTGCCAGGGCTTGCAGCACACACAGCCAGTCTGGGTACCCCCTGCCACCACAACACAACTACAGGGCAGAGCTTGTAACAGACTCCCCAGGGAGAAATTAAAATCTCACCCTACTTTTCAGAGCTACCTAATACAATGAGCACAGATCCCTAATCCTAAAAACTTAATCCTATGAGATGCAGCATCACTACATCAAGGAAAAGAAAAAAGGGCAGTAGAGAAGAACTCAGCCCATAGGCTGTTGGGGGCATTTTCTCGTCATCATCAGAGACCTCATGATCTGAAACATCTGCATTGTCTTACGCTGGTCATCAAGACCCACTGTCCCTCTGAACTCCAAATGTTTCCCTTCTCCACTGTTCGATGCCTCCCTGGGTCACAGGCCCTCGCACACAAATCATTTCAGCCTTTGGAGGGGGGCTGAGAGGAAGGCAGGGAGGCTCTGAAATTCAATCCCCAAAGGTTTTTTACTTTTTTTTGGTCCAAACAAAAGTTATTTTTCTTTCAATGAGAACGCTCTAGCATCAAGTGCTGCTAACACAGAAACAGCACCCCGGGCTGGCTGCGGGCGGATGGTTGTTTCCCCTGTTTACTGACCCTCTTGCCCAGAGAAGGGCAGGACGTGTCAAGAGGAGCTGCTGTGTAAAGCTTCAGGACACGCTGCGAGGACAACGCTTGGTTGCCTCTGGAAGATGCAGAACATGCTGCATTGCCTACGTCCTTCTGAAACAGACCCGCTCATTGTCACTGCAGGATACATACGCAGGCACCGCTGCTAGCAGAGCTGCTGCCTCGTATGCACCAACTGCAGCGAAGAGCCCTGAAGTGTCACAACGTTAAAGCCGTGAGATTAATGGGATTCCAGATCGCTTTCTGAAGCCACCTCTTCTGAAATACACACAGCCTCGTACCACATCGCTTTGGTTTGCATTAAACATTTCTGATGTGTTAAAATACTCCTGTTCTTGCATTTCAGTGAGGCTTTCTTTGAGAAGTCTGATGTTTTGACGGCCGTTTACAGTTTTCCTGAACCTTGTCCCCAAGCACAACCTGACATCACACTGTCTGCCACCATTCACCTATTAGTTAACTGACCTTAAAAGTTTACAGACATTTTATAGACTCCTTCACCAGCTTCACTGATTAGCTGGATATTTAAAACTGTTTTCAGCTCACTACATTCAGTCCTGTCCTTGCTGCAGAGACTGCTGCCAAACTGATACCTGATAACCGATCCTGAGATTCGTGCAGAGCTGTGTGTTTAAAGCAAACACACTCTGCTAAAGGAAAGCCGCTACCTTGTAGATTCCTTCGCTTGCTGTTTTTTTTAAAATAAGGCAGTGTGTATGTTCCCTTGTTTGCACTGTATGGTGGCAGCTGCTGGTGCTTAAGATGGAACAACAAATCCCGGCAAAGCAGCAGCAAACTGCTCTGCACACCCCAGACATGAGAACTTTCCCATCGCGACTCTTGGTGCAGCCTGGTCCTCAGAAGACATGGGAAGAAATGGTGTGTCCCAGGGATGAGCGCGCCCGGGACAGGCCCCAGCCTGCAGGAACCCTGGGCAGGTCGCTTTGCAAAGGACTTTGATATCTGCTGGAGGAAAGTGCCACGAGATGCAAACATCTCCCAAAGGTGAGATGTGTGCTCAAACGGGGGAGCATGAGGTCGCCAAGAGACTGGGTGGGGGGACGGGGAGGAGAAAGGGGAATTCCTGAAAGATAATTTCTTAAAACATTTAATTAGCACTAACTTTTAACATCTAAAATTACTTTAAAAATGAGCATAGAGATGAAAAATACAGAGGAGCTGGACACGCCTTCTAAAACTAGGACTGGTGAGTAGTGCCGACTGAACCAGCTTGTAGCAGATTAGCTGAAGGAAGTTTTACGCAGTATCTCTACCAGTAGTGTCAGGCTGGATGAACGGAAAAAAAATCTTAAAGCTTTCCCATTCCCTTGCTTTCTGTTATAGCTTGAAAAATACTTAACACGAGAAAAAATAATTAGCCTATCCCCGAGAATGCAGTATTCTTTTAAAATTTCCCAGACTTCTGTTTCAAAAATTACAGCAACCAGTATAAACTTCACAAATCCACCGAGGAGGCAACTCTTCAAATACCTGTGGTTTCCCACATTTTCCAAGGAAAACAAAAAGATTTATAGTTTCTCATGTTAAATCTGAGAGGCTAAACTTTGAGAGACATACTTGCCCACCTGCTGCATGTGTATTAGTTCTAGCTGAAGAGAAGTCAATAAAAATGGAGAAAGAAGAATTTGCAGAGCTGGTTAAAGTAATAAGATTTGTTTCAGAGCATCTGATCTTTAGACTAACAGACTTCCAAACAGTTGGACAAGTAAATAAAGCACCACAGGGAACCGCTAGTTGAAATAGGTTACCGCAGGGATACGCACAAAGGAATTCCTACAACTAAGAAAGGGCCGGAGCTATGAAACTTATAGTACCAGTGATTGGGATGAATTGCTGACTTCTGTGACACTTAGGAGTGAATTCTATAGGTACTCACGCTTTGAGAAGGACATAAAACTCTGTTTCGAGCTTCGGGAAGTATTACACCCAATAACAATTACCACTGAGCAACAACAATATTTTGCACTTCATGTTGATCCTGTGCTTCTGAAAAGATAGGTTTTTTTAGTTCCACTTACTCCTTTTTCTGGATGGAAGGTGTGAAGAACCTTAGTGATACATTTCACTACATGGTCTTACATACACGATGCAAAAGGAAATATTTCCTTTAAAGGCCTTACTTTCTTTAGAGAAAGAAAAAGAAAACCCAAACAAAAGAAGTTAACCTGTGAATCCTCCTACCATCTCCCTGGGATTTTTCTGCACCACACACACAGCCTCCCCTGGATGGAAGCAGGACAGCAAACACACGTCGTGCAGGGCAGTGCAAGATAGGACCCGTGAAAGCCGTGCAATAGTCCCAGCTCCCAGGAATCGGGAGCGGGGCTGCGTAATACAGCAGGCAGCAGCTCTGCTCAGACAGAGCAAAGCGCAGACAGCGAACAAAGCAGGAGATGTCCCATGTCCATCCAGCAACGAGGGGGTGGAGGTGACACTGTTGTAAGGTGCCATCTGATCAGGACTTCTTTTCTGTGCTTGACATGAATAAGGGGATTAGGATGGCAAGTTTCCGTGAGCTCACTCTATCGGACAAAAGGCCCTGAGGTTTAGTGTCACACTGCCTGATAAAAGTACAGGAGGCTGTCAATCAAGGGCTCCTAGGTACTTGTGTCGGTGACATAATCTTATTAGAAGATAAACCAGTGAAATCCTTTTCATGATGAAAAGTTACATTTAATTGCTCCTTTGCTTTTCTTCTCTTTCTCTTGTTCATTTGTCCATTTAACTTTGTTAATGTTAGCTATTACAAGAATATAACGGCACAAAGATGCAAGCCATCTACCCCATAGCCATGCTCATAATAAATGGACAGCTAAGGATCCTGAAGGTTGGCAGTGTCTGTGCAGACACACCATCAGTTCAGATCTTTTAAACAGAAAGTCAAAAGAGTTACTGAATGTTACAGGAGCGCTCATGCACAAGGATAAAGTTAAGTGTTATGTCAGTTGCTTTAGTACCAAAGTAAGCTGACAAAAAGACTAAAAAATGGCAAAGCTCGGTCTCTGTGCAACAAACAAAGGGAGACTTTTAATATCCTCTTACAGGAGCAAATCCATATTAGCCTTAGTAATGTGACTCTTTCAGCCAATTTCAGGTTGTTTCTTTTCGGTTTCACAAATAGGCCACTGATGCTGATGGCATGAGTCACTGCACACCGCTGGGAATGAATCAGGAGAAACTTCACCAGAGCCCAGAGGGGTGAGTTGGGGAGCGTCGGTGTCTGCATCCCCTGTGTGCCCGCCGTGGCACCCAGGACCTGCGTGCTACGCCATGGGCTTGGCTGGGAGCAGGTCGGGATCCAGCCTGTGTCACACAGGCCAGGGTGAGCGGAGGAGCCCTGGCACCGCGGAAGCTCTCCTGTGCCCAAGAGGAAGGCCTGAGAGGACACACGCAAGACCTGCACAGTACTCTCTTTTGGGGGGGCAGAAGGGCAGGACACTCTGCCCAATCAGAAGATCCCAAACCCTGGTGCAGAGGAGCTGGCTCCGACACTGCCGTCCCTGGACACCCTGCAGCTGGACATCTGCATGGCCGTGCAGCTGTGGCGTGAGCAGCCCACATGCGTGCACCTGCCCCAGCCATACCGAGCACAGCCCTGGGGCAAACACAGGACTCGTGTCCTCATCCATAGTCCCCCAGGCTTCCCAAGACACCCCAGCCATCACTCTGAGCCAAAGGAGGCTGTCGTGCCACCCGCTGTCGCATCACACGGCTTCGCCATACGGCACAGGCACTCCCTCACGTGTGCACGTCCGCACACCGCACTGCTCTGTGTGCACGTCTGCAGTCCGGCCCTCAAAACCATCAAGGCCAGGAAAGAGAGGATGAGCTGCCTTCGCTGCCGTTACCGCCGGGCAGTCACTCTCTCTGCACGCCCGGGCGGCCGCAGGCAGCTCTGCCCACAGCCGGGGGCCCGGGGCGGGTCAGCCACCACTGAGCGGCAGTGGGACTATCTGGTCTGGCTCGAACTCCCCAGCAATGCCAGAAGCAGCAGAATAGCAGGAAGCCATGCAAAGTTTTAAAGCTATTCTTCAAATATTTTCAGTTTAGGAAAGAGAGCTTGGATGTGATCTTGCTTTAACAGGACTGATCCAACAAAGGCTGAATTGAAGATCAAGAAGTTTGTCCTGCAAAAACCAAAATGGACACAAAGATTAGCCAAGCCTTTGCCAGAAGAGAGGAGGAGAGTTGCTCAGGTTACTGTGGCCCAGACTGCCCCAGAAAATGCCTCTGGGAAGTCAATGAGCATTCGCCATGCAGTTTAGTTACCCTAAGGCCCCCGTTGTTCACCTAGTTGTGCATGCAACTTTACCTTGTAAATAGCTACTGAAGAGACTGAGTAAAATTAACCACCTAATTAATGTGCAGGATCACGGGCCAAGCTAGAAGCTGTGCTTCTCAAAATATATATTTTTAAAGCATCGTATAATTGCCACAATTAATAAACTACAAACATATTCTCAGTAAACGACTAGTGCCATTTAGTGCCATGGAGTCCCACTAAAATGAGTTTTACACAAAGTACCTGAGTGTGCATATTATCCAAATAATTTAGCTCCACAAATGTGAAATGTGTAAAGAAAAAATGAATTCCATTCATTTTACACATACTGTTCCTTATTTTATCCAAGTGCCTGTCTGACTGAGAACAAACTAGCACTTGAAGCTGAAATGCTTTGAGAAATTAAATGTGTAATTCTCTCCCATAACTCAGATGATCTTAAAGAAAATAAGTGCTCTAGAGTTCTTCAAGAAAACCACGTTTTCATTTAAGGACTAACAAAAAAATTCTGACAAATGTCTTAATACCTTGCTTTTCTAGTAAAAGTATGCATGAAAAATCATAAGAGAGAAAGATCAGAGGAGTTGATGGCAGAACAAAAGCAGCTGAAAAATGTGATTTAACATTCGCTAAATCAGTGGTAGTTGGTGATTTAGTGAAAAGACAATTGTTACATGACTGGGGTGCTGATCACGTCACTGGCATTCTACAGACGCTTCGACAGTGGAAATCTAACTCCAGCTTTTGGGAAGGCAATTTCAAAACAGTGCAACATGTTATAAATTAATTACTTGACCTACTATTTTCTCTCAAAACAACAGTTTCTGCATTATACATATTTACAAAATCCTTTATTATGTTTTCAAATATTTAATCACACATATTTCATACCTGCCAGTTCTGTGTTAGACTCTAGAGACTCCAATTACGAAATTGAGAAAGCCTGTCAAAAATATTTGCATGCAGGTTACTTGCTATGCACCCAGATTTCTCTTACATTTTTTCTGAAATCAACATGAGATGTGGAACAAGATCAGCCCCCTGCTCAGCTCTGCCCGGTAGTCATCCTGGCCACCTCCATCTGAAATGTTGCACCACATCGGCTAATCGATGAAGCCAAACTCCTACAAATGAATGTTTAAAAGCTTTCAAATCAGCAAGGAGGAAAGAACAATGGGTGAGCTAAGCACAGAAATTTATTTTTACTTATGGAACTTAAGCAAATCCAAGAAACCATTAGGAAGTGCTGTCAACTAAAGCTTGAAATCTAAGAAAGTAGCCATTCGAAGCACAGTAGGCCCTTATAAACAGTTAATCCACGCAGCTGCAGTAGTTAAAGCAAACACACTACCCTTCACTGCGCCATCAATTACACCTTCCCAGAAAAAATTACACAAACTTTGTAGGATTTTTCAGAGAGAAGATGGATTCTTTTGGAGACTTGAGGTCAAGACTGGGCTGTTTAAAGTATATTATTAACAAATAAACATTTATTGCAAAAAAAC
Organism: Nipponia nippon; assembly: GCF_047370975.1. Taxonomy (NCBI): domain Eukaryota; kingdom Metazoa; phylum Chordata; class Aves; order Pelecaniformes; family Threskiornithidae; genus Nipponia; species Nipponia nippon. The sequence goes on along the minus strand of NW_028262332.1, from coordinate 12,704,201 downwards.
CCTATAGGCCTTTGGGGAGGAAAATTGTGTTATTTTTGGCATCAAATGACACAAGCCATTTATGACATGAATGGCTATCACCAACAGACTGATGAAATGGCAAATGTCTCCCACTTAACTTCCCCTGGCTTCCTGAATAAACTTTTTCAAACACTTTTTTCCTTCTGAAATGGCAATAAACTCCATGTAATTTCGGTTTTCTCTCTGTTCTAGCTGTTTCAAGATCCGTAGCTGGAAAGGGTTGAAGGTACTTCCAGATGGAAGCTGAAGACTCCCCAAAGACTGGTAAGGCGATGAAAATCACATTGTTAGGATCTGGGGCTATGTACTGCCCTTGTTTGTATGTATTCTTGCTTGAGTGACAACTCGCAATTGGCTTTCAGATGGCTGGGTGAAAAAGCTGAGGTTTAATTGTGGCATCCAACAAATTGAATGTTATAGCTCTTGTCATTGAATGTATCCGCTACACGCTCAGACAAACCCCTGCCAAAATATGAGCTGAGTTTTTAAGTAAGAAAAAAGCCACAAATGGAACAGGCTTCAATTATGCTAGACAACCAATATTCATAGGACATGTATGAAACGAAGACAGCTCGCTTGCCTTGGGCTTGTTTTCCAACCTTTCTGTAAGACACGGATCAGTACAACGAGCTCTGCTACCGTCCAGCGCTCAGTCCCGTCACCCTGGGCCAGCCATGGAGCGCAGTCGCTCGGGGGATCATGGACCACCATGCTCTGGCCTCTGCCACGAGGGATGCTGCGGGTGGGCAGCCGCAGGGAGCGGCCACCCCTGGAGTGCCGGCACTGCTTCGCTGAGTCCTCCCATCTCCTCCGTGGGGATCAGCGGCTGGATGGGGAGGACGCCGCGCTGGGCAAGGCTGCTCTCCCTGTAATTGCTCTGGAATCTCTGGGGATTCTCCCACATAAAATTAATGCAGGCGCCATCAAGGCTAATGTATTCCACACCCACAAAACCATGCTGGGGAACTGGCCCGGGCACAGGTAGCGAGGCCGAGGCAGCGAGACTCTAAGGACCAAGCGAGCAGGAGCTACCCGCCCCCAGAGCACCGCCTGGTCCCTCCGGCTCGGGACGCCCACCCAGGGGCTCAAGGACCCCACAACGGCCATGCATGCCCCCGCAGCCCCCGACGCAGGACAGGATGGAAAGCTGACGCTAAAATACAAACTCTGCCTCATCCCTGCAACGCTGTTCCATGGCAGCTCCCGCCAGGGCTGCGACAGCCACAGCAACCAGGGGCAGTGGCTGCAGTGGGGGATCCCCCCAGCAGTGGGATTCCGCCTATTCCTCCATTAACAAAGTAGCTGTCGGTTGTAATGCTTTCTACTCCCATCAGCTGAATCACTTGTTTGTTGCAGCTCCAACCACCAAGCCTGGCAGGTTCAAAGCAACGATACCAAGTAGAGATAGTATCGCTGCAACATTTCACATGCCATTTATTCCCTCAAATAGTTTTACTCCATTTGCACTTTTACAACTTCATAAACTGCTCTTAAGAATAACCTGGGTTTTGTACTGCAAGTACTCGCATCACTGTGTCTCATCTGAAAAAAAAACAGAGCGTTGCTTTTCTTTTTACACACACACAAGCCAAAAGGCACACAGAGGACATGGTAATATCTGCTGCGAGCATCAGCGCTGATGCAAATGCCACGATAAGCACAAACAGCACATGGCTACAACACTCGTACTGTCACCTGTTCACGACTTGCCAAGGGAAAATGTGTGGACAGCTTCCTTACAGCTTGGGAAAATGTTGGTAAATGAAGTAATGAAGTAAATCATTTCTCATATGTGTGTGTAAATAAATAAAAGTGAGAAAGTATCCAGATATTGCAAAGCTTCGGCATGTTTGGCTGACAAGAAAAGGAATCCTTAGAAGAGCAGCATCGGCCCCAGGGCAAAGCAATGCCCAGAACATGGGAGCTCTTCCTCCCTAGACCTCAGGGAGAACCAGGCTATGAAAATCCAGGTGGCTGAGGCTGTCAGTACTGCCTCCCCCAGCCCCAGGCAGGCAGGGGCACCGGCACCGCAGCAAGGCTTCCCAGCCAGCTCTCGGCACCAGTGGGTGACAGCACCAGAGCCCACGCTTGTCAGCTGCGCGCCTCCGACCGCAGGGCAGACCCTTGCCAAGCTGGAGCCTGCAGGCGCAGGGCAGGATCCGCCCGATGGTGGGCAGCACAACGTGAGCCCCCAGCAGATGCACACACCTGCCCGCAGCAACAGCAGAGCGGGTGCTGCTGCCACCCATGCTCCCACCCTCTCCTTTCCGCAAGGGGAGAGCTGGAAAAGGGCACTGTGGCAGCGGCAGAGCTTAGAGCCGCCACCTTGCCGCACGGGGCTGAGACAGTGTCAGACGGACGGGCTGCACAGGACGGCGAACCTGAGCTCCACAGGCGCAGGCAGGGTCACTCCAGTCCTCTCACCGCAGCGTGTGCCAGGGGCATCTGACAGCAGTTGCCGCTGAGCCCCGGCAGCACGAGGTGGTACTGGGTTCCCTGCTGCCCACCACAGCAGGGTCTGCACCCTCACCTGCAGGGCTGGCAGCAATCCTGGAGCCTCTGCATTTCTTCCTTTCCAGGTTCAAATGGAAATTCTACTGGTAGGATAGCTTGGGGGGCTTTCTCTGTGTGGCTTCGGTCCCCTGAATTTCACTGAGCCTTCCTTCATCACCTCTGTCACTGTTACAAAGGTGAGATGCTGAGCCTGTGTGATTGTTTGCATGTAATAAAAACCAGACTGACATGTAATAAAATTAGTATCAATAGGATCACTTCAGAAAAACATTTTCTCTTAAGATTTCAAGAATGCTGCACACAATATGCAAAACTCATTCGCTGGGGCTTAGGGCAGAGTGGCTTTGCATTGACCTCTGCAGAGAGGTAGGTCTTGCTCACTGCTCCTTTCTTTCTCTCTTCCTTTCTCACTCTGGACTCTAGCTATTAATGATCAGAAGGTGACTGGGAAGCACTCAAAATACAATATCTGCATTTCCCCAGTGCAGTCATACACCAAGTGGCTTGCAGAGGACCACAGAGCCACCAGCAGAGTGAGGAGCACATGCTTGGCTTTGTCAGAATGCTTAATGAAGGGAAGGGATTTCTAAAGCCTGATTGCTGGTACTAACGTTCATACAGGGCCCCACCACACTTTCCTCATCAACTCTAGTGTGAGTGGGAGCTGACCTGTAGGGTTACGCTCCACATGTGAAACTTTTCTTGTCATCAGATGAAGCTCATGCCAAGATCCAACTGAGAAGACAACTCACAACATTAAACCACGACTTCCATTTAGGGTGGGTTTTGCCCGTGAAGAGCCCCATCCCCAAAAACTTCAGCGAGTGGCTCCACCGAGTTCTCTCTAAACACTTGCTGTCAGGTAAGTAAACTGACCTTGCATGACACTGCAAGCCACTGCACGTCAGGGCAATTGGCTTCAATGGCATTACTCATGGGAGACCTGGGAGCAGGGATTTGCCGGCTCAGGCCCCCGACGGGGCCCACGAACTGGCAGCGTCACCCCCTCCGCGCCGGGAGTGCTCCCGGCGCTGGTGACTGCTGCGGGAGGAATGTGCTGCCAACCTCCGCGAGCACTCACAGCCTGCTGCGCGCACCGGTAATCTGAAGATTGCTCTCTCAAATTATAACAGTTAGGTACTGACTCAAGCCTGCATGTACATACAAACCTTCATGGAGCGGGTACTCGGTCTGCAAGCCACGATTATTAATAGTGGCGGGGAGGAGGAGGGACGATCAGCTCTTTCTCTCCTGCAAGTCGGAAATGCAAACCTCTTGATGCCCAACCAGATCCACCCGAAGAGGTAACCCGCGTGATCCCAGACACGCAGGGAACCCCAGCTCACCCGCCACACGCCAGCTCCCACTCACCCACCACAGCCAGGAAGAGCCAAGCCCGTGGCTTTTGACCCGTGTGGGCTCACCAGCAGTGCCAGCACAGCTCTGATATCCTGAGCACGTCATTCAACTGGCAGGGAGGACAGACCGGGTAACCTAGATCCCCAGCTGCTGGAAGAAGGTGGAAACAGGGCTGTGTGCCCGGCCAGCTCCAGCCCGTGCTGCCGCAGTGGGACCCTGGGAGCTGGGTCATCCCGCGGTCCCCCTGCTCACCACCCTTGCACAGCTCCGTGCAACTCCTGGTACCTTTCCTGTGGCTCCTGACCATCTGAAAAGCTCATGACGAGGCTCACGAGCTGGGCAGGCTGGCCTGCTCCCAGACAACATCTACTCCAGAACCGAGGGAACAGCACCACTAGAGTAAATAGCTGAAGAGCTGCTGCACTAGAGACGGCTTAGCACAGACCATCAACTACAAAGGAACGACTGCAGAAGATCCTGAATATTTATGAATAGCGCTGGGGCTACCAGGCTGTCACGTACAGCTGCACCTTATTGTACCAAAGTTTCCCCCTAACCGAAGGTAGCTCGCCTCTTCTGCGGTCATTTCAGTGTTTTCGTTTGCATTTTTTCCTCAGTTTCATGATTTCCTACAGTGCTTCCTTGCAATTTGCTAATAAACCTCTTCATACAATACAGAATTAAATACTTGTCTCATTTCACATGCATTATCAAAAGAAACCTCAGCAAGCGCACCCGCATGCCCCCCCTAAAACTGGATTAAAGTTGTGACATAGGAGCGAACATGAGAAACCAGAGAAGCTGCTTCCATTGGGAAGCTGCCGGAATAGCTCTATCAGGTGACAGAAAAATGGTAGCTGTAGGCAAGCTGATTATGTCAAAGCACAGGATCCCACAGGTTGAAAACAACTGTTCTGTGGAGTGGATGTTAATGAGAACTGTAACCTTTCTCACTAATGAGTTTTGGCAGGTATCATGCTGCAGCGCAAGGGTCCAGTCCCGCAGAGCTCCCAGTGACCCCAGCTCCAGCTGTGGCAGGCAGCGGTGCCCAGCGCTCTGCCGAGCCCCACCTCCGGAGAGCAAACGCTATCCCCAGTCATACCGTCCGCGTCCGCATTCTGTAACAAATGTGCTTTCTCACGAATACACGAGGAATACACCAGTGCTCAATTTGTAAGGAGAAACTACTGCAAGAAGCAATGATGTTTCTATCAGTCTGAGAGAACAACAAGTAACCGCTGGCTGTAATTAGAAATGCTTTAAAACAGTATTAATAATTTCTTCTGCAAATTCAAATTTGCTTGCTTCCTATCATAATAATAATCTACAATAAAAGTAATAACTGCAAAAAAAAAAATTATTGATTAGACTATTCTTTTTTTGGTTTTGTTTTGGTTTAGTGAATGGTGATTCAGGTTACACAAAGGAACAAACACATGAAAGTAAACTTCCTAACAGCTACCAGGAGGATTTGGCCCTCAGCATGTGCACATAAATTCCATTAGCTCTTACTGGGAGAGTGCACATGCATTCTTGTACATTATAAATAATACACCGATTGCAGTAAAATCAAGAGCCAAATTCTATCCTTTGATGAGCGAGGATGGCTCTCATTGAAGTCAATAGGAATTGCATGTTCACAAGTTCATGTCAACATTTGTGGAGGAAAATTTTGTGCATATTAAAAAAAAATGTTGTGTTTCGGAAGCAAAGCAAATGACCTCCACAACAAGTGTTCTCTGTAAATGTATTGGCTTGCTACAGGAGCATCAGAGTATAAAATTCTACAAAGTTCCCAAGAAATACGTTATTCCTTGTTTATGTTGATGTTAAGGGCATTTAATCAATTTGTGCCACAGCAGTTCTGCTGCATCTATAAAGATGATCACGGTAAAATTTCAAAACCAACAATATAACAAACTGGAATTAATCATATTAACAACTCCTTTACTGTAATACAATCTCACAAATGTCTACTTGTTCAGTTGCCCACGGGCAAATAGTTTTTGAAAGGTGAGTAAAATACCCCAGTTCTGCAGGAGCATCGCAATGAGAAGCACGCAGGTGGGTTTAGCTGGGCTGCTAGATTTCCATCTCCGCCCCAAAGTTGGTGTAACAGATCCTGGGTTCCTCTGGTAATAGTGATCTGGATGTTTCACCTTCTCGAGACAGTGGGTACTTAATGTTGCATGCAAGATACTTCATTTTAAGGGTTGTTCTTCTACATGATCTGCATTAAAATTGCATAATATGCCACACACGGTGCTTTCTGTTTATAAGGTATATTTAGCATCCAGTAAAGGGCAATGGTAATACATATATTCTGTGTATGTGTTGGTCATATAAAAGGAGAAAATATTTGTTATCGGTAATTTGTTTGGTAATAACCAGAGCCTATCTTGCAAAATGGCTGTTTTGAGAACAGCCTGTTCAGGGCCAGGGAACAGAAGTCCCCGCCGACTCCTCACACCCCGCTCACAGCAGCAACTCGCCCTTACTTTCCATAGCACCCGCTGATGCCAGGGGCTGGCTCTGGTCTCAGTGACTGCGTTAGTCACAGCAACGGGGCAAGTTTGTCAAGATATGTTCAAAGCAATTGCAGGCATACCAAAAAGTAAAACAAAAATAAGACAATATTTCATTTGAGGAATATCAGTCTAGCCAAAGCAAGTCCAGGAACGCAAAGTAAATGCAAGGTTCATATTTAAAAAAAAAAAAAAAAAAAAAAAGTCAAAGATCTGCCTCAATTTTATGTTTAATTTAAAGAGGCATCTAGAAACAGTGAATAATTTGCCTGAACAAGGCATGCAAGGTTTAGATCTATATGAGCATGCACGTTAAAAACACCAAAGAGCATTACATTTAAAACCAAAAGTCAGCTCATTTTACCTTACAAGTATTGTCATTTTTTTCTCTCTTATGGTCTCTATTCTCAAACTCAGAAGTCTAGCTTTACTCTCAACATTTACTTTAAATTAGATATTAAGTTGCTCACGTTTTTTTTTTTTTTTTTACTTAGTTACTAATGGAGAAAAGTGATGCCTCCTTCCCTAAATGTTACCAGTGCTGTTAAAGCTCCCACTGCTGCAAAATAATCTTATCTCCCTGCTACATTTTTTAAAATATCTTAACTCAGAAAACACCTCTGCTTTCTAAAAAAAAAAACCTCTAATATGTTTTCATCAAACAAAATTCAGTTTTAATTCATAGCTTTAGATATAGCATACCACAATTACATAGTCCGCAAGGTGTATATTCAGTAATCGTTCCCTGCCCACTTGATATATTTATTCCAATTCGCTTAAAGAAAGGAAATTTCTGTTCTTAATTGCACCCATCTAAATCCAAAGTAACTCCTCCAGTTTCATTATTTGGCTGCTAGAGACTCAGCTGTCAAGGTTCACGTCACATTGTTACTTATAACTAACCTTATTCTTTGTTTCAGAACAAATGTGGAGTTTTTATATTTTGTAATGAACAAGAAACTGTCATTTTATTATGAGTCAATCTTTGCCTCGTGAGTAATGCAATCATCCCCAAATCATGCCAAAAAAACCTTTCTACCACACTAAACCATCCAAGAGCAATACCCGGTTTGTTTACCTTTACTGGAGATTACTGTACAATTCACTTCACAGTTTCATTTATTTACTTGCTTGCTTTCTTACCTCACTTGAGCAATAACGTGACATATCACACGGGCAAAAAAATGTAGGCAAAGAGAAGCATTTATCCCTGTTTTTTCTGCAAGTATGTCGTTTGACCTAGTACACCCTTTACAGAGGATACCGTAACCGTCTTTTTCCATCTCGCTGGGGTTTAAAATTCACAGCCTTTTTGTGAATCTGCATTTTATGCAACCTGTGACATGGTCCAAGCCAGCCCAAGCAGTAGAAAATCCCTTTCTGGTATTATCACGAAATATTACTGTTATATTTACACACCACATTCTTCCAAAACTGCCACAAAAACTGAACAGCGCAAGGAGTATTATGCAAACCAAACAGACATAAAATGTACTTGCCTGCTCTTAGCCTAGCAATGATAAGAAAAATGAAGTATTTTACTTATCCCTCTCTGTCCCCCCAAATCACCCCACCGAGCACGCCAGCAGACGGCCGTGGGCTTCTCCACGCGTGTGTGCCGGGGTGGGAGGTGTACGCGCGCGTCTGCGCGCCCAAACGCCCCCCCCGCCCGCTCCCCAGCGCGGTGGCTCTTGGCGTGGATGTCATTGCTCCCAGGGAGGGCCCCGTCCACTTCTCTTGTGCACGGAAACCTCCCGCTGACTTGCACACTGAGTACGTGGGGAACTCAAGCTCTCATCCAATAATTTACTGTATCTGCTGTATTGTTCATTCTGGGAGAAGGAGGTATTAAATAAAACGAAATCAAGTCCTGTTACAACAAGAAGTAGCAGATTTAGTATAAATTTAAATTTTGTCTGGAATGAAAAATAAAAGTCACAGCTGCATTACAAAAAGCATACTCCTTTTTCTCCTGCATATTTCTTCCCAACTATCGGACTAAATTAAGCTGCCTCTTGTTGTTACTAAATATGCGCCCACCTTTCAAGTTCACCAGAGTAGTACGCGTTTTAAGATGTACCATGCTTTATAGGTTGCTCCATAATGGAGGCAAGCAAGAGGGGTATATATTTACAACTGAAATACACTAATAATTAGTCTAAGGAGAGACATTATAATCCAGCTATTTTAGCATGATATATTATTGATAGTTGAAAAGGTGTGATGTACACCTTTGAACTAGTTCAAAAGTTTAGGCCAAAAAATGATAGATGTGATTTCTAAACAGAATATAAAATGTTCCCATTTGTTACATATTTCAGTGAAGAAATTTTTGCAGTGTATTCATATTTATTGGCTATTTTTTCTCAGGTTAGTAGTTAAGCATTATAAATTATCCTCTTATTAATCTAATTGCATATTGCCTACATTGCAAAAAGATCCTCCCTATCATTTTCTACCATGGATTAGTGCAAATTACGTATTAACGTTGCAATTATTTTGTCCAATAAGGTTACCACAGTTGTAGCAGAAAACCAAAATGTCTCCCCAAATTCTCAAAGCACGTTCCATTCCAGGTCCCCGCTAGTATTTACTCAGCCTAACCCCTAACCAGCCCTAGGCTCGTGGCTGGCCCTGCCGGGCCAGTGCCGCCCCAGCGCCCGTGCCGTTATCTGCCCCGCAGCCTCCCCGCGCGCTGCAGAGATGAATTCCTGCTGACACGGGGGACCTGCGGGGGCTCTGCCCGATCGCGGCTACTCTGATGACGTCATCGGCAGAAATAACAGCTACATTTCCTCAGTGCTCCCGCTTTTGGAACTGTTTCGAAGTGCTACGAAAGCCTGATCACACAGAGAATTTTTAAGCAGGCTGCTGTGTCTGATAGTGCAGGGCTGGTTGGATTTTCAGCAAAAATGCCGGAGTATTTCAGCAACTTTTAAAGGCATTTTTCGTGGATGACATAACTTTAATCATTACTCCATGTCCTGGGCATGTGCTTAGGCTACTCCTCATCTCTAAGTTTCAGTCAGTTTTTATGCTGTTTCCTACTGACACACGCACAGGGGCCAGTGCCAGGCTGGCACGAGAGGCAAACGAAACGGAGGGGGACACCACTGCTCTACACAATTTTGCCGAGTTCAGATGATGAACGATTGCACTGATGAGTGTAACAGCGCGCCTGGTGCTCCTCAGTTTAAAAAAAATGTAAAGCTGAAAACAAATAAAATCTTCCTGTTCGCAAATAGTTATTACCCATTCTGCATGTAGCAGAATCTGGGAGCTCAAGTCACCTCTTGTACCACGGATCCTGCCTACATTCCACAGCCTGCGCTCACGACAGACATGCGCTCGCTCTCTCTGGAAGAAAAACAACATTCACAAAAATAAGAGACATTTACTAATAGGAAGCTTTTGTCTTATTTCAAATACAAAACACAACCAAACTGGGAAACATCAGCCTCAGTATTATACTCATGTGAAAGAATTTCCAAAATCTGGAGAGGGTAACGTTCCCCTACAGCAACGAAGCTTCGCAGCATTTTCTTTCCTCCCTGCGAGGTAGATGCTGCTCTGTGCTGATTGTACATAAAAAATAAGCCCAGTCACTGACAAGAAAGGGCTCAAAGACGGAGAACGAGCAATATACCAGAAATATACGGAAAGTCTAAGGATGCTAAAACAATGCCTGACATATCTTGAAGAATCTAACAAAAATCTAAATATTTCTCTTTCCCACCCTAAGCAAAACTTAGAATGCACTAATGAAAAATCATGAAATAGCAACTGTGATTGTTTGCTGTCCTATCCCTTGAATAAATGACCTCTTTACAGCCTTTATTTCCAGAATTCCATTCCTAGAATAGGAATATGGATCTTTCTAGAAATTATATGCATTTCTTACATATGAAACATGCAACCTGAAACAGTTATTTTTCATAGCATATCTTTTTTTAGTATCAGCAATAACTAGGGCAAATCGTTACCTAACACTGAGTAGTGAGATAAAAACAAACCAGAAAAGCACAGTCACAAAAAAATGAAAATATACAAATGGTAAAGAAATGTAATATTTCTAATTATTAATGTTTTATAGCAGGAAGCACTGTTATGAGTGGTACAATAAATAAATAAATTCATTTAAGCAAAGAACCAGAATGTAACTACTGCAACCCCCCTATTTTTGATAAACATTGATTCTGAAGGTTTCAGTTTGTCAGAAAGAAAACTTCTTTTAAAGAAAAAAAGTGTAAATGTAAGGTTCCAAACGTGCAACAATCCTGCAATTTGGCAAAGCTCTCATTAAAATCAAAGAGATTCTGTTTGACTTGGGCTTGTGAGAGTCAGCCTCTCTGGTGCCATTGTACTACTCTATTTTTTTCCCCTTAAAAACCTTGCAATCAAATGTACCTGTGACCCTCAAAACCTTACATTTTAGCAAAATAAGTACTTTGCATTAAATCAAAAGATCAGGATGTACTCGTGAAAAAAATTTTTTTAATCTCTTGTATAAAAAGAGTCTAAAATACAGGCATAGCTTGTCCCGCTGCTGTACCGATGATATTTTTGTGATAAATGACACTTATCAGGCACCTCTGACTACTTCAAACTGTGCTTGGGCCACTAATTCATCTCCCCCAGGATTTATTCTAATATTCCGAGCATGGGGGTATCTTCAAACAGCCAACATTTTTATTAAAAAAAAAAAAAAGAAAAAAAAGGAAAAATGTTTTCGCCCTTCCCCCTAATGTGAAATGCCCTCATCCAAGGATGGGCAGTAATCATTCCTGACCCAGTGAAAGGTTTAAGGTCTGATATCTGACCCATCAGAAGCTTGCTTTCATTAGAAAGACGACACACCAGTTTTCCAAAGATATACACACAGCACTTGATTATAGTCCTCGGAGTTCTGGAGAAATCTGACCTTTAAATTACATTACTACGTACAGAAAAATCTATTTAAAGCAAATTTCAGTAACTAAGATATTTAAGTAATCTTTATTCTTTCTCTCTTTTTTTTTCCCCCCCCAGAGATCTGTAAATAGGACTCAGGATAACAAAAAGCATCTGATTTTACTGATACCGGTCTTCCTCTGTACTGGTACCGTTCCGTTTCACTACTCCAAAGCATACAGGCATTTTACATCCCGCTATGTTACAGCGCAGGGTGATGGCTGTAGCAGCACGCTGGAGACGACTTGCACAACTTGCTCATGGCTTCACTCCTCCCTCCGCACTCTTACTGATAAAACTGATCATCTGCATTGCATTGCACAGCCCAGGAGAACTGCTTGCACGGATGAATAGCTATTTTTATCCTTTAGCTATCAAAAAAGAATACTTCTTCGAGTCTAAAAGGTAGCAGACAGGGAAAGCGCACAAACAATGTCAGTGTAGTTTCACATGTTTGCTCTTTCGGGCTAATAAAATTTCAGAGAAAACAAATTTTGATTTACCGTGTCTCCCCTCCCCTTTCCATGAGCTGCTGCTGCTGTCAGTCCTTAGGGGCACACACAGCAGGTTACCATGTAATGTCACACTAGGTGCTGGGATTCAACAAAGGCTAACATGTTGATATCTTTTTATTGCTCGTCAGCCTGGTTACCCCATTTCCCCCCTAAACAATTGGACACCTTTGATAATAAAGAAAGTTCTGAAGCGGTGACATTTCTATTTTCAGTCAGAAAAGTATTTTTCTTTTTACAAATCAATAGTCTACGATCTTGCTTTTTAAGTAGCAAAGTGCGATCCTTTGTTTTACAGAAACTAGAGATGGGACTTAGAAGGTACATTTGTTGGCAATTAATATAAATATTTACATTGCCAAATAATGCTTTTTTAGGTTGCCTAAAGACTATTCTAAATTCTTTCCTAATTAACAAAAATATCTAAGGTAGTACTACCTAGAGAGGCAGAAATTTCATTGATCTACAACTACAGCTACCACGAGGTGTTTTATTTTGCGTAGAAGTAAAAAGACAAAGTCCGTGGATATGCTCCCTACGCAGGGGTATGAGAAAGCACAGATAATGCTGAAGCCCCGGCCCCTGAGAGGGCAGGATCGCGGCGGCCCAGCGGAGGCAAGCTCCGGGTTATTTTCCTGTGAAGCGCCCAGGCCCGTGGAAGACTCTCTGGTAGCGTGCTGGTGAGGGCTGCACTACGAAATAACACGTTTTGTTGTAATTCCTAAACAGGGGGACATTTATCTGGGCCATTTATACAAGAGTTATAACCCTAACAATATTTATACTCAGCATGTCATGTTAGCATTTACTACCAGTTTCCATGGAGATGGATTTTCATGCTGTAGCTATGAAATGCACATTGTTGCCACTAAGCCACTTCAGGCCTTTCTGGAAGCCTGCTGAATGCCTGACAAAAGTTGATGCAAACCAATAGTTGTTGTTCTTTGTTTGTTGCCAGACTTCTAGCAGAGCCATATTATGTCCTAGTGATTGAAGTGCCCATGTTCGCCCCCCTCCCGGCACAAAAAGGATCCTCAATTTCGGTGACAAGCATGAAGTGGGCTTCTGCAGGGGAGGACAAACACGGCGCGGGGCAGGGGCTCCGTCTCCACGCAGGGACGCGGCGCGGCGGGGGGCCGCCTCCCGACAAAGCCTGACATTTGGGGATAAAGCCTAAGTAAAATAAAGCGCGGGCAGCGCCCGGCCCGGGAGGGACGGAGCCAGCGCCGGGCTCCTCCTGCCGCGGCCGGCCGCGGAGGCACGGCCGGCGCCAGTCCCCGCGGCTGGGCCCCGCGGGCATCGCCGCGGCCGCCCGCGCACCCTCCGCTCCCGGCGGCGGCTCGGCGGGAAGGCGGCGGCCCCGCGCCCGGGCTGGCCCCGCCGGGCTGGCCCGCGGGCGCGCACCGACGGCCCCGCCGGGCCCCGCTCGGGCGGCCCGGCCCCGCCGCCGGGCAGCCGACATCGGCCGCCGCGCTCCGCGGGCGGGTCAGCGCCCGGGCCGGCCCCGCTCCCCGGGGCTCCCGGCGCGGCTGCGGGCGGCGGCGGGACACTGCTCGTCCCGGGCAGAAGGGCCCCGCGGGGCGGCCCCGAGCGCGGCGCTGCCCCGAGCGCGGCGCTGCCCGGCCGACCACAGCCGCGGCGGGCCGGGCCGAGCGGGGCAGAGCCGGGCCGGGGCGAAACGGGGCCGCCCTGCCGCCGCCGCCCTCCGACGGCGCCACAGGGTCCCGGACCGCGGCGGGTCCGAGCGCTGCGGAGGCCAGGGGGCAGCTCCCTGCTTGGGACGGGCGCTGCGGCTCAAAGTTTCTCCGGGCCCGCCCGCTGCCGCCCGGCCCCCGCCCGCGGCGCCGGGGTACCCGCTCGCCGGGGTACCCGCTCGCCGGGGCCGCCACCCGCGCGGCCGCGGGCCCCGGCGCGGCGTTTCCCCGCTCCGCCAGGCTCTGGGCGGCGGCCCGCTCAGAAACACGCTCCGAGCCCGCAGCGCGCCGCGGGGCCGGGCCGGACCGGGCCGCCAGGGCTCCCCCGCCGGCGACGGCACCGCGCCGGGCCCCGCCGAGCCCCGCCGCGCTCTTACTGTTGGTAGTCCTGCTTGCAGTAGAGCTTTCGGTCCCGGAAGTAGCAGCTGGTGGTGAGGGCTTGCTGACACGCCGCGCACTGCAGGCACTCCTCATGCCAGGAGGACTCGTTCACCCGCATCAGAAACCGGTCCGAGATGGGCCGCTGGCAGCCCTCGCAGACGGCCTGGTGCTGGCAGTCCGACCCTGCGAACGGCAGAGAGCGGCGTGAAGAGCCTGCCCGGCCCCGCTCCCGGCCCCGCTCCCCCCGACCCGACCCCGGTCCCGCTCCCCCGGCCCCGGGGCAGCCGGTGGGCAGCGCAGCCCGGCCGGCCCCGCAGCTCGGCGGCATCAAGCTTGACGGCCGCCGCCGAGCCCGCGCCCCGCAAACGTCGGTGAGAAAGTTCCGCGCCCGCCAGCAGCCCGGGGCGAGGCGGCCGCAGCCCGCAGCGGCCCGGCCGGGCCCCGCCGGAGCGCAGCCCCGGGCCCCGAGCGGAGCACAGGGGCCGACCGCTTTTGGCGCAGCCGAGAAGCGAGTGGCAACTCACCCAGCAGCACTCCTAACGTGGCCGGACCCGAGCGCAGAGGGTGGTCTTCCATTTTAATACCGTCCAGCATCTTTGAGCAGTCCGACTGGCCCCGCGTAAAGCACCTTTCCAAGGACTCGGGACCTGTTGCGATGTCCATGGGGCGGGCGGCGGCGCTGCCCGGCGCTCCGGGGCGGCGGGGGAGAGGCGCTGCCGGGCGGCGGGGCCGGCTCAGCCCCGCGTCTGGCCGAGCTCGGGGACACTCTGCGGCCGGGAGGAGGGAGTCGCTTTTATTTTTATCTGGGAGACATGAGGAGCGTTTCCTGCCCGGGCTTCCAGAGACGGGGGGCAGAGGAAAGAGCCGGCGCCGCTGCCCATGGGGGCAGCCCGCGCTACACGGGCGCGCACATGCCGCGCACAGGGCGCAGCGCAGCCCGCGGTGTCACCTGCTCGCCGGCAGCGCCGCTGCCCCACGCCCTCCGCGGAGGGCCCTCCCGGGGCCGGGCCGGGCGGAGCGGCGCGGCGGGGCCGGGCGGGGCGGCGGGGCTTCCCCGGCGCTCCGCAGCCCATGTGCCATGCGGCGTCCCGAGGAGCCGCGCCGTTTAGAGCAGGGGCCGCGGCGGAGGAACACACCCCCCGGCGCCTCACCCCTCCTCAAACTTGCTGACATTTGAACTCCATTGGTGCGCGCCGTATCGCTGCGCCGCGGTGATCCGTCTCATCGACGTCAAATAGTGCCCTGGCCCCGCCGGGCCCCCGCGGCCCCCGAAGCGCGGCGGCGCCCGGGGCGCGGGGCGGGCGGGCTCCGCGCACCCCGGGGCGGCCGGCGCGGCCGAGCGGCAACGCGGGCCCGGGCCGGGGCCGGGGGCCGGGCGGGAGAGCGAGCGCGGCCGCCGAGGATCGCGGCGGAGCGGAGCGGGACCCCGTCCGCGCCGCTCCTCCGCCCGCTCCGCTGCCGGCCCGACGGCGGCTCCTGGCTCCTGCCCTGCCCGGGGTAGGTAGCAGCGCGCGTCCCCCGCCGGGCCGCGGGCAGGTGGCGGCGGGGCCGTCCCTCGGGGCAGCCGACGCCGGCGGGGACGCGGCTCTGTCCCGCGGGCGGTGGCGGCGCGACCGGCCCTGGCGGCGGACGCGGGACGGGGCGCCCCCGGCTGCTGCGCACCGTCGCGGCGGGGCTGCCCGCGGGAGGGCCCGGCCCGCGGGGCCGGCGGGCAGCGGCGGGCGCGGCCCCGGGGGAGCGTCCGGCGGCCCCGCGCCCTCCCGCCCGCCGCTGCCCGGGCGGAGCAGCGGCCCGAGGGCTGCGCGACCCGCCCGCGGCGGCGGCCCGGGGGCGATCGGCGGCGGCCCCGCGCCCGCTCCCTAAATCGCGCTTACCGGGGGTGGCGCGGAGCCCCGGCCGTGCCGCGCTTTGGCGCGCTCGATCGCTAAAGCGTTTGAACGCGTAGAGGCTCCGCTTGTGTGTGCAGCGCGTGGATTTGCACACAACGTGCGTGTGCAGAAACAGCCGCGTTTGAACACGCTGCGCTCTTTTATTCCGTCTTCGGAAACAAAACAAGTGAGAAAAGCGATACCCACCGCTCTCCCGGTGCTAGGGAGCGCGCCTGAAATCCCGCGTCTTGGGCTTTCCTTTCGTTTTTGTTTTTTGCCGATACCGTTAAAAATCTAAATCCGAGGAAATAAAAATCCGGAAAGGATTCTGTGCGGGGTTTCTTCATGTGACCCATGATATGCTGTGACCCTGCCGAAGGAAGGGAGTTTATTTTGTAATGCTCCCAAAATATTGATATTTAATAGGCAGGACAAGTGTTAACTTGAATTACTTAATGCTTCTTTTTCTGGGTCTTAAGATAAAGCCGTCTTTTTTATGCCGTTTTCGTACAGAAACACCTCTGAAAGAAATTCGTGATTATGTTTTAGTTAAATATTTTGGGAAGGGTTTTCAGGAATAGAGCTT
The DNA here is from genome assembly GCF_047370975.1 of Nipponia nippon. Classification (NCBI taxonomy): domain Eukaryota; kingdom Metazoa; phylum Chordata; class Aves; order Pelecaniformes; family Threskiornithidae; genus Nipponia; species Nipponia nippon. Next base: position 12,687,791 of record NW_028262332.1, on the reverse strand, counting down.
ATTTGGTTTTTGTTCTGGACAGTACAAATCTGAAAAACTTTGTAGCTAATGCTGAAAAAATAATACATGATTATTTAATTCTGAGATCAAGATAAAAGCTGCTTAGATTTCTGAGTTCAATCAGTGGAGAAAAACCTTCTCGTTTACATTAATTTTTTATGTTCCCTTCCTATTTTTGCGTAAGGATTCAGCGTTCTCCATCACACAGGGCTTCCGTCAAATTATCTTCTACAATTGCAAGGAAAATTAGAGCCCCTCTTTCCGCAGTAGTTTTCGCAACTTCTCGTAAAAATAAGGGGGGGGGGAGGGAGGCACCGCTGCGCGGCGGGACAGTCGAGAGCGGAGCGGGAACCCTCCCAAACTCGCACCCGCAGCAATAATTCAATCTTTGTTCGTGGGCTTTTACTCACAAATATCACACCAAAGATTTGTTGCTTCTTGCCTTGTGTGTGTACGAACGCTGCACCGGATAATTATTATCCCTGCCTCTTACCCCGAGAACAATTCGATGAGGTGTTATATTCGGTTTATATAGTGCTTTTAACGAAAAACAAAATACAATTAAAACACCCACGCACAAAACCATCACAGAAATAAAACCAAACCAAGACTAACGCAACCCCACCTCCCCGTGACTTGGTTCTAATTCTCTATTTATTTGCAAGACAAATCTTTTTGTTTTGAGGTGTTTTGTTTTAATTTTGAGAGTCGAGCACGAAATGCAGCCAGTCACAATTCTGCGTTTCCTAAACAAGGCAGGGAGGAATGAAGCACCGGAATAAATAACGGAGGGCTGAGCCCGCCTGAGGAGCCCCGGCGGCCGCTGCAGCCGGGCTCTGTGCTCGCTCCGACCCTCCCGCGGCGGGGCCGCTCCGTCGGGACCGGGCGCCCGCTCCTTTCCCGGTCTGTGCTGCCCGCTGCACCCGCACGCCCGTGCCAGGCGCTCCGGGGAGCGCTGCGGGGGCGCAGCCGAGGGAGCGCGGCGAGACCCCCCCCCCGTGGGTCTGTAGGGGTGTGCGTGACAGAGCCGCCGCGCCCGGCGTTACGCGGGTGCCTGCCCGGGACGGCGAGGGGCCCCGGGCTGCTCGGCAGCGAGAACAGAGGAGCTCCCCGCTTTCTCTGCGTAAGCGTGCCGTCCCCGGCCGGGGTGCGTGGGTGTCTGTGCGTTCCGGGTGCCTGCATGCGGGCACCCCCGCGGGGCGCGGCGCGGGCTCCCCGCGGTACCGACGTGCACCGCCCGCTCCCCGGCTGCGGCGGGCGCGTCCCCGCGGGGTGTCGGGGGTGCTGCCCTGGACGCCGTGTCCGCACCTCGCGGGGTGCCGGGGTGCTCCGCAGGGCGCGGTGTTTGCTGCGCTGGTGCGGGGCGTGCGGTCCGGCCCTGCCGTGCGTGCGGCCCCGCGGCGTGCGCTGCCGGATCCGCGGGTGCGCCCCGGCCGGGGCAGGCGGTGACCGCGCAGCGCGCACGGCCCGGCGGGGTCCGGCACGGCCCGGCTGGGCCCGGCTCGGCTGACCCCGGCCCGGCCCGGCCCGGCTGCCCGGTGCGGCGGGGCCTCGGGCGCAGCCTGCCCCCTGCCGGCGCGCGGCGGCACGGCCGGGGCTCCCGCGGGCGCGGCGGGGCCGGGAGCGGGGCCGGGAGCGGGAGCGGGGCCGGGGTCAGCCGGGGCGAGCAGCGCACACGGGGCCGGCCGGCCCGGGTGCTGCCCCGCGGGGAGCCGGCGGCGCTGCCCGCCCCTAGACGGGACGGACCGACGTCCCGCTTCGCCGTGCGCGGCCGCCGGCCCCCGGCTCCGTCTGCGGCGCCCCGGCGGGGGGAGCCCCGCGGGCAGCCACGGGGGCACCGGCTCACTTTGTCCTGTTTTTCTCCACCCACAGCTGGATTCTGCGCCTCGCTGCCCGGCGGAACCCCGGCCTTCCCCGCCCGCCAGCGGCCGACGCCGAAGCATCGCTGCCATCGGCGCTCGGGGAGCGCGGGGGCACCGGCCGGGCCGCACGGTGGCCCGGGGCCGAGCCCGTCGCGGGTGCAGCCACCGGGACGGAGACCGGCGGGTGCCCCTCGGGCGGCCTCGCTGCCGGCGAGCCGCGGAGCTCCCCCCGCGCACCGGGCGCTCCCCAGAACGGCTCTGCAGCCCGCGGCTCCGACCGAGCCCCCGGCGGCGGCGGCGCCTCCCCGTGACGGCCCTCTGCCCCGGGCCGCCGCCGCCGCAGTGCCCAGCGGGCCGGGCCGTCGTGCGGGGCACTCACACCGCCCGCCCCGCCGGCCCGGGAGCCTCGGCGGAGCGGCCCCTGCCCGGGAAGAGCCGCCGCCGAGTGCGGTCGGCGATGACTGGTTCAGCCCGCTCTCCCTCCCTCGGAAGGACAAATGTAAGCGAGCTGCAAAGTGTAGTTACTAATAACAATAACAATAAATTATCGGGCTGTTGCTCAGTAGCGCAAACAAACGCTTGCCGTGAACCACGCGGAGCCTCCCCGCGCCTCGCAGCCGCCCCCCGGGACCGGCCTGTCCGCCGGGCCGGCTCCCAGGAGGGCCCCTGCTCGCCCGGCAGCCTCATGGAGCCGGCGACCGGGCCGCGCCCGGCTCGGACCAGCGCCAGGGGCCGGGCCCGGCCGCACGGCAGCCGGGCCGCCGAGGTGCCCGGCTGGGCGCGGCCGGTGGGTGGGTGGGCCGGAGCCGGCGGGGCCTGCGCTCCGGGCCGCCTGCGCTCGGTGCCGGCGCGGCCCTTCAAAGGGCCCGACCCCCGCCCGGGGAGCCGGGGAACCCCCGCGCCCTCCCGGGGGGAGCGGGCCGGCAGACCGCGGTCGGAGGCCGCGCCGCGTGGAAGGCGGCGAACACCGAGCTGGTATTTTAATTAAGCAGGGTCTCTTTGATATAGGCAGCCTGATGCTATCTCTGCGCGCTGTTCCCTTCACGGCAGCTTTTGGGTAGGAAAATTGCTGAGAAAGCTGGATCACACGGAGCGCCGGAGCCGCGCCGAGCAGCGCCAGAAAGCCCCGGGGAAGGCGGCGGGTGCGTGTGTGAGTGCGCGGCGCGCTGGGAGTTCCAGCTCTGCTGTGGTGCGGTGCGCGCTGGGTCTGGGGGGCCTGGAGGAACTAGAGTCAATTTACCATGATTAAAGGCACAAGCAAGGAGGCGCCACGCATTTGCATGTGCCTTCATCTTTCCTAAGTGGATTTTTGAGGGCAGCGCGGCAGACACACTCGGGCTCCGCGTCCCCCTGCGTCGGCGGAGCGCCTCGCCGTGCGGTCCCGGGGACTGGAGGTCTCGGACCCCTCCCCGCCCGAGGCCCGAGGGAGCCGCGGGACGGGCCTCGGCACCGGGGCCCCGTCGGGGCTGCGCTGCCCCGGCGTGATGCCGCTCCGCCGCCCGGTGCCTCCTGCGGCGACCGGCGCGGCTCCGCGCTGTCCTCCCTCTCGCCGCGGGCCAGCGGCTCACCCGGCGCCGGGCACGACGCGCAACGGCCGCGCCCGCGGAGCGGCCTGGGCTGGCGGCGCGCAGCGGGCGCCCCGTGCCCCGCTGCCCGGCTGAGGCCGAGCCCCTCGGCTCTCCTCCACCCACCTGCCCCGGCCCCGCGTCCGGGCACGGCCCGCGTTACCAGCGCAGCCCCGTCCCTCGCCCGGGCCAAGAGCAGCGCAGCCCCCGCCCCGAGCCCCTGCTCAGAGCCGCACGGACGGCCCGGCCCGGCCCGGCAGCCGCCGCGCTGCGGAGCCGCCATCGCGCACGGCCCAGCGGCCCGGGGCGGGCGGCTGAGGCGGCTGAGGCCCGGGGGCAGCAGTGCCGGACGCCGGGGTCGCGCCTGCCGGCTCCGGGTCCGGTTCGGAGCAAAGCGAAGCGCTCTCGCGCCCGGCCGGCTCGCCTCCCCCACCGACGAAGCTCGCCGGCCCGGGGCTCCCAGCAGCCAGGCGCGGGCAGGGACCCGACGGGGCGGCCGGGGAGGCCGAGCCTCCGGCTGGTAGCGGCGTGGCGCGCACATGTGGCCCCGCGGCGGCCGGTGCCAGGTGCGGGGCTGGGGGCAGAGTTTACCGCCAGGCTCTGACGGCTCCGCGGGTTTCCCAGCCCGGGGGGCTGGGGGGGGGGGGGGTGTCTTTTCCAAGTTCAGGGCAAATACCTTCGTTTCACTGGGAAATTTAACCTCTCCTTGGAGTTGGATCCATTATACGGGTTTAATATCCGCTCTTTTACAGCTCAGTGTTGTAAAGGCAGCAGCCAGGTCTGTGAACTCTGACATGTGCACCCGCGGGAGGGGGGGGACGGGGACGGGACCTGCCGGCGCGGGGCGCGCCTGCGAGCGCTGCCTTTCATCTGCGGGGCCGCCGCACCGACCCCGCCGGCCAGCAGCGGGAGGGGGCGGCGGGGGTCCCACCCGTGCTGGCCGGCCGGGCCCTCCGGGCCCCCGCCGCGGGGTTCCGCAGCCCCCGAGGCGCCCCCGGGGGTGCTGGCGGGGCCCCGCCGCTCCCGGGCAGCGGGCCGGGCCGGCGGAGGCCGTGCCCGTGTCGGTGGCCCCCGCCGCGGCAGGTGCCCTGGGGGCGCGGGCGGGGGCCTGGGCCCCACCGAGCCGGGCCCGGCGCTGCCCGTCCCGAGGGCTGTCCCTGCCGGCGGGACGCGCTCCCGCGGAGACCCGCTCCGGAGAGCCGCCTCTCCCGCACAGGCGTGAACGGGGCGGTGCGTCGGAGGGACGGGAAGGGACGAGGCGACCCCGAACCTTCCGCTTTTTCTCCCGCGGATTGGCAGGTGCGTGGGGCGGCCCGGGCGGGGGCACCGGTCCAGCGCTGACCGCGGGGCCGGGCCGGGCCCTCGGCCCTCGCTAGCCGGGCAGGCGGGACCGGCGGTAGCGGCCTGGCCCGGCCCCGCGGGCACGGCGAGCGCTCGGCGCCGGCACTGCCGCCGGGCGGGCGGTGCTGCGAGGCGGCGCCGGGAACCGCGCCGGGAACCGCGCCGGGAGCCCGCTCCGCCGGTGCGGACGGCCGTGCCGCGCTGCCCGGCTGGATCCCGGCACCCGCGGGGGCAGCAACCGGGAACGGCGGGTCCCGCCGCACCCCGAGCAGCAGCCCGGCCCCCGCTGCGGGCGGGCTGTCCGTGCCGAGCGGCGCGGGGGCCCGTCGGGCCAGGGCGGCCGCGGGAGCGCCTGTGCGGCTGCCGAGGGCGGCGGGGCCGCTCGGCGGGCGGGGAGCGGGTTCCCGTTGGAGGGGTCCGCTCTTGGGCGAGGAGGGAGCTGGCCGCTCCGCTGCTTTTCCGACGCGCTGCAGGATCGTTTCTATACGTTTAATCGAGGAATCTATATAAAACTCGATTTTCAGGAAAAAAAAAAATCCAGCATTCCAACAACGAGAAATCGTTTCCTCCTGGGGCTGGGCAGTCTCTCGGTCACGACTAACGTTTCCCCCCGCCGCGCCGACGGGAGCGCGGACCGCGGCCGCTCCGAGCCGCTCTCCTCCCTCCCCTGCAGCGCCGGGGCCGGCGGAGCGCGGGCAAGACGGCGCCGCGCCACATCGAAACCTGCTCCGGCGGCCGCCCGCGGCTCCGCGCACCCCGCGCTCCCGGGGCCGCCTCGGCCGGCGGCGCAGGGCCCGCTGCGCGGAGGGAGCCCCGCCTGTGCCCGCGGCCTTTCCGCGCCTCCCGACCCGCCGAGCCTCCGCCGCAGGGTGCTTCTCCCCTCCCACGCCGTCCCCGAGCGCCCGGAGCCCCGCGTGGGGCCGGTGCGGGTGCGTGGGCCAGGCAGGGCCGCGGCCCGGCCCGTGGAAAGCAACCGGCCCTGCCCCGAGGCCGCGCAGACACCGGTCCGCCGGCGCGCCCTTTGCGCGCCCGCGCAGCGCCGCGCTAGCCGCGGGCAGGCTTCGGCCGGGAGCCTGCACCGCGGCAGCGTCCTCCGAATCGGCGCTGCCCCCGGCTCCGCCGTCCTGCCCCGCCGGCCCGGGGAGACCCTCGGGGGTCTCCCTCCCGCGGGAGCCCGGTCCCCGGCCTGTCCCGTCCTGGCAGGGGGCCGGGGCGCAGCGGGGGCGAGCGCCCACTCCCCGAGGGGTCCGGCGGGCCGGGGGACGCCCGCGGAGCCGTCTCCCCGGGCAGCGCTGCCCTGCAGCCCCCGGAGCCCCGGGCCCAGCCGGCCGCCGGTAGCTGCAGTCCGCCCCCGGCGCGGTGCCGGGATGGACCGAGCCCCGCTCCCGCCGGCGCGGCTTCTCCGCCCGGTGCTTCTGGAAGGGAGAAACGGAAAGCAAAGGGTTTGGAGAGAAAGAGGAGAGGGCTTTGCCTGCAAGACATACCGCTTTTTACGTAAAGATATTAATAGTTAGCAGAAAATGCAGTCGGTAGGTAATTGTGTTACGTTATCTGATTGGGCTTTTCTGCTGCGGCTCTCCTGAACTGCCTTTGTAAAGAGAAAACAGTCACGTAAAATGGGGAGATATCAGAAGCCGTGCAAACAGAGTGCTGCTAACCTCGCCGGTCTGAGCGCTCCCCTGAAGAGCGGAGCGCTCCTTTCTGGTTTGTATTAGTGATTATTGCACTGTCATTAAGGAATGCAGGGGTGGAAATATTTGCTTCGGGACCCTAAGCGTACGCGGTAAAACAGGAGGGAAGCCAAACGCTGCAGCGTGCGTGGCGCAGAGGGAGCGGAGCAGGGCTCGGCAGCGCCCGAGGACGCCCGGAGGCGGGAGAGCCCCCGGCCCCGCCGGGCTGCCCCGGCTCTCCCAGACCCGTCCTGCTCCCAGGCGGCTGCGTCCCAGCTCCCGAGCACACAGGCCTGCGGCTCGCCAGGCAGAGCGGTGGCGTGATGTAATTCCCCATGACACGTTCTCACCTGATGCCAACTGATCACTCCGAAAACGCACACGAAGCTGCAGCCTCTGCTGGCAGCATTTTCTTGTCCTCTCTCTCTCCCGCATGTCTGCGTTTTGCCTGCCGTGCCGGGTGCCGGCAGGGCGAGACCCGGAGCCGCCCTCGGAGGCCTCTGAGACGGGCGGGCTCCGGTCGCCCGGCACCGGGCCGGGGCTTTGCTGGCCCCGGCGGCCCTCGCCGCGTTCCCCTCAGCCGCCCGCCCTGCCCGCACCCCCGTCCCGTTCTGGGACACCGGCAGGCACGGAGGAGCACGGGTATTTTGTCTCCGGTTATCAATTAGCACAAAGCTTGCTACTTCTAGTTATCTCGGAACGTCAGTTTTTATAAACTCAGCTGCGGCAACGGATTGAAGAGGAATCCCTTCTAAAGGTGTTTTCCTAAAAGAAATCCTCTAATCCCGGGGCTCAAAGGTTATCACGAACAATAAACACCTTCACCCTCAGCCTCATTTAGACAGTGACAGATGAACCAATTCGACACTGCTCCCCGCACCGCAGATTTGCTCCTCTCATTATTTTAGCATTTTTATTTTTGGTCAGAGTTTGGCGGCGGCTGCGGTGCCCGGTGTTGCCTCTGCTGCGTTCTGGTGTCCGGTAGCTCCGCCACGGGGGCGAGCAGCCGCAGGGCGAGGGAGCTCGTTCGCCCGCTCCTAGCCCAAGCCTCGGGTTTGCCCTTCCCGTCGAGATTCCCCGGGTATTCCTGCAGTTCGATATTTGCACTACACACGGGGAAAGGCGTTACCCAGGAACAGTCAGGTTATCCGATAAACGTGTACCGAAACAGCCACATTTACCACAGATTTGGAGCACCCTTTCAAGCTGGGGGAAAAGGGACTCTAAGGCAGATAACTGGAACAGCGGATGGAGGACTTCAAAGTGATTTTCACTGGGATCCCTGCAGACGGGAATGCATTCGGTTGCAGCCTCGGTCACCTGAAAGCTTGGGGGCTGGCATGCCCCCCCCGATGATGACCTCATACTTTTGAAGCAGCGAGTTTCATGGCATAAATTCTGATTTGTTCGGTCCCTTGTCCACCCAGAGCGAGAGTTACACTCTTGTTCAACCCGCAGCATTGTTTGAGCCCGATTTAAAAAACCAAACCAAACCAAAAAAACCCACACGACCCCAAGAAGCCCGTCCTATAAACTAATCGACCAATGCTTTCAGGTGTCCGGGTGCGGCTGCGCGGGTGCGACCAGGGACCGGGCCGTGGCCCCGCAGCAGAGGCTCAGCGCCGCAGCCCGGGGCGGGCGCGGCACCGCCAGAGCCCCCGCTCGGGACCCCCGGCGCCGCTGGGCGACCTGGCCCGGCCCGGCTCGGGGCTGCGCCGGCCGCGGCGGGCTCCGGAGGGGAAGGGGAGGAACGGCAGGAGAGGGCCGGCCTCCCCCTCGCTGCCTGTGCGGGCTCCGCGCCTTTTCCCAGCGGCCGCTCCCGGGCCGGCGGTGCGGGACCCGGCGGTGCGGGACCCGGCGGGCTGCCCCCGCCCGCGGCACCGGCTGCGACCAGCATCTGCTGGGACAGGCACCCAGGCTCAGATTCTTAAATACAACGGCACACGAGAGCCTGGGACTTAATTTTTACTAGTGTCAAGGAACAAACCCATTGCTCATAAAAGTGGGGGAAGACTGAGTATGTTGATGTGTTGTTATACCGGTTTTTTATATGACAGGTTATAAGATTACTCAGGAGGCCAATACAGCACGTTAAAGGGGCTCTCACGTCCTGTTTTCCTCAGCTGTGAAAGTTGGTGAAGTGATAGGATTAGGGGTCATACACATTTAGACTCCCTTTATCACATGGAGGAATTTCACAGCAGAACACAAGGAAAGCATGAAACCTCAATTAGCTGATTTCAAGCTATCATCATACACTGGACAGCATGCAGGATTTTTAAAATTTTGTTTCTGACGCCTTTTATGCTAGAGATTCTGTTCCCTGCCTTTGTGTGAGAAGGAGTTGCAATCAAAGATGCTAAGAAAAAGTGTGGTTAATTGGTAAAAGACGATATTAAAATAAGATATTAATAAAATATATTAATATAAGTTCTTGATAAGATATTAAAACTCTGCTGTTAACATGGGAAAAGAGAGTTGTGAAGCCTGTAAGACTTTTAATTTTCAAGCTCAGCTCGCCAAAGAAGATGGAGAAATGTTGCACAACGTTAACATTTTGTTGTGAAGTCCCAAAGCATCTCTGCTGCCAGGGCAGCCACTACTCACTGAAGCAACTGCCCTTAGTTTCAGATCTCTGGCCCATCCCTGAGGGCAGGTACGGGACCCCGGGACCCCCTTGCTCCTGGGAGGGAAGATGCCCCTGCCTGCCCCGGGCCAGCCCCCATCCAGGACCGGGCTCTGTGCGAAGCGGCAGAGAGGAGGGCAGGACAAAGATGGGCTGAAACTGCCTGAATTTAAATGCTGAAAAGGCTGGGAAGAGGCAGATAACAGGATGTATGAAGGGCGAAACGTGGGAAAGATGAAGAGGAATTTTCAGGGTAACGTTTTGTTTCCTTTTGGCAGGTGAAAGACATACAAAGCTGTTGTTATTGGAGGCTAAACGGAGTTTTCAGTGCTCTGACATACACAGTTGAAAACATCGTATGTCCACCAGCAAGAATGTATGCTTCTAAAATATAATTACCTTGGAAAAAATGGCATTTTAATTTCAATTACAATTGTTCTATGAGAGACAGATGTGAACTGCTAAAATGTTTATAACGTGGCTTAACAGTAAAAAAACAAATATTAATGAAATGTTTTTCACTGATGAGATTTGATTGGCATGCTGTATTAATTACAGGCTTTTCACCTCTGAAACTGCTGTTCTAATCCTGTCAGTGCCCAGGGAAAACAATTTAAAGCTTGTTTATATATTCTAAAATGATAGAGAGTCATATAGGCATCTTTAAAAAAAAAAAAAAAAGGCTGACTTTCAGCCTTAGTTTTACTACAGTGAAATACTTAAAAAGGAGCATCTGCCAACATATACATACTGGTCACCATCCTACAACCCCAATACACCTAGAATATTTACAGACACTACTACGTGCAAATAGTATCTGTCGGATCCGTAAGCTGGAATGAAAATTAAAATGGTAACCACATTTCAGTAGCATGGCACAGCCGAGACCTGTAGGTCTCCAGCAGGTGGAGACAAGAACACTGGCGTCCTTGATTTCAATAGTAATAATACAATAATGAACGAAGGGCAGCTGATGTCGGGATCACTAAGCCAAAGTGTTCAAAATCCATCATTTAGCTTAAAAAATATCGTAAGAGCAGTTTAAAAGCACGGGACCTTAAACCATCCTTTATTTTCATTCCTGGTAGCTAAAGCAGAGGGTATCCTCTGGTCACATTTGTAAGTTTTCCTTTGCAGCCAGAAGAAGAACGAACTTTCTTAACCTCAGAGGTAAAGCATTGCTTGGGATGTGCCTGTACTCAGGGAAAAGCCAAACTTCTCCCCACCGAGCATCCCATGCGGATTCAGCACAGACCGAGAGAGGACAGACACCGCGGACCACGGAGCCAGAAGGAGCGTTAACACCTGCATTCACGGGGCAGCCGCTGCCTGTGCACGCCGGAGCACTCCTGGCTCTGGCAGAGACGCTCTGTCCCCTTCCAGCCCTGGGCACCTCTGCCCCGCAAGCAGGGAGACACCAGGGCCCTCTCCTTTCTGTACCGGGCAAGAGCAGGCACTGCTCTGCCAGGCTCCCTGTGGCACCCGCATCTGGCAGACCACAGGAGAGGACAGCCAAAGGCCACTCTACTAAGGGGAGAGTTTTTTAACCCTTTCCATAAGTAAGAAATGGAAATAAAGAGAGAATAAGCCATTTCATTAGAGCCCAGAGACCTTAAGCGCAAAGAAGCTCTTTGGCCCTTAAGCTTCCACCAAGCTAACGTTAGGGTACCCTACGCACAAGAGAAGAGCAGAATGAACCAGCACCGCTAACCAACAATACTAAGGTGCAGGGATGAAAGGCAGCACAAGCAGCCTAAATCTTGCAGTAACCCACTCCTCAAGACCTCAGCCCTCTCCCTACTCGTACTGGGGATGGCATCCCATGAAACAGAGACCCTCACAGGTGACATCCAGAGAGCAAACGGTCCATCAGCTGCCTGCTGAGAAATCCTGTGTGGGACCCGAAGTGCTCAGCATAACCTGTGGGCCGATTTAGGTAAACAAAGATAATTCGTTTGCAAATAACAAGGATGTGTTTTTCTCTGTAGTAGAAACACTAAAGTTTAAAGCACCATAATGTAGTAAGCAACTTAGCCCCTGTGTCAAAATGGAAGTGGGAAGAAGAAAAAAACGTAATACGATAATATTTTGAACTGTAAACCCCATTCTAGTCTATTCTACATGTTCTATGGCAGGGTATTTTATGTGATTTGGATACAACTCCACTAGCACATTAAAGTTTATTGGCCTTGAAAAAATGGATGCATCACTGGTGATAGAAGACTTGGTGTTATACTGTCAATGCATATTTTATTTGATCTCTGTCTTAAATACAACTCAGACCTTTGGACTCCATACAGAGTTGGACTTTAGCCTTTTCCTGTAATTATTTGGTGTCTTGTTAACATTTTATGAGCATGTCTGTTTAAATAAACTTATTTGATGTGCATTTAGTTTGGCTGTAGCCTGCTGTATAGGATGGATGTGCTTTTCTCTTTGTCTTTTAAAAGAAATCAAAATAAAGCTGAACAATGGAACTGCAAGGGGAATAAATTTAAATATAGTGTTTGTTTCATTTAGCAACAATACAATACAGTTGAAATCAAATAGACCTGACAATATTATTTACGAGGATTTAATATTTATATGCTAAGTGTGGAACATTTGGATAATTACAACTGTAAAGCATCGGGTTTTTTGCCAGTTGCATTGACTGACTTATATTTGAGCACTACAGGCATAATTTGTTTGCACTAATGGACTGTAAAAAAGGCTGGAGCTTTAGAGGGCTTTATAAAACCAGCTCTCTACTCTTTTTGCCTTCTCAATACTTTTAGAGAAACAGAATATCTTCAGAATTTTTATCTGCTTGCATGAAAAGATCTTACTTATTCACTTCTGTCTCTGCAAGGATCTCGGCACGCAGAGAAGAGGCCCCGAGAAGAGCGAGGCACGGCCAGCCCTTCTCAGCCACCTGCCCGGCGGCCTCGGCCCTTCCCAGGAGCCCGTGAAGAGAGAGCACGTGTGCGTCCTCCCACTGCCGCGCTCCTCCTCCCCCGGAGTGCCTGCAACCGAAGGGCCCGACATACCGCCCCAAATGCTGCTTTAATAATTCATTAAGCTGCGTAGATTGTGCACTCTCTATACCTCCTTAAAACATCTGATTCATCTGGTTTAGATCTGTTGGTACCATTGGTCATACACTAAAGGTGTCACAGTGCATTGTGTGAGAATTAAGACACTCCTGCCAACCTCTGCCCTCGAACTTCCAACCTGCGGGGTGATGCTGGCCTTCTCACACCCACTGCAGTCTCGGGAAGGGAGGAAGACAGGTAATCGCAGAGGAAGCTTGGAGTAACATTAAGCTATTTTTCTTTCTCTATTCTTTACATGCAAAGTATTCCTGGTAAGGTTTTAAACTTCAGATGGTGAAAATAAAACAAGTGCAGAAACAGAAAGAACCGTACTAAATTACATCTCGCCTTTCTTTATCACCTTTCACCATACAACATCCAAGAGAACTTGCAAACGTGCAGAGATGTGTTTGCTGACCACTAGAATACAGCAACCTCCGAAATAAACAGCATCTGTGTAAAGCAATATTCAGCAAGAGCTAAAAATAATTAAAGACATTAAACAAAGAACTATTCTCAGTTTCTTTGAATTGCAGGGAGGGTTCAATACTATCTCCTTTGTCCTTTACTATTTCAGCTCTAATAACAGTACCTTAAACAACCTGCTGTGAGTTGCTGAGAGGCACGTAGGTGCTGATGGTCCTCCCCTCTGCCCTGGGCCTGTGCAGCCACCCTCCTGCTCCCGGGGCTGAGACGAGGCCATCGGGGCGGTGGGGGCAAAGGCTTCTGTTGGTTGTGCTGAGCTCTCACCCCGGCGTTCGCCTGCCCCAGTCCCCCAAGCTCTGGGGTCGGCTGAGCCGGCAGTGCAGATCAGCCAGTGCAAGGCAGGACAGCCCCGGGCTGGGAGGGGAGCAGCCCCAGACTGGGAGGGGAGCAGCCCCGGACTGGGAGGGGAGCAGCCCCGGACTGGGAGGGGAGCAGCTCTGCCTCCTCAGCACGGGCAGCTGAGGCCTGAGTGTCAGAGCTCTGTGAAACCATCTGTCCATTCAGTAACTATCCTGCACCGCAAACAGAGACTTTTGTGAGCACTTGAGGTTTTTGCCACAGGTTTTCCATTTCTCCTGGTAAGTAAAGTTTTTTTCCCACAAAGATGGAGATGGTTTGGTGTAAGCAAAATAGCACATGTTCTAGAACATGCCTTGGGCAAAATGCTACCATTCCAACCTCTTTCTTAACGAAGTAGGCTTATTGTCAACGCAGAGGTGGCCCTTCATTTTGGTGTAACAGGTATTGATGTACAGTTTACTCAGTGTGCAGAAAGAAAATTTCCTCTGTTTTTCTAGCAATTATAATCCTTTCTCCTCACAGACTACTACTGCTATATTCTAGCAGAAGAAAGCAAAAGAAAAGGCTTCAGAATTCCTGGAGCTCAGTCACACCTTTCCTGCTTTTTAGTCCTTGTGTTCTCTGTATTGTGCCTTGCACAGCAGTATCAGGGGCTCCTCCTGGGTTCCTGTCTGATGTTTTCATATGGTCAATACGTGAAAACAACGGTGCTGTTGAGAAGGTACGGTCAAATCACCATTCGAGGTTGATTATCAGACATCACAAAATATGCCAAAAATGATGGATGACTTCGGAGCGTAAGTTTGTGTGTGAGCATCTTTACTAATTCAAGCAGTATCAAGAGTTTTCAGATTCACATGCCTATGCCCTAAGCCGAAGCAACAGGGGTTTGCTGAGCAGACTGCCCGCCCCCCACAGCTCGGCGGATCCTGCGGGCCACGGTTAGGTAATGCTGCGTTACCATTTATCAGCCTGTTTGTTCGAACCGGAGGTCCCCGTAGCAAGCTTGTGCAAGCCCACTACAGAGGATGAATTTCACCTTCCGTGTGCACCTCCTGCTATTGCTGTCGAGAAGATAGCTTCTGCGGGGAAGCTCTGTGACAGTGGATGATGGCGCTGATGCCGCACCTCCTCTCTGAATCTGCTTCCCAGGCTTGTCACATCAAGAGCGCATCCTCTGAGATGCTGAGGATAATTAATGCCCAGCTGAGTAACTTCCCAGGTCACTGAAAAGGAATATTTCAGTGCTCAAAACCCTATTGCCACCCTTACAGATCACTCTCCTCATCTCTCACTTCCCAGAAAAATAACACAACTCTCCTCTTTCCCTTCCCTTGTATGCTTTGTCCCTCAGGCTAAACTGCCTCCAAGTCTTTACTTTTCCAAAAGTCACTGTTTTCCACTGGGTATCGTGCTGGCAGAGCTACACATAACTATTCCCTGTATTACTTTCAAAGCATCAGGAACTAAATGAGACATTTTTTTCCTAATCAGGTCAAATCAAGAGCTAAACCTGCACCGTGGGAGAAACACTCAAACGCTCAAATCTTTCTTTTCTCACTTAGCTCCATCTACTGATATTACAGCAGATTGCACATAGTTGCAGAGCTGTGCTACACATACCAGACATGCTCTGTCTTCCATCAGTAATAATTTTAAGGTTAATTCTTCGAGAGATTAGAAAAAAACTGCTATCAAGCAAAAGACAAGTGCTTGCGTATGTTTACCCTGCGGGGTTTTTACGTCAGAAGTGTGAAGTGAATTACAGGGTACGATAACCCAGAGGAAAGCTAGCTGCTTCTCGGTGAAAAGCATTTTGGAGCCAGTTCAATAAAACCCACCATGAGACCACACATCAGAATTGTATTTATTTAGGGAGCTAATTGAAATGGAGCCTGTAAGGAGGAGCCGACATCAGAGGCAAGATGCACTTAAGATCTGAGAAAAGGCGGTGTTTGTGGGCAGAAATAGCGAAGAGCGTACACGAGGCCAAACCCGGTAGCCCTCACCCAGGCAGAGTTCCCACTGACGGGGATGGGTTGAAGTCACAAGGTGGTTTGCCAGGGAAAGGCTTGTTAGCTCAAGCCTCTGGGTAATTTTCCGGGCTGTGATGCAGGTCTGCTTTCACAAGCGCTGGCGCTGTCTGCCTCTTGGCTCTTCTGAGTCCCTTCTCCGTTTTGCTGAGAACCTAACCACCGAGCCAAGCTGTGTCCCCCTCCCAGCGTTAACCGATCCGACGGGTCACAGCATTTCACATTTGGTCTAGTGGTACTGTTTGATTATCGTTATTTTGTTAGTCTGTGCTGCAGGACGTTCTAAGCTTGTTTTTACCAAAGGAAAAAAAAGGAATGACAGATTGGAAAAGCCTGTCATCATTTACTCTTGAACAAGCATTTTGGGGCAAAATGCTGAAATCCTTATTCAGAAAAAAGCTTCAAAATCAGGCCCTTCAAATCCACTCAGGTGGCTTAAAACCATTAAGATCAATAAATAATGGTTGAGTTGGCCTCCTGCTCTGGGAGGACGACGAGTCATGCTGCCAGCTCTTAGCTGTGAGCACGAGGGCTAGAATCTCCCATTTTGAAGTAAGCACTAGGAGTCCCATACAGTCTGAGGGCTCCTGGGGCTTTAAAGGCAATATTGAATCCCATTACATCTATGATAAAACCCCCATATTGCATATAGGGGGGTCGTAGTCACTCATTTAAGAAAAGGCTGAACTAAAGTGCGGTGGAATCACAAACAGCTGCATTTTGCCTTTTGTTTTCACTTTGGAACAGCACTTTGAGGGCTCATATTTTGCAGAATTTAGTTAGAAAAACCATAGTTGTTAGTGGGGCAAACAGCTTCAAGGAGCAGCAGACATTGTCAACCGTTTCCCTCCATCGGGGTCCCCTCCTCCCAGCACTGGGCGTATACTCCAAGGTAAAACTTGCTCTACTTATGTTAAACTGATAGTGTAAGTAGCAAAGTCTTTTCCCTTTTGGTTTAAATGAATCCTTGCCACTTAAGTTCATGTTTATTTTTATAATACGGACTCTCTGTCGTTTATTGCTCCCAAAGGGACTCCAAATACCATGATGGTTATGAGTGAACCTGGGAATATACTTCTGAATTGCTTGTGATTTATCCCGTTTCTGATGCACATAATAACACAGCTCTTCCAAAGCCTGTTCAAGGCTTTTAATTATTAATTTCTGTACTTTGTGTGGCACCATGTGACAGTTATTGCTGCTGTGGGTGGGAATTACTGTGTCTGTGCTTTCTGGTAACAGCATTGTCATCGGGAATGTCGTATTTCAGGCTAACTGCTGAACGGCTTTGGAACAGCTTGAACCTGTCCCCAGCAATGGAACAAAAGTCATTTAAAACCAGGCGCTTTGCAGCATCAGGACACTGAGGAGTGCAGAGCTCAAGGGGAAAGATGGGAACAGCAGGAACTGTGAAGATAGATGGTGGGAGCAGAAGGGCGACTTGCTCTGTGAACATGCAGCACACCTTCCCAGTTGCCCCAGACTTCACTATACCTCTTACAAAGATAACACAAGAATAGCACAACTCTACATATAAGCAAATTTTTATTCCTCAGTGCCAGTTGGCAACAGCTCTAACCCCATGTAACTTTGAAAAAGCCAACACATCCAAACAGGCAACAGTCTGACGATGTCAGTGCGCCCATCTGCTCTGATGAGGCAGGCCTCCCGTACCATTCCAGGACGTTTGGCAGCACCGTATAAGCCATGCACGCTGGCAAGCATTCGTCCTCCTGAGCACCACAGGACGCTTTCTGTTGCAGAGTCTGCGTTGCCCTGTGTGGTAAAACGGGTCTGTGGCTCTGTCCCGCTCCATGCTCCCCTCTCTGCCTCATGCACCCGGCTCTTCTCAGGAGAGACGGCGATTTTACCACCCCAGACACGCGCCATGCCAGGTGCTGCATGAAGGGCTGGAGCCTTACACGAGGACACTGCAGAACTGGGTCTGGGCAGCGGGCCTTCAGCAATGAGAAGCCCTCCCTCCCCCCTTCCTCCTCAGTTACTAAATCTGTTTAAACTAGGGGAGAGGGGTGAGGAAGTGAGACCTTTTGGAGAAGCCACATAGATGTTTGTTTTCCTTGGGGGTTTATATCAACATTGGTCTTGACATTTTGCCTCTTATTATGTGTGGCTCTTTAAAGGGTGAAATAATATTTTCTTTTGCTTGAGAAAAGGACAAAGTTCAGACAAAGCGCTCAACCCAAAATCATTTTCTTCTTTCCCAACAGTTTACACATTGTCTACACTGCGGCTCTGTGTAAAGCGCCACTCTGCAAACAAAAGGAGACTGGCAGGGAGACGTGGCTCCTCCAGGCCCACCCAGCCCCGGCGCTCTGCACCGCTCCGCGTCCCTGCCTGCCCGCAGGCGGAGGGCACACCGCAAACCCACTCTGGTACACTTCCTAGCGACTGACTTTAATAGGTTTCATAATTGACAAAATGGGCTTTGAAGTTTGAAAATACAGTTTTTCTCTCTGCCAATCTAATCTCCCTTCATCTGGCAAAGCCCATTTCCAGCACAGGCTGTTCATTCGTGCATCCACCGTGCTGATGAAGTCCCCAGTCAAAGCATTTAGTAGCAACCAGGGCAGCAGCTTTTTTGCACGCTACCCAGACAGAGCTTCCTCAGCCTTTTCCAGCTATGGCCTCGAGCGGCACAGGTCTGGAGGCCACGCAGAGCAGGGACAGGGAAGGGGCAGGCATGAAGTGACTGCCTCCGAGCAGAAGTTACCGAATCAGGAGGAAGCCTACCTTAGCCCATATTGATGTTTAGTTAGGGTCAATCTAACTCATGTGACTCTTCACCTGTATCCCAAAGGGAGTAAAAGCAAAAGCTTAGTTAAAATGCAGGCTTTAAAACTATTTCTATGCTGCGCCTCACAAAGCAAGGAGAGTCATCTGAGCAGGAAACCCCAGCAAAACATGTTAGTAATTGCAGGGGCTCAGAGAGGATTGAGAAGCAAAGCGAGTAACATGGGAAATATATATATAGAAGACAAAGATGTGGGAAAACCGCTGGCTTCAGAAAGCTGCCAGAGTTTTCGGGTAACTTCTGCTGGTGGTTTTAAGAGAACAGTCGATAATGCCTCCTGTCACAGCCCCACAACCTGTCTCGACCCCGGGTCCGGGAGCCCTGTCCTTCCCTGCGGACACAGGAGCTGACAGAGCAGGCTGGCGAGTCAGGGCAGAAGGGAGGTCGCTCTCACTGCACTGTGCAAGTGTGAAGGGAAGGAAATGGGGGGTCAAAATTAATTTGGTGGGGGAATTCATAAGACAAAGATGCAAAGGGCCTAAGCCAGAGGAAAGCAAGTTTTGGAAGAAGGATGCTACTGGGCTCAGTGCTGCTGGTCATGGTAGGGACACAAAGACCAATTGCCTTTGCTAACCCATAAACTTAAATGTCAGAGCTGTAAATTGCTGGCCTAGCTCTCCTCCCTGCTTTGCTGAATGTGCTGTTGCAAAGCAAAGGGCTCCTGACACCATCAGGAATGAGGATGAAGTATTTTCCTAGCGGGCACTGAAAGGTGCCGGTGGCAGCGGGAGCTGAGGCCAAGCAGATGCACCCCAGTGTGCGGGAACCCTCTCGCTGCAGCTTCAGCTGGAGATCAGGTGGCCAACGGTTCATGGCAAAGGACCTCAGGTATCGCCACGGGTCAGTGGGATGGGGGCAGAGGGGGAGGTGGAGGAGGGATGTGGGGAGGAGACTGGGCCAGGGTGAAACGGTCCATGACTGACGATGCAGACGGGAAACCAAAGACGAAAGCCCCTCCTTGCCATAACGTCCTCTGAACATGGATCACGCTACAGCACGTGTATCTATCAGGGCACGCTGCCTCCCGCATGCTCGAAACCTAAATAATGCCCTCGTTACGCACTTTCCTAGGCTTTTAGTGGCATTGCATCTTCTAATCCTATCTGAAGCTCAGAAGTGCTAATGCTTGGGTAAATAAAACGTTTTCTACTTTGAAAAGCTGGGGTTGTTTCTTATTAGTGTAAAGTTGGAGTTCATTTTTTAATTAAGATAAGGTTAGCCACTTCTATTGCCCTTTGTAGGCAGATTTTATTTTGTGAAAGATGCTGGAATTTGTGTTTGGTCACATTCAGTAGAAAACTAAATACTTAAATTGTAACATACTAATTGCTGTAGATACAGAGCATTGTGTTATTAACGCAGTACATCACTCATTTGCAGAATTATTTTACCCCAATATTTAATTGTAACCTAATAAATCTGCATAGTGTGAAATCAAGTGAAAACAGACCCAAATAATGATCTGCAAACCTCTGGTAGTAAAATGGGATTTTTCTGTAACTCATGCATTTCTATTTCAGACATATTTTTTTTATTCAGTGTTCCCTTTAGGAATGTATTTCACAGACAGACAGTCTTCAAGCAACACAAGCCCATAAAATATGCATGAACAGAAAGTTAGCAAATGTTTTATAGAGTCACATAACTAGTTGTGACAATAAATAAGCACAGAGGCTACACCGGGCTCGCTAGGTGGGATGGAAGGGGTCACCCTGCCTGGTTCGCTCACTATGATGTAACCAACCCAAGCGACTCGCGACACATTACCATTACCTCAAAACAGCTGTTCAAATGCTGTAGGACATGCAGCGGACCTCTGACCCGCAGGTGAAGAGGGAATGAATGCAAATCATAATTCCGCAATTATTTGGGGGTGAAATGTGACACTGGAGTTAGTACTCACCAATCAGGTTAACAAGTTAGCTGAAACTTTATCTTTCTGTACTTAAATTACTGGGAAATCATCTTGCTGCCCTGACTGAAGAGATATCGATCATCCCTTGTTTACAGAAGGGCTGGAGGGGTCGGATGCTGTCCCCGACCAGGCGCTGCAGTGTCCCCTGCCCCGCGGCACTGCCGGGCTGCAGCTGTCCCAGGCACGGCCCTGGCTGCCCTCGCCCTCCGGTCCCTGCCACACGGCTCAGCCACTGCAGTCCACGCTCCGCAACTGGGAAGCGTCATGAGGTTTCTGTCTCACACATGTGGGAGCTGAAGGAAGCATGGCAACACATCTCTGGTCTTGAAGCTTCCTAAGCGGTTATGTTTATTAGGCATTTATCTACAGACAACAAGAGTAGCTTGCTGCAAAATGAGAAGCTAACGGGAAGCTCAGGAGCTCTCCATGTCTCCAACACCTCCACACCGTTGGCGCAGGGTCGCCAGCCTTGCCTGGGAAGGGTGGGTGAGACCTGGTGCTCTGCCCCAGAGCGCCCAGCGGCAGCCGCGGCTCTGCCGGGGAGCAGGAGGCCAAGAGACACGGAGCCCTGCCCATTCCGCCGCCCCGGCGGGCACAGCCGTGCTCCCACGCCACAGCACCTGGACGGAGCAGCACCATGCAAACAAGGACCACGGGCACACCCAACATCCGCAGAGCAAACCCCTCCTCCCCCTGATAACTGCATAGTAATTTAAGGGCCCCGTTACAGCAGGAATGGTATTCCGGGTGAAGGCTGATGCTTCTTTGAGTAAATATGGTGTATGTTGTCAGGGTAAGATTTATCCCTTCCTTTCATTCTACCAGCTGTCAAATGTGTTTGATTTTTCTCAAGCTTTGAGTGTAGCAGGAATTTAGCCAATAAATACAACTGATGATGATTTTCACTTCGGTTTCAAACATCTGCCATTCATAACAAAGCCTGATTAAAAATGTAAGAAGATTATTTTTAGTTTTAGAATGTGGCAGAGCCTCGCTGCAAAACATGGTGTGAGGCATAAATAATTAACTTAAAAAAAAATCAAGGTACATCAAGCTCCATAAAGCAAATGAGTGAATCCTCCCCGGAGCACTGCCTTTGCTGTGACGTACCCTGTGTGCAGAGCACGGTGCAGCAGCCGTGCCTCCTGTGCAACAGCCAACTCTTCAGTTCTCATTCAAATTCCTGGGCTTTTTTTGTGTCTTACTGGCAGTGAGTTGCAAGTTAGTGACTCCCTGCCCCGTGAACAACTTCAGCATGGTTTTAGAGCCTGCGAATCCTTCAGAAAGCCATGGGGGAAATGCAAGAGCAGCTCTCCAGGTGGTGGCAGGAGCAGACAGGACTGCTAAAATTCAGTTTTTCTTCTCTCCGTAGGGCTCAATGGCTCTGTGTGTGGAGAGAGGCTCCCCTCCCTGCCTGCGGAGATGTAGCTTTTGCACTGCATAAACCCCTGCCAGCAGCAGCACACACACATCTTGTGTCTCCCCAGTGGGAACCTGCCCCGAGCCCTGCCGGTGTCTCCCTGCAGTGGTACCGGGGCCCACGGATGCGCCTCCAGCAAACTGCTGCAGACCCCGCTGCTGGGGCCTCTCTGCCTTTCTCCATTTTCACAAGGTGGATGTTAAAAAGAGCTTTTCCTAGAAACCATGCAGCAGGTAGGAAGCTGTGGTGCGGAGCAGGGGCTTGCTCTGTTACTCTCCATCTGTGCCAGGAGCCGGTGGGCAGTTCCACGGCGGGACACAGGAGATGCTGGGAGAAGACAAACGAAGGTGATACAGCTGCGGCCCTGACTCTGGCAGTGGTTGCTCTCATGCCTGTTGTACTGTTAACTCCTCAATGTTTAGTATATGAAGATGTAAACAATGAGGACTGGTTGTTTTAGGGATTCACTTACTTTTACTCACGTTACAAAACCACCTCTAGTCTCTTGGAAGGAATTGACATTGACAGGACTGAATTGTCTGATAATAAATTTATCAAGATGTTAATGATCATCAGCTTCTCTGTGTACTACTTGGCAAAATCACTACAGGTCTTCCTATTAGCTGGAACTGCTACCCATTTAGGGCTTGCTTTGAAATTTTATCTTTCCATCTTGTTTTCTGTTTCCTCCTTTTTTTTTTTTCTTTTTTCAGAGACCTCATCTGTTTGCCAGCATTCTCTGATCAACATCTCTCATGTGTTTCCTATTAAGGCTATGATGTGTCTAGCCATTTTACTTCTCCTGCCCTTTTAAGTGGTGTCAGTCTTTTTGCTTTGCTACTAGTTGCCTTTTATCTCTGCAGTCTCCAGTTCTCAGCGCACATCATTACCTAACTCTTGAACTATCTTTTTCTTACTCACTACGACAAATCTCAGAGGCCTGTGGCAAGCCTTTGCCAGGATGTAGCTAACGACGCCTGACTGGCTGTCAGGAGAGGTGGCTTTCCGTGAAAAACCAGAAACTGCCTGCTTTCGTGATCTCAGTTGTTGGTGTGGGCATCTGCCAGGCATCTCTGGCGTTGGGCATCGCCTGAGCACAAGACGCTCTGCCAAACTCGAGCAGATTTCTGTTGGGACCACAGCACAGAAACCTGTGTTCCTCCCACCGGTGTGAGGCCCTGGCAGATGCTGTGTCCGTCTGCAGGTGCCTGATCCTGTCCTCAGTTCCCCGAACTCCGGGGTGTCGGAGTCCGCTTTACCGCTCTGCGGGGCAGCATGCACGGCTAGCTGGGGAGCCCGAGACACACCTGAAGGCTGGTGCTGGCTTAAAAAGGGAAAACCCCATCAAATGCTATCCAGGATTGATCTGAGTGTTCCTTACGGCCCCGTGAGCTCTCTTTGAATGTGAGAATTTGCTTGTGAGAATTTGAGGTGTCTATTCTGGCTAGTCTCTCTGCTTTCATGATTATTGTTTTTCTTCCAGGCTTTTCTCTTTCTAGCTGTTTTCCTGCATGGTGCACTGTGTATGGTCACCTTAATGTCTGGCTTATTTATTTGTATTCCATGCTGCATTTAATTCAAGAGTGGATGTCACTAATGATCCACAGACAACACCACAGAGCACCACATAACCTCGATCTGTAACTAACTACGGATAGTGTTATCCTACACCGTTACTAAGAATAGCTTCTAAGTATATAACCAAACCCCAGACTCCAGGGCCTCCCTCATCTTGAATGACTGGTAATCTTTCTGTCCCAGCTGTCACAGCCCTTCTAGTGGCACTAGGCTCTGACGCTCTGCCAGGGACCGTCCCTGAGCTTGCTGAGGGCTAATCCAGGGGTAACGGATGCTATCTGGTATCCGCATGGACAAAATTATTACAGGGCTCATTTGTGGGCAGTGGACATACGTTACCCAGCTGCTGTCTCTACAAGTCTGTGGGACAGACTTGCCAGAGAAACCAGACACTGGCATCCCCTGAATCCCAAAGCAATGTGAGGCTGGCTAGCTGGGAACTCATCGGGGCCGGCTGGTAGCACACAGCGGTAGAGCAGGCGAGAGGCCGCATGCATAGCCCCTCCCGGGGCTGCTGGCAATGCACGCGAGGTCACCTTTCAGCATGCTGGCAGAAGCGGGCAGAAGGCTCAAAATCACAAGTCAGAGTTAATAGAGCAGCTTTTCCCATGCCCTTTGCAGCAGGCACTGTGGGACAAGCAGTGTGCTCTCCCAAGTAGGACAGTGCAGCACCAGGGCACAGCCACCGCGGTGCGGCTCCGCTCCTGTCCGCGCCACTCGTGGCGGATGCACCCAGTGAGGCACTGGGTTTGCCCCACGCCGACCCTCATGCACCCACACAACGCCCATCCCCGCGGGGATTCTTGCTTCCCTCCCGCAGAGGAGCGCACCCGCCGGAGCAGGCAGACAGGCAGGGAGGGCATCGCGCCAGCGCTGACCAGGCACGGGAGGGGTCCCTCGCTCCCACTCAATGCAGCGCTGCTGGGGGGCTGGCGGCAAAGACAAGCAGCCAAATAAGAAAATGAAATTAAATTAAATGTGATGTGGCCAATTCAATGAAACACATACAGTGTGGTTCCCTGTCCAAGTAAAACTCCTCAGGATCGGAAGAAATCAAATCTCTACTTCTTCCTGTGTCCAATTTTCCCTATGAAAAACATGAATAAATGAAAAATCCCCCTGTGAAAGCTTCTCTAAAGGTGTATAAAATAAAAGATTCAGATTACATCTGATCTATATGATTTGCTTGTAAAGTATTAATCTATTCTGGGCTGTTTTATAGCAAAGGGCCTGGATAGCACTTAGAATCAGCTAGAATTCAGTCAAAACATTTTTTTCAATTCAAAAAGAAGAAAATCTTCACTGGGTAATTTTAGCATAAACCCATTATTTTCTCACACACTAAATTTTGAATTAAAAAGACATTTTAAATCCAAATCATAGAATCATTAAGGTTGGAAAATACCCCTAAGATCATCAAGTCCAACTGTTAACCTATCACTGCCAAGCCCACCACTAAACCGTGTCCCTAAGCACCACATCTCCCCATCTTTTAAATACCTCCAGGGATGGAGACTCAACCACTTCCCTGGGCAGCCTCTTCCAGTGCCTCACTACCCTTTCGGTGAAGAAAGTTTTCCTAATATCCAACCTAAACCTCCCCTGGCACAACTTGAGGCTGTTTCCTCTCGTCCTATCACTTGTTACTTGGGAGATAGAGACCAAAGCCCCCTGGCTCCAGCCTCCTTTTAGGCAGTTGTAGAGAGCGATAAGGTCTCCCCTCAGCCTCCTCTTCTCCAGGCTAAACAAACCCAGCTCCCTGAGCCACTCCTCGTAAGACTTGTGCTCCAGACCCTTCCCCAGCTTCATTGCCCTACTCTGGCCACACTCCAGCTCCTCCATGTCCTTCTTGTAGTGAGCTGAACTGAACACAGTACTCGAGGTGCGGCCTCACCAGTGCTGAGTACAGGCGGACAATCACCTCCCTGGTCCTGCTGGCCACGCTATTCCTGATACAAGCCAGGATGCCATTGGCCCTCTTGGCCACCTGGGCACACTGCTGGCTCATGTTCAGCCAGCTGTTGACCACCACCCCCAGGTCCTTTTCCGCCAGGCAGCTCTGCAGCCACTCCTCCGCAAGCCTGTAGCATTGCATGGGGTTGTTGTGGCCCGAGTGCAGGACCCAGCACTGAGCCTTGTTGAACCTCATACGGTTGGCCTCAGCCCACTGATCCAGCCTGTCCAGATCCCTCTGCAGCCCCTTCCTCACCTCCAGCAGATTGACACTTCCACCCAACTTGGTGTCATCTGCAAACTTACTGAGGGTGCACTCAATCCCCTCATCCAGATCATCAATGAAGATATTGAACAGGACCGGCCCCAACACTGAGCCCTGGGGAACACCACTCCTGACCAGCCGCCAACTGGATTTGACTCCATTCACCACCACTCTCTGGGCTCGGCCGTCCAGCCAGTTTTTAACCCAGCGCAGAGTGCACTTATTCAAGCCGTGTGCAGCCAGCTTCTCCAGGAGAATACTGTGGGAGACAGCGTCAAAGGCCTTACTAGAGTCCAAGTAGACAACATCCACAGCCTTTCCCTCATCCACCAAGCAGGTCACCTTGTCATAGAAGGAGATCAGGTTAGTGAAGCAGGACCTCCCCTTCATAAACCCATGCTGGCTGAGCCTGATCCCCGGGTTGTCCCGCACGTGCTGCGTAATGGCACTCAAGATGACCTGCTCCATGACCTTCCCCAGCACTGAGGTCAGGCTGACAGGCCTGTAGTTCCCCGGATCCTTCTTCTGACCCGTCTTGTAGAGGGGTGTCACATTTGCTAACAAATGCAACAACACAAAAGGTTTTAGAACTTTTTTCCAAAGGAAATTGCAAAAATCCAGTCAGAACTGACACTTTCCATAATGAAATCAGTTTTAAAAGTCTTCTGCAAAAAAAACGTTTCTGGCATTACTTATTTCTAACAGCTCTGTTACAAATGCAATGTCCAATTACAGAAAATGAAGAGAAAGCATTCTGTAAACAAGTCCCTTTTCATGTCTGTACTTGCCTCCCACTGACAAAAGCCAGCACTTTCAGCAGTGTCTGAGCAGCCCTGTGCAAACGACAACTGCTGGAGCTCCTGCCGCAGCTCCCACCAGGACGGCACACGCTGCCGATTCATGCGCTCGGAGCCGATCACTGCTGCTGCTGTGGGGAAGCTGCAAGAGAGCCCGGAGAGTAGCTGCCTGACAGCAGCGAAAAGCTTGTGTCACTCTGGGTTGGTGGCAGGTTATTTGCACACTTCGTTCTGAAAACAAGGACTTTCCCCTCTGGCTGTAGCTGTATGGGAATTCTGCGCCTGTAAATCGGTCACCGGTCAGGCTGTCACCACTTGTCCCCACAGCAGCTCCAGGCCATGCTGCACCTGGGGGAGCCATCGCAGCAGTGTTAGCACTCATAACTCTCAGCAATGCCCAGCTGCTCCTGGGAAGGGCTGCTTCCAGGGCTTCTGTCCCCTGCGCAGTGACACCTGCAAGAGGACGAGCCTGCAAAGCCCCGTCACTCACTGCCGGGGCTGACGTGGCCACCCCATTCAGCAGAGCGCTTCGAGAACCTGAAGGCCTCATCAACATCAGCACCCCTGCCTGTTGCGGAGAGCCAGGTCCGAGCCACCTCTGCCCAATGCGCAGGTAGCACGCCCCGCCAGCCGCTCGGGCCAGTCTGTGCTCTTCACGCCCCATGAAGGAGGCTCCTGGATGGGTCTGTAATTATGCCTCCCACATGGTCTGTGCCGGCACTGGCATTCCCAGCTTCAGGAGCCCCCCAGAAACCTCCTTTGAAAGTACCCGGCACCCTGCACCGCCTGCACCCTTCTCATGAACTTGCCAAGCTTGTGCTTTAAGGATTCACAGATACTAAAGCAGTAATTAGAGTAAAAGCACAGCGCTGCTTTTGCTCTAGCTGGAAGAAAATCTACTCATTCTTTGAAAAAACCCAAAGCTTTCTATTTTTTGTAAGAATAAGAGTAAGCAAAGCAGAAGGCAGCGGATAGTCTCTTTGCACAGCTCTGTCTTTAGTGGGCAAGAGCTCTTGGTTTTGCCATGCACCCGGGCGTGCAAAGCCTCTGGCATTTCTCACAAAATGCCACAGGAAGGGCTGCACAGTGACACCAACAACGCTGAGAAATCACAAGACAGTCCTCATTTTTCAAGTGCAAAGTGAGTGATAACTATTTAAGAATTCAGCCCCGTACGCTGAACCAGAAAGGTGTTCCAGCTCAGTTTTCCAGTGGGTATGAAAAGGATTTCCTGCACCGTGGTTCGTTCAACTAACTTTCCATAAGCTAGTTTTCAACAACATCATCCAAAAGCCATTAGTTTCATTGTATGTATCATGCAGGGTTATTTAGTAGGTCAGAAGGAAAATTTAAAGGGACAGGTGCTTTAAATTACAAGATGGTGGAGGTGGTTAATAAAAAAATACTAGAAAACATTGGTAACCTTATTTCAGGCTTGAAGTGGGTTCTGTAACTGATGGGCAAATGGCTTGGAGAAACACTGACATCTGTCAGAAGCGGTAGGTTCAAAATGCATTCAGGAAATCAAGCTGCTCCCCAGAGATGAGAGCGCAGTGCACGCTTCCCAGACGTTATACACCTTTAAAACTATTTATTTCCTCTTGGATATTTGCACCGTGGGGACAATTAATTACATAACACAAATGTCCTATATGTGTGACACAGAGAGAAACCTCAAAACACTTGTCACGACTTGTCACGACCTGAAAGGTGTGAGAACCACGATGGGCCACCTCCAGGTACACTGCAGCTGACCTGGGGAGAGACCGAACCCACCGCTGCACTTCTGTGTCTTGGGCTGCACTGATGCGAGGAAGGAAGAGGAGACTGTCCCGAGCCCTGGGTGCTTCAGCCGTAACCCATAACCCAACTCCACCCCGCTCGGAGTATTGAGCCTTGTACCAAGACTGAGTAACGGGTCCCACCATCTAACAAGAACCAAGTAAGGGGCTTCGTGCAGCTGAGCATCTGTGGTGTGCGCTGGCCACCAGCATTATCCAGAACCTGGCAAATAACCTCAGCAACAGCTTGGCAGCCTCCTGCCACCGTCACAGCCTCATGGGCTGATGCAGCACGCGGATACAGCATGCAGAGCACAGATACAGCACCCAGTGCACAGTCCTGGGGTCTTTCAGCACCCAGGCACTACTAGGGTCACAGCTCGTACTGCCACCTCTTGGCCCCTCACCCAGAGGTAGCCAGCACCTACACAACGGCAGAGCAGGGCCATGACACGGGGACACAGAGGAGAGGGTCACACGTTGTGCAGCCTGTCCTACCGCGCGTGCACGAGGGACTATAATCGCTCAGAAATCCTACCAGTGTCAGCGAGACAGCTCAGGAAGAGAGGTACTAGCACAAAGGAGAAAAACACAGGAAGGATTTAACCGGGAGATGAAGAGGATTTAATTATTTTATACGTTGGAGAGTACTTATTGAGATGTCTGCTGAAAGATCGGTGCTTGTACTGCATTCCTGTATACAGCATGCAAGAAGGGCGAGTCTGGTTTGTATAAGCATCCCCCAACATCACCACATCTTATCTGATTCCTTTGGCTCAGAGATCAGGCTGGAAACCTAATGGGAGTCAACTGCTTTCCAAGATGCTTGATATTTCCTAATTATTCCAGGTTGGAAACATGTCAACAGCTAGAGCAGAGATGCTTTAGTATCTATTAATTCCTGGCCAAATTCAGACTGTTCCTCTGTTCTCAAAGCTCAGGGCACAGGAGGAAGGATGAAGGCAATTAAGTTGTAGGAAAAAGCTACTCAGTACAGCGGGCAATAACAGGGAACCTGCAAATCACTAAGGGCATGACTGGCAGCTGGGACAGCAAAAGCTTTGGGCTGCCCCTCTGCTGCTTTCCACCCTGCCCGGGACAGCTGAGGACCACAGGGGTCCCTCCGGCGGCGGCGGGAGGCTTGCAAAAACACAGCCTCCTGCCACGCACGCGCCTGCAGGACATTCTCAGTCTTCAAACGCGATTCCCTTCTGAGGCTTGAAAGAAAGTTTGTCTTTATTTGTCTACAGTTTGTCTTGCCAGACTGCAGAGAGGTTAGCATCTTTAACTAGTTTGGCTGATGCTGCCCCAGCCTGAGCGAACTGTGCCCTTCAGCCACCCTAGACCTCGTTAGGATCTGACGTTGAGGCTGGGGAGAGAGGAAATGCACGAAGGCACAGGGAACAACAGGAAATAAAAGGAGCAAACGCCCCAATTTTTTCTGCCTTGGACGTCCTGATGATGTAGCCTCAGATGATGGTGTGCAGTCAACGTTTGGGTAAGAGGAGGGGGTTACTATCTGAGCCCCAGAAAGCGAGGCTGCGCACTCTGTGCTTCATTAGACCACTCACCCTGTGAGATGCGCTCTGGGCAGCATGACTCACAGTCGGTGGAAATTCCAGCTTTTTTCTTTTTCCTCTGCATCTTCCCCCGTGTGCATAGCTTGCATGCCAGGGGATGAGCTTCTCTGCCCGCATCCTTTTCTGATTGTTTGGTTTGCGGGCTCCTTGTGGACGTGAAAAGACTGAACAACTTGTGCCAATGCGCCATGAAATCTAATGAAGTAATTGCAGCAGAAGCAGGGGATGTTTTGGACTTTGGTCTGGAAAATACACGTGTGTACGTTTTGCTATGGTATAGCATGCATAGTGTCGTCTCCTTTCTAGCAAGAAAGGATGGAAGAATCTATAGGATGCCTTTATTTCATGCAGTGTAGTATGCATACCATTATGCAGACAACACATACTTGAGAAATGGATATTACATGCTGTCAAAATAACAGACGCATTTTGTATCCAAGAAAGAAACATTTCGGTCTGTTATGGTGGGCCAAATCTCTCTGCCTCCAGGTCATTTGGGTTCTGATGGCATCGGTGAATCTGTTTGAAATCTGAACACACAGTCTAGTTGTGGGATGCTAAACCCAGATTGTGAGATGCGTTGCAATAAGATGAGAGGAAAATTGTTATGCCATTGAGGATTGTATGGCTTTGTGCAGTAAACATGCTTTAGAAGCCAAACTTTGCTTATTTTATCCACACTAGAAACCTATTGAAAAAAATGTGATATTAAATAGTTGAGACAGGCAGAATTTGGCCTGGAATCTGGATTTCACATCTGAGGTTTTTAAAACCAAAGGAACAGATAGAGTAAAATAAAAGCAGCCTTTTTAAATGAAGGAATAACACACACAAAATTTTTCTATCGGGTTCCTTCTAATACTGATTCGCGCTTCCACTCTTATCACAGGAAAAACTGCCATGGTCAGTGTTGTCAGTAACAAACTGCAATCCAGCCCAGAACTGTATTCACTCATAATGAAGCTTGAAAGTAACATTTCCTTCCTAACTACTTAACTCTGTGGATAACTTTCCCACCTTAAGATTTTAAAAATCTTGAAAGTACCTTGTGAGTACTTTTGCTCCCTCATCTAAATGTAAAAGCATATGTCAGATCCTCAGACATCATCTACTTTACATCAGTAATTCAGTGCCTCTCTGAATACTGAAAACTTTTTAGCTATGCCCGTGAAAAACTGGGCAGTACACTACAGTTTTAATGTTATTTACAGTGTCAGGTGTAACCTGAAGGGCTAGTTCCTTTCCATGGGGACTCACACACCTGATTTCACCGTGGGGACAGATTCACACTCTGCCTCCAGGGATGCTGTGCGGGCAGCACAGGCTGCGACCCGCTGCCCACTCCTCCCCAGCGTTGGGCCTGCCTGTCCCGTGGCCTCGGGGAGCACCTCGCCCCAGGCTGGGAGCCCCCAGGAAGCCGGGGACACCTGCAGCAGCAGCCCCAGTGGTCCAGCCGCTGCCTCGCCATCCTTGGAGCATGAGCTGCGACCCAGGAGCACCCTCTTTGCCGCCTGGCCTGGGGCTCGAGGGCCTCGCCCCCTTTTCTCCCTCAGTTTTACTCCATCACACTAGATGCCCCCATTCTGATCAAAGAGCTCTAGCTGCTCCCGTGATAGCAGTAAACGAGGCATCATGAACATGGCCAATTATCACAGAATTGGCAACATTGTTTGGGCAAACTCCAGCACCTGCAGCTGGGGTTGGCCGGATTGGCCTGTGCCTGTCTCCACTGCTGACAAACGAGCGAAAACGGAGTGAAAACAAAAGCCAGGATGCCCACAGGGTTGCCCTACACTGTTGCTGCCGTTACGGTGCAGAAGGGGAAGAGGGTGGCCCCCAAGCACAGACCCGGCGCCGGGATTTGCAGGCAGGCCTCACCCACCACCCTGGCCACACCACGGCAGGAGCGGCCGGGCCCTTCTCACGGGCCTGCCTCCAGCTAACGAACCCCAACACGGCACGCCGCAACGCCCGCTGAGTGGCGGTTTTGTGAGGAAGCGCGGTGACTGCCCCGTGTCCGAGACTGACGCCCGCTGCTCCCGATGGCAGCGAGCAGCCGGGCTTTGAGAGGAAAAACCCACGGGGGTGCATCTGCCCAGCCGCAAGCCCGTCTGCCCGGCCCCGGAGCGCAGGGCACGAGGGCTTCAGCAGGTTCTCATTACACTTAGTGTGGAGGAGTAAAACTCAAGAAGATTTCACGTAGGCCCAGATACTGCCCTGAGCAGCATCCTGACATGTTTCAAACTGAGCCTAAACTAACACAGGATCATACATGTATTTTGAATGTTTTTGGCATTTCTTTAGCGTGCTCACAGTGTTTGTACTACTAAACCACAGCTTCCTTCTTTGGGGAAAATAAGAAAGGTCAGAGGAATATCTAATAAACACAAGCAGAAAAAAAGCGAGACGCATTTCACATCCTGCTGGTATGCAACTGAAATGCTTCAGCTACCAGGGAAGTGCAGGTTTGAATATTTGCCCTGGTAGCTGCAGGGCTGCCCTGATGCCAGGCCCAACGCTTCCCCCCGGCCCCACTCCGCCGTCCTCGGCTGGCTGCAACCGCCCGGTTTCACTCGGCACGGGCACACCGCTGGAAGCTGACCTTTTCTCCAGCCCTGCTACCCCACGCAGGGCCGCACCGCAGCCCTGACGGCAGCAGGGCAGCTTCTGCGAGCTGAGAGACAAGGAGCATTAGAAACCATCCTGCCTTATAAGAAAGCAGATTTTTTGAAACGGTTTCAAGTTGGGGTTCAAACATGAACAATGAAGCTAAATCTATGAAGTTTTATATGTCAAAATCTGACACAGGAATTTTTAGTGTGCAGCAGAGAAAGGAAAAAACCCTCAGCCTCTACATTTTCATATGTTTTATCCTCAGAAAAGACAATTTGGACAATCCAGCTCGAGCTTTCGCTGTTGCCGATTTCTGCATTGATCTGGATAAGCAACGCTTGCATTAAGGCAAACCTGGGCCTCATCCAGACTTAAAACCGCCACAGAAGGCAGCACTTGCCATGTCTTTGGTTATCTCCAGAAATGCTTAATTACTCTTCTTACTAAAGATTAACGCTTTATTCCAGTTTTGTCCTATTTCAGTGTGTCTGGTGTATTCGGTCTCCTAGCCCAGAGGCTGCCAGGTAGAAGGTGTTGAAACTTTGGTCCACCAGGTTGTTTTTTTTCCCTTGTTGTTGAAACATTGTATCATTAAAGTTGCTGAGACAAAACGTTCAGATTTTAGCAAAACATTACTGTAGGTGAAATAAACAACTGGGATTACTGAAAATGCTACAGTCCTTTATGTTTGGCATTTTGATGCATCCCATCTCACTTTTACAGTTCTTCCTTTGCACTGTAGTGAAATACCCTCAAATAAGAGAAAATAGATGGAAGAGTAGCTGTTACTTCTCTAATTTTTAAAAGTAAGCAAACAACAGAAAAATTTTTTTCCCTCCCCAGTCTTCCTCAGGGAAAAAGGGAGGAAATGAGACAGAGTCCTCCTTCCGCTTCCTTTTCCTAAGTTTCTCTTCCCCTACTGAGACTTCAAAAAGAAGAAAACACGTAAAAATACAGCAGAAAAATGAAGTTTTTCTACTTATTTTAAAATCAGAGATTAATTCTTAATACAAATTTTATAGTAATAAAGCCCTATGACAAAAGTTATATTTCTACACAAAATTACTTGAACGTAACATGATGCTCTCAAAAAAAAAACCCACCCAACTTTGTTTATTACAGCAAATGATTAGATGGGGGGGTTTGGCTGAAGAGTCATCTGAAATGGTTTTATTCTATGCACAGAGCATCCTCTCCTGTCTGGGTGCCTACGAACTGAGTGGTCTCTGAGCCCTGCCTCCCTCTACAGGCACCAGCATGGTCCTTCGAGTCCTCGGCAGCAGACGCAATCCCATGCCTGTCAAGGTCACGGGATGGAAAGAGGGTGGAAAGCCGATTTAGAAGTAGGGAGCTGGCACACGAAGCCCTCACTGGGTGTTTCCCAGCTGGCGCCTGGGGTCTGCCCTCCCCTCCCGTGCCCTGGAGCAGCCGGCTGCCCTGCATGGGGCAGAGGAGCCATCTGCCCCCCGAAACCTCCTCTGCTGCACCCCACCCTGCTCCGGCAGCCGCGCGGTCTCCTCCCCATCCCGGACACCCTCCAGCTCCCTGTGGGCACGGCCGAGCTGTGCGTGCGTGGGGAGGGCGCGGCACCGGGGCAGGGGCGGCAGCAGAGCCCCCCCATGCCCCTGGGTCCTTCTGTGCGGGTGCAGGGGAAGGTGCCTCTGCAGAAAGGAGAGGAAAGGGGCAGCAGCCTGGCCAGCCCAGACACCTATCCTGCTGAGATACTGCTAGATGGGCACCTTTTTTGCACAAGAAAGCAGCTTTTGTACAAGATACCTTGTGTCTCTTATTCCAGTAGTATTGCAACTGTAAAACTCATGCCTATGAAATTTTATATTAGATGGATTAAGAGGAATTCATTTCAGTAAAACTTCATGAGAGCAAATCTTGCAGTTTTATGGCGTTTAGGTGTGAATTTCCCATTCTCTTGATGACTTTTTTCTTGTTCGCAACCAGAGCTCAAGCTTGCACCGAGCTGGCACATGACAGTGAAGAAATACATCACCAGCCTGTTGTGACTTAGTGCAGAAGCCAACCCTGGGGCAGCTCCAGCCAGCAGAGAACGTAACAGCTCCTCCAGGGAGAAACAGCCCGATCCTCAAGTGACCGGTTTTCAATTTGCCTGATTCAAAAAGGCCCCCAACCAGGGAAATCCAGAGCCCTCAGATTTGGTTTTGTGTATCAAGGTAAAAATAAACCGCAAAACTGAAAAGAAGGATCAGGTGAAATCAGTGAATTTTGCCTGGTTTCCATCCAAAACCTCAAAGCTACTCAGGTCATACCAAAACTCACACAGGTTCACCAAGAGCTCACCTGGTTTCCAGTTTCATTGCCGAAGTTCTGCATAGCTTTACAGGAATCCCAATTAAATCCAGAGCGAATCCCTTGTGAAGCCCTAGGTATAATACTTCTATATTCTGCCTTTTTTTATGCCTATACCCAAATCTCTGCCAAATCGAGGCATCTATAAGTATTGGAAACACTTCAATTATTTAAGAGTACATGCACAGTGGAGAGTCAATTAAAATCACTGACGTGCTTTTTTTTGTGTTGTAAGCGTTTCCATTTGGAAGCAATTCAACTCGAATTCTAGCAAAGCCCTTCAGAGCATATTGAACTGATTTAAGGAGTTTGCATCCAAAAAATTTGAAATTTAAACAATGAAAAAAGAGGTTAAAAGGCACATTAATGGTTGTTTATAAATCATGCCCTCAAATGTTAAGAAAACACACTGCTTTCCTTGTTGGCAGGAGGGAAAAAAAAGAACATACAGTAGATGCACAGATGTGGGCAGGGGATTCGGTGAGGTTTCCCCGGTCCCGTGGCAAAGCAGCCCAGGCCAAAGGCTGCCAGGGCAGGAGTGCGGGCGAGGGGCTGCAGCCCCGGCCGAACCGGAGCCACACAGCCACTCTCCATCCGAGGCACCGGGCCCCACCGTAGCCTGCCACTGCGGCCTCGCCTCTCCCTGCCGGGACAGCCGAAAGCCTTGCTGTGCCATCAACCTGCTGGGACCCATTTTCAGGGGATACTTTTTTAAAACCAAAACGCTTCTGCTATTCTTTTTCAACATCTCATTTTTAGACTAGTTGAGAGCAAGCTCCACCAAGACAGAGCCTGAATCCAAGGGGATAATATCAGCACACCTGAACAGCGCTTTTTTTTTTTTTCCTTGCGTGCACTTACAAAAAATGAAAGGGATCTGCTTTCATCTGTCTGAAAACAACAATTTCCTATGAAAGATCTTTAGCCCTGAGGGTGCTGTGGGTGTCTCTGCTCCTCCCCATCAATATTCTTTTGCCTGCACAAATGGAAAAAATTGGGGCAGCCCCTAGGCTATTAATACTTCTCCAAAGGTTTCTCTCAAAATAAAGCAAAAAAACCCAAAAGCATAGAAAAACCCCTAGTGACTGCTGCAGATTGTGTATGGAAAATCCAGAGACTTCCCAGAATTGCTCCGAATTCAAAATCCCCTGGGGAAATGAGCCTTGTTTTATAACTAGCACAGGAGCTGGTGACTCCAAAAGGGGTGGAGGCACGCAAGCAAAGAGACACAGGAAGGACGTGGTGTTGCAGGAATTCATCCACAGGCTGCAAAGGGGAGGGAGAAAAGCAGGGACAAGGGGAACAATCACAGACCTGCTCTAGAGCACATGGCGAGCAATACCTGCCCCCTTGCTCACACCTCCTCCCTGCGCACCCACGCCCTCCACGCAGGCACCATCCCTGCGGCTGCCAGGGCCTGCGTCGCAGCCGGAGGAGCTGGGCAGGCACAGACTCAGTGCCTGCTCCGAGAGCCGGAGACCTGCTGCTGCAGGACAGAGGTGGATGGCAAGACCTGCCCTTGCTGTTTGGAAACAGCGAACGCCCCCAGTCCAGCAGCTGTCTTGGCGCTCTTGCACAATGGCTGTGGTGCTGCTAGCATTATTGGGAATTAGGGTCCAAGAAGATCGTTTGGACTCCCAAAATGCTACGTGCCAAAATTAGAGGCAGCCTGGAAAATGTGCCTGCAGTTAAATAAGTAACTCCCCTGGCAAGCATGGCAAAGCCTCTATCTCCCACCTGTGCCCTTCATGCAGACACAGTTTGCTTAAACACATCTAAGCTGCTGCTAGGTGTTCTGCTGACATGTTCGTCTTTATTTGTGCATCCTGCAGAGCTACATAATTACCTTTCTAATAAAAAGCACCAATAGAAACTTGGAAACCAACAGCTAACTCAGTGCTTATCTTGCGGGTTCAGTTGTCTCTCCATTTGTGCAACTACATTTCATTATACATGAGAATGGATGGACAGGGAATCACCCCTGCACTGGACAAAGGAGCCCTGTTCCCTGTGCACCCATCTGCCCCCCTCTCCCCTAACTCCTAACAGGAGTTAGGCAGCCCTGCCTCACTCCGGCCCCCAGCACTGCAGCAGGCCAGACAGGCAGGCAGGTCACTGCCTTGGTGCTCGTGGCTGGAGCATGGATCTAGACTAGCTTTTGACAGCAAAGCAGCTCACTGCAAAGCTCACAACAGGTACCACAGCCATCCTCACTCGGCTGTCCCCGCGCGGTCCGCTGGGGACTGCTGCACCCACCTCGCCGCTGCCTCCCTCCCCCAGAGCCTCGCAGGCTGCGACTCCCATGGCCCCGCTCCTCACCTGCCTGCAACTTTGAGACAAGCGAGAGTTTCTAGCAAAGGATTTATCAGCCCATCAAGTGCTTTCCTGCCTGGGAGTGGGGTTGTGTGTCAGAAGTGCAGCAGGCGCAGGTGTACAGAGGGGTATACTTCTTCATGCCACACCCAGCTGCATTCAGAGACAGCGGTTCTCCCCAGACCCCTCACATCGGTAAGGACCGCAGTACCTCCACAGACAGGTGCTTCTAGCGTTAATGAAATGGCTGCCGAGATCTCCAGATCCCTCCTGCATGGGGAATGCCATTACCAGAACAGGAGGCAGCTCGGCTCAGTCTGTCTGGCTACAGCCCTCCTCTTCCTTTCCACCCTGTTTCTTTATGTCTCTGTGCCTTTCTCACAGCCTGAGCGGTGGCGGACTGAACCCTGCCTCCACTTACATCTCTTCCCCCTGCAAGGGCACAAGGTCACTCCCAGCACACGTGCTTGGGACAAAGTCTCCTGCCACCACTCCTGGCTTTCCCTGTATGCTGCTGGCTGCCCTGCAGTGGCACTCACTGTGCTTTTAGCTTTTCAAATCATTTATGATATTATTGAGACTGGGCACAGCCAGAAAGAGCTTAACCCCCTGCATTGCTGTCCCAGACTCTGCAGGCAGTGAGCGCCGTGGCAGCAGAGCTCACCAGTACCTGCACATGTTCGCTCCCAATGGGAGAAGCCCGGCTCGGAGACAGGCTAGTGGCTCCCAGGGCCATCGAGGTGCATGCTCACTGGTGAGAATGCTGCTCTCTGCCAAGCCTCGGGGAAAAATCAGATTTCAGCTAGGCGGTCTGCCTAGCAGGCCAGGGTCATATGCAGAGGGAAGCTGTATAGAGCTGAAGCGGGTTCCTTGGTGCAGTTTAGTGGAAAGGGAAAGCACACAGGAAAGAAACAGAATAGAAACGCATTAACAACGAAGCTGTGTTAAACACTTAATGCCCCTGTAAATTTTTGAGAGTGTATCTGTATGGTCACCCTGCTGGCAGGAGGGGGTCCAAGTCTAACCTCTCAGCGGCATAAACATCACTGAAGAAAACTGAATCAAACAGATACAAAACCAATGAGAAGCGTCTGTACTGTATCCACATGGGCCTGCTTCGAGGATATCCTGAACAGACCGAAGCTGCATACTGAGCGAGTGTAACTTTCCCCCACTGTTTCTTTGCTCCCATTTTCTCCTGTCCCTTACCTTTCCCTCTACTTATCAGCAAAAGCAGCGGGGACACTTCTCCCCAAAGTACTAAAACAGCAATTTGCAAACAGTGCAAATGACAGCGTAGCAGGCTACAGGCACGTGTATCCCACCAGCAGAGCCTCAGAGCTCCAAAGGTCTTGACAGTAGGATGTTCTGTCTCGGGACATCACAAACTGGGCTGAGCGAACTGGGCTAGCTGCAACCAGGATTTAACACACATAGGACAGAGTTCCCCATGGTTTCAGGCCTTCAGATGAGTGTTTACTTTTGCAGGCCAGGCTAACAATCCGGGGGCTAGATACTTACTAACAGCCCTCTTTACAAAGCAGTTGCGTCAGACCCAGGATCAGCAAACCACTGAAAATTCTGCAAGGGAGCTCACTTTGAGGTGAATTTCCAGGGAAAATCCCATTCTCTGAACATCAGATGCCTCAGCTGAGCCCTGAAGCCCTCTGTGATTTGGCATGACGAACAGGGACGGCTACACAGCCCGCATTGTCCTCCGGTGCTGGGTGATGCTTCCGTGTGTGCACGACTGCCAAGAGGCCATCCTGCTGTGCAAGAGCAACAAGCAAACATCGTGGCTGTGCCTAGTCTAGCACAGCACAGACCTGAGCACTTGGCTCTTTAATCTGTTCCCCTCCTCCTTGCTGTTATTTATAACTGCTTAAAGCACCTATTGAGCCCTGTCTGTAAAAGGCCTGGGTGCTTTTTGATCATGCCATGAATCTTTTCCTCACAGACTTCTCCTGGACCTACGCAATTTTCCTGAAGAGCTGCACACACTCCTGTTCTTTACAGAGGAGGAGTCCCAAGCGAGGATTACAGGGCTATAAAAGCGGAAGCGGACTGCTTGGCAGAGCATTCCTTGAGATTTGCCAGCCTAAGTACACAGATGTTTCTCAGATGGGTGAATTTGGAAATGAAGATCTACGTGGCATCTGTCAAAGGGCTAGTGTTTCTGATCTGTGACAAACACTGCGCAGGATCCCGTCTGTCCTGCCAGGCTAACGCTGCACACAGCAGATCTACCCATCACTGAAGCTAATCCCAAGTAATTTATTAATCTTCTTGTGCGCACTCGTTTGTACCTCATAATTCTCTTGTCCATAATGAAAAATTATCTCTTGTTGCAGTTGTCCTTCCAGAGCCAAGGAGAGCTGCAGCAAAGGCCCCCAAATGTTTTTTGGGTGACAGACCACCCCCTTAACTACGTGTTTGCCACAGTAGTCCTCAAATGTGCCTGCAAACCCCCTTGGAGGGAGGTGTTTCTGAATTGTGACTGCAGTAACTTTCTTGCCAATTATTTCTTCAGGGAGCTGATCAGAGCAGAAGCGAGCGGCTGCTCCGTCAGACACCGGCGCAGGGCAGAACACCCCAGTGCAGGCTGCTGCAGGAGAGGGAACTTTCTGGTCTCCAGCCAGTCCCAAGATTTGTTCCTCCCAATGGACTTTTGCCTCAAACAACTCAAGTGGTGGCCACACTTGAGGCTCACATCCACCACTGCTCAGGGCTGATCTGGTGTCCAGGGTTCCGTGCAAGGGCAAAATGGGTACAACAGCAGAAAACCCTGTGCTGGACCCATTGTAGCACTTCCCCTTCATCCCAGCACTGCTGAGAGGTCCTGCAAGCCTACCCGCCTGCTTGCTGGGATGTGCAAGGAGCTTTCATCTGGCCCAGAGCTGGGCGGAGGGCAACAGCTCCTGCTGCAGATGGGCCTGTGGTGTTTCACCTCTCACAAGCACAATGGCAAAGCTGCTTCGGCAGTGCTCGCTCCTACAGACAGCAGAAGTTCCCTGCTCTGAGCAGGGGCAAGCTATAGATGGGGGCAGAGAAGATGAAAAGGATGTACAAACACCAGAACACATTTGCTCATCGTGAATCCTCAATCATAATTCTTTACTTCGGGTATGCAATAAAAATCCAACTGCAAAGTGCTTACAGTTGTTGTAATATTCTGTAAATCACAAAAGAAAGAGAAAAGAATTAGGCTACAGGTTCCTGAGGAGTTATGAATAATGGATTGTCAGCCTCGGTTCAGACCCATGCTAAAAATCTTTTTAACTAATGCATTAACTCTTTCACTGCTACTGCAGATGAAAGCGTTAGGGTCACAAGATGTTACAATTTCAACATCCTGCTCCAATTCATCCAGATATATTGTAGGAGCCTGTTGGACCCAACTCCCCTTTCTGCAGAGTGAGATTTCATATTCAAAGCTGCTGAGAGTGTTAATTAATCATTAGAGTATTGCAGAAAACATAGGGAACTCACGTGCCTACATAAAAGAGTCTGCCAAAAGTCATCAAATGAAGAAGCCATGAAGAAGGGAAAGGGATTACTGGTAATCCCTCATAATGATACTCATAGCCTGCAACATGCAATTCTTGCACAGATGCTAAAAAAAAAAATAGAATCATCTATAATTGTCATTCAATGCTTTTTCCTCAGACGGTGCTGCCACAGGACTCCTCGGGCTCCTGCGATACACTCCAAGTTGTCTTCACACCTGCTGCGGAGGTGAATGCCCACAAGCTAGAGAACCCCAGCCCTGCCTGCCGCTCCCCGCCCCGCGCCCTGCCCGGGCGAGCTCTGGCACAGCCCCTGTGCTGCGGCTGCCAGCAGCAGGCACATCTCTGTGTTTGGTGGACTAAAGCTGGAGCAGATCCCCTGCCAGGAGTGCTCAGTTCTGCGCTCCTGGCTGCAGTGGGACAGAGTGCACTTTATTTAGTATTTAATTAATATTTAATATTGTTCCTCTGCTCTGCTGCTTGGGTTCACTTCACAGGGGCTTCTGTGATTTCACCTCCACCCTTCAGAATGTGACATTCCTCGCTGCTTTGCAGCGAGGACAGAGGTGTCTGGCACAAAAAGGGATGTGGCTTGCTGCTCTGAATCGCTGCATGGAGAACGCCATTGGTTTAGGCACAGGGTCAATAACCCAGAGGCTCTGCAGAGGAGGCAAAGCGACATGAAATGCATCACGCTCTTTCAGCTACCTTGCACTTTTCCTTGGGGTTGCTGCTCCCTTGCTGCCTCCTACTCCACCTTGCTACTGCTGACCTCTGTGGTCAGGGCACCGCCAAACCCCCCCTTCTTGCTGTGCAGAGTAGTACCTGGCTGCAAGCAAGCAAGAGGCTCGGGAAACAGGCAACTTCCAGCGGCAGGACAGCAGATGAGTGCTTTCTAAGGTGACCTTGCCTGGCTGCTCATTTCTCACTGCTGGAAACCTCATCAGACTCCTGGAGTCACTGAATGCTGGTGTCCTACACTGGAGAACTTGCCTGCTCCCTCCTGGAAGCCAACAGGCAGCGGCGCAGCCATGTGAGCAAAGGGGAGCAGGCAGGCCCGCTGCCAGGCAAGCATACCAGACAGCACGTCCGACCTCAGGAATATTGATTAATATGAGGACATGACTGTCTGCAGAAAGTCTAGCAACATGCAGCACTGAATTTCATTCATAAACATTTAAAAAAGGCACAAAGCCATCTGTGAGCCTACCAAGCCTCACGCTGTGTTCGTTCCCTCCCCTTCTCGAGCAGCGAGCCTGAGCACCGGGCCGGCACCGGGCAGCAGATAGGTGCTGTCTGCGGGTAGCGACTTCCCTCCTACCACCGAGCGCTCCAGCCAGGGCAGCTCTCCAGCATGTGCGTGCAGCTGTGCCAGCAGATACACTAAATATTAAAATAGCATACCAGCAACTGTAAATAACAATGTTTTGACCTCATACACTCTTTGATCTGGGGATAACAAACATTTACAAACAGAATTTAGTGAGGGACAGACCCTCCAGTGCCACCTGCCTCTGCTCTGTTGTAGACCACGCTGCCTCGCAGCTGAAGAAAGCAAGCAACACTGCCACAATATTTATTTTTTATTTCTATCTCTGACTTGCTAGAGTTCATTCTGCAAGTGTCACAATGGACTACAATTAAACTTTGCAGGACAGATGTGGCTGGCGAGGAGGGATGCTCACAGCCCAGTGCAATGGAAGACAGACAGCTTGGAAAGGCCACCCCAGCTCGTGGGTCACACAGCACATTTGTTCACCCTCTCCAGCTGCAGGGAGAGCTGCACAAGGAAGCAATGATTCAAGCTGAACGTCTGTCCCTGGTGCTAATTATAAAATAATTTCTGATTGTGAAGAGTACTTGCACTGCTACAGTAAAGGCAGCTTTAGAAGCAACTGCTTGGGCTGTCGTTAAGAGCCTGACCACTATGGCTTGGTAACTTCATAGCTCTCACCTGTATCCCCCAGCTGACGGCATCATCTGTCCTGGCCCAACTCGCAGCAGTTTTGAAAGAGAGCAAAATTATACAGTCTCTCTCTCATTGCTAGAAATAGGGATCCCAGCACATGGATAAACTCATTAACTGGGCAGGGTGACAAAACCTGACTTGTGCTGCAATTGCTTTCAGATGGTTTGCATCATCGCAGCATCAGCAACACAACTCTCTGTTCCCCGGGCCAGACAAGCTCCTTGGAGTAATAAAGCAGTTCACACCAAAGTACTGAAAGGGGAAAACATCTTCAAACTTCTGCCTACCAGAAATTATGGAGAGCACATTGTAGAACTCGCAGATGCCAGATCACCAGGGGATCTGCTCTCATCGCGGCCGGGGCGCACTGCGTTCATTATAGGCTATCGCGACAGCTACAGCGCCGGCTCCTGCCCGCAACGGCAGCGCTGCCGCCGGGGCTGCCCCAGCGGCGCTGCGCAAGGCGCCGGGCAGGAGCTGCCAGCGGCCCCGCCTGCCCCCAGCGGGGCACACGCTCTTCCGTGGGCTTGGCTCAAGGAGAGGACATCCCATCCCAAACGGCTGGCAGAGCCAGGCGGCTCCGCCCGAGGGGGCTCCGCTCCGCGGGGCTCACGGCGGGGCCGGGCAGAGGCGCGGGGCCGCCCGCAGCTCCCCGCGGCCAGCGGCTCCCCCTCCTCCCGCCGCGGCGCCGCCGCCGTCCCGCCCCTGACACCTAGCGGCCGTTCCCAGGCGGGGCCGCGGCACGCGTGGGCCCGGGGCGCGGCGGGGCCGTGGGGCCCGGGCCCGCACCCACGGCCCCGCTCCTGCGCCGCCGCATCGGCCGGCCGCCAGCGGCGGGTGGCGGCGGGAGCACGGCGGGAAGACCGCTGCCCTGCCGGGAGTTCCTCCACGGAGGCGAAGCGAAGTTGCCGTTTCTTTACCCAAATCTTTCCCTTTACGCACCTGCTGCTGGCGCGGTCCGTCCTCCGGGCGGACGGAGCCCCAGGACAGAGGATGAAAAGGGACTGTGAACGAGGTATGAGCAGCACAAAATAATTGTCCAGAATAAAAAGTAAAAATTGTGACAAATCAAAGACCACCCAAAATAAAGATGCATGGAAAATGTTCAGTTCATTTGTGCTTAAGGTAGTTTCCTTCCCTTG
Source organism: Nipponia nippon (assembly GCF_047370975.1). Lineage (NCBI taxonomy): Eukaryota > Metazoa > Chordata > Aves > Pelecaniformes > Threskiornithidae > Nipponia > Nipponia nippon. The sequence continues at coordinate 12,644,868 of NW_028262332.1, read as the reverse complement.
CAGCTTTACAGGTTGTGACATACAAGCAGCATGCAGGAGACGGATGCGTGTTCAAATCTTGCTGGTCCCCTTGTCCCTTCATTGCTTTTGCGGCCTCAGAAGCAGCCTTCTAATGAGCTGCAAGATGTGCGTTATCACACGGAGCATCACCCTATACCATGTTAGGAATCGGCACACCATTTATAGGAGGGCTTTAGGCTCTCACAGGTTCCACAACGGCCCAGCTGCGGTCAGTGCTGGATAACTGGCTGGAGGTCCATCGATGCACCGAGCAGCGCAGGGGTCCTGGCCCACGGGGGTCAGTAGGGCTGGGTGCCCTGTGCAGGAGCTCACACTGCCAGCAGCACAGAGCAGAAACGCCCCAGCGAGTGAGCGAGGTCTGCCCTGCTTCGCCACCCGGGAGGACTGGCTGAAGCGTCCAGCTCACAGACTGCTGGGCTGTGGAGCCTGCCCCCGAGCAGCTCTTCTTGGGAAGTGTGTTGTGCTGGATGACATCTGCCTTAGCACTCTGATTCACTGCAGGGTCTTGGCCCCAGATCACCTCTCACCACAAGTGAAAATATTTGTCTCTCCTGGGATGGATAAAGGAATAAGAAAAATAAAATACCCTGCCACTTATTTTGCGTTTAGCACATCTGCCAAGACCTCGGTCCCTGGGCATGAGGCTTCCTGGAAACGGGTGGACACAGACGGGAGCACCAGCACGCAGCTCTTGGGGTTCAGGATGTTCTTTGATGCCACATTTCCTCCCCTGCTCTGTGCAGGCCTCCTTCCACCAGCCGTTTAAACTTAGTCATGGCAGGAGATGCTCGGCATTCAGGCGCTCACTCGCCTGTCTCGGAAGAGCTATTTGGTGCAACAACAGATGGACAGAGGTTGGCAAGCCCTGAACAGCACTAGAGGGGACCTGGCACACATTTCTCTGGTCTTTGCTCTTCCACATTGGCCTTTAGCTTTAGTTATCATGAACAAAGATACAAACAAAGCCTCCTCCTCTCTTCATCCACCAAATCACAAGTGTTAGCATCCTTCCCTCATGCATTGGTCCTAGACCACGCCTCGCACGTGTCCCACTGCTGTCTGTGCACTGGGCCAGTTTGGGGCACCAGTCCGGTGCGCACTTTCTCCTTTTGGGTGGCTGCTGTCTTGCAAAGCCCTGCCCAACCCAGGGCAGCCCAGCCCCAAGTCCGCTGCAGTGTCACCAAGGTATGTGAAGCTGTCCCTCTTCCTCGTGGGAGACTATTGCATGGCCAAAGAGCACTTCTGCTTTGGGAAGGAGCCCTGTGCTGCCTGTGACACAGGGCAACAATACCCAAGGTAAGACAAACCTTAAGCAAGCGTAACACCTCTCAGGCAGTGGGCTAACAAGACGTCTACCTAGCCAGGTCACCTCCAGCCCATCCCAGCCCCAGCTGCAGGTGCCAAGCTGAACCAGCAAAGCTCAGCGGTGACCAGGCAGAACCCACCCAGCAGCAGCACTCAGGACCAGGTACTGCATAAAGCAATCTAATAGGCAACATATATAATTATTATTATTATTCATACAGTGTCAGAAGCACACATGCTGCTTTAGAGAATAATAAAAGGAAATGCCTTACCACCATGGTTTGCAAGTGTAGAGACTCTGTAGTGGGAATCAGCAGAAGTTTTCATACAGTTGATACAGGAGAAAGTAGAAGCACGTGTTACATCTGCAGTACACTGTACTCCCACTACAGTTATGTTACTTATCTCTAGGTACAGGAATGTTCTAAGCCGTTACTCCCTGCAAATACATCCGTTAGTAAGCATCTACAAACGCTCGTCCTTGGGGTCGTTCAAGTTCAGTGGCACTGGGATCCTCCCTGAGCGGGGCTGGGGCTAGTCCGGCATCTCGTAATAGCCAAGACAACTCTCGCTGTCTGTGTGAGGCAGAGGTGGTATTTCAGGCTGGAAGCCAACAGCTAACACAGAACTCCCAGGAACATCAGACATGCAAACCCAAACTGATAAAATATTCCAAAATAAACCCTGCAAATGTCAGCAGCTGACAGTGCAGAGTCTAATCCAGCCTGGCTGTTAATATCCGAGTGACGCATTGGTCATTCTTATTCATTGTGATGTTCATTAGTACCTGGGGAATTCATTACTAAACACATACAGGTTACCTCCATTGTAGCTACTGGAAGAAACAGGCACTTCTGTCCTCAGTTATATGTTTTACAACTGTAATGACATCAGTAAGAGGCATTTTTGGATCGGATTTAAAACTGAAAAGTCAAGGCAAAGCTAGTGCCACAGTTGCGAGGAGCTGCCGCAAATACCTTCAGCAGCGCTGGATATTAAAACCTGTGAGCTTGTTTGGTCAGAGTAAAGTAATAAACCGCTATGTTCAATCACATTGGAATGCAAGGGCTGCAGCAAGCGTGGTGATGCCTCTGTGCTGCCATGCCCTTTCCAACAGCTGCTTCACACAAACTTTTCAGCAAAAAAATCTAAAGGAAAAGTAAATTCTGATGCGGAGAATACACAAAACAATATGGCAAAGAGCAGCAATGACCAAAACGTAATCATCATGACACTTCAGCATGCATGACCGAAGAACAAGAGACCTGTTGCTGAGAGGCAAAGGGCAGCTGGGCTAAATTAGCTGAGCAAGTTTGAGTCTGGATAGTGTCATTAGGAGAAAAGCAGAACTATGCCATAAACTCTAATGAATGCATTAATGGATGGCTTGTGCCTCTCAAAAGGGGAAAAAACGGTTTAAATAAAGTTATTAACACAGCCCACCTGTGTTTGGCTCTTGGACTATGTTGTTTAAATAGCCCATTAACTCTTGGAGTAACTAATCTTGAAAGTGAATATAGCCTTTCTGAAGTAGACATTTAACTGCATTCATATAATTCAATTAGATTGAGCATTCTTAGTCCAAAGCCAGTATTCTATGCTTTCATCTCTAATAATGGTGCACAAACTTGGTTAATATGGTGCTAAAAAAAATTTGCATTTGTAATAGTAACCAAAAATAAATTGCTGGACTGAACCCTAAAATATAACATGTAATTTAAAGTGGTATGAGTTGGCATTATTATAATAATACAGAACTTTAAGGTTGTATTTAATTCTAAAATCAGTATTACAAGAGTGAGCTGAGTTGTATGGCTCTGCCTTAAACTCACAAGGGAAAATTAATGATTTCTTAAAAACTGATACTGAGAAAGTTTCTTTTCTGGGTACCAGAGCTCACATCAGCTAACAGACAACACCCTGGGCTGCTTCTGCTGGGTTTTGGAGGGAGCTGGGGGGGAAGGGAAGAGGTGAGGAAGAAAAACAAATCGTGGGCTGAACAAGTTCATCCAGTTAATAAATAGTTAAAGCAAATTCATTAGGAAACAGGAATTTTATAGATTTAGTTAAAGGTTTCTTCCTATTCATGTCACTGAGAAATGATAAAATTCCTTTTATCACTCTACAACTTGTTAATGTTTTACCCCAGGACCACTTCATCTGTAATAAACATCTTAACAAAATATGCATCCCTAGGGAGGAACCGTTAATTTCCTTAAGGCCTCACACATGTAATAGGTTTTTATTGCATGCAGGTGCTTTGTGAAATTGCATTGACTTGTAATAAACGTCCAGTAAAGAGCAGGTAGCACCTAAAAGGGGGAAGTGTTTGTGCACCTGTCTGAAGAGAGACTTAACACACCCTAATCCTCCACGGGCTGCTTCTCGGCTGCACATAGACATCGCCGAGCCGAGCCTTCTAGGGCGCCTGCTGCCTCTAATCACAGCAAGGTAAATGCTTGGATTTTTACAGTTGCGTTTAACCAGCTTAACAAATAAATGCTAGGTGAATTTAATATTATTCAAATATATTTATTGCTGCTTCAGCTAAAACTGCAGCATAAATTACAATCAAACACACTCTAAAGGATAGGGAAAATAATGCATGGCAGATTTTCTTTTCTTCCGTAGGAAGTTATCTGTGTCAGACTCTGTGGAATTAATATATTTTATTAATCTGTTTAGAATTAAGTATAAAGGAAGTTAAACATTCTTACCAGTAATAACATACCTTAGATATTTCAATGAAGATAGCCTTAAGTGTTTAATCTTGAGAGATTATTTTTTAAAAGCCGTTTGAACAAAGATGTATCTATGGTTTTCCATGGATGCTTATTGAAGAGGGCTATTTTGCTCATCACAGTAATTAACGGGAATGAAAACTCTGCGTTTCAAGAGAACCCCCATCTAGCAGCAGCATCACGTACATATGTTGAGGCTCGCTCTCGTTCAAGCAATTGCTTTGCCCATTCTCCGTGTTCTGTCAGAGCATTTGCAATACCTGTGGGCGAAGAATTGCTCCCCCTCCTATCCTAGGGGAACGCAGTAGGTACGTCCAAAGGACAACGTTCGCAGAAAGCCAGGGAGTTAATGTTCTGTGTCGCTATTTGAGGCAATACTACAGAAATTCCTCAAAGATACAAACTCTAAGTTTAGTTACAAAGTCCAGAACTTACACAAGTTCTTCAGTAAAACCTCTGCATATTTCTTTCCTCTCCCCCTGTTTTTTTTTTTTTCTTTCAAAATAAATTTTCTTTCCCAGTGAAGGGATATCAAGGCAAAATTGCAGCTAGAAGCCAAATAAATGGTTCTGGAGACCTCGAGTAGCTCAGATTAGAAATCTTTGAGATGAGATTGGATCAAATGCCTTGGACTGAAGCTGCCTTCGTTCGCTCCAGGGTACCAGGAGCGGCTTGCTGAGGGCAGTGGCACAGTCCCGCGACACACCCCAAGGCGAAACAGGGCAAACTTTTTCAAAAACCTCTGTGATGCTTGAAAATCCAAATTTAGTTAAAATTTTTTACCCGAGTGCATAGAAGAGCCTTTTGACCTTTAACAGGACTACGACTAAAACACCTAAGATGCTTTTTCGTTTCAAATTTGGGCACTTTTTAAAACTGCCATATGCAAGATTAAGAACTTAAATGTTTTGGCTAGCCCAGCCAAGAGGACATACACTTCACAGTCCAAAGCATCACCTGAAATATTTATTCATGACTGAAGCATTTAAGCTCAGCAAGAGTCTGTAAGAATCTGAGAAGTCTTTTAGGTGTGTGTTTAAAAAAAGAAAATATTTACTTTTCACTAACACCTTCCTGAAGTGGGTACATAATGTAAAAACTCAGCTGTGATGCTATTGAAGTCAAGAATAACAACAAACGAATATACTAAAATGAATCCTGACTTCGGGGGGGGGGGAGGTAAATTTACTAATTCCTGAGTTATAAGAAAGCTATTCCTATCAAACCAAATGAAAGAGACAAATTTAGAGTCCTATGTGAATAAATAAATAGTAGCAAAAAAAAGAACTGAACAAAAAAATTTAAGAGCAAAGACTGAAATGGTGAATTCTGAAGAAAATATCCCTGAATTTAAAAGGCAGAGAAAAAAGAAACAATAAGTAACCTCACACCTGAGCTAAGATGGCAAAGAAATAAATAGCACTGCAAAAATCAGGAAAGCATTTAAACACATAAGTCACTCGTACGCAGCCCCATTAAGCCTGAAGGGGCTGTGCACACACAGAGGGCTCTGCTAGAGCCAGGCCCTCGGCTCTGACCCCTGCGAAACACCACATGCCCAAGAAGGCTGATGAATTATACGCACGGCTTCTATGAGGGCTCATTAGAAAATATTGCACCGGGCTGCGGAGGCAGGAGGAGGTCCCGGCATGCAGGGGCTGTTGTGAGAGAGCAGACGGGGGACACTGCGGGGATGCCAAGAGGCTTTGGGGGTCCCCTGCAGTGGGTGATGCCAGGGACGGGGCCATAGGAAGGAGCATGAGGTGCTGCCGGGCACAAGGGCTGTTCCCATGCAGGGCACCGCTCCCATCCTGCCCAGGCCAGTGCTGCCCCATCTTGCAGGCTCTGGCAGGCCAAGCGGGGAGAGCCAACAAAAGGCAGCTTGTGACTGTGGTCACTCTCAGTGGGTGCTTGCTCCAGGCACAATGAGAGACAGTGACATGGACAGGGACCCCGTCCCCCTCAGACAGGAGCTGGAGGGTGGCGTGGTGAGCAGCAGAGCTCACAGCCCTCCTCTTCCTCGCAGGCTTCAAGCGAGCCCTGCTCAGCTTGAGCTGTGTCCTGGGCTGAGGCACAGCGTGGTACACTGAACCACAAACAGGCCAGTAGGACTTAATGATAAAAGGAAAAAAGCTTATACTTATCAGTAGGGAGCATTTGAGCCGTTTTTCCCCCCTGTACCAGCCATACAGGTACATCCTTCCACCCAAGCAGCTCCTGGAGGCACCCGCAGGCTGCATCGCACAGGGTGCTGTGTTCCCCACGGCACAGGGCGAGCATCCCCAGCGGGCACCGTGCACGCCCACGGCATGGGCCACCAGAGCCCATCCTGCAGGGAAACCCTCTTGTGCGTGGAGCCCCAGCAGGAGGAGCGGGCAGCCGGCACCCGCGGGCAGCTCCCCAGGAGCCCTGCGAGACACAGGCCAGGAGTGCCAGCGCCGCCGGCTCCTATGGAGACCCCCCAGCCCGGCTCTGCATGGAGCGAAGGGCAGAGGCGCCGGGGTCGGCGGTGGCAGCTGCGCGGTACGGGGCCAGCAGCAGCAACCCACATTTCCTGCAGCTCTGACCGAGCTGCTTTTTAAAGGGGTCAAATAGTAGGAATGATCATCTTCAAAGAGAGAGGATTTATAGGTGCTGCCAGGTCCCAGACTTTGCCCATCAGAGCTCTAAGCAGACGGGCACGCTTCCTTCGCTTGTTATCTCAACCCTGCATCTCCCACGGCTGCCCGTAGAACTGAGATTTCTGAATCCTGGTGGTTGCCGTTTCAAATATTCCCTCAGAAAAGCTTGACGTAGCATCTTGATTTTTCAAAGAAAAAAAAACCCACAACCCAAGAAAAACAATCAGCCCCCTCAGTACTAAGGAAAAAATAGAGACAGGAGTCATAGAGGCAAATGTAATTAGGAAACATATGAGAAGATTCAAAAAAGTTCAAAAGAATATGAGAAAGGAAATGTATAAAAAGTAAATAAAACACATTGTTTAAAAATGTTTCATATTAGACTTCCCCTATAAACGTTTTACTTTTTATTTTATAGATTTCATGCTATTCTAATCAACTTTATTTTTGTAACTTCACAACTGAAACTGCAAACCTTACAGCCTGTTTTCACATTTCTGGTGTGTCCTGTCAGTCTTTTATATCTCTCTAGATGGGGGGAAAATAAAGTCAATGAAGTGAGCCAAAAAATTCTAATTTCAAAACTTTTATAGAAATTTCTCCTGAAGAAACTCAGGCACCACATCATGGAAAGATCATAAAGGTTTGGTGAAAACAGTTCCAACTCCCAGACAAATCAAAGACTAAATAGTTTACTATTGCTTACGAAGAGTATGTAAACTTGTAAAGGATATTAACAGAGGTGTAAACTCTTACTGAGGAAAAACAAATCTTTGCTGTAGAGGACTGGGGTATTAAAATAAAGCAAACACAACACCTCATCTGCTGCGCCAGAACATTAGAATTAGAGAAGCCAGGTAATCTAAAAAACAATTTAGAGATGCAAGGCTTTTGCTGGCCTGCAGTCATCTGGATGAAGGTCCCATCTCATCTTTACAATCAAAGAGTTAACTCTGATGTCCCAGCACACAAATAAGTAAATGTGGGATAATTAGGAAACAAATTCTGCAAACATCTTGAAAGGGGCTGGAGACCTTTGATCTTTATAGAAAAGAAAACATTACAATACAGTCTAGCTTTTGGGGTCTGCACACATTTTATACCAAGGCAGAGGATGGTATCTTTCTTAAAAATCAAGTAACACCTAATTCCATCATACCCTAATTATCTTAACTGATTTCATATGTCTAAAGGTATTTCACCAAAAGATTAGAGTAGAAAGAGGGACTGACAAAATAATTAAATATGCAATTTGCCAAGCTTGGGCAATATGGCTTTGAAATCACCTTTTCAGGAAGTTTTACAGCTTGTTCATTGACATATATATTGCAGCCTTCAGATTCTTATTTAAGCTCTTTTGATTACTTTAATGGATTAATACCCGAGTACCATCAATGTAAAGTCTAATACTCGAGCCTGTTTCTAATTTGCCAAAAGTTGCACTAGTTTCCTTTTGGTGTTATGATAAGAAAAAAAATAATCTGTATCTTGATACATACATATTTTCTTTTAAATCACGAAATTCTTTCTTCCAAAACAGTTCTGTGAATACAGAAATAGGCCTGTAACCAAAAAGGACACTAGATACATGAAATGCTTTCATGTTTTCTAAGGTTTTGGTGACCGAACCAACATATATGCAGCCATCAACAACATGTGGGGTGGTGTGTTTTACCAGAAGAGTGCAGAATTGCTCCTTTAATCCTTTCAGGTTTATTTTTGGCAAAAAAAACCCACCTCGTAGTGAGTTCATGTCTGGAGCCTTCCCCGCTGCACCCCTTCAAGGGGCACGCCAACGCGGGCCGGCGTGGCAGCACCTGCCCTGGTGCCCCCGGCGGGCACGTCCAGCTCCGGTGGCATCGCCTGCCACCTCCCACCCTGAGGGTGCTCTCGCCTCCAGAGCCACCATGGCTGCACGGGCACCTCTAACCGCGCATCCACGGCACAGGCAACGCTGAGGCTGGAAAGAGGCCTCACCACATTTCCAGGCCTGTCTTCCAGCCAGACACAGGGAGGACGTGTCTATACTCACAGCAGTAGCAATGTTCTTGCTTCGCTCTCCTGCTCTGCGTCTTTAGTGATGCAAACTTTGCAGGAAAACTTTCCACCTAAAGTCTGTGACCCCCTAATGGGAACCATGAAAGCAACCACAAGAGGTCAAAGCAAGAGTTGTCCGACCAAGACTCTCCAACGCTGGGCAGGAGCAAATGCCCAAAGCAGAGCACAGCATCCCATGGCTGCTCCTCTGACGCTCCTTGGCCACGGAGTTTCCCGAGGCACACGTGGTTTCTGTGTCTAGCAGCCCTCAGCGAGCTCCGTCCCTCCCAGCTCTCATCACAACCCACGGTAACACATTTCACAGCATAACGACAGACTGTGTGAAGAACCACCTTTCTCTGCTCGTTTTGCACAGCACAACATAGGAACAGCTATCTTGTGCTATGCGTAAACACATATACACACAGCTCAGCTGGCTTCTTGTCATTTAAAGAGCCAGGTGTGGCTCTTTCACCCAGATGAAATATAGGAGGAACACTGCTGAAGTTGAAAGACATTTTAAAAATAAAATGCAAATACACATCTGAAGAGTTAAATGATTTGGCCATGGACACCCAGAAGCATCACTACTCAAATGCACTTCAAGCATGAACCAAACGAACAACTGTGCAGCAGGGAAAAGGCAGCCAACTTCTCAAACACATTAAGCAGCAAAGCTCACCTTACCTTACCTAATTCACCTGCTGAGGTTTCTTGCTCTGCCCTGTGTAGAGACAACCAACCATCCAAAATTTCTTGGGAAGCCAGCCATCTCCTTCTAACACGTGTTTGACAAACCTGCCTGGGCTACTCAGCTACTGGCCGTGCGCACTGCAAGTGTCCGCACAGCCAGGGCCCACGCAGCCAGGGCTAACCTGGCTTCTGCTCCTGCAGCACGCACCATCTCTCCCGTTCAGTTCAAGTTTTATGAAACCAAAAGGAAAGGCAAGCTTTAAACATTTAAAGAGAAAAGAAATTCAAGTTTAGAAACACACAAGACTCTGGATACTAGAAAGGGGAAAGGTCTTCAGCCATTTCTCCGGAAGCCAACACGCATTCTTTAATGAAGAACAGTTTTTCTTGAGATTTAACAAAACAATCTAACCCAAACCAGCACGGCCTTTGTCTCTTCCTGAAGAATTCCAGTCTAATTATGAACTTCCTCTGAAAGATGAAAAAACATAGCTGATACTCACAGTTTGGAAGAAGATGCAGCCAGCAGCAGCTCTAACACAGCCATTCTACAAATGGCTGCTAATTGGCTCCACACCTGGAAGAGATGATGAGGGGAAAACCTCCCCAGCCTTCCATACAGAGCAGAGCTCTGTCTCAGGTCCCTCCTTTTATTGTCAGTCAGAGAGCCTGGCTTTGCAGGCTTGCACCTGGTTAGCTTTCTTTGCATGTGGTCACCCTGGCTTCAGTGGGACTCCTGGGTGCATTGTGTGTCAGTGCCCTTCATCCTCCTCCATAAACAGAGCCAGCTCTAGATTGTTGGGGTTGTTTTCCTATGGACTTTTTTCAGGTTTATTATTTCTCTGTTACACATTATCATTTGAAGCCATCAGAAATGACCCAGGATAGAGAAAGGGCACTTGCTGACCACAAACACGTGTGCAATGTTCTTGGTTAGAAAGGCTGTCTGTGGGTTACTTGAAGGTCTCAGAGCAGGGGATGGAGAAAGGCTGGTGGACTCCAGTCTTTGCTGCCCACAGGACGCTGCTCTCCCTGCTGAGGAAGCAGCGGGTCCCCAGGGCGAGCGCTGACCCAGCTTCTCCCCTTCCAGGCAGAGGAGCGGGTCTGCTGGCCGAGCTGGGGCCCCTCACCTGAGGGCTTCTGCCAGGGCTGGTCCTCCTGCCCCTGCCGCGTGCAGCCAGGAGGGGACTGGCCGAGGCCACAGCCCGGGGCGCTGCCAGCGTGGGGGCTCCGGGTGGTTCGCCTGCACCTCTCGGGCCGAGTCCCCGCCACCGGGCAGCCTGAGTCCGGACGGGCAGGAGCGGTGCTGCCGCCACAACGCTGCCTGCTGCAAAGCCTGCCATGGCTGCACGTGGGTGGCTCAGCCCGCACCAGAGCACGGGGAGCACGGGCTGCCGACAAGGATTCCTGCCTTCGCCAGCAGTGCCGGGGAAGGTGCAGAGGGCTGGGAAAGCAGGAAAAGAATAGTGCTGCTTTCATGCCGAGACATAGTTCAGGGCCTGTTTGTTTATTAGTGTCCATAAAGTTTCGCCAAGTGACGCACGTTAGGATTAAAAATATAGGTAATGTCAGAAATGCTCCCTGGGAGCCACAGTTCAGCAGACACCTTTAAAAATAACTAACTGAACCACAACAGAGAGACACCAAACTGACCCAATCCTTTCCGTCTTCAAAATCATGTACATACACTATATTTCAGGGTCAATTTATCACAACATGCTCCTTCCTCACTGGTGCATAGCAAAAGGGAGTGTACAGACATATTTATAGCAGTCACTGCTTATCAGATGGTGTAAATATGTCCGTGCTAAAATAAATCAAGACATGGATGTGAAGCTCAGTGACCCATGGCGAGAAGGAAGTGTTGATGAGCATCTGGCCCGCGGAGCCTCTCCCGCGGGCACGGGGCAGGCTGCCCGCCCTCTGCGCGGAGGCGAGTTCCCCCGTGGTGAGGGCAGATCGGGACTGCTGGACGCAGGGTGCTTCGGTGGGGATTTGCCTTTTTGTTTTCTTTCATTCTTGCACCAAGGAGCAGATGGAGAGGATTAAAAGGAGCCTTCTCTGTACACTCTTTTTCTGACCATTCCTCTGTAGGTGTTTACCTAATTGCATTTTGGATATAACGAAGCTCCACAAGACAAGGGTTTGCCTCAGCGTACCCTAGTCAGGTCTTGGACCTGCCTCCTGTGATATTGGTGGTAAGGCACTGTTAAGGCGTGTCATGCTCGTCTGCTGAACCATAGAAATAATAAATGGTTCTCCTAAACTTTTAGCGTTTTGTTAGCAATTTACTCTAATCTCATTAGCACTGTTGTCCAAATTATAAATATCCCTGCAGCTGAAAAACCCCAAGGAAACTTCCAGATAGTATGGAATTAAGAAAAAAGCCAACAAAGTGGGTTCCCCATTAGCCATTGCTTTTAGGGGAATAGTATCCAGTGCGTCCCCAGATACAGAAATAGGCTCAGAGTCGGGTAGTGCACAGGAGAGGTGCAGGGAGGCTTTGATTCAGGGTCATTGCTTGCTCACTTGTGCATCTTGTGTCTCCTGCAGCCTTGGGAAACAGCAGAGATTTAAGGTTTGCCAAACTGAGAATACAAATATATTGACAGGAAAATCAGTTTAACTTTGAAACAGCAAAACATAATAATTCACAAATCAGCAGAAGTCTTGGGACAGAGCTGCTGGCAGCGATGCACAAAGTGTTCACAAAAGAATTACAGAAACTGCACAGAACTGGCTTGTTAAGAAGACTACTTAGCAAGCAAAAATGCCAGCAAACACTACCAAGATAGAGCCGCTGTGTTTCCTTATGGGGACCATTTAAGATAATGCCCACTCCTGTGCCTGGACAGTTAAGGCCTTCTAAGAATAAACTGATTAAAGAACATTTTGCAACCTATAAACCTGGTGCAGTTTAAAAGAAGTCTTTTAACCTTGGAGGTCTTATTTTCCTTAATAAGAAGCTGGGAAACCCCTTGCTTTCCCCAGTTTGATCAGCTCATTAACGGACTGACAATATCTCAGGAGCTGCTGATACTCAATGCTTTAATAATAACATCTGCTGACTTCCTCAGGGCCCTTTTCAGAAGAAATTAGGTACAGGTTTGCATGCCAAAGAAAGCAGGGATGTCATGAATCTGCATCCAGCTGGGAAAAGCAGACAGGCTGCAGAATCGCTGCTGCCGCACAGCCACCGCCCAAGCAACCGCTGGCCGGAGGAGGCAGGTTTTGTTCCCGTCTCCCTCCCCTTTTACGAAGAGCGTAAACCCCGAGAGCCGCGCCTGCTCCGCGGCCCCCTGCCCCAAGCATTGCCCTGCGCGAGACCGAGGGGGGGTGCCACCGAAAGGGCTGGTAACTGCTGTGGGATTTTTTTAATCTAGTTTCCTATGAAAACAAGGTTCCTGTGATCCCTGTATGCTTGTCTGTCTGCCTGTCCTGCCCAATAACTTTGAACTCTTTTCTTTACTGATTTAAACCAGATTTCACAGAGAGGTAGAAGTCTCAAGGATAATTAAGTTCCTAAAAGTTTCATATAAGTAGGCACTTGGACAGAAAAAGGAATTTAGAGTTAGAACAGGCAAAAAGTTTGCATTAGGGGCTTTGAGTCCATTGACTGGCTTCTGCCGACTGCGACAGGTCGCTGCCGGGAGACTGTGGGAAAAGTTTTAGGTGTAGGTGGGAAGAGCAGAAAATCTTTGTATAATTCAGATAAAAGTCAGTCGCAGGAAACCACCTCTATTACCTCCAGCGCTCGTGAAACAAACCAATTCTCACGTATCCCCAAAGCTTGTACTTCTTGGTTTTTGCTGGCGGTGTGGCCCAATTCATGGACACGATGGCTTTTCCCCAGCCAGTGGCGAACTCGTTAGTCACTGTAAAATAAAAAACTTTTGCATGTTGTGGAGCGCATTTGCAGCTTCCCTTGTTCATCGCAATTTCACACGGCTCAGCCCTGCTGTGGGCAGGGTGCTTCGCAGCGGCCTCCCACCATGGAGGACGCCGTCGGGCAGCCGTGCCACTGCGCCAGCTGCCAGCCCAGGGCTGCCTCCGGTTCCCGTCCTGCCCGCGCCCTGCCCGCTGCCGCTGTTGGAGGGAGCTGGGGGTTATGGTGCTGCGGGTTACTGTCCCACGGCTTACCATCCCATGGGTTACCATGCTATGGGTGCTGTGCCGTGTGGCCGCGGGCGACTCAGGCTGTTTGTGATCTGGGGGTGGAGAGGAATTTTGTACATGGGGCTTTTTATACAGGAAAGTATAAAGTGTTGTTCCAGAAATGAGTCCAATTTGGCAGCAAGTTTCGGTGTGCTGCCATAAGGTCCTTACACAGTGCATCTTGCCGTAGCGTTCACGCTACGTCCGGTGCCTGGACCGCTACCACCATCCCTGGTACGGGGCTGGGCTGGCAGCTCCGGAGGAGGCCGGCCCGGCTGCAGTTGCTGTCCCCCTCTCCCTCCCCTTGCTCACCTCACCGCCTCTGCTTTTTGCCTAATGCATCCCGACCAAGCCCTCAGGTGCTCCCGCAGGACACACTACAGGGAACAGCAGTAACAGGCTGCTTGCCTCGTTTCTGAAGAACAACTGTGTTCAGACATTCCTGCTGGGAGTGTTTCCCTGGCAGGGAAATGACCTGAAATGACCTTACGGCACGTTGGCTCCTCGGGCTCCCTGTTTTCTTGACAGTTCAGTGACTTTGTAGGCACCCTCCCCCAGCTTCCAGCAAACACAAACAACCCAAATCCCAAACCTTTGCCATGACTGTGGGAAGAGCCCACTCGTGTGCTCCCAGAGGAAGGGGAGCGCCTCGGCAGCAGGGACGCAGTGCTGGGCACCGCTGCGCTCCCCTCCCTGCAGAGGCCTAGCTTTACCTCTACTGCTTCCAGCAAGTGTTTAGCAAAGACTTAATGATGGAGACTACATGACCCTTCCAGGCCTCGCCTGTTTCCCCTTTAGGAAGTTTTCTTAATATCCAGTATGAATTTTCCTTGTTACCATTTAAACCCGGCACTTCTGGTGCTCTCTGTCCAAGGAGAGGAGACCCACAGAGGGTTGTGGGTCCCTCACCGAGGACGCGTGTCCCTCCCCAGCCTCTGCTGCTGCTCTGCTGGCTGCGGCACGTCCGGCACCTTCCTGTGGTCAGGGTGCCCCGGGGCCAGCAACGCTAAACCTGCCGCAAAACCACCCAAACCTGGCCTAATCTAAGACACGACCCTGCTCTTGGAACTACCTGGTAAAACTTTTAAAAGTTTAATAGAAGGTTTTGTTTCTTTGCCCAGCTGACAGTGCAGTTTGATTTGGTCAAAAAACCGTTCTGGACAATTAGTATCTTTATTGTTCCACGCCAGATTAGTTTAAGTTATAAAACTATAAACTGTAAGCAAACTGGTGGGCAGACTCGCCTGTTTGACACCGGTGTGAAAGCTCCCCGAAGAGCACAGCCTCCGCCTGCCTGTGTCCGGTCTTTGCTGCAGCAAGGGCCTGGCAGCTGCAGGCAACGCCAGGGAGCACGGACCCGAACCAGGCAGCGCTGCTGCCGCCGGCCGGGGAGCTCTGCCGCCTCGGAGAGCACCGGGATCTGGGCCAAAACCCTCTCCGTCTCTCCCCTCCCTCCTCCGTTTTCCAAATGGCTGGAGAAACAACTGGTTTGCTCATTTTTTCATTGATAACCAACAGTGAATTTCTGCTTATGATTTAACATATTTTCTTTTCTTTTTAATATCCTCTAAACTAAAAATTCCCAGAAAAAATGTACCAGTGAAAATGCTTCAGCAGGGGCCGTGAGGTGCGGGGGCTGCCCACGCAGGTCTGCTCAGATGCCAGCAGGGTTTCTCGGAGGAGCTGCAAGGGCAGCACAGGAGCTGATCTCCAGGCACTGCCAGTAGCTCTGACTGGGGCTAAGCCTTCCTAGAAAGGCCTTTTTCTGATTATGAAAAGCAAGATTTTAGCTATAACTGCAAAAAAAGAAACAAATGAGGACAGTGTGTTTTTTTCCAACGCATGGCTGCAGTTACTCGAGGACAGAGGTGACGCACGGGGTTTCACAGCAACATTTTGTTCACAGCTCAGTTTATGATCACTATGTGAATCATCAACATAATCCCCAGGGCTTCACATTGCACTCACCCAAACCAGCTGCTTCTCCTTCCCGCGGGGGCTCACGCTCTCGAAGCCTCACCTGGGCGCCAATGGGCACAAGCGGCTCCCGCTACCACCGCCACGCAGCTGACGCAGGGCGGCTCGGAGCCCCGGGCGGCACGGGGCAGCGGTGGCAGCAGCGTGGGGCAGTGCTGGGCAGCGCAGGCCAGCCCTGGGCAGCGTGGCTGGTGGGTCCCCACTCTGCCTGAGTGGGAAACTGCCTGGCGTGGGTTATCCCTCCCTGGGATAGTGCCTGCCCTGCTCCGGAGCACCAGGAGTTCTGGACTTGGGGTGAGGACATGCATTATTTGATTTCAGGTTTCTTCACTTACTCATGTCCGTTTTGGAGGAACCCCCGAGGATCTGCTTGAATGGTGGATGTAAAATTGGGGCCTTAGAATATATAACTATAGCTAATCTCTCTGAGATACACTCAGCTGAGCACATAGCATTTAAAGTGTTATTCCCATAAAAGCCCCTCAAAGAGGATTACTTGGAGTTTGCTATGGACTTCTTTTATCAGCAGCCCGTATTGGCAAGCGCATTGCAGAGCACGCCTTTACGTGTACAGGTATATTTTTGGAAAGCGACGATACAGTATGGTCTCCATCGTACAACTTGGTGGGAAGACTGTAAAATAAAATCTGGTAGAGCAGCTGGATGAACACTCAGTTTAATTTAAGATCCAACACTCACAAGTCAAACTACAAAGTGGTCCCACTTGGGGTATTCTTGCAGTTTTTGGTTTAATCGAGCAAAATTCTAGAGGTCAAATTTCACCCTCAGTAGAAGTATGTCATGAGACTTCCAACATTTCTGGCGGAAAAAACCCAGCCTAGAACCCGTTTCCTCCGGAGAATTGCACTAGGGTTTGGTTGGGCTTTTTCTTCTTGACACGTTGCCCATTTTATTAACTTCTGCTTTGCTTTAAAAAGAGGCATCTACCGTTTTGCTTCCCTGAAGAAGCTCATAATGTTATAATTCAAGTGTCAGGACAGATTAGGTTAAATGTACTGTGTGATTCCCAAAGGAAAACAAACTTCCAAACATACTCTATTTGCCTTGTAACATGTCATGGATTGCATTAGAGCTGAACATGTAATTCTGTCGCCTAATGTGTTAAAGTTGGCATGAATTTTATTCTCTGTGCAAGGTGAGAAATTACTTAGCTAACAAAACATTTCGTTTCCCCCTCTTTGCGTTCCTTCTTTATGAGATTCTGAATGTGACATTTTCACAAAAAATCCCTGCACTTATTTGTGAAAAATGTATATTAAACCCAAAACACATCAAATGGAAAGAAATCACAGATGGTTTTATTCACAAGCAGTAGAATTAATGGCCTTCCCTACTCTTTATAAATATTGGAAGCAGATGAGTTCATTACTATTTCACTCTAATAAAGAAAACCTGCTTTATTTTGACAAGACATCTACTTATCTAGTGTTTCTACTGAATAATATATCTATTTTCTTTGAAAAATAAAAGAAAGGTTATCAATAAACCTGGAAAATTCGTCAATCAAAAAAACCCCAAACATCTTCATTTCTGATAGTGCAGAAATGGAATTCAACGGATTTTGAAAATGTCACTAATTTTCAGAATAGAAAGTTTTGCAATGTTTACTTTGTGGTTGTCTTAAATTTTTACATCTTTCAACAAAGCAAGCAGAAAAGTGAAAACATCTGAAAAGGCTTTGGAAAAGAAAAGAGTCAGCACAAGCTGGATAAAGCTGTGGGCTCCTTTATCTTCGAGAAATCTGCACACATGGAGCGGAGTTTAGGACTTTTTTTTAGCTATGCATTCAAACACTTCCCAGTTCACAATCCAGGCTACACCGAGTTTGCCAGACCTTCAAAGTACTGTTGGCAGCCTTTCCTGTGCCGGGATAAAACATCTTACCCTAGGGAAGCAAAAGCTGAGTCATTTTTAACCCCAAACAACATTCACTGATGTGGTCATCTTGTTAGTCATGGAAATCCTCTGTTATTTCTATTTATGCTTCTTTCAACACTTATTAACCAAGAAGCGAGGAGGTTTTATTTTAAACAGCAGAAGATGTTTATCCTCTCCAGGGCCATGACAATCAGTTACATGGCTTATCCATCATTTCAGAGAAAGGGAAAGGTTTTGAGAAACTCCCAAGGCAAGTTAATTTTTAAAGCTGTAGGAGGGAGAGGAGAAAAGAAAACAAACACCACCACCAAAGCCACAAGTACACAAAGCCTAACACAACCGTCTAACGCCGCGGGGACCGCGGCTGGCTCCTTCCAGCCCTTGCGCCTGCTGCTCCCCCCTGTGACAAAAGGAGGATTTCCTTGGGGCGGGAATGGCCGGAGACACCTTGCTGGAGACAAACGGCCACTGCTGGTGACGGGAGCACTAAGCAGAGCAGAAGGCTGCTGTGAAAGTTTCAATTAATTTATCGAGTTTCCTTAGATAACAAGTTCTGTGAATGATGGACGACGTAAACCAGCTCTGGTCTCACCCTACGCACCTGCCTGGGGACGCTCCCGGGCCGGCAGGGCGAGTCCCTCAGCCCTGCAGACACCCGGGGCCTTCGGTGCAATATGGAGGGGCCGTACGGAGCAAACAGCGCCAAGCACCTGGACAAGCTGATGGTCTGGCGGGACGGTGCTGTCAGCCGCCCAGGCCTCTGCGCCGTGGCCGAGACCCTATGCAGGGCTCATGGCGATGGCCGCTCTCGGCACCAGCTGAGCTCTCCGCCTGGCATCAAAACACCCTTTGCAGACAAATTTAAATTTAGTTTGTCCAACAAGGGAGCATGGCTGTTGCTCCTAACGGTGGAGATCCCCTCCCAGCACATCACCACCAGTAACAGCAGCTCTTTAGATTATGGCTGTTTCAGAAGAAACACTGCATAAATGACAGAGAGATTTGGTAAAGAATTATTATTTTTCCTTTTAAGATTCAATAATTACCCCCAAATTCTGAGCAGCTGAATTAGGAAACGCAAAAATGAGAGGCTGAGCAGAAATACTGTGATTTTGGTCAAGTCTGGAGTATTTCAACAGCAGAGCAATCCCAGAGGCCTCACAGGGGAGGAGCGGCGTTCACCAGCAGCGGGAGGAAGGGCAGCTTGTGCCATACGAGAGTGGTCCTGGGTCCAACCACAAACAAAAAGAAGGGTTGGGGGATGAGGGTCCTGGCAGGCGTACCTGGAAGCTTGGCCGGAATTCCAGGCAGTGGATGCGCAGCCCCACGCGGTTTCCCATGCCGCAGAACAGAGCCCACGTCCGAGGCAACAACTAATTAGGCAGAAGTGGCTTTGATGTTCGCAGGCATCACCCACTCAGTGATGGCTCCGAGCAGCTCACGTGCCTGCCCACCGCACACCGACACGGGAAGACGTGAGCCAGCGCGCGGGATGGGCCCACTCTGGTTTATGTCCCCCCTGCGCCACCTCCTCCCCGGCCGGGATATTCAATCAGGTGCTGGTGACGGCTCCCACAGCAGCTCCAAGACGCAGTTTCTTAGTTTTTGGTGGAACAAGTGGTACTCACTTTCAAAAGGAGGTTATAAAAACATGTACCTGAAGAGGATGTCGGGAACTTGGGTATTAATCTCCGTTATTTCAAAGGCCACTCAAAATAAGTGAGATAGAAATATTGGCTGGGGCAAGAGAAGATGCCAGAGGTCGTATTGCACGCCACCAGCTTGGGTCAAGTTCAGAAGAATAGTTTAGCATGAAGAATAACAATTTTCAGTTTTAGTGGTGTGGTATTAGCCTCTCCCTAGTTGAGAAGTCCATTCCCCCCGCAGGGGCTCGCTGCCGCTGGCCATGCAGGTCCTTGCCTGCCCGCAGCGATGCCGGCCCAGCAGCCACCAGAGCTGGGACCCCTGCGGCCGCCTGCCCAAGCCCAACGGGAAGGGCTCTGTCCCGAGCCGAGCACTGCCCCCGCTGCCGCTGGCACAGTCCCTGCGCCAGGTATTTCTTTCGCCAGGTTTTGCCCCGTCCTGCCCAGTAATGAGGCATCTCCCCGCTGCTGGGAGGCAGCCAAAGGGACTTCACCCTCCGGCACCGCAC
Source organism: Nipponia nippon (assembly GCF_047370975.1). NCBI lineage: Eukaryota > Metazoa > Chordata > Aves > Pelecaniformes > Threskiornithidae > Nipponia > Nipponia nippon. The sequence goes on along the minus strand of NW_028262332.1, from coordinate 12,625,267 downwards.
GGACACCAGGCGCTGTCTCCTGTCACTCGAGCCGAGGCCCGTCCCAGCAGCGTCCCTGCGGTGCCCTTAGAGCACTCAGTGCTCTGCCGAGCGCGAGCAAAGCAGGGCCACGCAGGACAGACCATCGTCATGAAAGCACGGCACCTCCCCTGCAACTCACACTTCCACCCTTAACTGCCTCTTAAAACACGGCCGTATTTCAGAGTTGATTATAAAACCCTGTTTATTTCTGCAGAATCCCAGTTTATGATATTTGTAAAAAACGAGACCACGGATCCCTGAGCTGGGCAGGGCCACTCTCAGCCAGCAGAAACGCTCCTATCGGGCCCACGCGCAGCCAGCATCCCTGGCGCGTCAGCTCCGAGCCCAAACGCTGCACCAGAGAGCGGCTGCCGCAACGGCCTCCGGGCCAGAAAGCCCTGCCGCAAGCCTTGCCTGCTGCCAGGTCACTGTGCAGGGGAGCAGGCAGCGGCCTGGGACCTGAGGGGCCAGGGGCTGCGGTGAGGTATCGTGCAGCCCCATGCAAGCTGCACGCTGCTGTCACCTGCTGCACGTGGCTACAGCAGTCCATTGCTGCTCCGGCTGCAACGCCAGGAGCTCCCAGCGAGAGCCATCACCACCGCGAGCTGGGGCAGCACTGGCACCCCTGGCGCGAGGAAGCACGTCTGCACAGAGAGGCCAGGGGAAAGACTGGCCATGTGCAAGCACACACACGTTAAAAACAATTAATTCAAAGAAAGCCTGTGCTGACGAGTCGAGCCTGCACTGGCATTTCCAGGCTTTGAGGCCGACTCCCTGACTTCAACTTGACCTCCTCGTAATTACACACAATGCAAATTTTACAGTTGATAATTATGAGTGACTAAAGTTGTTAATCCTTATAGAGGATAAACAAGTTGTTTCACTGACATTGCCGTCATTTATGTAGTGACACACTTATTGCCACTGATATTTGGGACACGGCCTGTGTCAGTGTAGATGTCACGTGTGGTCCCTTACGCTCCAGAAAACGCTGAAGTTGAGCTATTTTGACTTCTGTGTTTTGACTTTGCAGCATACATTTTGAGACAGGCACTTTGTACAGATTTTCCAAAGCCCTTTATATCTCATTTCCAAGGATAAAAACCACAAACAGAAGCAAATTACCTGCAGGGGGATCATGCTGCCACCTCTTGACGTTGACCCTTCAGATCCACAAACAGACCGTAGCTGCTCCAGTTAGTTGAGAGACCAGCCAACACTGCTGGCAGTCACCACCGTTCGCCAGCTCCTCCTCGGAGGCTTCACAGCCCCTGGTCCAAGTCTAACGAAGCCTCTGCTCCCATTTCTTTACTCCTTCTGTGCCTGAAAACAGGTCCCATCTTTTGCAGCGTCCTCCGCCTTCCTGGGCAGCTTGAGAGCAGAGGAAAAGGTGCCTCTGGTCTCGGCCCTCACGTCCCACCAAAACTGCCCCAAGTCCCCGTCAGCCCCAAGCAGAAGCAAAAGGCAACCTGCTCAGCTGTGGCAGAGGGAAGAGCACCTTGTGAGTGAGCCTCCCACATTAAAGCCTGCAATCCCTGTTCCTTACTGAGACTCTCCAGTCCGAGGACCGACATGCATGATGATTTGATATTTTCTTCTAGAAGCAGACAGGAGGTGGGAAGGGAGGAACGCTCACCTCTGCAGGACACCGCTGGAAACATCCACGGGGCGACAAACCCAGCTGTGTACTCCCGCGGTGTGTAAGGCCCCCGCACCGTTCTCGTTCCTTAACGACCAGCCGGCGGGGTGCAAAGCCCGATGCCTGCAAAGTCCAAGCCCGCTGTAAGAAGCATCACCTGTACCAAGCAAACCTGTAATCACATCAAGAAACAGAAGCAGTTCCAGGTGCCACAGCTACAACCGCTACAGCGCGGCTCAGTTCAGAATAAGCACTGACTCGTGTTTCATTCCTCCTGATATTTTTAACTACTTTCAAAACATCCAGGTTTGCGGTCTTGAGAAGTCAATGCAATGATGGCGCAGAGGGAAAAGAGCAGCTGGTCCCTTTCCACTCCCGCAACTCAGAGCTGTGGTGTTTTAAGCTTGTTAAACTCCAAATTTAAAACACAAAACAGAAAGAATAAACTGATTAGAACAAGTTTTATTTAACAAATTATATTAAGAATACAGACTAAGTTATCACACAATGAAGCTTCCCTTTGTAAAGTACAGGAGGGTCATCTAAAATAAATATAAAAACGTAGTAACATTCATAAGATTAATGCACAGTAAATTCACTTTCAATAACCCAACAAAATGCATAGCATCTTAGAAAAACACTTTGCAACTGCATAAAAGGTTTCTCTCTTCCATTTGCATGATGACATTTAAAACTGTTGCTGTTAGGAAACAATTTCACAATAAATGACCAGAATATCCAAGCTGTTTGGTTTCCCTGTATTGAATGAATTGAGCAGCACCTTACTGAGCTTTTTCAGGAGCAGAGGAGCACCCTCCCTACTGCAACGCTGTCAGAGTTTTATGGCTCAGGATAACTTACACAACACCGCTCGGCTGCCCCGCTGCCGGCAGAGATTCCCGTCCGTTCGTCAAGGCTCGAAGGCTGAGGTAATTATTGGAGTGCAGCGAGACGCGCAGGCCCTTCAGGAGGAGCGGGGACGGCTCTCCGGCTAGCTGCTCTCCCAGCACCCGCGGCACGCGCCCACTGCCATCCCGGCCAGGCTCCTGGGGTTGCTTTGGGAGAGCAGCCAGTGGGCAGATCTGGGGGGACAGACCCCGTGTCACCCGAGGGCAGCGGGAGGTGAAGGCCAACGTGGGACCGGCCAGCTCCAAAGGTGCTGCATCCCGTTTTCCCTCCCCCAAGGAGATTTTTAGGGCCCCACTGAAGAGGAGAGTCCAGACCTGCGGATGCACGCCCTCGCCACCAGCATCCACCTGGCACGTGCCGTGCCCACGTCGGGACCTCCTCCAGGCTCCGCGGTGTGTGGGTTTCGGTCTGGAGAGCTCAGGAAACCGGTGGGGGCAGGGGCGGGTGTGAAACCAAACAAGCCCAAAGCTACAGACTACCAACAACCTCTGACTACACAGGAGGCTCACAGGGGATCCTCCCCTGCAAACACCGCGGGCAAACTCGGTGACGGTCAAAGGAAAAAGTTTGACAAACTTTAGTACTATGTAACTACAGCTATGAGGTGCTACCACAGGGCAGACACCTGCTACGACTGTCCACACTTGAATTTTATCACAAAGTTCACACTCTACATTACTTTCTGGACTAATTTCTTGCCTTTCCATTGTTAACACATTAGACAGCACAGCCTGGCCTGGATGGCCCACGCGTCATCTCGGCACACTACCTTGCTCTTTGCCGTGAGAAATCCAGGAGGCAGCGTGTCACTACTAATTCACATCAGAAAGTGTATTTTACAGTAAGCAAACCCCTCACTGCTGCTTTTCTGTCTCTGTTGCAGACATAAAATAATTTGGCAAATTAATTTCTCCATCAGCCACAAGATTAAGCTACCTAGAGACTAGTTTTGTTCTAGAAATAGAGGCAAGGTAGCCAAGCACATCTGGTAAAGCTCTGCAAATCCACTTCTGTTGCTTTCCGTTGACTCATCCCCTCCCCTTATGCTCCAGAAGGCTTCTCCACAGCCAGACAATATCAACATCAGGCTCCCTGAGCGTTTATTGCCCAGGCCAATGCTACCACAGTCGCCTTTGGGACAGGGAGGGAGGAAGATGCAGAGAGATGCTGGTACTGGCTATGACACATGCCATCAGGGAGGACTTGCTGCGAGGACACAAGGACCAGCCTTGCAATGAGTTGCTGTGAGTACAAAAGTTATGGAACAGCAAATAAAACCCATCTGTGGAAATGCTGACCTGATGGCCAAGATCTTGGGAATTCAGAGGTGCAATAAGAAAGCTTCCTATCATCAGCAGACTGAGAAGACGATGCTTACAGTCAACCACCCTGCACCGTGTGTCTCGCTGTGGTTCCAAGCTCTGGCTCTGAGCCTCTCCCCTTTGGTAATGCCCAGTTTTCCAGCCTTCTGTGAGCAGGGCTGAGAGCTCAGCTGGCTCTCAGCAGCTGTAGCTCTTTGCTCAAAACACCTCTATTGCGTTTCTACCACAAGAACTGCATTTGTACTATTCATGCTTTCGGTACAGGGTATCCCTGCAGTGCCACAGTGCAGAAACACACTGTGAAGGTCAAACTAATCTTTCCAGTTTCTTTGCAGATGCACCCCTGAAGCAGCTTTGCTAGCCCAGTGTAAGAGAGAGAAAAGTGAGAACCAACTATACAAATATATCCTGAAGAATTCTTAGATGCTTGTCCCAGCTGCATGTCCTGTCAGCGTTTTGAGCCATCCAGTGTTTCTTGTAGGTCGCTGAAAAGAAAGCTGAGCTCACTGTCTCCAAGAAGGCTGAGCAAACGGAACTATAAACATTAAAGCACCAGTTTTATCTACTGATGCTCTCTCAGCTAAATCTCACGGGAAGGGACTTGAAGCTACACGCCCATTTTTCCGAGATATGCCCAGGGAGTGCCCCAGTGAATGCGGGGCTCGGCAGCTATCCGCACCCGCTCCCCACTGAGCACTCCAGCTGCTGCGCAGCCAGCCCTGCCCTCGGCATGGGAAGCCGCGGCTCGAGGAGGGGCTCCCGGCAGCCCTCTCCCCATCTCCCGGCAGTGGGAACTGCCCCTGGGGCTCTGCGGACTCCGCGCTGGCTGCGCTGCACCAGCCCGCAGCCCTCACTCCTTCACCACCAGTGACAGGGAAGGACAGCTCTCGGCAGCTCCCTCATCCCAAAGGTATGAGAAACACTATCTGTCCACCTGCAGTGTCCGCTGAGCCACAGGAGAAGCTATAAACGGGTGCCACAGAAAACCACAGAACAAATTACAAGCAGAAAAACAGAAAGACAAAAGATGGATGAGATGGGCATAGTACTACAGCATGGAGTGGATTTGAACTTCAAGTGAACCTGAGCCGAATGACCAGGCTGCCATGGTATGTTCATTTGTCGATGTCGGCATCATCAATCTAGCCTTTGTGAAGCTCGGCAGTGAGGTCTGGCTTTGCTTTCCTGCAGGATAAATAAGAACCAAAAATGGTGCTGCAGCCTCCAAGTAAAGGAGCACTTCCAGGGGGTCACCCAAACCTCCAGCGCTGGTGCAAATGGCATAGCTTTAATTCTTTTGCCCAAATATGGCACACCTGCAACCAAATCGGCCTCTGCTTTCCACTCGCACAGCCTTGCTTTCCAGAGGCAGTTTTAGAAAATTATTTACCTGATTGGAAGAAGTTGAAGCAAAGACTTGGAATCAGTCTGTCCTGAATGTTACGGTATTTTGTGCTCATTATCCCGGCAATGGGGTATGGTGCCTTAAAACCAGAAATGAATCTTTGGACAAGAAATATTTTACATATGTACAAATAAAAAATACAAGCTGACAGTACAAAACCTACTGTTAGTCACCATTCTGTCCAACTAGAAAATGCAAGATCAATCAAAAGCAGTGCAAAGCAGGTCAGGGCATACATATGACCCAGACTGAGAGCGACAATACTGTTATTTGTTACTATGGCAATTGCATTTCAATAGGGTTAGGTAATCAGTATTTTACAATATAAAAAGTTGTATGTTTTCACACTAACTTAAAAATTGCCATTCTGCTGCCATGATGTAGCTTTGTTCTACAGCAGAGACTTGAAAAAGCAGCACGGAGTCAGATGGGCACTTCCAAACAACTTATTACAGCAACAGACTTCTCCAAGACATGCATTTGACTCGGGAGCGAGCTAAGGTCAGCGATCACAAGGAGGCTGAGGTCAGGGTTTAATGCATCCCACTCTCGTCCTGCGCTACGTCAGAGTTCAGTGCTTCCCCATCAGTGCACAAGAGAACAGGCACATCTCTTTTGTTTTAGCAGCTAGCGGGGCGAATATTAGAAAACTGTCCAAAGTGACGAGCAGGTGACAGCATCCACGTTGTCAGCAGGGCCCCAGCTCCACAGGCAGCTCGGCCAGGGGTCAGCAGGGCACTGCCAGGGTCTGCCCAGGCTGCTGCCAGCATCCAGCCCGGAAAGAAATACAGGACATCTGTCGCTCTAGGTCCTGACGGACACACGGACGCCCCGTGCAAAGCAGAGGTGCTTCACCTCGGGAACTGCAGTGCAGCTTGTGCTCTCTGTGCCCCTCTGCCTTGCCAGTGCCTGAGGAGAGAGCCCAAGGCAGGTCTGAGCCAGCGACCCCGGCCCCGCTAGCCTACAGCAAAACCAAGTCATCGCAGTCTGGGGCTCATCCTGGCCACAGCGGAGCTGCTGCATGCCCAGACCTCAGGGAGGCAGACATGGCATCCGCTGTGGCTCGGTGCTGCCTGCTGGACCAAGCACTGCAGGGGCCTCCTGCTGTGAGGCGTCGAGAGCCCATCAGCTCCATGTCAGCTCAGGCGGGATGCCTGGGGGCTTGCGGATTAACCAGCCGTATCTTTTACTCTTCCTTACTTTTAGGGCTTGCTGCTGAGCATTTCTTGACGGTCCACAAGCTCACAGCTCACCGTTCACAGCCGTTTGCTACAGCTCTGGTTTTTGTGACTGTCCTGCAGCAGGGGTTACAAAGTGGGGACAACCGAGGGGCTGCCATCAGGCTCCCAGTCACGTACTCACGTGGAGAGGCATCCGCAGCAGCGAGGGAGGGTGGGGGCAGCTGCTGAAGGGTTGCGCAGTCCCAACGCGTGGAGCAGCGTGTGCAGGAGGAGGTGGTGCAGCGCAGGGTGGGCGGCGATGGCCGGACGAGCGGAGGTCTGCCGGGACGGCCCCGGCGCCACGTCCTGCGTCCCGCTCAGTAGTATGCACGCACACGCCTGCTCCAGCGCCGGCGGCCCCTCTCAGGACTGTGGGACCGGTGGGCACCTGGTGGGGCTGGGTGGCAGGCGGGCCGCCGCACTCTGCTCTGTCCGGAAGCTGTAGTCATACTGCGGGGCAAAGCAAGACAGAGGGAACCGTGAGGCACCGCCTGACGGCAGCCCGGGCCTGGGCGCGTGGCCAGGCAGCCACACAGCCACGCTCCCCAGCCCGTGCCCGGGGCAGAACGATGCAACAAGCAGAAGAATGAGGTAAGAACTGGGCCTGGCAGCACCCTGAGCTGTGATCTCATCCCCCTGTCCCAGGCAGGGCCCCCTGGGTGAGCCTGCTGGCACCACCTGACCCCATGTCGGTAACCGTCCCAGGTAGGATTCACACCCCTCCCCCACAACGCAGCGTTAACACAAACATGACCACGCTCATGCTGTGCAAAAAGCAGCTAGTCAGAAACATTCCCCCTTGCAGGCCTCATTTACACAAGCTGGTACCATCCTAATTAACATTTTTGGTTTGGCAACGTGGATGAAAATTCCTATATACGTGTCCCTGCACCCTACGGATGTCACTGCAGCTGGCTGGACACTGCTGCAGCCCAAGGGACGTCCCTGCAGCTGAGGGACGTCCCTGCCGCTGGCTGGACACAGCCGCGCGGGCCTGGGCGCAGCAGCGCTCGTGGAGTGCGTCGCAACGCGCATGGAGTGTGCCGTAGCAGTGCCATCTCGTGGCACGCTGTGGGCGCACCCCGACAGCCCCAGACCACCCTGGACGCTGCTGTGACCCCTTGCCGTGCCACAGCACCCCCAGGAGAGGCCGGGGCCACGGCGACTGTCCCATCACGGGTGGTGCGGCCAAAGCAGAGCGATGCACTGAGGCTGCTGGGTCAGCAGCAGCACATGGCCCCGGCACACCCGCTGTAACGGCTCCGGATATGGACTGTCCTCCCTCACGTCTCCCAGCATCCCGTTTGTGGCTCCTGGGATGTCACCAAGACATTCCCCTGTTCCATTGGGCCAGGCCCGTTTGTCACCACTCCTCACCAGCCAGCCTGGCGCACGGGACATCTGCCAGCGAGGCGGCCCCCGGAACCCAGCAACTTCGCTGGCGCCTGACCCTGGCCACGCGCGCGGGGACGGGGCCACGTTGCGGCCGGGCTGGCTGTGCCAGGGCTGCCACGGGTTTGTCCACGCTGCCAAGACCCCTCGGAGCTGTGCGAGGGCTGCAAGCTTCTTGTGGGGAGACAAGCTGGACGTGCTCCTCCAGCCGGCTCCCAGCAGGCTCGGCCTTCTCTGCTCCGATACCAAACCTCCTCCCCGTCCCGGGTCGGGGTGCCCAGCAGCCGGGCGAGCGAGGCCGCCGGCGCTCCCGCAGCTGTCAAGCTGCCGGGGGACCGGCTCCTCCGGTCTCCGCAAAGACGGAGCCGGCGCCCGCCGAGCCCGGCCCGGCCCGGCCCCTCCGTCCCGGGGCTGCGGGGCCGCCGCGGCGGGGCCCGGGCCCGGCCCCTGCAGGGAGGCGCGGGGCCGGCAGAGGGCGCGCGGGGACCGCGGCGCTCCCCGGCTCCCACCGGCGGGGCGGGGCGGGGCGGGGCGGGGCGGGGCGGGGCGGGGCGGGGCGGGGCGGGGCGGGGCGGGGCGGGCCGGGCCGGGCCGGGCCGGGCCGGGCCGGGCCGGGCCGGGCCGGGCCGGGCCGGGCCGGGAGGGGAGCGGCGGGGAGCGGCCGCTTCGCCCCGCGGGGAGCCGCGCAGGGGCCGCGTCGCGCAGCCGCCCTCCTCGAGGCTGCCTGGGAACCGGCTACGTCTTCATTAATTCCACCGCCATGTCACGATGTCACAGCCAGCAGCGCCAGCCCCCAGCTAAATAAGCAATAAGCCTCATTTTTCACCACGCAAACACATAAAGATGTCAGCTCAAACTGTTTACTAATTAACACTTAAAAAGACACAAATTAGATATGCGTGGCTAAGAGCAATTATAATCAAGACGAATTTCTCTAGTCATTTGGGAACTGAAAAAAATGCCTAATTGCTGGAACCAATGTTTTAAAAACTGAAATCATGCCAGTTATCAAATATGTTCATTTAAAGAACATTTCATGTGACTGCACTCTGGAGAATTGACTACAAACATGAGAACAAGGAAAAATATTTCTGTATAAAATTAAAATTTTAAGCTCTTTTAGATTTACAACTTCTTCATTAAATATATTTGCAAAGAGCAGCCCATGAAAACTTGTAGCAATTAAGTGGTTAAATGAACTGCCTGCCTTGTCAGTTTAAAAGGAATGATTAATATTAGATGCTCTCTTTACTAATTAGACTCTCTCCAGACTTTTCGCTCAACGCCAAGCTAAAACAAAGACGGGGCGCACGCTGCCAGCGCCCGGCGAGCGTGGGAGGCCCACGGCAGTCCGACGGCTGACCGCGCTGCTGATGGCCACGTGGCACGGCAGCACCCGCCGCCGCTGGAGCCGTGAACAGTCCCGGAGCCTTGGCTGCCGCCTGCACCGCTCTGCACCGCACAGAGGCTGCCTCGCCCTCCGAGATGCCCGCTCGGTGATGTTCCCCTACCCCGGACAGGCAGGACCAGCAAGGACAAACCACCTGCAGCCCTGCAGGGACGGCCAGCAGCGGCGCTGCCGGGGCTCCGCTCCTCTCTGCCCTACATCCGCCAGAACAGCCGTGGGCGAACGTCGCCCTCAGCTTAAACCTGCCTTCACCCGCTGGGCTTCACCGCCTCTTCGTACGCCACTTCTTCGTACGCTCCTTGGGGCATGGCTGCGCAGTCCTGGTGCAATGAGATGCTGACTTCAGGTGCAGCCTGAGCGTGCAGTACAGGATTTGCACCTACTTTCATCAGTTTTTCTGAAAGGGTGGAGTCCTTTCATTCGGCTTGCCTCGCAGCTCGGAGGACGGTGCATACATCTGCAAATGTGGCGACAGAGAACAATAACTCTTGGAATTCTTTGGGAATATTTTTTGCAAGGCATCTAGCTCCAGGGAAAATGTTCTCGCTGCTTTGGAAATCCAGAAGATTTGCTGTAATGGTGCTATTGCTTGCAAGGGAAATAAAGCCATGCAGAAATTCACAATATTTATATGCGTAGCTATCTATGTGCAGACAAGATGCTTCATCAAGGAATATGGGCTGCATAATTATACTTTTCATTACTCTGAAACGCACACAGCCTGTAACGGAACAGGAGGGTGTGGGGAGAGCCAGCAGGTACCAACCTCTCCTCCCAAGGCCACACAAACGACTCTGGTGCCGGTGTCCCTGCACTCTGCAGGCCTGTGAGGGGCATGGGCCCACCCCTCCAGGCAGCGCCCGAGCTGCCGAGACCTCTCCCCACAGCAGGCGACACGCAAAGGGCTGCAGAAGCAAATGCAACACCACTCCGCTTCCCCTCCGGCTCAAGGGACCTGCTGTCCTGCGGCCAGCTCCCGGTAAGAGCTGGGGAAAGGAGGCAGGGCACGCGTCGGGGCCACCAGCCCTGAGCGGCGCTGCTCAGGCTCCCAGCGCACGATGCCCTCGTGACGGACGCAGGCGGTCCCGAGCAGAAGCACAGCATGCGTGCCACACAGCAGGACTGCAGCACCTGAGGCAGCGGGTGCTTCTGCCGGCAATTGCCACCATTGGGCAGCACCTTCGGAGCTGCCGTCGCTGCTCCCCTGGCCCACTGGGTGCCTGGAAAGCCCTGGCAACCGTCGACCTTCTTTTGGCACTCAGACAAAACTTCCAGGCGGGAGAAGAGGATGGATTTAGGGAACTGGACTCACAACTGGAATCAAAAAGTAGAGAAGCCTTGAGGAGTCTGGAAGTTTTGCTATGCCATCTTCTTACTCTTCCCCTTCAACCCAGCTGGTTGGCACAAGAGAAGATGTTTGTGACCGATGGTGCCGAAAGAAGCATGTGCTGCTGAGACAGATTTTCCTCCTGGTCTGAGACTTCAGCAGCCCTTGCAGAGCCGGCAGCTCCTCGGCACCGGGCAGCCCAAGTCATGCATGTGCCAAAATGCTCCCTCGGGAACACGAGACCATCCTCGGTTTGCTGGCTGTCTCCTCCCTGAGCTCCTGGAAGACTCACACTCACTGAAAGCGCAGCCTGTTTTTCCTGGTAACAAGTTACCAGCACCGTCAAACTGAAAAATGATGAAGTAGTTTACCTGACATTGCTTTATCAAGTTCATTTGCTTCCCTGAGATGCAAGAGGCAACCTAACACAAACAGCATCCTGCTTGTAACATGATTTGTTAATAAATGAGAAAGAAAGGTTAAATAAGACAGACATCTGGAACTAAACAGAGAGCAGCAGACTTTGCCATTAGATTCAACATCTAAAGCATCTTCACCCAGCACAGATCACAGAGGACACCCTAGTTCCGAGCTTACTGTTTCACTCTGCATTGACTTTATCCACCAGCAGTGACTTGGGAAGGACAAGAGAGGCCTCTTCCATAAGGGAAGGGATCACACAACAAAGTGAACACAGCTCTCATGACACTTCTGTTTAGTGCCTGGCTGGGTACCTACCTCCTTTTCGATTTCTGCAAGGGTTTTGATTGTGATGCCCAAGAGATCAACTGGCTGCATCTGGCAAGAAAGAAAGGAACAAAAAAGAAATGTCAAATTTAGGGGTTTTTTGGTTTGGTTTTGTTTTGCTTGAAGTCAGCAAATACTCTATCACCAGAGATTTAGAGGCACCGTCTGTAAACACATGCATCACCCTGTTTCTCACACCACCACTGGAGTGAAGAAGCAGAAGGTGGGTCGGGGTAACAGCTCTCACGCCTTTCTCCCTGAGCGGGGACAGCTGACAGTCATCTTGGTGTCGCTTTGCACAGGTAGCTCTTTAGCCATCTCCCTGCCGCAGCACGGCTGTTACTGGAATGCACTTCGAACACCCTATGGGTTCCGTGTGGCCGCAGCACGCAGGTGTGAGCGGCACCGGCTGTGGGAAGCCCCGACCAAACTGACCATATGGTGGCAATGGTGTCTAAAGGATCCGAGGGGAGCATTAGCATGACCTAATCTCTCTGCATTTGTCCTCGCAGCAGGGACTCCAGCTTTCTGGGAATAAGGGCCCATAAACAGCCCTTTCAGAAAGCAATGGTTGTGAAAAACCACATCCGGCTGCACACGCAGGTTGTGTCAGCAGGAAGAAGAAAGCACAAAGCGGGAGCACGACGTGAAAAATCAGATACAGCTGACGGCTCGGTGTTTGCTGTAGCAGCTTCTCGTAAACTGATTTTAATAGAGATATTATTTTAGGATTGGATGGACTGGGCAACTGATAATGGGGTGCTGAGCCTTTGAGCTCTGGACGACCAACTTAGATTAGCGCTGGGGCAGCGATGCTCAAAAGTCATTCTGAATTGGTACCGGGGTTTCCGTTTCAGCCGAGCAACCTGCCCTGCCCAGGCTGCTGGCGGCACCCTCCGCTGGCACCGCGGCACTCGGCACCGAGCAGGCGGGACGCGGTGCCCTCCCGAGCTCACCCTGCTGCCAGGCAGGATCCGTGCCCCGGCAGCACAGGCACGCTGAGCAGGACGCCGCTTGAGGAGTGAACTCGCTTAGAAACATGCCATATATGAAAATAACCCAGTCTGGTTTGCTGCTGCACTTGACACTTTGGCTCAGATAATCTCCCATGCCAAATCCCAAAATCATTTTTCCATCCCCGCTCCTGCTCCTTGGAACCCAGCCGAGGTCCAGCTGCGGCGTCATTAGGACACAGCCACCTCCACAAACTTTCCAGGCTGGAACTGGTAAACAGGAGAGCACAGGCTCCCCACCAAACTGGATTTTGGCCAGTGCAGTCGTGGCAACCCTGCTACCCCCCAGTCAGCTACAGCCGCTCGCGTTCCACCTGCAAAACCACCAGCGCCCACCAAGACTGAGTAGCTCCGGAAGACCCTCGCCCACCCGCCGCTGCCCGGCTCTGCCTGCGCAGGGCGTGGAGCCGCAGGAGCCCGGCGGCAGCCTGCCGAGTGGCAGTGCCTCCCAGCGCCAAGGAGCACCACGCCATCACCACTGCCTGGAACTGGGGTGTAAAAGCAAAGTCATGAAGCTGACAGCACTACGCCATCTCCACAGCAGGTTAAATCTAGGAGAGCTGTACATTTCCAGCTTTCTTTACTATCTATGCTAATAAACTAGAAATGCTTCTGGCACCAGAGAGTCCCATTGCCATTCCTATTTCTGATGGTGATAAAGCTTCACCTCCCTGGAGAATTCAGTTGTAGAAGTGATCTGGCAAAAGCCATTCCCACTCTATGGGAAAGTATTGCGAAGCACAACCTTGGGTCACCTCAAGCACTGGGTATATATTAGGCCCCACAAAAGCAAAGCTCCCTGAAGCAGGTCATTTGTGTTGATGCTTTGTGATTGCTCTCCACGAAAAGATGAATTTCAGGCATTGGGAGAACAACTAAGGCAACTCACCCCTTCAGGAGCACAGGCAAACTTCTCCGAAATCATAAAAGGCACTCCATCCATTGCTGAAAGGGACAAAATGGGCAGACATGTCACATTTCCAGCTGACTTCTAACATGCAACTTCACACATTCCCAGTGACAGATCAAGTATTCATGGCATTGACACGATTGATAGCTCGTAGAAGTTATTGCCAGCCTTTTCCTGCCTCTCACCTGCCAGAGGTTTCTCTCTGTTTGAGACACAGCTGGGTTAGTCCCTACCAAATCAGGAATTCAGTGAACCCTCCCTGCTCTATCCATACACAATTTCATAGTCTCAATTTTTAGTCTTCCAATTTGGTTCAGCTGCTGAAACAGGACAATATTCAGAACTGAAAACAAATCCAAACAGTTTAAGAGGACAGACATCTCTTTCCCACTACCACACAGAACCATCTCAGTGAACTTGGCGGTGTCTGAGCAAGAGGGTAAGGAACATTCCCGGTTAAGCTGACTTGTACGTCCCCAAAGCGGTGCGTACTGCTGCCTGAGCAGAATGAAAACACCCGGGGCCAAGCACCCTCCCTGGCCTGGCTGCTGCCAGTGCAGACTCAACAGTGAGCAACGGAGCTCAAACACTTGCAAACCACATCTGGAGGACAGAAACCAGTGGAGTATGAGGACAGACACAAGGACATGACGGCACACGGCACAGCCTCGTGCCACTGGGCAAGCTCTCTCTGTAGCACAACCTTCATGATACTAAGAGGACTGTTTGCCTTTATATTGTCTTGTGTATTCTTCTTAGATAGTGCAACGATGTTCAGTGTTTCTGTCTTGCTATCACCACCTCGGAAACTTCACACAAAGCCTCCCACAAGACGTGTCAGTACAAGGGAGACACTTATTTTTAAAACAGCAGTTTCCACATAAGACTGAAAAGGGCACATTTCTAAGGCAGAGTGCAGCCCCAAATACACTTGCTTTCTGTCAGCTACACCTTTAACATTTTAAGTCTTTAAATTTCAGCTCTGAAAGAAATAAAAAGTTCAAACTAGAGCAAATTTAAGCCCTGAAATGCCCTCAAGTAATCCTCAAATAGGGTTTTCTTTCACAAAGCATCTGCACCCACAAACCCAGCGTTTCTCTGCTTGCTGTTTGTAACTTCCATCAGCATCAGTGAGTTACCACGTTAGTGATTTAACAACGGTTATTTAAGAATACTTAGCATTTGACATTTGCTTTGTGTATTTTTGACTTAAAAAAAACCCTCCAGTGGAGTCATTTCATTATCAAAGGTGCTATGTGGCAGCCACAGCGCTCCATGAAACAAAAGGAAACAGATGAAAAGCAGCATCACCAAATCCAGGAAGTTTTGAACCTGAAAGACCATCTGCATTTGTTATCCCGACAGAAACCTGCTTTGATCAGTCACACGCCGGCTTTTGTAAAGTAATTTAAAGACTAAGCCGCGATGAGCGTGCACGTTCCCCCAGCAGCCCCCGCCGGACTGCCTCCATCCGTCCTTCAGTCCTTGCGCACGCCAGCCCTCCCGAAGCTCAAAACTGCAGAGCAAAGCAGCAGATGAAAGCAGGGTGTGCCAAAGGCTCAGCAGCGCAATTAGCACTCTCCTAAACAAACGAGCTTCAACAGAGCTGTAATTAAGCAGGCCTGTAATTAAGTATATGCCCTTTATCATAACGATCATGCTTAAAAATGGCATGATGCATGGAAGTGTGTTATTAATGCTGCACTCCCAAAGCGCAGGAGCGTGCACAGGAGCCGGCGTGTCAGGCCCGTCACTAGGCTGCTGGTAAAATACATTAACGGGAGAAATCGGGAAACAACACACTCATTCAACGGCTCTTTTCACAGCCAGGCACAAGGAGTCACGAGGATTTAAATACCCACCAATTCAGGGAACTTTACAGAAATAAAGCGCCAGGCTGCCGCAGCCAGCCGCCTCCCCCAGCGCCGGGAGGGCGGCAGCCTTCGCCCCTTTGCCCCAAGGCTCGGCTGGGCTCCGGGAGCCCGCAGCGCCAGCCTGCAGGCGGGAGCTGTTTGGGTGCAGGCGGTGGGAACCCCCCTGAGACGCGTGGGGAGCGGCCGCTTGTCCCTCGCCTCTGCTTCCAGGCTGAATGATGGCCCCGGACAAAGCAAATGCTTCAGACGAAGGACACCCCTGCGTCCCCCACCTCGCCCTCGGAGGTGCTGCCCGCCGTCCCGCAGCACTGGCCGCAAGAAGAAAGAGACTCAAAGCTACCGCTGCCTAAGAAGGGTTTTTTCATGTTCACGAGGACTTCAAGAGCGAGGCACCCAGCTTCCTTTTAGGAGTGTGAATCTAAATCCAAGATTAACAAACACAGTGACAATTTGTTCCACCACAACACTGAACCACCTCACGTTAATGTTGGCTTTTATATCTTATGGACAAGGCTGCGTCATGCGATGTGTAGAGCATGCTTCATGGGGGTCCCGTGCACCACGCTGCTTTGAACAAAACCCCAGCTGCAGCAATGCACGTTTGCAGTGATTTACTGGGGAGGCTCGGCACCGCACGCCCCTGCCTGCCGCACAGCCCCCCGCCACAACGGGGCCAAGCACTCCCCGAGGCCAGGCTGCAGCACCAGTTCCTCCCAGTGCTCTGCAGCGCAGTGCTGCTGGGGCAGCCCCGGCTCCATCGCCGCTGGTTCAGCAGCGCGTGCCCCGCTGCAGCAGACGCCCTCTCCCCGCACAGGGCCCACCTCTCCGTGTTTCCCGGGCAGAGCGCGGCATGAGCAGCAATGCTGCCGTGATGGGGCTGCACATGTCCAAGCTCATGCTTGGAGCTCGTGTGGGTTGAGCCCTTAAAAGCACTCCTGCGCCGCACACCAGCTCACCGAGACTTGCAGAGCTGGGAAGGAGGTGACCGCAGGAAGCGCTCTCCAGCGCCAGGCATCTCCAGCAACAGGCAGGGAAGAGCTCCCATTGCTGTGCCACGGTCTGCCGGGGTGTCCAGCACCGGGGTCTGGACACGGGTGTCATCGCTCCCGCCGTGCACTGCAAGACAGTATGCAACCGCCATTTACAGCAGCCAGTTAATTTCATAATAAAATTAAATGAAACCAGAACTGTAGGAGGCTTTTAATTCCATGTCCCTTGTTCTGATGTTGTGCTGTAAATAAACAGCAGCAGCAGCAGCCTCTGATTCCTCCCTTTTTCCTTTTTTTCCCCTGTTGCTTTTGAAGCATTCCTGGCAGTCTCTGATGAGCAGAGCGCTGTGCTCAGTGCCCAGCGTTACCATTCTCATGGGCAGTGTCAAGATTTACCAGCCAGGCTTTGGCCTACAGCTGCAGTTCTTGCTTTAGTCTGGCCGACAGCTATTCAACGCTCCTTCACGTCAATTTGCAGCACGTTCGAGACCAGCAGACGGTAACACAAAGGGATAAAAGGAATCGGTGCTGGTGAATGATAAAGTACAGCTCTCTTTCCAAAGGCAACACGTACTGATTCAGAACAAAAAAGGTGGGCAAGGTCCCATTTTTACAGCATCCCCACCAGTAGCATTACTCATACTACCACCAGTAAGCTCACGCATCAACCCCCGTAGGTTTTAACATCTTCAAAAGGTTGTAACTTTAAAATATTTTTAAAGACCTATAAAACGTTGCACCTTACATGTTTCACTTCAAGCCTCCTTGCACAGGTAGGCAAAGCTGCTCTTGCCCTGCGCTGCTCCAAGTGGGGCCAGCGGCAGGGCCGTCAGGAACAGCACCTCCCTTGGCACCCGCCCTCGGGCGGTCGTGGCTCCCGGCCCCACACGTGGAATCACCGCTCGCCCAGAGCCTCACCCGCCGGGAGGACGCCCATAGTGCCAGGGCCTGGCACTGAGGGGCTGAATCCAGGAGGCAGCAGGTTCCCCCTGTGCAACTACATCCACGGCATCTGCAACAGATTAGGGAGGTGCCTGCGCTCTTCTCCCTCAAACCAGAACAAAATAAAAAGGGACTTCAGAAAGAAAAATGTTTTCAATGGCTGTTTGCTGTCTCCCAGGAGCAGCTCCTCCCTGGGGGTCACATCCAATTAGCTCCGCCACTGCAATTAGATAAAAGAGTTGAAAGGAGCCAGCGGCCAGAAGTGCGCTCCTAAAACCGAACCCCGCAGGACGGTGTCCCTGTGAACACCTGACGGCAGCCGGGAGGAGGCCGGACCCCTCCGGTGAGCAGGGCACCCAAAAGGGCACCGGAGCCACCCCTTTGGTCAGTGCAGGACGACTGAAAACCACAACCAACTTTAAACTGGTGGCTACTTCTTCATTATAATTTACTAAGACTTACTCTCAGCCTTTAAAGGGCAGGCCACAAAACTCTGCTCTATAAATACAACTTGTTAGCTTGCTTAGAAATTCTCTCTTTAATCTGAAAAAGTACTGTCACCCTCCTCTAAGCAAACGATAGATGCTGCCTTCTGTGCTGTAGGCTCCAACTAACTCTCAGTTGTCAAATTAGTAATTCATCTTTCTTGAATAACTATATTTTTAGCAAAGCTACCAGATTTAAATAATCAGACCTGCCAATGCTACCCTAATTTAAACATGCTGACGAACTTTCACAAGCAGCATCAGCTAACATAATGAGTTTCTGGATGACAAAGAACTTCAGACCTTAGTTCTCTACACTACCCAGCGTAATAAGCACTTGTTCTTTCCTACAATGCGCACATAAAAGAGGAATCTAAATAATAATTGCTGTAATTATCTTGAAAAATATGTGGTGATTAATGGTGATTATGAAAATCTGTATAATTGTTCATTGAAATCTCCAATGATCAGATGCTTTCTTCAAACAGCCATTAATGAAGAACTTAGGAACACAAAAAGCATCAAAACTCAAGCCAAGCTCCTGACCGCTTGAAGCACGTGAGGATGCAACTGCGCACACGCCCGGCTCCGCTTCCACCCCTCCCATGAACTCTCTGCAAGAGGTTCCGAGATGTCCACGATGTGACGCATATGTCATTGCAGTTCAAAGCACGAAGTTCAACCTGTTATTTATGCAAATAATTAATTACTCTTGTATCCAACTAGCAGTTTGTCATGACACATTAATGACTTGATAGACTTCTATGAACTAGTGAACACAGGACAGCAGAGCGCTTTTATCGTCATTTAATTTAAAAACGATCCTGTGTGAAATTATCTAGTCGTGAGTGATGGAAGCATAAAGAACAGACTCAGCAAAGCTTCTTTTGGATCATTGCTTTATTAATGGTAACGTCAGGGAAATGAAAAATGCTAACATTGTCATATTTAGCTCCTGGGTATAGATGAATAGCTGCCTCAGTGCTTGGCGGGTTCAGTTTGCACACTGCAGTGAGCGCTAATTCTTCACACCACTATTGTGGGGATACACAGCCATGGAAGAGCTTATATACCTCAACTCCCAAGGAAATAACAGCTGTTTCTGCATTTAAATTCTCACCATAAGCTTTTATAGCTTTGGATTTCTTTATTGCTATTTTTGCATGGCCTTTTACACTTGAATTTTCAACTGCTGATATTAAAAATATTTAAATAAATAAATCCCTCACAAAACATTTTCCTGCATGACTTTGAAAACTAAGCATTGCTAATCCAGGTCAACAAAAAACCCTAACACTGAATGTACTGCTGCCACCTTTAAAATTTAAATGACCTTAAATTTAAGAAAGAGCTTTCTGTAATACTGCAAAAGTCTTCAGATTTTCCCCGGACCTGAAATGCTAGCAGAATGCTTATGTTTTACCAAGATGAATATCTCTCAAACCAGCCCACAGCAATAGCATAAAACCAGCAAAGCTCACCTGTTTAGAGGAAACTTCATTTTCAGCTAAATGACACCAGAGGAACTTGGAAGCGGGTAACAGCCAGGGGGCTGGCAGAGAGCGCAGGCATGGCGGCGCGGGGACCGGGCGGCTGCACACACCCGGCAAGGGAAGCCACGGTTAGACGAGGGACACGCGAGCCCTCGTCCTGCAGGGACACCAAGGGCACCCACCAGAAGAGCCCGCTGCCCCCTCAGCGCACAGCCCAGCCCCGTGCGGGCGGGAGGGCCCTTCGAAGGCCACTTCCACATAAGCAAGAAAGCGCAGCCCACGCGCAGTCCTGTCCCCCAGGCCGAGGAGGGCAAGAGACAGCTCTTGCCATCAGAAGCGGTGCCCTGCATGGGGCGAGGCTGTGACTCAGCCACGGAGTCACCCCACAGCAGATGGAGATGGCTCTCCCCCGGGGAACACCCGCTCTCTGCAATCGTGACTGTTAACTCAGGGTGACAGCGCCAGGCTGATACCTTTCCAAGGAACAGGAGAGGGACTTCCCAGTCCTTGCAGGGCACGCAGGCTGACGGGTCCAACGCCCGCCTGCCCAGCGGGGCTGCTCCTGCCAGCGGCACAGCCCTTCCCGGCCAGCCGGCATGCCAGGACTTGCACTGCTACCTGGGTCAGCGGACCAGCCGTGGGGAGCTGGTGGGACAGCGCTGCGCTGCGCTGGCCAGGGCAGGCTCGTCAGGCAGGGACCAGGACATCCCCCGCTTCCAGCCCCTGCCTGCCCGCCACAGCCACCCTGACGTGCCACGCGCTCTGGCTCCCGTTCGCGCCTCTCTGCTTCCCACCGAGCACCCTGGCGCGAGCTCTGCACACCTGAGCATTTACACCCGTGCGTGAAGGACAGCATAGGACACCTGCATGAACCCAGGCATGTTGTGTGATCTCAGTACAGGGGGAAATCATTCAGAAGTATGGAAAAAATGTTTTACCACAGTCTGCAACGCATCAAGAGAAGGACACGAGCTTTTCAAAATAAACCACGCTCTCCATAATGTACAGCTAAGCCTCCTACTTCTGTATTTCTGTACACAGTAATTTAAATAGCAGTCTGAATAGTAAACATGTGTGTGTGCTCTCTGTGCTACTGTGCACTGAGTCCCAGATGGAATACCACCACTCTGCATTTCCAAATCACTAATGATAGCAAAACCTCAAGGGGAAAACAAAAGCAAACTCTCCCGCGAGCTCCCGCCAAGCTGGCTGCAATCGGGAACGCTGCGACTGCCCCAGGCTGCGCTCCCCAGCTGCAGTCACTGCCCCCAAAATGCACATACTTCTTTATTTAATAAAGTACCCAAATATTAAGACATTGATCCCATTTCCTCTCACTCCTCTCCAATCACTTTTCAGCCTACCCAGAGCAGCCTCACAGTAAGGGACAAGGGGCAGGGGAAGGCAGAGCTGCCCCCAGCCCAGCAGAGCGCCACAATGCGACAAACCAGCCGCAGCCCAGCGGCATCTCCAAGACATATTGCAGTTTACGTTGTCGCTCGGGCTTGCCATCTGTGCTGTTCCCGCAGAGGCCACCGTCGCCGGCTGTGCTGAGGGGATCAGCGGGTTGGCGGCCCTGCGCGGCCCCTCGTTAGTCAAACGCACTGATGAGAGGAGACCAGAGCAGCCAGGATGGTCCCATGCTCCACTCGAGTGGCTGGCGCCAGGGGCTCGGCTGGCAGCGCTGTGTGAGCTCTGCCCGCGCACCCGGCCCGCGGGCAGGGCTCAACCCACCACCTCTCCCCTCGTTCAGCTCCACCGGACCAAGGCACAACCCAAGCTCACAAGACGGCCCCGGAGCACAGCACCCAGCTCCCAGGGCCAGCTGTGCTGCTGGTCCCGCAGCTCCCGGAGAGAGCAGGAGCTCGCACCAGGGAGCTGTCGCGGGGGATGGAGGAAGCGGTAGCGCAGCCTGGCTGGGAAGGCCCTGGCCCAGGGCCCAGGCCAGGCAGCGGGACGGCGGCAGCACCGAACCACACGACATTGGGTGCAGTGAGCGGGAGAGCAGGGGCCCCCTGGGCTGTGGAAGGAAACCTTCACGATGGGAAAGGTTTACAGCTTTCCTGTTCGTCTTGAAACAACTTTGATTAAAAAAACAGACCTGGACTAAATTTTCGTTTTTGCTAATTTGATTGTCAGCCTTGATTTTCTCTGTTTCCTGCATAGCTCATGACACGGCACAATTAGTTCTTTACTGCTAGATCAAGCCATGAAAACACTGGAGAAAATACTCCTGGTTTTGATTATTTTCTTTTTTAAATAAAGCGAAGGTTAAGTACTGCATGGTGACGGCTAAGTAGTACCTCAGCACTGCGGCTGTATCAGCACCAGAGAACATGGAGAGACTTCAAACAAGCTCTTCAAATTGCAAGTGTTTAGGAGCTCTTGATTTTATTATTTTTTAATAAAATGTCCCCTTTGAAGTCTCTGCACCACACTAAACTTCAAAGATCACACCTAAGCATGTGCTACTTCCAAGCAACAAACCTTAATTAATTAGACCAGAGCAGATACAAAACAGGGCACTTGTGCGGGGCTGGGCAGAGACGGGGCAGGTCCCGCTCGAGGACGGGGAGGCGAAGCGGAGGTACTCCTCCAGCCTCCGCGCACGGGCCACCGCGCTGAAGAGAAACACAGGCGCTTTTCAATTACTTTCAGCTCTAGCTGTAATGATAGGCAGACTCCTTGGAAGTCATTAAACATGTAATGTCTGTCTGCTGCAGAGAGGCAGGGAGGTGCAGGCAGGACTCGGGCTGGAGCAAGCAGTTGCAAAAAGCATCTCGGGAAGCACCCACAATAGCTGCAGTGTTCCCCGGCCGGTGGCTGTAAATTTCTGCCTCTTGATGAGAGAAACATCCTGTTGGGTAATGGCTGCTTCCTTCCAGCCCTGGTATTTTTTGCACTTCAGCCATTCCAGTACTGCAGGTTAGGAGCAGTGTATATTAAAGAAACACAGTGCATTTTGTTACAATATCTGGCCCTGGAAGCTTTGATTTTCCTTTGCTGAGACACCTATGGAGGTGTGATTTTGTACAACAGGGGCAGGAAGGTTGTCACTGCGAGGGTACTGGGCTCCCCAACTCAAAAACCTCTCTGGACAGGAGCCAGGTCACCGGGCAGCGGCAGACGCTCGCACTTGCAATGAGGGCTGCAATCCGCCCCAGCACCGCACAATCTCCAGCTGTGCACTGGGCTACCAACATCTGTCCCACAAGGCTCCCCGGGGAGATAAGGATGCACAGCACCCTCCCTTAACATGGTTTTGTTTTAAAGGACTTCAGTTTTTTTTAAACACACAGGCATCTTTTTGCTTCCAATAAAAGCAGGGGAAAGACGACAGATCAGCTGTCCTGAAAGCACCATGCTCTCCATACCACAGGCACCCCTAAATGCGAACGGCAAGCAGAAACTCATCACGAGCACGGCTACAAAGGACGTGGGACTCCCACCCCCTGCCCGGGAGCTCAGCAATGCACAGAACACGTGCTCCCACCATCCAGCGACGTAATGCTGATCTAGCCAGAAGAGCCTTGATGAGGACCCAAAGCTGAGGTCTTCAGCACAGGAGAGGATGGCAGGGCGGTGGCCACGCTGCGCGAGATACCGCTCAGCTGCAGGAGGCTGTACCTAACACTGAGCTCTGGGGAGCCAAAAAGGTGGGGGGAGGTTTCCTTGTCCTCCCAACAGCCGGACCACAGAGCCACGGCCCCGCAGAGCCAAAAGCTCTTCTGCAGGAGGAGGTCCACCCTGCCACTGCACGGCAACTCAGGATCCAGATCTCCTAATGTAATTTAATTTTTAAGTGCTCAGAGTCATTAGTGGAGCCACATATTTCTATCAGGTAAATTTCATTTGCATATGCAAATTATATCTAAATACACTGCACCATTAATATGATCACTAATTACATAATAATAGTCACCAATCTCCACACAGATCAAACTTACAGTTTTGTAGCTATTAAGGAAATTGTGCTTTGTAATTAAGATAATCCTCATTTCCAGATGCTAATTAACTATATAATAATTAGCTTCTTTTGCTAATGCAAATTAAGTATTTTCATCCTTATTGGTAAAAGAGTTGCTTATCACTTAAAAAAGAGGCAACCTAGAAATAATCCCTCCTCCCCCTTAAAGGTGAAAAGGTAACTCCATTTTTATCAGTCTCATTTGCGAATGCAAATTAGCCCTGATTAATCAAGTCGCAGATAAATGTACCGGTCTCGCAGCACGGATGGCCACCTGGAGCATCGCTCCTGCCCTCGGAGGACAAGGACCGTTCGTGGCCCACGGGAACACCCGGCCAGGCACAGCTCCTCCGCGGCCGGTGCCGGGCCATCCCGCAGCGCTCGGCCGAAGACCCCCTGCCCCGAGCGTGGCGGGGAGCAGCAGCGAGCCCTGCCCCGGGACGCGCTGCCAGCCAGGCAGAGGAGTGCCCGGGAGCCGCCCTGCGGAGCCGTGACAGCGTGTGGCTCGTGCCACGGAGCTTCCCGCACTGCCGAGGCGCGGCTGCGGGCGTGAGGCGCGGGCTGGAGGTGACTAACGAGGCCTACCTGCCCGGGAGCCGCCGCTGACAGCCAGCCAGGCCGCCTTGGCAAGACTCAGCCTGGGCTGCAGCGCATTCATCATCTGCTAAACCAATCCACCCGCTCCGCACCACCATTTGTCATTAATTATGCTAATCAGCAAACCATTACTCTCTGATGACACCACAGCACTTATTAGCTAGTTATGGCTTTTCAAAAGCACAGCTTATTGTGTATGCAAGTGCTGCACATGCATTAGCCTACAGGGAAGAAATGTCCAATTATGAAAAGAAGAAATTTGCTATTATCTCCTTCTAACAAACCAATTTAGTAATTATAAAAGTCTCTGAACTCAGAAGGATTTTTTAAGAAGAGCTGAGTGATGAAACCAGAGAATTTTGTTTGCAATAACTTTCCGAGTTGGAACTAAAGTGACAATAGGGGAATGAACATTTTTTATTATCATAATTACAATTCTTGCATCCTAACTTTAGATGATCAAAAAGCAGAATTCATCTGAAAGCACAACTGTATTTGGCTCTTTCCTTAAAGTATCTGATTTATTTATTTTAGTAGATACACAACCAAATTTGCCTAACGCGTTACAGATATTTACGCAGGTCTAGCCTATTCTCACCCTGCGGTTTTTACCATATAGGCGGTTACACGAGTAACAGCGACCCCTGTAAGCCCTCGCACGCCCAGGAGACGCCGCCCGATGAGCGGGTCTGAACGACCTCGCCGGGCCCGGGCAGCACGTGTCAGCGGGACGCGCGAGGAGCCGGCAGCGGCAGCGCGGGGCCGCAGCCCGGTGCTTACAGGGCTGAACAGACTGGAGAGGGTGTCTGAAGACTGGGTTGAAAAACAGCCTTGTTGGAGCAACCAATTCATTTACAATTCCTAAGTTGTTTTGCTCACTGCGAGCGGAATACCACTAGTTTTAGAAGCTTAATATGTGTTAAGAGCTCATTAATATCATCAGAGTAAATGGGCCTATTAAAACATCTTTAAGCAATATCTGAACATAAATCTCCCTAAACTATATTTAATGACTGTACTTAAGATACATTATATGCAAGTCTTAATGAGACATTAGATAGCGTTTTGAAGATTAAAATTAGAGAATCCATATAAAGTCTGTCCACTTAATGTAGCCTTAAGCTACACTGATGAAAAGCATTACCACCAAATTATTACTTCATTAGAACAAATATTTTCTAATCATTTCTGATTTATGCTATTAGTCGTCTCCATATATATTATTCGTATATATATAAGAGTATACACAAAACAATTTTCTAGTTCCACAGGAGGCGGGAGAAATTTTGAACTTTCTAATGGCTGAGTTAATTACTTGTCTTTTTTTCTATTGAGTTAAAAATAAGCACTCTCTATAAAAGTCCATTTACTGTATCCCCACTTTTCTAATTTAATTCGAGACTTTAATTCCATTAACCGCAAGGTCATTTTTTAAACATTGGCTGTTTTGCTTTGCAAAGATTAGTAAGATGTCTCGGACTCGGCCCCCGCCTGCCTCTTCAGCCCCTCCACGGAGGTCCAAGCGCGGCGGCAGAGACCCCAGGACGAAGCCCGGCCCGAGGGACCAGCGGGACCCTCGCAGTGCGAGGCCGCACGCTGCTTGTTGGCGAAGGCGCCGCAGCCCCGGGGCTGGCCCGAGGGAGGAAAAATCGAGCAAACTGACACAAGGCTCAGCGCGAGGAAGGCAGCAGCGCTGCCCGAGCGGAGCACCTCACGCCTGCCCGCGGCGCGGCACGACAAGGGGTGGGACGCAACACCAAAATTAACCCGACGTTACTCCTGGACAAACCCGCGCAGCGTGTGAACACCCCCTGCAGCATCCCGCCTGCTGCGGCAAGAGCGGCTGCAGAGCCCCTGCCCATGGCGTGCCTGCGGGACGGGCGCCCGCCACTGGGCCGCCGCCTCCAACATGAATCACAATAACCTTATTAGCAAGGGGGCTTTATGTGTGGTTTATTTTGTATAAACAGCTTTTCATTAGATAAATGAAGCCCAACCACCTTTATAAATGTTTTCAATTATGAAATTATGCCATTGAGATATCCAGATGACGATAATCAGGGAAAACACCAGTGACACCTCTTGACAGGAGTCAGAGTGTGCTGCCTGGATGACTGCTCCTCCCAATAACATACAGCCGAGCCACACCAGTCATTTAAAAAAAAATCCTTCTTTATCGGATGAAATCTGTAGCAACAAGACTATTTTCATTTGTTCTGCACAAGTCTTCTATCCAAAAGAGAGAACATCTCATTGTAACAATTTTGCATTTTTAACTGTGCAAATTAAGCATTCTTCATAAATAACAGCCTGGTTTTCTGCACTAGAACTCCTTTTTATTAGCAGCACAGTAACGAACAATGAGCAATGTGTTCTATTATTCTTTGTCAAATCACAGAATGCTACATTAGAATAACTCTGCTGGTCAATGTAATATAGTAGATTAAATTCAACTTCTGTGCAAAAACCTCTGTAAAACAGCATGATAAGAAGGCTATAAAAAATTTAATTTTACTCCAAACTCCATCAGAAAAAAAAAAATGGTGTGAAAAGTAATTTTGCATAATCAGTACACGCCATCTGGAACAATTAACCGATTTCTATAGAACTATGAGGATCAGTCATATCTGCTTATTAAAGATCAGAAATTATACAAGTAATAAATCCTTGAAAAAACTAAGCGTACTCCCGCCTGTCAACGCTATTTTAACTTCAAATACTGAAGAACGCCTGATAAGGCTGAAAAGAAGAGATTAATATATGCAAATTACATCCAGCATTTAAAATCCCCAACAACTGTCTCCGGTTTTCTGTCCCTTATTGCTGCCTTTATGTTTTATTCATACACCAACTCACCTGTCACTTCATAAGCTATAATATTATGGGGGTATTATTAAACAGCATAAAGCCGTGCTTTAATTGGAAAGCTTCATTGCATTTTCCAATTATTTGGAGTAAATTAAAAGCAGATGCACATAGTTTAATAAGGAGTCTAATATCAGTTCCGGGAAATCAAAATTCATTGTCATTACTATGCCGTGATAGTTTTGCAAACTGTACTCAATTTCAGAGGTTTTGAAAAGAAAATCTGTCTATGCAATCTGTTAATTGTCATTCGGTTAATAACTGTTTAAATATCCAAACCACAGAGCGGCTTCCTATTTAAAAAAAATTAAACTATGGCACTGAGAAAAGCAAAACAAATACAGCGCAGCCCGCCTCAAAGGTTGCGCTCCACAAGCAACCGGCGCGAGTCCCACCACCTCATCCTCCTCCAGCAGCCGCACTCCCGCGAGGGCTGCTGCTGGGCTTGCGGAGCACGGGCAAAGCAGCACCCCTGCCCCGGGGGCTCCGCGTCATCGCGGGGGTCCCCGCCGGCATCACCCTCCCTCTCAACACAGCCCTGCTCCGCTCGCTTTCTGATACTCCCTGCACGCCTCGCCGGCTCAGAGCCGCTGGCGTCAACGCCTTCGCCACCGCCCACGCCACCGGGATGGGGAACATCCCTGCCACTACACCTCTCATACATAATTCAAGGCTTCGGGGGCAGCAGGCAGATAATCCTCTCAGCAGAGATCAACAAGCAGCTCCCTCGGAAGGGGACGTGTGAGCTGAGAAAAATGGGTGAAGGCTGCACGTCTGGTACGTTACAGCAGAAGGCAAGGCTTCCCATGCCGGCCCGCAGCTTCGGGGGCTAGTCAGGAGAACGCAAGAGAAAGAGTGGCACCGCAGCCAGAGCCATCATGCTCTTGTGCAAGTACGCAAAAGTGAGATGATGAAGATGAAGAATGCCACTTTGGACGACAGCAGGTTAATCAGAAAATTACATGTCTGAAAAATTATACAGGCAGCAGAACTCAGGACTCCATCTTTCACCACTTGGGCCAAGCCTGCCCAAGCACAGCACTGGTAACACAGGACAGTACGCTGCAGCAGCAAGCGCCCAAAGAATCTGTATACCATGGATGAGCTAAATTAATAAGGAATACACTTTTTGGAATCTCATTAAATATAGTATTAAGTAACACTTACATTTGCCTTTCTGAAATACGCAGCTGCAGCATTTTAGATGAGACTTCAGTCTCCCTGAACTGTGGATATTAATAGAGCCTTTTCTGTTTTGAAGATTATCCAGGTCTCTTAGTCCAAAGACTGAAAATTGCAACAGGGCAAAGAACAGGCTGACTTTAATCTCAGCCTCAGTAAAGAGGTTTCAATGCAGAATAAAGCTTGTGTCACAACTTGTCTGCTTTTTGGACCATCCTGATTAAAATTCAGTGTCACAAAAAATAAATTTCGTTCCACTGCTATTCTTAAGACGCGCAAAGAACGTACACGTGCTAATCTGGATCGACAGTACAATGTAGCACAGGGCCTCCCCTTTAGAGAGCAGAGCGTACTAAAACACTTGAACATAGGAGGGTAACGCAAAACCCCCAGAAACTATGCTGGAAGACGATGATAAAAGCAATTCTTGTGCAGTGATCCAAAAACCAGCATCTTCCTTTTTTTCAAAATTACCTGTTTTAATAAAGCCGACACACTGTGCCAAGTGAACCATTTAATTATCTGCAAAAATGATGAAGCAAAACAATAGTTTGCAAAAATAAATGACTAACCTCTGATTAAAACGTCTGTCCTCATTACATACAGATAAAAGATACAGTATCTTTTAAAAGAAAACGTACACTGAAGAGAAGTAAGTGGCAGTTGTGGCATAGATAACCTGACATTTTGCAACAAGAAAGAAGGTGATGTATGGGCACTGAAATGTAATGAAATCTTTAATTTTTCTTCCATTTCTTAATCTAGAAGACCTCTGAAAGAGACGACTTTTGCTGAGGGGGAAAGGGGAAAAAAGAAAAAAAGGGGGGAAAAGAAAAAGGAGTGGAAAAAAACAAATACAGAAAAAAATAAAGAAAAAAATAAAGAAAAAAATAAAGAAAAAAATAAAGAAAAAAATAAAGAAAAAAATAAAGAAAAAAATAAAGAAAAAAATAAAGAAAAAAATAAAGAAAGAAATAAAGAAAGAAATAAAGAAAGAAAAAAATAAAGAAAAAAATAAAGAAAAAAATAAAGAAAAGCAAGGGTATATGCAACAAGGCATTCCTGAGTCAGTCAGTGAGCAGCGGAAAACCAGAGCTGCCAGCAGCCAACCCAGGCAGCTGGGCGCCCCGGCCCCCGCAGCAGTCGCTGCCGCAGGGCTCCAGCCAGGCTCCACGGCCACGCGTTGGCATTTTGGAGCGAAACTCACAGCCACGCTGAATAAATCCACTCGGCTCCAGAAAGGAAGAAGGAATCTGGACGCAAACTGCTGCCGTAAGAGCAGTGCGTGAAATAAATGCTTCCACCAGCAAAGCTACCCAGACAAATTACAACTCCCCCCTGCCAAGATCTGCATTATCCAATACAGAGAAGCAACTTGTTTTCCTTTTCAGGAATCCACTGGCTTTGATGTTTTTCCAGATCATTAACATCAGTTTGCACACTCTCTGCTGCCTCCAGAGACCTGGATTATAAACCAGCACGGAACGACTGCCAGCTCTCCCGGCATTTCCTACAGGAGATGAAGAGCAACCCCCTCGTCCCACCGCCGCGCTGCGGACGGACCCCAGCCGGGCTCCACCGGACCGAGCCCCTCCATCCCCTCCCCAACAGGGGACCCGGCCCCAGGGGACTCCCCTGCTCCTTCAAGATGACCTCCTGCTGGGAAGGTCTGCCCGGGCAACCTGGCAGACAGAACTGCGACCGAACCTGCCCTTGCAAACGTTCCCCTCTGCAGCTGCAGCCCCACCGTCCCCCCTTCACGACAGCAACGGCTTCGACCACTTGCCTGCCCCAAGCCGCCACCTCCGGCCCACCAGACCACAACAAAGCCCTCCTGCTAGCTGATCAGATCACAAAGTTTGGTCTGGCCTTCCTATAAAGTGTCTTACAGAGGTATAAAAATATTTAAATATAATAAAGAAATATTTATATATAGAACACAATAACAAACAGCCATTTAAATATTTGCTTCTTTAAGGTAAATATTAAGGTAATAAATATTGGTGCACAATTCCAAAATAAACAAATTAGAGATGTGGAGAAAGTGCCACCCGTACGAGCTGCCCACAAACACATCCTTCTTCACAGCGCGCTGGCAAACATGCAACGGCCAGTGCCAAGCTGGCAGCCGGCCGTGTTTCCCTTCCTCGGTGCCCAGTCCAGTTTCTCTGGGAAAAATACTTCACACAAGTGACTGTGTTGATAGTGTGATTAAGGACAATTACAAAATAATACTTTTTAAGATAAGAAATATACGCAAAGGCATTGCTGCATCAAGTAACTGCTCTGAAAACCTGCCACTCCTAAGCAAATGGATGGCAAATGTTGCAGCCTTGCTCACAATCACGAATATTGCTTCACCAGTAGATGAAGTGTGTGACAGGTTTCGGGATGTGGCACCTAAGCTCCAACTCAGAGGACGTGGCACTTTCCCTTTGAAAGAGACTGAAAACCTTCCCCTTCAGTTCGGCACCAGCAAAACTGAAGAACGCTGGCATTCTCAGGAAGCAGCAGCCATAATCACGGATGGAGTCTGAACGTTAAGGAAGGATTTAAGGAAAGCGAGCAGCAGTGTTAGAACGGCGTACAGCGCCAGGCAGGAGCAGCGTGCAGGGCTGCAGGCAGGCGGCACAAACGCTCCAAGCGCAGGCTCCGGTGACGGGCACGAGGTGCCCAGCTCCGCTCTCCCTGCGCGGCCGAGGGCTCTGGCGGGCACAGCTGTAAGACGGGCTCCGCGCAGAGCACCGACTGCCACTCCACGAGCGCCTTCTGCAGCATCTGTAACTGAACTGAGAACTCGTCAAGTGGTATGAGATTCTTAAGCATATTTTAAAAAACAATTCAGCTGACTTTTATACCCTACAAACAGTATGTGCTTCTGGATCTTGTTTTATTTCTATGGATGAACACGACTTGAGGTACCGAACTTACGGATGGCATATCAGTGTGTCAAGCTAACATCAGCTATCTCTGTAAGTACTTGCACAAATGTTTTAATTGTTTTGGGCTGACAGCTGGAAAGTATTATTTGAAAAGACTATCAACAACCATACATCAAACTATGTTCTGCTTTTGTTCTGTTCCTTTTCAGCACAGTTTCCATATATAAGTGTTCAAAAAATGAAACTTGGTCCTATCCAAGGGTAACTGTGATCATCCTGTTATCTCCAGGTTTCTGCTAGAAGAAAAACCCTTGGAGATAGGATTATACGACCGAAGTTAGGTTTCTGGCTATGGGATGACAGCTGTAGCAGTATCTGTAAGTTCCTACACTTGTTTCATACACAAAATTGGTACAGAGGCTCTAATTACTTTGTGCGCACATTCTGATGGGGCTGTGCAGAAGTATCTGATACATCCCATGCAATGCAATTTCTGTCCTGACGGTCTGAGAGCAGGCCAAGAGAAGGTACAAGTATCGACTGTCCTATATTCAAATTACATAAGCTTGTACGCTACAACCAACAAACACGTCCATCTGCAACGTGACTCAGAAGGTGGCTACAGCAAAATTTAAGGGGGAAAAAAAAAAAAAAAACAAAAGACCCTACCCAGCAGTGTGCTCGATCACACGCCAAAGCCAGCGATGGCTTTGCCCACCTGACTTCAGCAGAGAAAGCCCACACGATAGGGAAGCACACAGCTTGGCCCAGCTTGTGATTTACCAGGAAGCACAGCTGAGACCATAAAAAACTCATTTTGCAAACTCAGTCACTCGTTTCCGACGCAACATCCTGCCATGTGCTCTGCAAGGTGTGTTAAGACTTTTTTCCATCCCTAATCCTTTTCCTGAGACAAGTCGCTTGAGCACGTCTCAAACTGGCAGGTTGAAGCGATTCTGAAAGTGAAATCAAAGGTTAGAGCCGGTGCGGGGAGGCTCTGCCAGCGTCGACGCCAGAGCGCTGTCCCCCCCGCGGCGGAGGTCGTGCATGGCTGGCTGTGCAACCTCTCCGCTGCCCGCCTCGTCCCCAGGCAGGAGACAGCTTTCGCCTGTAATCAGAATTTGAAGGGGGCTTTCAATGGAAGATTTTGTAATTCGAAAGGTTTACATTTCAGTGGCACTTACACAGCAGAAAACTTATTGGAGGCAAGATCCCCGAGAGGCATCGGCATACTGGTCTGAAACACACAGTTTATTAACTTCAGAGAGAGCTACAGTGGTATTCAAGCCCATCCAATTAGTGAGGCCTGCACGAGCATTTGCACTCCTAAATCTCTTGGTTTCTGAAAGGGTTAAAGCTTATTATTAGCATATAATTTACAGGTCCTTTCTCCCAGGAAAGAAATAATGCACAGTAAATGCCACATTCATTTTAATAATACATGTTACAGTCTGTGCCCAACATCTGCACAAAGGTAAAGCAGACAGATTTTTTTGACATGTCCCACTCTGCCATCCAAACACAGGCTTTTTGTTTCTTAAGTGACGGAAGGTTTAATCAAGAAAGCAGGCAATTCATCAATCGAAACAAGGCTGCTCACACTGCCCTGACAGCACACACATGGTTTTATACAGACGAAACCTGGCCACCTGTCAGCAGCACCTTTTACATCAGGATATACAAATACACCAAGTGATCAATCCTCCAGCTCTTCCCATTCATTTCTTCGTTTTCTTATTATATTTTTCTTTATGCTAGATGTTGCACTCATTCTCTGCAGGGATAGATGGGAGACAAGGCAAGCTATGGCTGTTTATACACTATCGTAAAAATTTATATACCCTTAGAGTGACTTATTTCTCTTCTATTTGAGTACCATTATTATAAATAATTTTTCACTTCATTCAGGAATTTTCCCTGTACGTTATTATCTGTGGCTGCCTGAGAGGGCTCCCTCTCTCCCTCACTGTCCTTGTGCCTCTGATAAGCCAAAGCAATATGCAGCCAGAAGATGCTCGAGTCTGAAATGAAGGCAGTATGTAGTCACAACAACATCTTAATTAAGCTGAAGGCCATGAAGAAAGACTATGCTGTGAAATACTGAGCAGTGTCTGTCGACAGGTCTGTCTGGAGCAAGGCATTCTTCTTCCAGCAGCTGCCCGTTTGAACGTGCATATTAAACCTGTCAGCTCCTTAGCACCGTGCTGCCAGCAGCACCCAGAGACCTTCTGCAGATCAGCTTCAAAGAAATTCTGCCTTTTGGTCTCGGGCGCATGGCACAGGGCAGGACCAGGGAGCCTGCCGGGCGCGGAGGATGCCGCCAGCAGCGCAAGCATAAGCGCAGACGGCAGTGCTGCGCTGCAGCGGCACGTGGCGGGCTCCCTGCGCGGGGCTGCGAGGTCCGGGCAATCGTGTCCTGTATGCACCCTGTCAAAGACCGATTCGTTCGTTTACTGTGCAAAGAGGAGCCTCCCTTTCTGGTCACCCAGTGTTTCATTACCAAGACTGGAAACAACAAAAGGATGGTTAAAAACTGTAACTACTACTTTCAAGACCATTTTTTCCTTGACTCCAGCTTTGTGATAATAATTACGTTAAACACCCCAAGGAGTAACAGGACGGTTCCAGTGGGGATCTGGCAATTTCTGCCAAAATGTATTTTGAGATACAGAGTAGGCTCAACAGCCAAAATTCATTTCACCTTCCAGAAACAGGCTGAACCCCAGATGGAAGCTTCATTTTCTCTGACTACTGAGAACATCTTGGGTATCTACAGAGAGAGAACTGAGACCATGCTGCAACTCCTAATTTCCCCCTTCTTTACAGCCCTCCCTTCCTAAAGGGCCCATCCTGTCCCCACCACAAGAAATCGGACTGAGGCGATATCAAAATTGGAAGATAAGAGACCATTCATAACGGCTTTTGTTTCCCTGCGCCAGCACCAGGAAATCTTCCATTTTGCTGAGAGCCAAGAGAGGGAGCCCGCAGACCCGTCCACGCGCGCGGCAAGACCAGAGAGGAGTCCTGCACCCGCCAGACCCCGGTCACCTCGCCTGCCACGCCAGCCGCTCGCCGCCACGACCCGCACAGCTTCCACGCGCCCACATCTCCCCTGGCGCCGCGGGCCCCGCAGCACGCTGCGGCCCGGACCCCACCGCGGCAAACCACATCCCAGCAGAGCAATTAGGGACGACAGTGGAAGTGCGTTAATAAATTTCCCGTTGCCATGGCGCTGCAGCGAGACACTTGCGTTGCAGCACAGATAAAATGGACCGGCTGCAAACTACACCGACGTAACAGGAAACTTCGGAATGGTTTCCACAGTGCGTCTGGGGGCTAATCTACCTCAGCAATGTTTAAGCACGCAAAGGGAATTGTCACAGCACCTCATCACAGCTGCTGAAAAGGCAGCAGCGGTCAGGAGTTAGGCATGAAGATCCCTGCCAATGCACAGGATGTTTCATATGACAAGACCCTTTCTTCAGAAACGATTCACAGCTGCAATAGCCATTACAGCACATGTATGCACAACAACTTGTATAACACCGTGTCTGGAGGAGAACGTGCAGTTGTGGGAAGAGAAGAGAGTTATATACTTTGACTGAAATGTGCTCATGCAAATGTGGAGGACTAATGCCATGCCCAGTTTTACAGGCCTGGTTTGTGCTTTGCCTATAATTATCTGGCAAGGTATTCAGGTTCTCTGAGAAATAAGTCATCTTCCCCGGTTGCACTGCAAGGAGCAGCAGTCCGCGGGAAGTCCGAGAGCAGGGTTGTTCTCAGCAACATTCATGCAGAGCTGCTGCCTTGCTCTTTGCACATTTGCCCAAAAGCGCAGCTCTCCATCCTCCATCCAGGACTGTCTTATGTGAACACAAGAGCACGCCTTCCCTTACATTTCTAAATCTATTAGGGCAGGAGAGTAACAAGAAAAACGAGTACTGACAAGAATTATGCAATTGTTATATTCCATCTATTTAGGAACCCGAAGCTGCAGTTTCAGTCAGAGATTACCTTTTAAATAACCCTTTGATTATGGTACATGAATTAATGCCATGTTCCCATGTTAGAAGTGTCACTCACTATTAATAGCAAGAACCTGTGAATGGCACATTTTTGCCATCTTCTCTTCCCTGATTATGCACAAGCACTACCTATTGTACAGCCCCGCTGAATCCACTCCTGCTTTTTCTGGGTTTCCAAACTGTCCTGAAAATCTCCTTCAGCCCGATGAAGGGACTGTATTTTCACCAGGTTTTGACAGAGTCAGGATTAAAGCAAATATTCTTCTCCTTTTGCAAAAACGACATAACAAAGAGAAAACTGTGGCCAAGCGTCATTCTACCATGCCTAGCACAATATTTGTTCAGATGTAATATTACTCCAAAAAAAATAATCCTAAGGAAAGCTCTCTTGCACCCCAGCATTACTCAGCTGAAGCTCAGAACATGAGCTGGCCCCGTAAGAGAAGAGGCAGGTGAAACCACTGCTGTGCCACAGCTGCGCCTAACATTTTTCTTTAGTTTGCAAACCCAAAAGTCGTTTTGCTGCGGTTCACAAATAGCTTCCAGACCACACAGCTCTCGGCACATCCAGGAGTGACAGACTCCATGAGTCTACTCCTGTAAGGCATCCTTGCCTCTCACTCGCAGGGGCATTTCTTCCTGCGCCCCGAGAACCAGGCTACGTTCCGTTTTAGCTCACTCCTCCTTCAAGAAGGCAAGCACTTCAAGCAGGACCTCCTCCAGAGGAGCAGAGCTGTCAGGGGCAGCTCACAGGGACCTCAGCTCCAAACCCACTGTGTGGTCCTGAAACACAGAAACAAGTACCTGTACCTGCATGGGCGAAGGAACGGGCTTGATCCTCACCACTCTATTTAAATACACATTTTCCCTGCAGACTAATACTAGTTAAAAATAAAAACCAGCTAAATTATTCATTGGCAGGTTTCTTCCACACTGACATCTGGAAACTATCACTAGCTCTAGCACTTGTATACTAGCCTGGAATGACGAACAGAGAGAAAGCTGCAGCTAGAGAGATCAAGCGTGCATGTGCAAGCGCATGCTTCTTAAAAATAACGCAGACCCCTCCCATATCCTAACATCTTATTTCAAATTTGCCCTAATACTGGGGAAACAAATCTATGCAGTGCCAGTATTCAGAATACAGAAACGGGAAAGAGTAAAGATCCCATCTGTTTTTAATGTGTATGTTGAACGTAGCAGTGTGTACGAAACTCATCCTTGCTAGGCAGGACAAAGCGTCCTGCGAAAGGGGCAGAGATGTCGTCTCTTATGACTCACCTGTGAAGATCATGAAACAGATGAGGAGCAAAGTTTGCGTCAGTGTTGCTTTCCATCAGAGCTCTCATCTGGCACCTCTACGGGCAGCAGCATCCCTCCCTGCGGGCTGCAATCTCCCCAGCGATCAGTAACGTTTGCTGCCAGTAGCACGTGTGCCTAGGCATTTTCTGGGGTCTCACTGCACCCCTTCTGCTCTTGATGCTTAAATGGCACTGAGGAAAAGCTGGACGAGTGCTTCGCGGGTACCACACACCTGGCTGTTTGCGCAAGCAAGGCCGCTTTGCTTGGTTACACTTCTGATTACACAGAAGAGCAGAGAAACCATTGCGTGCGCCAGCTTACCTGATATGGCATACAAATTCGAGTGCTGGTGCTCCAAGTCCAGGCGAGTGCTGTGATTTTTCCCTCGAAAGCTGGCAGGGAGTGTCAGCGAGATATGCCTAAGGAAGAGAGATGGGAAACGGAGATGACGTTACTGCAGAGCGGAAGATACTGCTGCCGTCAGCTCACTCTTGCCTGACAATTCCAGGCAGGTTAAACAGCAAACATCAATTTTAACATTGCTTGTAAAAGCCATAGCGGGCCCCAAATACCAGGAGGAGACTGAGGTGGTGGCTCAGCCATTACAACCAAGGGTGGTTCAGCTGCTTTACCTGCTCCTCAGTCCAGCTGTGAGCAAGATGGTCTACACCCTGGCGCAAGTCCCCTCCGCCCTGCTGAATGCCAGGCTCAGCCAACAACCAAAGCGCTACAGAGGCGGCCATCCACCTCCCGGGCAGCACACGGCAGCTCCTCGTGAGCCGGCACCCAGGGACAGCCTGCGCAGTGGCTGGCGAGTACGATCCTCCCTCTGCAAACACAAGTCTCAACATAAGGCATCGAGAGTGGACCCGAACACCCTGTGGGACTCAACCACGTTTCCTTCAAGGCAGAAAGCACTAACAGCAAGTGTTTTGGATTTATCCGTGCCAAAAAATTCTGAGTACATTCATAAATAACATCTTTGGAACTCTCTGATGGCTAAGGCCTGCTCCAAACCTACCCAGAGCCTGCTGCATGCTCCTGTGCTCCCCGAGGCAGGGGGTGATGCCCATGCTGAGCTCCCCTACGCCAGCCCCTAAGAAAAGGGAAGCCAAATTTCACTCGCCACCTCTCTAGCTGCAGCAGTGCATGACATCCTCCCTCCCAACAACGCTCTGCCCAGCATTCCTGCAGCAGAGATATTTTTACATCTTTCATTAAACCTTCCTATAAATAGGAGAAAAAACAGAGCTCATGGAAGTGCAGTTGAAACTATTTTCAGTGGCTCGGTGCTTATTAAAAGAAAAACCCAGCACACGGCAAGCCTGGACACAGGCTAGGAGACAAGGTGGGCAACTTTCCCAGGAACATGCAGTGTGGGAGGGCAGGATGCAACACCCCGCAAGCCCCACTCTCGTCAGGCCCTAGGACCGGAGAGGGGGCTGCACACAAAGCTGCCGGAGCCCGGAGCTGCTCTGCACCCGCCCCTGGCACCGAGGACGGCCCCGACAGCCCTTTGGGCAGGGCGCAGCCAGCTAGCGCCAGCTCCTCCCGCCCCGCGGGGCACAGCCCAGGAAAGCTGCCCGGGCAC
The DNA here is from genome assembly GCF_047370975.1 of Nipponia nippon. NCBI lineage: Eukaryota > Metazoa > Chordata > Aves > Pelecaniformes > Threskiornithidae > Nipponia > Nipponia nippon. The sequence goes on along the minus strand of NW_028262332.1, from coordinate 12,587,760 downwards.
GGGAGCACTGGGGCTTGGGAGAGCGGAGCAAGCGGCACCACAGCGGGCACGGCTCGGCCTCTGCCGTCCACCCCTCCCTGTCCGGCCAGCGCAGCCGCCGGCCAGCCATAGAGCCCCACCGAGATGCGTGCCCTGAGAGTAGACTTTTTGCTAGTAACCGTTGTTGATAGCCCACAGATTTCTATGCTTTGATGAGAGATTCGGGCTTTTCCCTTTCAATTCAAATCTGTATTTTTCTAATGCTGATCCCAGGTCTGTATGAATTTTTATAAAACGTTATCATTAACCTTCTGGACCCCGCTGCCATACGTAACGAAGATGCTCCCTCTTCATAGAGAGGCTCAGCATAGCATGAGAGCAGAGGCGGCAGCTACCATCTCACAGGAGCGAGAGCTACTGGACACGGCAAGACCTTCGGCATCGCCCTCCTGCCAGAAAAAACAGGCGCCGTTGCATCCTTCACAAACACCCTATCTGTGAGAAAGGGCCCTGTGGATTCTCCGGCAGAGCAGCATCAAATCCACTTCTTAGCTAGCAGGTTTTATCTATCGAGCAAATCATCCGGAAATTATCTGCCTTTAAAAACAGGACACATTTTGTGAAGAACTATATATTTTTAGACCTTGATGCAGCTGATGGTGAACAGCATGGATAAAATAAGAAAAAGCAAACATCAGTTTGAGTTTGCTTGTGCTTCCCAAAGCTATTTCTAACCAAAAAAAGATGGTGTGAAAATATTTTCGAGTTTGGCTAACAGTTTGCCATTTAAAACACAATCCATATGAGGCTCTTTGCGAGCAGCAGCGGGTTTGTCAGGAACACACTTTAAAACAGAAGGCCACTGCCTGTAGGCATTACACGCTTTTCATTTGTTTTTTAATAGCAGTATCCAAAAATACTTTCCGAGGCACCAAAACAGCTAACAGAAAGACTTTTGAATTTCTCTTGCTTGTACGGCGGACCGCTTTCTTGATCCCAAACAAAACAGCAGGAATGGTTTTGGAAGTAAACAAAGCAGATCCTAAAAAGCCCATTTCCGAGCAGAGTATTGTAGAAGTTTCTACCAGGTTCTGCTGCAGGAGAGGCTGACCCTTTTCCACGCGGACAGCCCTTTTCCACAGCCCACCACCAAGCCGGCCGGACCACTGCAGGCTGCGAGGGAGGTGACCAGCATCCCTTCGGCCCGAGGGGACGGTCCCGCAGGCGGCTCGTGGCAGGCACTGCAATAGCACCACGAAGGAGCCGTCACACAGCAGCTTTCCAGGAAAGCTCCAAATCCTTAGTTTGCAAACGACTTTTGCAACCACATCCCCAGCTGCCACAAGCATGCCTGGCAGCTCATGCAAGCACGAGGTTTCACGAGCACCATATGCTGAAGCGGTGGGCACGTTCCACGCGTGTAATTAAAATGAATCACTCGCCATCCAAAGGAGCGTGACCACACACGCACAAATACGGCAGCAGAAGACGACATATCCAGACCCCGCTGCCTGTCTCCGCAGGGTATACCATTTGCTCTCCATTTCAGATATATCAACGTTAAAAGACAGAGCGAGGTATTCCCTCGCAGCAGGGGGAATTACAAATGCTACGCGCGGGGATGCACCACGAGACCTGCTCTCAGCCGGGCAACACTCCTGCGATCGCTCATGGGGCCTGGGAGTCAAAAGTGCCAGCTCAGCCGCTGCGGACACCGGCCTGCCAGCACCAGGGCCTTGAACGTGAGCTGTTACGAGGGCGTTGGGAAACCACGGCCCGTGACCCCCTGCCCCCGGCCACTTTCCATCTCTGAGGTAGGATGAACGGGCATTTCATCACTCCCACTGAGCTGCACCGAGGAGAGCCAGGTCTCTCCAAGGAGAACATTTAGCTGCGAGACCACAAGACAGAACGCAGTAACTACTGGAAGGACATCAGCTCTCCCCTTCCCCCTTCCCTTTTTTAAAAGCATGACATTGTAGGGAAAAATGGGAAACAAAGTCTAATTTATTTTAAATTAATGCAAACTTTGGCCAGGATCAATATAACTTATACCTACTAAGTTGATTGCATAATGCATTTTCCTTATGCGTTGTGAAAGCCAAATCATCTTGCATTGTAGAAGACAAAAAAAAGAAAAAAAAAAAAAGAGGCTGCCATTGAAAAGCAAGAAAATCCCAATTACAAAGTCCCCAAGTTCCTAAACACATATCGTGAAAGTATGTGCAGCTCTGCGGCATATGGCAAATCAATTACTAGTTTAAATTTTAAAACAAAAACATGGTAAATGTGTTGCAGAAATAATCAAGAACAACGGTTTGGTTTAGATTACAGCGGCCACTAGAGTTTTGAATACAATTAATCATCATTCCAGGCAATGGGAAGCCATATTGACACTTATTCCTAATTTGAATATTTAATTAGGGTGAAGTTCTTCATCAAATTATCACAGAACTGGGAGGAAAGCCTAAAAGATTTAAACAATTACTACTTTAACCCTTCACCAACTGCTCACCTGTGAGCACAAGAATCTTTTCCCTGTTCTGCAAAGCAAGAACATGCTCAGGCAATAGGAAAAGACAGTATTTAAGACACTACAAATACCCTGGGAAAGGTGCACGGACACGTGGCATCCTGCGGGGCTCCTTCGGAGATGCCAGACTGACACAGGCTTCTGACTACCTACGCTCCTCGACCTTTACCAGAGCAAAGCTTTCAGGCCAGATCTCTATTTCAGCATCAAGCATGGCTCTTATTAGGGCTCGTGTGTTTTGGTTTTTATTGGGTTTTTTGCTGTTTTGTTTTTAACCAAAGAGCCTGTCCAGAATCATCCGCCAGGTTCACCTGCTGAGGAACGAAACCCTCTTCTGACGGTACCGAAGCGGCCAAACACCGGCTGACCTGGCACAGCCACCCGGTCCTGCCCGCCCTGCACGGCAGGTTTCCCAGCCCCTGTCCTGCACCGGGAGCTCACGGGACGGGGCTGGACCCCGACGCTGCTCTGGACCCACTGCACCTCCTGCCACACCGTGGGTATCCTCCCTTCGCACAGCTCTGCCTCACATCGCTCAAACATCCCTCTCTGTGCTGTACTAATCCATATAAGAAAATCTCTTTTAATGAGGAGTGATATAGTTATGAACTCTCTAGAGCCATAATTAGAGCAAACTAATTGAAGTTGTGTTTTGACACACTTTCCAAATTCACGAGTACTTCATGACATATTCACAACACTACTGCTGCACAGCCATGGCGACAGCAAAATCATTAGGCTAATAACGCTTATTTGCATTCTTATCATGCCAGCAGCATGCCGTTAAATACTGCTTCAACCAGTGCTCGTTTACTCTGAAAGTTTCCACTGAAAGATATTAACAGTAATTATTAGTACTTTAGTGGAATCTCTAATGTTAAGGAATGGCAACTCACATTAACTACCCCCATGCCAATTATTTTCCTTTTGAACTATCACAAAAAGCAGCTTTCTTCCTCCCCGCTGAATGAAAGCAACGGGGCAGACTTGGTGCTGCCAGGAAGAGGGAAGGACGGAGGGACGCCTGCTCCAGCAAGGCCAGCCGTCAGGGCTCCAGGCCGCTCTCTCCAATGCTGAAGTCAAAACCCCACTGTTCCAGCATGGGTTAAATACAAAAAATATTTTTCCCCAGCATACGATAACTTCCAGGCAATTTAGGCTGAAACAGCTGCAACAGCACAGTTCAGGACAGGGTAGATTTAATTACTCTCTTAACTTCCCTTTTGCTTTTAGTCATTAAATCTATGGAACACATCTACATACGACAGCAACAGAAGCAGCACGTGATGAGAGAGATCCTTCACATGCTAGCAAAGGCAGTTTGAGGTCTGTGCACATTATGGCCACTTTTTGAGTGTTTTTGGGAGAAACCTGCATAGAACAGGCCCAGGAATGCCCGACAGTTCCAAATCAGTTATTAATAACTGTCTGCAGGAAGGTGATGAACTGCTTTTGAAGTTAGGGGGCAAGTACTCATAAAAAGTAACAGAGAATCATAAGGGGAAATGCCAGATATCAAAGGATGCTTCATAATTCACATAAAAATATCAACAATGCACAGCAAAAGAACGACGGTAAGTTTTTGCTTTCCAACTGGATTGGATAAGGGTGGTAGAGAAATCAGACAAAACTTCAGAACCGCCCCACGTTGTCAAATATATTAGAAACCGTACCGCATGCTGCAGACCGGAACGGTCCTGTTCTTTGATGTACCACTGTCATGACTGCAAGTTATTTTAAACGAACTTAAGAACAGTGCAGCAAAAACTGCAGTCTCATAGGAATACTTTCAAATAACAAGAATCGTATCTTCCATAATCAATGCATTATGCAAAGATCACGTCTCATGAAAAACTGAGGACAGAACAATTAAATTGCAAGCTGCAGAAAGCTGAACACACCCCTACAAGAAGTTAATATCAGGCTGTAGCTCTCAAGAAACGTAATCTGACTTGAAAGCTTTGCCTATGGAGGGAGGAAAAAGCCCATTTCTAAGAAACGAGCTGCTGGAGTTTCACTGACAGACATCAGAGGAGCTCTCAGCCACTGCTCACTCTACCAGAATGCATTTTCCAAACTGCAGCTTACAGACAATGCCACAGCAGCTATCTACCGCTCCGGTGGTGTCCAGAACCCCATCTACAGTATTTATTCACAGCCCTTAACTTTTACTGTGCTCAGGCACTGCGATGCCAGAACACCTACCTCATACCCCAAAGAACTGCAATGAAAAACAAAACTGCGAGGCAAGAATCACCTCGGGTAATGGACTTCATTCCAGACAATCTATTCTAATCGTGTAAACCAAATATTTAAATACTTTCTAAAACCTTCCTGACCCTTTCCCTAAAACAAGCAACATATGGGCTTTGCAAGCATTTCATCTCATTCCAAGCTACTAAAATATCCTGTTTCCCAAAAATCAATGGGAGCTGGTGGTGCCAGACTCAGATTTTATAAAAGCCCAAATGCATGAGAGAATGAAAAAGGGAGTGAGTGATTCTTTCCACTTTTAGATTTACCTGTTTAATTTTCCCAGCTGCAGAAAGGGAAGGCGGCCTGTCTGCAGCACGCGGACTCGATGCGCCACATACAGCATGCCTCTGCGTATGCCCCCCCGAAACCACCACGCCTCGAAGACAGGGGAAAATGATGTTGCGCTGTTCTGTCAAAACTAAAGCAATCGCCAGCTGAACGGAACCAACCCGATGATGCTGACAAGTGCGCATGATCTACTGCAGACCAGCAACCCAAAATGTAAGGCTTAATGCAGAACGAAGCTCCTGCAGCTTCCTCTATACAGGGATTAATTTAGACCGGAGGACTTAAGTAACCAGGATAGAACAGCTGCCAAACAACAGAAAAAACCCAACAAGTTTAATTTACACTGCTTGAAAGTCTGAGCTGTAGCCCATTAAATTGTTATAGGCAGAGGACTGCATCAAAGAACTAAGACCTCATACTGTAAGCATGAAGTGCTTATGAAGTGGTTGTCTGAGATGAGCAGCGCGGTGTCTCTGGAGGCTGCAGAGGGAAGAGCGCAGCTTTCCACATCCTTCACCAGCTACTCTCCAGAGTCAGGAGTTTTCAGATAATGAAGCAGTAGGGAAAAATTGCCAAACAGCAGAAATACTCCAAAAAGATAAATTACACATGGTGTAAGCTTCCTCGGTTAGGATTTTAAATTCTGTCAAATTAATCAGCACAACAAAGCCCGGGCTCACGTGTCCGAGGAGAAGCACCCCTCCGAGGAGCCCCTCGCCGGGGCCGGCGTAGAGGGGGGCTGCCGCCCAGGCAGACCCCGCAGCACCGGGGTGCTGCAGGCACAGCCCAGCCCGCGGGGAGCCGCGACGCCTCCCCTGCAAAACCTGTTAAACAAATATTCCACATAAAGACTCATTTGGGAAGAGCACATTGTCAGCACTTTGCCAGTAATAAATAATGACAGTCCAAACACTTTACTAAAAGCAATAAACTCAAGAAGTGTTTTGGAAAATGGTGAAAGTGATTGATTTAAAGAAGGAAATATCTGAACACAACCACATGCACTTCAGGGTGAAAGCACAGATTACAAATCAACAGTGGCAGAGATCATATTAAATAGCAGACAACACAGAAGTTTTAGGGAAAAAACGCTCAATTCCCCTGCAGGGCTTATTTAACAACTGAGTATATAGCTTCTTTGAATGAATACCTTCGGTTTGTACTTAATGACCCTACGCTATGCCCTAAAGAAAATATGCCTCCAGGAATATTACTATACCAGGAACAGGGCTCTATAAAGAAAAATGACTCTAAGGATATCGAACCCTCTTCACTCAGAGCACTCCCCGAATTTTTCAATGCATCCTCAAAACCAGCTAAATCAATCAAACTTCTCCTAACTACAGTTAATGTCTCTCTTTCTCGGCTGCTGCAATGGATTCTTGTGCCTGGAAACCACTCATATTGTTTAAAAATTTTTTCCTAATCGTCATTTTCTACCACTAAAACGTACTGGACTGTGACCAATTTTTGCACGTCTTCATCCAGCTGAGCTGGATGCAAGCCATACGGTCAGTGCAGTTTCATAACAAATTCCTTATGGGAAACAGACTCTGGATGAACGTGTGCCAGCACCCCTTACCCACTCAAACAAACCATCATGTTCAGATTTGCATACGCACCACGGACATTTCATCCTTAAATTTTGCTTCTTACCGTACCCACTGGAATGGGTCTATGGAAACGCTTCCTCCAAGCTTTAACTTATTGTGTCAATCTCACTGGGTTTTTTTTTCATCCACAGCTACCGTGATGCGAACCCAGCCCTTGTACCATCCTTGGCCTCTTGTGGGGTACATCATTTAAAAATTAGGAACATCACGCTGTATTTCACAGTACAAGTGATTTGAGCATTCAAGCCAAAAAATATGTTTCATTAGTTGCAAACCAGAAGGTAGTTTTACTTTAGAGCTCTTCTGATGAAACAGATTAGAAAACGCAACTCCATCAAGAAGGAAGCATTTTGTAGAAAGGATCAGACTTTCAAGAGATCCCACTGGCAACGCTTCTCCGAGCGGTTTCCAGTCAAACCAGAGACACCCATCCCAAAGTACTCCTTATTTGGTGGCACCTGGTTCAGATGAGGGACTTTAAGGTAGACCCCCACCACTCTGCGAAAGCATCTTGGCCATCAGGCTACCAGTGGTGTCTGCCTCCGACCTGCGGCAGCTTTCTGAAGTCTTGGCTTTGTTCCCCAGCAGAGCAGAAAAGCACTACAACCCTGGAACCTTTTCCTCCACAGACTCTCCGTAAAATCTATTTCAAATGTCTTAAAGAAAAAATGAAGGTAGTTATTTATAAATAATATCGTTGCTACTTAAAAAATAGGGAAGGCAAAAGGCTTCCCACTTCCCTTCAATTAGCCCACTGCACAGAGTAAGACTGGCTTATCATCAGACCGAGTCCAGGTCTCCAACACAGCGGCTTGCTGGTGCTGCTTTATTAGCTGCCACCTATTGCACATCATCAGCCTCCAGCAGAAAGCCACACACTGATCACTTTCCAAGCTCAGACGACAAAGTTCAAACACCATTAATAAATCAATTTGAAAAATCAGACTTCTCTGCCTAGAAAGGAAATTCTTACATTCCTTAGCATTAAACTCCACTGGGAGCAGAGGAACAGGAGCAAATAATTTCCCTTTTCTAAGGAGGGGTAGCTTAACCATTTAAAAGGTAATTGGGAGCACGGAGAACATTTACACATCCTGCTCTTATTTCAGTGGTTTAAGTAGGGCAGTTGTTATCTTCTTATCAAAACCAGAGCAGCACTTCCCTGGTGCAACACTCCCGCCAGATCAGTATTTCAAGACCTGAGCGCTTGGTGGCACAGACCGACTGCGCTCAGGGCGGGGAGGGCGTGCGGGGAGGGAGGGCTACCAGCCAGGCTGCAGACCCACAGCTGCGAGGGCCGTGAGCTGCAGCACAAACGAGCAGTTTCTGCAGCTGATTAGCCATGCGGATCAGGCAGGAGCTAGAAGCAGCAGACGTGTGCTGGGGCCCCGGGACTGGCAGGGCACGCAGCCCCTCTCCCTGCAGAAGCCTGGACCCCCGGGGAGGGGGGCGGGCAGCAGGGAGCGGTGCACAGGCTGCTCTGCCCCTGGCATCGCCCCTGGGCTGGGGCAGAGCCCAGAGGGACCAGCGGCACCTCCCCCGGAGCAGACCAGCACTGGCCCTGTGGCCTGCAGCCCCCTCCAGCCGGGGCGGTACGGAGCACCCGATGCCTTTTCCAGCTGGGCCCCACCGGCAGCACCGCAGCCCAGTCCCTTGCCTGCCCACAGTGGGCATTTCGTACTGCCCAGTTGGACACAGACCCCCTGCACCCGGGGAGGCTTTGCCTGGCTCCCCCCGACCGCGAAAGGCTGCTACACGCCAGCCGACCCCACGCTCGCTGCCCACAGCCTCTCAGGCCAGCCCGGCCGCGTCGCCTTGCTAACCAGGAGGAAACCATGCCCTTTCTATCCGGCTGCCTTGTGCCAGCTTCGGCTGTCCCGGCTGCTGTGCACACAGGAGCTGGCAGCCATGCTGCACCAGCAGCATGCCGCTCTCGGGGGAGCGGCCACCCCTCTTCCCAATCCTCTCTCCGTCTGGCTCTGCAAGCCAGTGCCTCCTTCTGCCAGTCCGCACGACGGCTTGCGCCTGGCTGCACCAGGAGCCCACGTGTGAGAAACCTGACCGAGCCGCTTGGCATTCCCAACTGCCACCCCACCAGGACGGCAACGCCCTCCGGCACTGCAGCGCTCCCACGCCACTGGCCTCTCCTGGCCGGGCCAGGCGTCCCACCAGCACTGCCACCTCTCCTGGCCACCAGACATGCTTGCAGGTGCGGCACGCAGGGCTGACACTGTTTTGCTCACCCGTGTGCCTTTCTGGTCAGTCCAGAGCACGAGCAACCAACTCACGGCTCTGCCTCCCAGATGGCAGCGGGCGCCGTGAGCCCCACCGAGACCTGCGGCTTGGGCTTACCCCCTGCCCCAGGACTGGCCTGCCGTCTCCCCTGCCCTGCCTCTGTGGTTCTCGATTAGAACAGCCATAGAGACATGCCACGGGCATCCCAGGCAGGCAGCCGGAGGAGTTTTGCCCTTCTGAACCAAAACACCGAACGCCCAGCCATGCTAACACATGATATGAATACAAGCGGATTGCAGCAAGATCTTCTTTCTCCCTGGTAAGCCATTAACCTTTCAGATGACAGCCCTGCAAACTAAATGACTGAACGATTCCCAGGGTCAGCGCATATCTACATTTTCAAAACCTGACATCAACAAGTAAAAGTTGTGACTGAATCCTGGTCTCTCCGAGAGGAAGATTAAACGCCTGTGACACATCATCTACAATCAGAGTGCTCCATTTCCCAAAGTATCCATCACAGATTGATAACATCCACGCAAAAAGTTAAGTGCAATTATGTCTGTCACTGTAAAACACACTTCAGCAGCACTGACTGACATCTTGCTTGCAGCTGACAAATTGTGAGAGGGCTGTTTGAATGACGGCGGTAGAGACTCCTGCAGCACCTCGGGAAGGGATGCGAAACGCGCTCCCGAACCACAGGAGCCACAGAGGCTCACAGAGCACTGCGGCGGTGATGGGAGCCATCGCATAGGCAGCCGCACAGCAAAATGGTTCAAGGCTGGCTCTGCGTGCATTCACAGAAGTCAGGGACTTGCTCCCAAAAGGCTGGAACTGGACTTGCAAAGAGGAGAACATCACACACAAATCCTGCTCTAGCCTACTGCAACAGAGCTTGAGACATGGAGGGGCTGAGCCCCCAGACACTGCTCAAACGCTCGGAACGCGTACTTTCCTCCAAGTCCCCAGGCCACGCACTGGCGATCGCCTACGCGCAGGCTGGGTGAAGGAAGAGCGCAAAGGGCCAAGTGAGTTACCTGTTACGAGCACCTCTTTTGGGGGAGGACTACCTTCTTGTTCCCCAAAGCGATGTCACCATGCAGCACCGGAGAGCGCAGGCCTTGAACACAGAGCAGAGATACTAAGGAAAGTTACATTAAACCTCCACTAGTGACTCAAGTCAACAAAAACAGTTCTTTAGTAGCAGCCTTCTAGAATGGGAAACTGCAAGTGCATTTCTCCAGGCTGCCATTAGTGCCAAGAAGCTGTCGCAGAATTTGGAGAGAAAAGACAGTAAAGCAGCTTGATGCCTTGCACAACGGCATGGTTGTGCTCCACAGCACAGCATGCCGTCCTCACTGGGATGGTGAGGGCTGCCGTTAGAGACCATTAAGCCAGATGCCTGCAGTAGGAAACACCAAGGAGAAGAAATGGCTGGAAAACAACATATGCGGTCCAGCACGAATATCAAACAAAGCCTCCCCTTGTGCAGTTCTGACTGCGAGCCGTAACCCCGTGACACAAGCAGCGGAAGCAGCATTGCTGACGTGCAGCAAGCTGTGGAGGTCAAACCTCTGACACATGACAGAACTCTGATGTGCCGCCATCCACTGCCATCAGTAACTTAGATCGTGGATCAGAGGAGGAAACATGGCTGGTGCAGAAATAAACATCTCCCACAGCAAAAAGTCCTTCCATTTAGGAAGGTTTTGCTGTTCAGAAGCTCACTGGTGTGTTTTACTGGTTTAGTTTACATCCAGTGTTAGCAATTGTTCTGAAGCATCCAAGCATACCCTCTCCATTTAAAATTATTTTATAATGCTAGACAGCAACTGAAGAGAATAGCTTAAATATCTGACCAGTCTAACGGCAGGATCTCCACAGTGCGCTCTATTCGGCACCGCTCACCAATTTTCTCTGAACACTCACGGCAGCATCAGAATAACTCGCTGCTGTTCCTGTCAGGATATATCCACATGGAATAAAACAGCAAACTGGCTACCAGTGCAATCTCATCTCTCTATGGTGATGTAAAAATAAGAGGTTACTCGTGACTACAATCTTCCACAAACATTAAGTGTTGAGTAACTTACCACTCTGCTGATGAAGTATTAGAAAAGGCTTTCAAGTAGTATGTGTTCCTTGTAATAATGAAATATTTGCAGGATACACCTTTATATACATTGCTATTTCTTAAAAAAATATATTGGATAATAAATAATAAGAGTAGAAAAAAACAGACATGAAAGATGCTTTGAATGATCAGGCTGGTGGTGTAAAAGTTACCTGTAAATCATGCACAGGGCATGAGAGTGGAGCTGGCTACAGACAGGTGGTTTTTACTAGGAGGCATGAATGTAACATTCAATTATTCCACTGCATACTGGCTGTTTTAACTCAGCCAAATTAGAATACATTTTATATTGACTATTTTGACATTTGCTTTATTTGGCAAGTAAAACAAAACTGATCCAATTTCCTTGCAGCCATTGTAAACCATAAACTGTACAACAAGAGGTTATAAAATATATAAGCCTTGTAAACACTTCTTTTTCAGACTGTCGCTGATGCTCTGAGCTCTAATTTTGGCCCCGTTCCCAATAGCTCTGACGCTGCTCTCTGCAGCCTTCCCTGCTCGGCCATAAAGTGACCCTTCCACACTTAGTGATTAAGGACCGCCATTGACATTCTCTTGCTATGATAATTTTTTCTTTTTATTGTGGAAATCTGCCCAGGCAGGAATTTCTTGCAGACAGAAAATTAAGATCTGTGCTCTAAAAATCAAGACATCTTTTTCTCTGATCTCGCATGGCCTATGCTAGCATGTACCTTATGTCCAGCAGAGCTTCAAAACAAAGCATCAGCTCCCAGTAGGACAGGCTGAAATCTCCAGAAGACTGCTGGCTTTTCATCGCTTTTGCCTCCATCTCTGTTTGAGAAGACAGCATCTCTGCCTGCTCACACCTGACGGTACAGGACAGCAAGCAGCGTGCCATGGCATGGCGAGCGACGGAGCAAAACCCTCAGGGAAAGAAACGCCCAAATGCTTTGGAGAGTTCAAAGAGCCACCGCAAAACAGTAGATGTAAGTCTGAGTCAGGGGTGAAGGCTCAAATGTACACACCTGCCTTAAAAAGATACCCGATAGCTTTTCCAGGAACAGTTTACAGCAGTTTAAAAGCGCCACTCTCTGAAGTGACCTGTAAATCAAGACTCCGAAGGACACGAGTCTTTTCCATTCGTACGATACAATGACCTTTGCATACAAACCGATACCCCTGGAATTCCCCTCCACTGACTCCTTCGGAATTCTAGCTCTCAACAGTTATTGTAATACTGTAAACATATCTGCAGTATACCAAATGCCTAGTGCAAAAGTATGTGTTTGCTTAATTAAGCAAAAGCCCAAAGAGACCCACAGACAATGTGCTGTCCCCTGGAAATAGCCCGGCCCGGAGTTCAGTTGATGAGCCTCATCAGTAGGAGCCCATCTCACACTGGATGCTGTGCTTTCATAGCAAATGCCAGGAGTGTAAAGCACACAGTTTAACCTCTGTCTGGGTTGGTTTGTTGCTTAACAACACTCTGTTTTGTCCAGAGAAATCCAGCAAGTAAGCTGTCGATACAGGACTACCCTTATATGCAAGTATACACACAAGTGCATACATTTATACACACACACAAATATTGTCTGTAACACAGGGAAAACCACCTGGACAGACACCATGCCAGCATCAGCCCAGAAGTGCTGCTCCTGTCAGTGGCTCTGCATGCTCAATGTCAGCTGCAAGACTGGAGCACAGTAGTCGGGTCCAAGAAAAGAAAAAACACAGCCAGTACTTCAAACCATGAGTGGACTGATTCTTCTGGAGAATGAGCAAAACTTGTCTCCCTATACATTAAAATCTGTATGAACGCTTCTCCCTCCCTTTGGTCAAGGAGAGAAATCGGCTTGGCTACAGTTCTGGCCCACCCTCCAAGGGCGACCCATGCATACTTGTTGGAAACTATAACATCCCGCACAGTTTAAAGCGAAGAAAAGGTGTAGTTTGCCGTTTCCCTTCCTCTGCAGGCTTTTCCTTTCTTCCGACTTCTTCACCTGTATGTCTTTATACAACGACAGCCAAAGGAACTTCCAGGAGGCAAACACTTGGAAGAACGACACGTTCCCTCATTATCAGATCACCCCATGTAATCATTCATACTGATGCGGTACCCTGGTCTTGGTTCCACCAGGCAAGGTTAGTAACACTACACCATGCAGCGTCAAGCAGAAGAGGCTGAAAAGCAGAAAACTTACCTCGGCAGGTTAGGAGCTGGTGTTGAAGACGGTACTTGGGAAGGAGGAGTCTCAGGCTGTGAAGACTCATGGTTGCGTGGAACTCTACCCATCCGGTACCAAATGCCCATGTTGTTCAACTCCCTGGGTAATCAACACAGAAAACGTTAATGCTACAAGCAAATGCTGCACACGTGCACAAGCATCAAGCACTGATGTGTTTCACAAACACCTTGGTTAGTGATAACCAGTCCAACTGGAAAAAAATTGGGGGGGGTGGGAGGTTAGTTAATTCCTACATGAAACTCAGTAACACTGGTACTTATGCAGACTTTTCTAATGACAAGCTTCAGCTCTTACAAACTACTGCTTAGTAATTATAGGAAGACAGGGTGCTCAGCCTTGGTACAACTGAATTTATGGCAACAGCTTCTGGAGTGAGGGGTACTTACCCTATGAACGTGTACTGAGGAGGGGCTTGTTTAGATCTACCCAGGATTCGGATATCACAGATCGCTGCCTCTGTAGAATCTCGAGGGATGAATTTAATGCACAGCCTCTTCTTTCTGAAAGCTATTTCTTCTGCAAAAACAACACAAGACACAGGGTGGTTTTTATGCAAGATTAGGGTATAAATGTTATTTATTGTCTCTCCAGATATTAGGCAGATAATTATGGCAGGAGCTGGAGCCAAAGAACAGATATATGTCAGCAAACCAGACAGTGCAGTGCCATTCAGTGACTGGAGAAATTTTCTATCAGGAGCTCTCTGTACACTGTGTGAGATTTGTTATTAGGCACTGCAATAAACCAATACTCCCTACTACCCTCTGCAGAGAAGGCAAGACATCATGTATGCCACAGAGTACTGCACCACAGAACAGAAACGGCAGGTGATTTTTCCACTTCCACATACTTCTCGCATTCACTTTCTCTTTCCAAGGTAATGTTTGCCTTACTGGCCTGGATAGTCATATCTAAATATTCCTCCCACAAGCACTGCCTCTAGGAGCATACCTGGAAGCTGACACAACCAGTCAGTTTATTCTGCCAAGTGCCTCCCAACAGCCAACCAAACCGAGAGGAGGAGCAGGCAGAAAACAGACTGCCATGCAGAGCAGCTAACAGTAAAATCTGTCTGCCCAAATCTCACACATCCTAAGTGTTAATGACCTCTCCTGACTCAGTCAGCAAGCACTGAAATGATACTCCCACCATGTTTGGCGTGGTATCTTTGGAGGGATAAACCAGATTTACAAAGCAGTAACTGCTAGGACCTCCTATGGGGCAACCATGCTGCACTGACCTGTGTTCAGAGGGGGGATGAATCTGCTGCATTGCCCTTTCCTGCTCTGCATCACAGAGCAATTTCACTTGTTTCCACGTAATCCATCAAGGAAAAACTTAAGCCCATCAGAGTTAAGGCTTATCTGTATAATGAATACACGTGTATGCATGCTGTCTGCTGTATGCAGATACAATCCACGTCCAGCTGTGGGGCAGCCGCATGACAACAGGCGGTACTGGCACACAGATACAGATCTGCGGTGCTTGGAAACCCCTGCTCTATCTCGCCCTACAGAGTCTGCGAGAGTCCCAACGTGAGCAAGGTGAGGTTTCTATTTGTGAATGCGGGCACTTGAAAGACATGACAGAAGTCTGTTGATAAACTGAAAATCTAAAGCGCAGACACTGAATGAAAATCTGGAAACAACCAACAACTACAAACAAGTGCCTGCAAAATAAAAACCCTTCAGTTTAATATGAATAAATATCCTCCAGCTTAAAAATATGCTCTCACTTCAACAGATGGCAAGCAGCCCTGTCTCTATAGGCTCCTCCTGTTTCGTAATCCACACCTTGGAGAAAGCAATCCATCCCGGCCTCTGAAGCTTGCTGTCGCACCAGAACCAATAAATGTACGGAAAGTGCGAGGTGTGTCACAAGACAGCATCTGTGCGTGCAGCTTTGCAGTTACAGTGCTGCTTTTTAGAGATGTTAAATGCCTGTATCCCTGAAGTCTAGTCTTCTCCTGCTTTGGAAAACTAGGGCTTTTATTTGAAGTGCCTAAAACTGATTTTAGGAGCCCAGGGTTTTAGGCTTCCACATCCAAAAATTTTCTCGGAACCTAGTAAGGAGTACTATATTTGACATATTTACTACAAGTCAGCCGTCACTCAGAGAGGAGCATGGAAACACGTATAATCACAAATTGAACTCTGAACAAAATCAGTGCCTCTTATTTGACTTTCACAGTAAGTACAAAGCTGACTATTTGCTTTTGTCTTTGGTCTCTTTCACACTTGGCTAGAGTCTGCAGTCTGTAGCAAACTTGGTTTAGGAGCTGGATTCATTAATTACACATGCTTAACCAGAGTTAATTTTAAGTAAACATATTATAAACAGTCAATCGAAATGTGTTCATTCATGCTTATGGAGGCAGGGATATGCACCACTTCATTAATACAGACAAGTGCCTCTGCTTTCAAGATTGTATGGGTCGCAATCCAACGCATTTTAAATTAATTACGAAGTCCCCTTCCACCAGGACTTTCACAAAAATCACAGCAGCACACGGTGAGTGTCCAGCACTCCCAAGGGCGAGCAGGATAAGCTGACGACTCTCCCCCACGCCACGTGTGCCCAGGAATTCTCCAGGGGAAGGGGTGACCCGGGGGAATGGAAAATGGGCTGCAGAGCCTTTCACTTCTAGGTCACGGGTTCAAATCAGAACCAGGTTGGTAGTGACTGAAAAACCATCCTCGTCTGCTGCAGACCCAGATGAATTATTCCCTGCAAAGCAGGCTCATGTAACTCCTTTCTACTTATAACTAGGCTGGATTTCATTACTGATGAGCACTGGTACCAGCCCCGCTCTTGAGCAGCAGCTGTACCTCAGCGCCAGCGCATGGTGTCCTGCAGCCCTTCCACACTCAGCTCCCATGGGGTTCATCCACAGCCTCCTCTGCCCTGCAAGCCCAAAGCCCTCGATGTCTGCTGCAGAGCAGAGTGCTGCGACCAGACGTGG
The DNA here is from genome assembly GCF_047370975.1 of Nipponia nippon. Classification (NCBI taxonomy): domain Eukaryota; kingdom Metazoa; phylum Chordata; class Aves; order Pelecaniformes; family Threskiornithidae; genus Nipponia; species Nipponia nippon. Next base: position 12,571,547 of record NW_028262332.1, on the reverse strand, counting down.
CTCCAGCTGCCACTGCCACGAGTCCCGGGGGATCCAAATATGCTGTCTGGGAACTGCTGGCTTCAATGTTGCAGCAAAGCCATTTCTGCCTTGCAGAAATAAGGATGGTATTTTCCCTGGATGTTCCACTTGTGCCTTCTCTCAGCAAGCACAAATATACCCCACCGTTCTCAGCGCTACCTGCCAGGACACGGGCCTTCGTTTGTTCACAGAGGGAGGTGCAAAGCCGGTGTGGATGAACCCAGCACCAGGAGCACACACCCTTCCGCTTGGTATCCATCTGTGAACATCCCTCAGCACAGCAGCTCTGCTCCCGCTAGGCCTAGTCCACCCTTGCAAATGAAAGAATAAACTATTCCTTCCTGCCCCAAAGCTGTGCTGCTCTAGCAGGCAAGCTGGTGACAGTAGGGCAGCAGTAATAAAAAGCCTGAAAAGCACAGGAAAACCAAAGGCTGTTTCACTGCAGTCCAGAGCTGCCCCAAACATGCACGTGTAATCCCAGAGAGCAGCAGTGCTGAGAGGGTCCCTCTGTCTGGGACATGACCCTCCGCTGCCCAACCACACAGGCACCGGCGGAGCGGCTGCTCCCAAGGCATGGGACCGAAGAACAGATACCAACTTACGTGTATCGATGGTCTCCTGGATGGGGATGAAGCCCACGGGTAAAGTGTCCTTGATATCAATAAGCTTCATATCAACCAAGACGTTGCCTAAGTGACTCTTTGGAGAGAGAAAAGAAAGAGTTGATTATGACAATGTCACCGAATCCAAACCCAGCTCTTCTCGCCTGCTGAACCCCAAGACACCTTGGCATTGTAACTGACCACCAACTTTAAAAATGGTAAGGAGGTACCAAGCCAAGACTGGCAACTGTTCCCTCTGCAGCAACTACATGATGATTGACTAGGAGATACCAGACAACTTTCAGCATTTACAGATTCTTACATCTCATCCACTGCCATACTTCTGGATCCTCAGAAGCATAATCAAATTCCTCCCTTTGGACACACAGCAGTTCAAAGTACTACCCCCATCAACTCATCCACTAAGCAGGTCACCTCAGTTCTCACACACTACATCTACAATAGCTACATGACGTTTCTGTGACAGTAACAGCAGAAAGCATTACGGGAAGATGGTTCATGCAGACACAGCCAAAGTTATTACATGCATTAGCTAATTAGTACTGAACAGACATGGTTCTAGCTCCAAACGCAGGCGCACTCCAGAAGAGCAGGCCATTTGGAACGAAGAACTTCATTTGGAGTCCATATGAATTCTGAACTGATGCCTCATCCTATTAATCAAGGCTTGAAGAGCTCAAAACACAATTCAGAATGACAGCCTCCACAATTGTTTAGAGACCAGATTTTCTTTGCAGTTCTCGTTAAAGCCAGCATTGCTGCCAATAATCTGGATTCACGTATGGAAGAAAAACACACTTTAGTTACTGCACAGCCTTTATAAACAGAAATGCAATACAGAACAATTAAAATTTCATCCTAAGCCATCAAACCATGTCAGTGTATTTTACTGTTACTGGTTGCTAAGTACCTCCTTCAGTTTTTATCTAGCAGAGTATTTCAGGCAAACCTCTACTCTCTGATTATTACACTGAACTATTTTAAAACATATATAAATTTGCAGCCTCTGAAGTAAGGGGAGATCAGGTCTGAGTTTCTTTTTTGGAGGTTCTGAATTTCATGGCCAACTCCTCAGCAGGAGGGCCACCACGCCGGCAGCCCCGTCCCACCACACACAAGCGCGGCACATGTCCTTTGCTCACGCAAATTGGCTGAGGCCGGGCCGTCCCCACATGCCTCCGTCCCCCCTTTGGCCAGGGCATCTCAGAGCGAGCAGTGCTGGATGATGCAAAGCCTGAATGTATCAGTTAACGTGGTCCTGGCACAGCAAATAGTAGATGAAGTGGTTGCTGCTGATTCATCTTTCATGTTTTATTTATCCAAGCTGTCTGGCTGTGTTACATCAGTGTGCAACTTTCAGCTGAACCAACAATCATTCCTCCATCAACAGCAGACAGGTAGGAGAGATGCCTCTGATAAGTTCATTAGCTGCTGTAACACTGGGATTCAGCATTGACGCTCTGCCATATACACAGGAGAAAAGGGCACAAAGCCTCGCCGTTTGTGAGATGCACCATTTGGGGCCTCCTCACCATGACACTCAAATACCGGCAACGCCCTCATAATCTGTCAAATATCGTAAGCTGTTGAGAATGACGGTTCTGATAAAGAGACACTACAGACTGTCTCTGTTATAAAGCAGGTATCTGAGGTGCATTAACTCCGCTAAACAGAACATGTTCTTCAGGACAAATAGTTCCCAGTGTTTTGTTAAACGCAAGAAAACCCTGAGTGGTAAAAGTTCCAACCCAAAACACAGCAACACATCAACATCCAGGCGAGACGAGCCTTTCCCTCCCGGCTGAGAGCTCTAGGTCGCTGCTACCTTGGAGGGAGGACCAAGGCCTTTTAACCCTCGGAGGTCCCTGGTCAGGCAGCACATCATACCCCTGTGTGGCCGGAGGACTGAGAGGGGAGGGAAAGCTCTTACTGGGCTAACCAGAGACAAGGGTGCTGCTCCCTGCACAAGGGGAGAAGGCTGTTCCCCCACCAGTCCGGTCACCTCCTCCTCCCAGCCCATCAACCCACTTCCAGCCTGCCCGCGGCCGGAGGACCAGGAGCACTGATCAGCTCTGTGTGCTTCCCAGGGGCTGGCAGACTGGCGCCAGCCTCTGCCGGTCTGGTCTCTGCCTCACAAAAAGGCCCCCTCGCACACATGAAGCCCATGGCCTCAAGCAGCACGAGCGCACGTTCTGTCTAGCGCGGGCAGACGGGTGTCCTCGGGAGGGAGCCCGCTCGGCTGGCCGAAGGAGGCTGATGGGCCTTGGGAAATCCACCCTCTGAGAGGCGAGGGCGCTCCCGCCATCCATCGGGTATGGCTGCGGCGAACCACAGGAGCACCGGCTCCACGCCAGCACCTGAACACCGGCAGCACTGCCTGCAGGCTGCTGCCCAGGAGCTCTGCCAGAAGCGCCCGCAGGTCTAATGTGCCACTGACGCAGTGCTCGAGACAACCCACACGCGGGACGCAGCGACTCGCGCCACACCTCGCACAGCAGGCTGCTGTACGGCTGGGACAGGCAGTCCTCCCCCCACACTCCCGTCAATTCACTCCTCATCAAAACAAGGAACGTATTCCCAAACCGTGCCGAGGAAAGGATTCATGCCAAAAGCCCAACAGGCACCAACTGAGGGTTATTTACACTGTCTCTAGTAGCCAGCAGTTGCTACTATCCTGTAATTATTTCTGACAAGCCCGCATTCAAGGTAAACGTAATACTCAAATCATCACAAATATTTCTGTTTAATACCCTCCCTGCCTGTTCTGGGGCTGCTATTCCTGCTACTGCAGGTACTCCAGGATGAAAAGCACAATTATTGTCCATCCACCCCAGGAAGTGATATTTCCCATAGCTCTGGAGCTTTATTTTAATCCTGAGGCAGGCAGGGAAGCGGATGGAATAAAGGTCAAATGCTGGAAACTGGCAGCCCCTGGCTTTCCTGTCAGGACCCATGATCAGCCTCTGAAGTCGCAGTCGCTTTTCTATTCCTGTCGTTGGTGAAAGCACAAGTACAAAATGGTATCTCCATACCCTGACAACTGAGTCACTGTGAATATCCAAAACACGACGAAAAGCAGGATTACCCACTAGATGGAGTGCATTCATTGTAGAATTAAATAGTTCCTCCAGACAAGAGCAAGTTTTCACACTAGCCTCAACCAAAAACACAATAGAAGGCATCAGGCTCTCACTGCACACGGTCCCCTCTCCTCCACGGAAGATGTGGGCTGGCAACTGCCACTAACCAGAAATTAACTTATGCTTAATAGCCATACTAGAAGATTACAAGAATACGGTACCATATGCACAACGTGGGCAAGTTTTCAAGAATCAGCACCAAAAACAACAAAGAAAGAAAAGCTAATCCTGCAAGAAGATATCTATGACGCCCCTGGATTCAGAAACTAACTTTTCCTTCATCAACACTACCTGCAGCATTTGCTTCTCTAGGTAATTAGCGTTAGAAATTAATCAGGATCGTGAGCATGCAGCGCCCATTGCTACAGCAGGGAACACTAGCATGAGGGGGTTGCTGAAACGCAAGCATTCCCTTTTCTACTTCTTTCCATGAAGAACATAGACAAAATGCAAATATCTAACCATTGCAGTTTGCCTCCTGACTCACTCAAACTCAGCGAAATGCCTGCTTGAATTATAATTGGCTCCATAAAATGAATCATCTTATGGGTAAAAGCATACCAGGCATAGATGCAAATCATGCAGACACTCAGCAAACGGACTTACATTTTCTTTTGAAAATGATCTCGTGAAGCACAGGTATCGTGTGACCTTGGATTTAAACAAGCCATCTTTCCAGAGGTCAGCATCCAAGCCATCTGCTGTTTGTGCAACCTGGAAAGAAGAGACAGAGGGAGAGAGGAGACATGTGAGCCAAGATAAAGTTAATGTATGTGCAGTACTTCTTCCTCAGACCTCTTCTAATTAACGGTAGCCCAAACTCTCACAGCATCTCATTAGTTTCTTCACCAGGCGCAGCGCAAAGAACTTCCAAGAGGAGGTATAAAAAGAAGTTCTAAAAACGCTGTCTCTCGGGAGTCCGTTGATTAAAGACGCTCTGACAAAGGCTATTCTAATGAGGAAACAGCAACTTCGGTTACAGTCTCCAAACAATAGTTTGGGCAAGTCAGCATATCGAGGCTCTCATTACCACCCTACACGCAAGGGCACACTGGGGCAAGCTGTGAGGTGGGGTCCACGTAGACAAAGCACAGAAACTGCCCAATCTCAGCATTATTTTCACAGAAAAGCCATTGAGGAATTCTGGCTTGCAGGCCAAAAAGCTGCTTCCAGCAGCTGGGGGAAGCCCTGGTCACTCACAGACTTTAGCAGCAATGCCGCGTGCAAGGATGCACCCTGCAAACGTCCCTCTCCAACGCAACCCTGCGTCCAGCCGCATCAGTGGCACACGCTGCACGGAGGGCGAAGGAGACAGACCCCGGCCCTTCACCGGAGAGCCAGAGGCACATGCAGGAAGAGAAAGGCAGAAGATCGAACCTTCAAGCTGATTCAAGGAGTGGGCAGGAGGCAGCACCGCGCCCAAGGAAAGGTCTCTGCTCTATCAGCAGCTGGGCACTCGCGCTGCATGGTGCAAGCTGGTACCAGCCCCTGCCCCAAAAGGTTTGCTGTTGAATAAGAGAGGAGACAAGAAGGCAAACACAAGGAGAAGGGTAGCAGAAATAAGATCACTCCACCAGACTAAGGCCCGACTGATGGCTCCCAATAGGAGACTCTAGCGTGGTCTGAAGCTACACAGAAGCACAGCTGAACTCCTGCCTAATGCCTCTCGGACGGGGGCAAACCGCTCCACTGCAGCTATTCCAAGTCTAATCTTATTGAACTGAGTAAGACCTTGGCCCCAGAGCAGCCTGATAACAGAGCTGACATTTGTTGCTACTGTTTACACCCGTGTTTTGTTGAGCAGAGACTCTGTGCAGGGCGCAGGAAGCAGGAGATGCATGCTGACAAGACCCTCTGATTATCCAAAGCGCAGGAGAGAAAAGCGTGTTTGTTGTCTGATCAGCAAAGGGAGCAAAGTGCACTGGCTGCTCTTCGCGTTTCGGCAACTGCTCTTCACAATCCCCTGCTCAGCTCAAGCCCCTGTACGACACACACAGCCTTTTGTGGTCAGGCTTCTGCAAAGAAACATGCATCATTTTTAAATAGTAAAATTTTAAAACCAGATTTTGGTGGGATTTTTTCTTTATTATTCCTTGAATTCAACTTTTTCCTAAAGTGCTAGTTTAGGAATATATAAAATCCACACACATCTCCCTCCCCTATGCGTAAGTCAGACTTGGTGAAAAGCTATTCAGAGAGCAGACTGCTTAGAAAAAACTGTTGGCATATAGGGACAGTTAGCTTGAACTCCAGCCCTTGTTAGAAACAGTTTGAGGGACTACAACCAGATTTAATCACTTTGTTAATTAATATGGTTTGAGTTCAGTGTTTCAGTTTTTCTTGTGTTAGCCAGTTTTGTTTTCTTTGTTTCCACATTAAAGATGCTCAAAACTCAACAGGCAGCAATAGATGCAGTCTGCAACTGCAACACTTTTTAGCTAACCTCTGTAAGCTTTAGGAACTTTATATTACTTACAACACCACCAAATGATTTTTGAGGTGGAAGCAGATCACTTCAGTTGATATCATCTCCTCTACAACTCACTGCCCAGGGCACAGCTGGATCACAGCTGGCCGAGACATCTGAAGGGCCCCGCGCTGGCACTGCCACCCCTCCGGAGGAAGGGAGGCCCGGCACTGTTATACTCTGACTTAAGGATGAAAAAACCCCAAAAACTCCAACCCACACCACACCCCCTTTTAGGAACAACCCTGCCATTCTAACCCATCAAACATCTAGTAGAAAGACCCAAGCTGGTTCCGTGGGGAGCCACGCGGCGAGGCACCCGACCCATCTCCAGGGAGGCACAGCAGTCCAGGCTGACCCTGCACTCGGCCCTGCCCGATGGCCGGCCTGGGCAACGTGGAGCTGGGCACCGCTGGCAGCTGATGGCAGGACCTGTGTCCTCGGCTCCCGGGAGCCAGCAGTGCCAGGCCCGGCCCACAGCACTGTGCCCTGGGGACAGGGTCCCTGCTGAGCAGCCACTTGGGCCCCTCCGATGCTTCCCCACCCAGCTGAGCTGCCGGTTGCTGCCCGACTGCCTGCCCCGGCAGCACCAGGCAGGCCGCACCGTGCCACCTGCGGAGCCTTGCAGGAGGACGCGAGCATCGGAGCAAAAAGCAGCCGGCAGTAAGAGCTCCCAGCCCCAGAGCCCCATGGGAAAGCCAGTAAAACCATTCCTGCTTCTGCCGAAACGCAGCAGTCGCAGGCGACATTGCCAGCAATTAACCCTGAGCGCTCTGCCTCCGCATCATCCTGCTGAAAACTCTTTCCAAGCCTGGAGAATGTAAGCATGCATTAACTTGTCAGAAAACTCATGGGGAAAGAAAACAGAGCAATATAAACAGGAAAATTCTTACATCATCTGCTGGGCTCCTGCAGGCAGGTAGGATCCGCACCACCTCTCAAAGCAGAGCTGTGCCTGAGCAGCGCTGCTTCACGATGGCAGCGCGCCCTCGGTGCGGCAACATGGGAAGGGAGCCGACCTGGAGAGGCCGAGGCAGGCCTACCCAGCAGGATGGGCGCTGTGCAGCCCCAGCTCACCAAGTCCTCCGCTTGGCTAAGGGGCGAGGAACATGCGGGACAGAGGACATGGCACCCGGCACGGGGCGCCCAGCGCCCCAGGCACAGGGAAGGGTCCTTCTCCTCATGGAGCTGGGGGACGACACTCCTCAATCATGTGCTACAAACACATGGACTTGACGGAGTGACACCCAGTAAGGAAGGTGTCCCCCAGCCCACCCCTCCAAGTGTGGGGTGATCTACCTGCTGCCCAGCAGTCAGTATGGGGTCACTGCTACCACAGGACAGGCCTCTGGCAAACGGGCCCACTAAACCGCCTGCCCCACCGCCAGTGGTGTGCAGGGCCGTCCCTGCTCCAGCATGGCCCCGGAGGGGGCAGCATGCTCGGGCTCTCGCCCCAGAGCAAACCCCACCGTGGAGCTGGCATTCAGCCTCAGCCGGCAGCAAGGAGCGCGGCTGCAGGGGAACCCCACCTCTCCTACCCCAGGCGTCCCGCCTCCCTCCTCTCCTCCCTTTCCTCCCCACCCATATGCTCAGTCTTGCCAGTTTGGGCAGATTTTCAGGAACCTAAGTTCAGACACACTCTGTACATTTTGGCAAAATCAAGTCTTTGGTGCTTTAGCTGTTAAAAGACCTGGCTAGTCATTACAAGTGTCAGTAGCTGTTTTCTAAGCAGACCCAAAAGGCAATGGAGATTTCTGAGTAATTAAAAAACTACTGAGGGAAAAAGATCTCTGAACCATTCGCCAAGATTCCCCCAGGTCTGTACCCTGGGCTCTGCCGCACTGCCACCTCCAGCCAGGCAGTACGCCGAGCCTGGGAAACGGACTGGGACCTCCCCGTGGCATTTAACTTACACCTGGGCTGAAAGCACCCATGCCTTTGCTTGTTTGTTTTAAAGAGGAGCAAAGGGAAAAGGAAGGAAAAGAATATGGCAATGGTTGTTTATTGGAGAAAAGAGATGAATGAAAGAGAAACTGGGTAAAGCCTATAAATAAATACAGCTGTCTCAGAAAGAGAGAACTGGGTACTTCATCACAAAACTCAAAATCATCCATGAAACTACACAGTGTCGAATTCATCACTAGTAAGAGGAAATACTTTGCCCCACAACTCTGAATCCACCTGTGGAACTGAATGCTGCAGGATGCTATAGCAAAGCACAAACCGATCAGATCCCTAAGGGGACTACAACAACATCCCAAGATAAACTGGTGTTAACGCTTCCCAAACGATGAGAGTGGTTCTCCTTTTCAGGGTGTGGTTTGAACCTCTAACTATTAGGACTTTAGGGAGCACACTCCTAGGCTGGAGCTGCCACAGCTGCCTTCATCAGGGCTTTACACCCTGAAGCCACAATCAACTGCTGGTGTCTCATTAGGGAAATTGCCTATCTGGAGAAACACAGAGCCTGAGACCAGCCAAGTCTGCAGGTTGCCCACGTCTCAGAACATGACTTCATCCACTGCACCGAGAAGTGCACTTCTGCATACTTGGCTTCATGCCTTCAGATAGGACAGACTGGGTTCCAGAGAGGTTACGGGGAAGCGGCCATGCCGCATACCACGCGCTGCCCCACAGCCCTGCCTTGCGCAGAGGAGCCACCTTCCCAGACATCCAGGCAAGAAAAGCACAGCCCTGCGTGCCACCGTCCTGCAGGTTTGGGCACCAGGACATCCTGTCACATCAGGGTGGCACCCAGAGCAGCCCCATCACCGCAGGTGCTGTACGGTGGAAAGGACACCGACCGCAGCTCACAGCATCCACGCACGGAGCTGGGCTGCTGATTTGCCATATGCGAGGCTGAAGGAGTAAGCGTGTGGAAGCCATGCTTAGAGTAAGACAACTGCAGACGGCAGGCACTTCCCCACGGCCTGCAGCGGGGACTGCTGGCCCCAGGGTCAGAGGAGAGCTCCTTGTAAATGGAGAGGAAGGCAGAAGAACCAGGGGAAAGGCAGCCTCCTCTCTGTGCCCCCTAGGAGAGAGCGACCCACATTCACAAGCATTATTACACCACCACCGTAATTGGATTAAGCCACAGGAAGACTCTTTTATCTTGTTTAGTTTAAACTGTGTTAGCGCTGAAGCTCCCTATTAAACCACAGACAGGCTATCTGGGGTAAGCGCTCTCTCTGCCCAGCCATTTAGGCAGAATGCAATTCTGTTATCACAACTCTCACATTGTCCCATGCTCCTTTATCAGGGCAAGCAGCTAATTACACAGCCTGGCTCACACAGGTAATCAGCACTCAGAAAAATGCAGTAAATGCAAAAACCTTCCAGGTCTTTAAGGAGCCTTTTCCCAATTCCCTCCCTCATGTCCTTACTTCAGCCTGATCCATTTTCTTCCTTCTCACACTGAACAGGGTATGCAGTGATCCAGAGCTGAAAAGGTGTGAGCAAAGCTCCAAGTCAACTGGTTTCCACTCCCAACCATGCAAGCTGTGCAACTCTGGAAACCCAAGATGTGATGTAGCCCAGTTGGAGCAGGATATACAGAAAGGTCAGCAGATGGACTATGAGCCAAATCTTTCCATACAGAGCGCTGCAAGGTCAGTATTTTATGATATGTCACTGTTTGGGACACTAATCTATGGGGAGAAAAATCATGCTGTTGGTTACGCAGTAACTAATCCAAGGAAGGAGCAGCCATTAAACAGTCACCTCCCTTTATCCATTCACATATTCCTCTCTGCTGTATCCAGCTGCCTTTTCTTGCTGCCCAGCCTCCTGCCAAAGCTTAGTTTAGAGGTTTGCATTCTGTCCATCAAAATCATCCTTGCAATTTCAGCTGGATGCAAAACTCTATGCTTCCCATTCTGGAGCTTCTCATCATCATTGTGCAGTGCTGATATGTGGGATTAAACAGCTGATGCGGGATCCATTTATTCAGAGATATAATTTGTGCAATACTTAGGACTCCTTCAGGGTGAATGTTACTAGGATTATTAAATTTGCATGCCACAGTGGCCAGCTGTTTCTGAAAACCACTCCTCCAGGTAATTATGCTCCTCTGGAGTGGCACAGATGAAGTAGCACGATTGCACCCACAAACCTCCACTGAGGGAAAGCACTAAGTGCTGTGGGATGAGAGGTGGGCAGCTGGATATCAAATTACTTCTTAAAGCACACGTCTGAAGGCAAGCCCTCTCTGGAAGAGATGCTTCTGCCAGCAAAGTAAAGCCTCATTAGTGTAGAACCAAAGCATTAGCAACGGCAGCTGAAATAGCTCTACTTACTACATCATAACCTGTCGGTGCTCGGTTCCGGGATGCAACCACACCAACACCCGTGATGGGATCCATCGGCAAGTCAGGCAAGGCATCTGAGAGGTCTCGCACTTCAGGCATCATGGACTGATCCTGAAAGAAAGGAGCAGAATTAAAGGGCTACTCGGCAGCACACCCCAGCAGAAGACAAGAGAGCACCGAGAGCCTGCATGCATGCCACAGCGCCTGTGCTGACACACCACAGACTGCCAAGTTAAACACAGGATTAGGCCAGACACACCTTCTGCACTTTCATTTGCTTTTGATAAGAGGGTACATTTGTGCAATGCCCAATAGGTTTGGAATTTGGGCCAGCAGCCTCTTCTGAGATTAATTTTGTTGTTTCCAGGATACTTAGCATGGGCTGGTCTCCATCTAGCAATGATGGGAAAACCCAAGTTCATTTCCTTCCCTCCCAAACAGAGAGCAAACTTCACCCCTGAGTCAGGCTGGTTGAAGCAGCTCTGCCATTTTAAGCAGCAAGAAATCTGCTCCTAATGGCTTCATTGGGAGGCTCCCCATCCACGTTGAGTCTCAGACACGCTGGGAGTTCCCCCATGCGTCTTCAGTCCCATCGCGCCCTGCTGAACCAGACCATTTTCATGTAGCAGCACAGATGTATCTGGCGCTGTATGCAAAACCGCGCTTGCTGCAGAGAGCCTGAACGCCAGGGGAACACAGATGAAGCAGCACAGGATGGTCTGATGCAAAGCAGACAGAGGCCTTGAAGAGGCCTGAGCATCTTCCAGGAGAAGGGAGACATCACCGAGTACTTCAGGGGAAGGAGATACACAAAGGGGGATAGAAGCAGGTAAGACCAACCAATTTCGGACAGATGGTGTTGCAGGAAGCAGGAGGAGAGGACAAGAGAGCTGCTGAAACAACTCGCTGAGGAGGAGGATGGGAAAAGGTGCCACTGCCTCAGCATGTGGTCTCCTGCAGAGGCAGCCAGTTAGGGCAAGTCTTCTCCAGCTTGCAGGCAGGAATGCCCCAGGAAACCACCCCCCACGCACCCCGAGATAAAAGGGCAGTGCTTTGTGTAAACAAGCGTCACTGCTGCGCAGCCAGACAAGCCGTGAACCAGAGCTACCTAATTCAATTCCCTCCTCAGAGCAATTAAACCCCAGCATTTCTAGGCCATGTAGATAGCTAGTTACTTACTGCTTCTAGAAAAGGCAGAGGAGAGTGCTGGTGCCAGTGGGACCTGGGTTTACACTTCACAATGCCCAGTCAGAACAAACATCGTGCTGCAGGCAATAAAAAAGAGCAAGTCTGGGCCCTATGTAGATAACAATAATGTCACATGAACAGCCAGGCTACCTGAGGAGTCCAAAACAACAGAAGCTAGCGACCAGTAATGGTGAAACACCAGTGCCGATGAACCAAACCTAGAAGAGAGCTCTGCTTCGGCACCTAGACAAGCATCCAGCAAGCACAGAGTGAAGCAGACCCACTTTGCTCTCTATGCAGTTTGAGCCTCCAAAACACGACTATAAGCACGACACCCTCCCCTCCCGACGGGTTCCCTGTCCTCAGGGCGGGCGAGGAGCGGGGGACTCTGCCGCAGGAACGCTGGTAGCACCCAGGACAGCCCAGACAAACCCCACACCGCTGCCTGCGCTGCTCCACCGGCTCATCCAGATGCCTTGCAAATAATCCAGAAGCCATTGCCTAAAATGTGCAGTACCCAGCAAACATAATGTGAATTTAACGAAGAACTTACAATCTGTTCTTCATACAGATGCATGTTTCCTGAAACTTTTCCAAGTCACTCTCAATAATGTGATGACTTGCTATTACACATCAGGAGGAGCTGGGAGATAATGAATGCTGATACGAGCTTCTCTCAGGCCATTTTGAACTGAAATCCAGGTAAGTGACGATATTCCCCAGCACGCTAAGAACACCGCGTGGCAGGTTCCAGCACAGCCGCAGCTGCACTGCAGGGAAGCAGATCCGCTCCCCTGGTGCCTTTGGCCTCCACCAAACCCACCCTGACTAAGCACCGGCTCGCTCTGCAGAGGCAGGGGGAGCAGGAGCAGCCGAGACAGCACCGACACCTCAGGGGGGGAAGCAGAGGGGCTGTGCCCCTTCTCGGACCCTGGGAGAGCCCAGGCAGGCAGGGAGCCTCTGGCACTCCCTCCTCTTCCGCAGCAGTGGTGGCAGGGCTGGGGACCTGCTGCCAAATGCTGCCCAGGCCGCGGCTCACCACGCTGGGGCCTGCTGCAAGGAGGCCCAGCTGCCCCAGCAGGGACCTCAGCAGCAGGGGCGGTCTGGAAGAGGCCAAGGACGGGGCCCTGGGGGTCCCCAGCAGCACCGCAGGAGGGGAGGTGGGTGCCTCCACCCGCAGTGTGGTGCCGCTGGGCAGACCCCCTCAGCCTGACAGCACCCTGTCCTCGGCAAGAGGAAGAAGGGCACCTTTGTCAGAGCCGTTTGCGGTCCTGCTCGGCACAGCAGGGGGAGGGGAAACAGCATCAATCCTCACTTTGTGCCGGCTCACACAAAGCCCTTCTATGGCGGCGGCAGCAGCTAAGCACGGAGAACGGGGCTTTCCGCCTCGAGAGGGCGGGAGGCAGAAGCCATGGGGTGAGACGCAAAGCGGCACCAGTGCAGGGCCCAGAGCAGCACCCACGACAGCGAGGGCCGAGCTGAGCTCCCTGTGCCCACCACCGCTGCATCCAGCGAGCCTGGCACCTTCCTCTGCCCAATGCTCAGACCGCAGCCCATGCCCGCAGCCGGCGGGGACGGGTGGGCAGAGCATCTGCCCAGGAAGCAAACTGCCGGGTCTCCAGGCAGCGTGGTGCACCCTGCTCCGCAGCGGGAGGGCTGGGGCAGCAGTGCTCGAAGGCGGCTGGCCCAACGGCCACCGCAGCATAGCAAGGCTCTGCTGCACCAGGCCAGCTGCTCAGGGCAGCTTCCCGCTGCGCAGGTGGCATCGAGGATGCATCTGGAACAGATATGGAGCAGCAGCAATCGGCTTGCACACTCGGATAAATGTTTTTATAAACTCTGCACAGATCAGAGGGGAGTCTCTGGCTGGGCAATCATACAGACGATTAGTTACATTGCACTTCTCCCCCAGGGCATCTGCAAAGTTTCGTTTCTTTTCTATCGCACCTTTGAACTTAAAAAAAACAGTGAAAGAACAGATTAAAATAACAAGCTGTCTAATAGGAGTATTTATAGAATGCTGCTCCTTAATTTAACGAAGTTCTCTTTAAACAGCACAAGTTTGACCTATACACCCACCTAACATCATGGTGGCCGAGAACTCAAACCAGCTGACCAGGAGATGGCCTTTCACCATCCTGCGCTGAGCTGCGTTTGCCAAGCTCTGCCAAAAGGCCTCCACCACTCCGCCCACTGCAGGGTTATTCTGGGAACAGCCCAAAACAATTAGAAGAACATTTTTCCCACTAGTTGGGAGCATGCTCCCTGGAGGTCGTTCTCAGCTGCAGGGCCACATGCAGCCCCCAGCATGCCCAGGCAGTGAAGGGAAGCCGGATGTGAGCCCTGGGGCAGGAAGAAGTTTCAAAACACCGCAGGGCCACAGCAGGGAAAGGATGTGTCTCCACCAGAGAAAGTCACCGCGCATCCTGCCGGCAGTGGACCCAAGCAGCTCGTGGCAGAGAGGGGCAGGATGGCTGCAGGACAAGACACAGAGAACAGGCTCCTGGCATGCAGCTGCCACGCTGCTGGCTTTATCCTGAATGCTTCCCGCCCCCTTGAACTGGCTGTGCCATGGGGCAGCAGGTGCAGGGGTCCCAGGGATCTTGATGCTCGGCTGCAGGAGAGGCCTTCAGGGACTCTGCCAGCCTCTGCCACAGCCGCCTTCCCCCTGCCCTCAGCCAAGGCCCTGCTTTATCTTCTTTGCCTTCTCCTGCCCAGGGTTTGGGGGACCACTTGCTCCATGTGGCACCAACCCAGGCCTGGGCCCAGCGCAGCCAACAGGCACCTTGCAGGCACGTGGCACAGATCCCCTCCTGCTCCCTCAGCACTGCAGCAAGGCCCCCTGCCCCAGCCCAGCAGAGATGGCTCTGTGGGCCACAGCGCACAGAGCGGGTAGCAGAGACAAGCGCTGGGGTGCCCTGCAGCAGGCTGGCTCCAGGCAGACCTGCCGACCAGGCTTCCAGAAGTCTTTGCACCAGGGAGTCTGAGGCCAGGGGGCTGATGGCCTTTTACACAAACCAGAGCAAGCGGTGTCTGTCCTGTGTCCTGTCCTGCCACCCCCGACTCCAGAGGCTGCCAGCCTGCAGGGCAAGCCACCAGGCACAGGAGAAGAGCAGAGGAAGAGCAGGCAGCAGGCAGTGACATTTAGTCAGAAAGCCACACACGTACAGTCCAGCCAGGGTCTCAGTTTGACCTGTCGCCACACAACACTCGCTGGTGCCCTGCTCTGGGTCCTCTTGAAGTACCTCTTTCCAACATGCAGACCGGGTCTGCTCCCTAGGAGATGTGTAACACAGGGTTCGCGTTGCCCTGGCTGTGCGAAGCCCTCTGCCGACTGGCAACGCAGCTCCAGGCGGCTGCCTCGGCACCCTGAGCCTCGCACACCGCAGAGATGGCAAGGCCGAGGGCAGCTGATCGCCCCAGAGGGGGCTGTCTGGCAGCCCGCAGGCACACACGCCTCCCTTCTCCCAGCACCCCCACGATTGTCTGTTTACGTCCTTTTCACTAGCTCTCACCCATTTTCTTGCTAGCTCATCTCCGCTTTTATTAGTTTATCCTAGGCATACTTCTCTGCTGGCCTTGCTGTCTGTTTCAAGTATCCCACTGAGATGGCTGACCACACACACTGCTGGGCTTTCGCTAGGACACATACATAGCAAAGGAATACATTTTCAGAAATGAATGTATTATTGTGAGTTTGTAGAGCATTTTTCCCTCTTGGTGTTCCTTTTCAACAAGTTAGGCAATTTCAAGAGCTGGTGGGTGCACGATCAGATCAGGCCTGATGATGTATTCGCTACAGAAGCATCACGCTGCCAGCAAAGCAGGTCAAGTTCTGAAGTTAAATAGCAAGGGACTTGGAGAATGGTCTTATTGTTTCTTCCTTCAGCTACAAGCCCTGCACTTTGACACTGACTTGCTCTTCCCACAGGCAGAAAAGTATGAGCTAAGGCATAACTGGAAAAAAATTATCAACTACCTCACTGAGTTCCTGCACCCTGTGGGAAATAATCCCATCAAACCAAAGCAGACACGCCGCTAAAACCCTTGCTCACATGCTCGGGTTATCGCTCCATCGTTTTGAAAAGGCAGCAGGTACTGCTGGCACAACACAGGTTGCTTAGAAGTCACACTGACATACTCCTCCGCGTGCCCGGTCCTCCCACCACGTCCGGGAACAGGACACAGCCCCAGCCAATTTTCTATTTCTGTTCATGGAATAGGACATAGTTTCAATCAGAAAAACAGGAGACCGCAGCGGGACACAGGGTCAGGGCCCTGGAGGCCTCCGCCACAAGCGGGCAGAATTTCAGTTTCACGTTTCGTCCCAAACAAAGGTATGTCTGGAATCACCCCTGCACCCAGGCTCCCATCTTGGAGACAGCTGCCCCGTATCAGCTGCAAAATCTCTACAGTTTGTGACTGAACTGGATGGAAAGAGGAACTTAAATCACAGAATGAGCAAAATCGAGATCTCCCATTGCATCACAGCACTTCTAACTACGGACACTCACTTGAGAAGAGTGTCTATTTCAAACCAAAATAGGTTTCCATACACAGATGACCTTGCACCAGGGCAGCAAAATTTAAATGACATTCAGTTCAGTTATTTCTATCTTGGCACGTGTGTGAACAAGTCCCTGGGGGCTCCAGGAACCCTTCAGCCTAGGATTCATGTTGTCAGAGCAGCATGCGCTACAAGACTGAAATGTCGTGCGTTTTATTTCACACCTCCAGCTCAAACTAAACCTTAGTCGCAGTATGCTGAGAAAATCTAGCGGGTAAGGCCATCTCAGCTCACAGGGATGACGCTGCCAACCTGCTACACAACGCGCAGGCTCCACTAAGGTATACGCTAGCATGTTCTCACACAGTGAAAATAAAATACAAGATGCAGATGCCCAAGTTTCAGCCCGACCAGCTGAACACCTGCGGAAGCCTGGCCTGTCTTGTTGCAGCTGAAAAACTCTGCTTGCATTACCGTGACCAAGCTGCGAACGCCCCAGCTCAGAGAAAGCGCAGAAAACACTGGAGCTTGGTGGATCTTTGCGAACCTCTCCAGAAACCACAGTGAAAGCTCACAAGCCTCGGTAATGCAAGAGGTGAGCGCGTAAAACACAGGCCGCTCAGTAGCACTGCTCCAGCCAGTACTGTAGGGAGAGAGTCCACATTATCACCTCCAGATACGCAGAAACCTGAAAACAGGCGAGAAAAACGGGCAGTCAAGTAAACCCACGCTGTAAACACCTGCAGCAAAAGACCACGCGAAACACGGGGGTTTTTTTGTTATTTTCTCTAACCAGTCACTAATAACATTTGCAGTAAACTCCCGAGCAGGCCAAGGTCACCAGGGGTTTGCCCCCCCGCGGATCGGGAGCTGTTCCCACAGCGGACCGCCAGCCCCGGCAGAGCCCTTTGAGCTCGCTCGGAGAACAACAGGCAGCTCAGGGCCGGCCCAGAGCTCGGCCGCTCGCAGGCCGGGCCGGCAGCGCTGCGAAGGCGCAGCCTCCCCGCCACGCACGGCACCGGCAGGGCCAGGCCCGAGCCCGGGGCGCTCCCGCCGGCCCCTCCGCCGCAGGCACCCCGGGGGGCCCGGGCGGGCTCTGCCCCGGCCCGCAGACCGGGCCCGGGGGCCGCCCGCCTCGCCCGGGGCCGCGGCGCCCCGGCCCTGCGAGCGCCCCCGCCGCCGCCCCGGGCCCCGCTCTCGGACGCGCCGCCCCCGCCGGCCGCCCCGCAGCAGCCCCGAGCGCCCGCCGGGCCCGGCCCCTCGCCCCGGAGCGCGGCGGCCGCGCTCGGCCGGGCCGCGGCGAGGGGCCGCGGCGGCCGCGGGGACACTTAACTGTTGCCCGTGCGGCGGGCGGCGGGTCGCGGCTCCCCCGTCGCAGGCAGAAGCAGCTCCTCATCGCCCGGCGGAGCCGGCGCGGCGCGGCCCGGCGGGAGGAGCGGCGGCGGCGGCGGGGGAGCGGCCTGCGGGCCCGGGCGGAGCGGAGCGGGGCGGGGAGCTGCGGGCAGGCCGCGGCCCGGCCCCGCGCGGAGCCTCGCCCGGCGGAGGGCGGCGTGCCGGGCCCCGGGGAGCGGCGGGGCTGGGGCCGCAGCAGCGCAGCGCAGCTCGGGCTCCCGCCGCCGCGCAGGCCCCCGCCCCCGCCGCTCCGCGCCCACCCGCGGCCGGACCGCGGCGCGCAGGGCCCAGAGCCCGCCCCGCACCGGCCCCTGCGGCACCGCCGCCCCGGCCGCCCCGACCCGTCCCGTCCCACGGGGCACTCACCGCGGCGGCCGCCCAGCGCTGCCTCCCGCCGCCGCCGCCCGGGCACGGCCCAAGGCGGAACGGGCCCCGCAGGCCGGCGCGGCGCTGGGCTGGGCTGTCCCGTCCCGGCACCGCGCTCCGCTGCCCGGCCCCGGCCCCGGCCCCACCCACGGCGGGCGCGCCCCGGGGCCCGCGACCCCCCGCCCCCGGGTAGCGGCGCTCTGCCCCTCCGCCGCGTCCCTCCTGGTTCCAGCAGAGCCAGGGCTCGCAGGCCAGCTCCTGCCTGCCCCGTGCCACAAAAACCCAGCCTCACAGAGAAAAGGACTCATCTGCTGACCTCCGCTGGGGCGGAAACTTCTCAACAGCATCTCCTGGCTGGTGGCTGCCCCAGCTGCGAGCTGTGGTCCTGAGCCTTTGGGAGATGGATGATGCCCAGTGGGAGAAGAGCTGAATAATAGTGATTTGGTCAACGCAACCTCAGTCTTGCTTCTGAAACAAACTACATCTAGGAGATGGGCAACAGCTGCTGTGGACTGATGAAGGGCAAATTGTGTTGAACCAAGCGAGTGTTTTTCTTGAGAAAACAGTCCCTGTGGTTAGGGGATAAGCAGCTTTGGGAGCTACCTTGACTTCAGTAAGATATTTGATGTTCTCTTTCACCATGGCCTGAAAAACAAACTAAGCAAATATGGTCCAAGAGGTCAGGGTTTGCCAGGCTGGTCGGGTAACCAGAGCCATTAGCCATCCACTCACAGCTCGGAAGACATCCTGACCTGAGGGTCGGCACAGGTCTGGTTCTGCTCAATATTATCACATGCCAGCGAAGAAATTGAGAACACACTTATTAAATTAGCAGGTGATGCAAATCGCAGCATAACCTGGAACAGCAGCGTGGCCTGCATCCATAATCATGTGAACTAATCCTGCAGCTGTCCTGCATTTGGTTTTGAGCACCTTACCTCAAGGAAGGTCATCAATGATAATCTGGAGAGCAGCAGGATTGGTGAAAGGATCGACATCAATGGCCTTTGATGCAAGACTTAAAGAGTCAGAGCTGCTAATCTAAAGAAAAAGAAAAAATCCTGGGGCAAAAAATGAAATAAAGGAGGGAGGAAAATGTGTTCATTTGTAGGTGAATTAAAGGGGAGGGCAGTAAACTGTTCTCCTGTCCTTTGTGGCTAGACTAAGAAGTGGTGGGTGTGAAGCGCAGCAAGAGATTCTGCAAAGGTACGGTGAAAAACTTTGCAATAGCAAAGACAGTGAAGCACAGCTTGGAGAGTTTTTATCACTGGTCAAGTTGAAAGCCCTCCTAAAAGCACTTGCCAGACATCACTCATTCCCTCAGGGCAGGGACCAGGCAGGATGGTCTCCCAGGGCCTTCTTAGAGCTGGTTTCCGCCAGCTGTTTTCCATGACATGCTACCTGCTTGGAGCCATGGTTTCCTTTGTGCTGGGAATGTGGCCCCTGTGACTTGTAAGAGAAGAAAGATCTCACTCAGATGATGTCACCCAAATTTCCTCCCACTTCTCTTTTGCCCTGACAAAATCGGGTACCAGCTGCAGGGCGGCCCATTTAATGGATGGTCCATCTCTGTTGTTACAGGGTGATTCCTTGTCTGATATTCTGCCTTTAACTACACCGCTAATTCCCAAATAGTCCTGATTTTTTCCCCTCTCCCGTTTTGTTTTTGCTCAGATTTGGTCATCTTTTGAGGAGCTCTGTCCAGCCTGTTCTTTTCCCACTTGGATAACCATTTGCTTCTTCCGTCCTGTTTGGACTCTCTATGTACGTCCCCGTAGCCAGACTGAACTGAGCAGGAGCGGTTGAGCAAATAGCCCTTCTCTTTTCTTCCACGGGTGTCTCCAGGCTGTCTTTGCACCTATCTGGCTCTCACTGAGGTAGGTAGGAGCTTGGCTGCCCAGGAGTTTCCCAGAGGCCCAGCTGTGGCTGGTCTGTAGTTGCTGAGGTGGGTGCAGAGCTGGGTGCAGCTGAGGACCAGGGGAGTTCTTGGGTTTGATCCTCAGGATTGTTCCAGCTCCTTGCTCTTCATCCTGGTGTGGTCAGCCTTACTACCAACAGAAATGCTATGAGCTTTAATTAGTTTGTGTTTGAGCGGCTTGCCTGAAAAGCAACATACACATTAGTGGTTTTGTATTCCTGCCCGTAAAGCAAAGTGTTCTGCAACAGCAGAATCATCCTGGTGTCCCGCTTACTCCTGGATACAACCCTGCGCTGGGAGCAAACCTTCCTCCTGTCCTGGCTGGTGCTTCTCGCCAGTAAAGCATATTAGACTGGTGCTTGCCAAACCGTGGTAATAACGGGGTGCTCTTAACTACGGCTCTATTACCTCACTGTTCGACCAAGGCTTTCTGGCTTCTACTGCGTACAGCCCTGATGGCTGGTAGTGGCTTCTGGGTCCAAAGATTAAAAAAATATATATATTTTCAGCGATAAGGAATACAATGCTTTTTTTTTTTTTGATTTGGAGAGTAATTTAGAGAGAAGGAAAGATGATGCCTGGTGGAAATGAGAAATATATGTCCCATACATAATATATGCCCCACATGCCCTATTACAAATACAACAAGATTTCCTGAACTGGAGAAGTTGTTACACATTACAGTGTGCTAATGCTCCCCCACGGAGATGCTGATACTGAGAGAGTCTTTAGTGTAATAATATTAAAAATCCTAGAGTTTCAATAAGATCCTCCCTGCTTCCACGGCAGTAGGAAATGAATTGATTCCAAAGGAAGACTCTAATTGCTGCTTAGTATCCACAAAATATTCTAAGATACACTGCAAAGATATATCCCAACATGTCTGTGACATGATCTGCAGTAACATTTGTTCCAAAAAGGTGGTCACTTTCCCGCACAGTTTAGCTGCTGCTTCAGTTTTACTCTTGGAGAAGCTGCCCGAAAAGAGCGAACGCCGCTGCTGCAGCTGGGGAGGCTGCACAGCTCGGGGCGAGCGCGGCGCTTCTGCCTATGGAGACCTTTAAACCTTGGCAGAGCTCAGAGGCTGGGGAAAGGCACCACTGTGCTCTTTCACAGAGCATAAGCACAGGCTCTGAATCAGCAAATACTTCACAGAATCATAGAATGTCCTGAGTTGGAAGGGACCCACAAGGATCATCGAGTCCAACTCCTGTCCCTGCATAGGGCAACGCCAAAAATCATGCCATGTGTCTGAGGGCGTTGTCCAAATGCTTCTTGCATATTGTCAGGCTTGGCACTGTGACTCCCTCCCGGGGGAGCCTGTCCCAGTGCTCCACCACCCTCTGGATGAAGAACCTTTTCCTAATGCCCAACCTAAACCTCCCCTGGCATATCTTCCTACCATTCCCTCGGGTCTCATCACTGGTCGTCAGGGAGAAGAGATCAGCACCTGCCCCTCCTCTTCCCCTTGTGAGGAAGCTGTGGACTGCGATGAGGTCTCCCCTCAGTCTCCTCTTCTCCAGGCTGAACAGACCAAGTGACTTCAGCTGCTCCTCGTACGGCTTCCCCTCTAAACCCTTCACCATCTTCGTGGCTCTCCTCTGGGCACTCTCTAGTAGCTACTTGCACACTCGATATTAGGTACATGAATAACTATACTGGAGTTGGTTCATCTACCAGTGTAAAGTTACTCAAAAGCATAAGTATTTGCAAGTGTAATGTTTTCCTCTGAATATTTTACATAAATCTTTTTCAAAATGCATTTATTTACTGCTGTTTATTCAGAGCATGTCTTTTCTCACGAGTTCTGTAGTCATATACATGCTGTCCAGTTCAGACCAATGTCTTGTTTTCAGGACATTGAATAGCAGGAATTTAAGTCAGCCTTGGCTACGACACTGGATTTGTGGCTGAACGAACATGGCTCACTCATACTTGAGTGGATGAATGCCAAAATTTGCATCCTCCAGAACATTGTTCCAAATGAATGTGGGTGCTAGGTGGGTTTGTTAGCAGTGCACGGCTTGCTCTGTTACCCCACTCTGGCCACAGCAGCACGGCTTTGCTGGAAGGGTGCGCTGGTGCCAGGGTGGGGATGTGCAGCACTGCTGGCTAGCGCAGCGGGTGCCGGCCCGGCTCTGCTTCATGTGCACGGTCCCTCACTCCCAGGGGGGAGCAGAAATTCCTGGCAACCACCCGTCAGGCATCACCATCAAAAAAAGATCCCAGTTTACAGGGGGAAACACTGTGACAAACTGTAAAGGATCCTGCATCCTCATTGTGACTGTAAGATTGAGCCCTTGTTTAAAATCCTTTGTGTTGCAGGAATTCATCTCTCTCTGCAGCCACATTTAGTGTGGCAGTGAAATACTGCTGCATGTACCATTTTTTCCATGCCCACCTTTAGAGAAAAATTGGCCCAGAGTTTTGTTTCATGCTGGAACGGCTGCAGGAACCAAGCCTGCCCTGAGGGCTCTGGGTGGTTTTGTCTCTAGCGATACCGGGGCAGGGCTTGCCAGAAACCCTGAGAGTTACTGGCCCTCCGTCCCTCTGCCATATCCAGAGCCTGGGGCCCAGCCCTGCCCTAGCAGAAGATCTACAACGGTAGAGCTAAACCCCCAGTTTTACAGTAGTGGCAAGTTCTTGACTAAAGCAAACAAGCCACTCTAAAGGTTTTTAAAGACCTGCAAGCTCTGCAGTAGGCACCTGCTTTCTACTGGGATGCGTGGGAGTTGCTTTTTAATAAAGAGACCCCAAAGCATTTCAGGCAGCGACATGATCCTGAGAAGAGATGCAGGGATATTTCAGGAGCTCAGTGTAGTTAGAAACCCCCAGACCACCCACCAGGTTTCACAGCATTTTTGCATTTCATTTCACTTTGAGTTTAATCTTTTGTTCTTGTTCAACAAGGCTGTATAGTATTTCCTGCAGGGAAAATAGCTCACTATTTTACTACTGCAGTCCTCCTCATATTTGGCTGTCTGTTTGATGCACCTTGGTGTGTTTTACCACTGGCAGGCCAGGCCGCAGCTCGAGCAGAGCTCCTCACCGGCCAGACCAGGCATGGCACGGCTGGGCAGATACTTTGCTGAAAGCCCAGCAGCTCTTGCCTCTGAGCTGTGCTTTTGGTTCCCTGCCACATCCGCACTGACATTTTCCTCTGTCCCTTTTGGTTTGGTCTGGCCACGACACCAAGGAAGCGTGTGACTTCAGCCAAGGTCAAGAGACAGTTTCTGAATTAAGCTGAAGAGTGAAATGGCACACAGCATCACCGCATCCTTAGTTTTGGGGCAATGCATGCCAAACTCAAGCGGCAGCCCGGGGCCCTGCGCCCACGGCTGGTGGCACAGCTCCTAGGTCTGCTGCCCACCCACAGCAAGCCTCTCCCAGCCGCCCGCCTCACCTTCCCCTCCAATGCAGCTGTGGCAGCCTGGTGGCCTGCAGTTTGATTAGCGGGTGTGCTGTGTGACCCCAGGATGGCATGGAAAGGGATCTTTAGAAGCGCTAAGTGTCTGTGTGAGTACATGGCTTGCAGACACCTTCAGCCAGTGCAGGACTGAAGCGTGCAGAGGGCTCTTTACAGCACAAAGCAGCAGCAGCACTCGCCCACTATTTATATATTATGGATCATAATATTTAAGTGGCCTGGCTATAACCCTGTAACTAGTTTTCCTTGACAGAATGAGTATTGCTCAGCACATACTAAGAGCTGTCTGTAAAACACATTTATGAATTGTTCATAAATTTCCCGACCATGGCAAAACCCACGCTGAGGCCCCCGTGCAGGTGGGTGCCGGCCATCCCCCTCCCGCCACTGAGGGTGATGCTGGTGCTGTCTGCACCCCGGGGGCGAGGAGCCCAGGCTGGAGGGTGCTGGGGGAAGCCTGGGCAGGGTCCCTCCCACCAGGCACTGAGCACACTGGGGCAGACCCTTTCCCCAGGGAGCCAGCCCGCACCACAGAGGGCTCATCCAGCTGGGCTATCAGCACGGAGACCGAACAGCCCTACTTGCTGAGTGATGCGTCCTCATCAGTGTTTCTGTTCCAACTTCTGTCCTACCTGGTGGACAAGGTGCCCCGGGGGCAGGAGCAGCACCTCGGACCTCGAGGGTGGGTCAGCCTCTGGCAGAATGGAAACAGCGGGCAGCTCGCGCCCACACTCGGTGTCTTGTGCTTGTGTTGCAGCTCCTGCCGCAGCTATCACCGAGTCCTGAGGAGATGCTGCAGCTCACTTGGGAGCCTGCATACAAAAGGAAAATGCTGTATTTAGTGTTATCAGCTCTTCACTTAGCCCCACACCAGCAAAGCACTAAAACCAAGAGTTCAGTCTCAAGCATGTGCTTAACCAGCTCCTGAATTAGGGGAATGGCTGCAGGGTCAGTGACTCAATGGCAGCCCCAAAGGAACAAGCCCGCGTGTCTGCTTGTTGCAGTCGGACAGCCCCAACAGGAGCGGCGAAGCCATCGTCGAGTCCCTGCACTGGCAGGCTCCTGCAGGGAGAGCAAGTCCCTCCCAGGGGACGTGCATGGCCGTGGGGCACACGCAGCCATGGGGCTGGGCACGCCTGGATGATGCCTGCACCCTCACCGCAGGTGGGTGCGTTCAGAGCCTGGTGGGCATCAGGCAGAGGTGAGCAGGGGACTAGGCTGGCTGTGCACAGCGGGGTCCTAGGCTGCTGGGCAGCCAGCTCTGACTCCTCTCCCTAGCAAGGGGAGCATCAGACACCCCACAACACATTTGCTGTGGAGGCAAGGGAGGCACTTACCTGCTTGCAGGGGTCAACGTCCTGCTGGCCCCTGCAAGTGCATTTCTAGGACCTTGCATGGAACCAGCTCTGGCTGGCAGCCGACTCCTCCATTCCTGCCACGCACATGCTTAGGAAAATGTGGTTTGCAAGTGTATTCACTGCCTGGAGCATCACACTCACAGGACACAAGTGAGCAATGCCTGGAAAGTTACCAAAATAGCCTTTGCAGAAAAGTGCTCTGAACCATTGTTTCAGGGATCCATTCTGGAACAGAAAGTGACCTGGAAAAGGCACTATTTCTCAGTTTATTTCCTGTTTCCTTTCCTATCCCATAGTTGTTACTAAATAGCACTGACGCTGTATAGGTAAGCCCTCACATTTGTATTATAGTCCCCATTTCAGTTATGGTGTACAGAACACCAACATACAACAACACTGCTAGCCATAATTGTGATTTACATAGCACCCAGGGACTGCTCTGGCCAGGGCAGGCATTCAGCCTTACCTGTCCTGTAAAGAGGTTCAAGGCGTTCCTCATCTGAAGAGATGGCCCAGGAGGAGGGACTTTCACCAGCCCCCTCCCACGGCAGGGAAACCAGGGCCCAAAGCATCCTGTGACCTGCCCGGTTGCAGAGAGCTGCTGGTCCAAGTGCACGGGGAGCTGGCACCATTTAATGGCGCAAGGCTGAAATCTGGACCCGTGAGCCCTGCTTCAAGGCCCTGCAGCCAGGACCAGCCCTGTTCGTTCTGCAGAGACGCCCCAGGACTGAGATACAACTGCTGTTCCACCCAAACGGAGGGCAGAAAAAACTCCATGTGGCTTAATTACCAAGGAGAGCCACACATCCAGATTCTCAGATTATGAATAATAGCCACAGTGAGATGGAAACCTTTGCTTGAGTAATTTTGAATGATGAACACATTTGGGGAAATAATGTTTTCTTTGCAGACCTCCTCTGATGAAATGCTACTGCTTGCCTTCTCGCTCAGGGCGGGCACTGTCCCACAGCACTGCCCCAGGTCTGCGCCATCCCCTGCTGCTGGCCGGACAGAGGGAGCTGGACTGAGCGGCACGCTGCTTGCTGCTTTGCCAAGGCCTTCCCTGCGGATATGCGCAGGGAAAATCCATGGGTGGCGGCTATCAGGGCTGCAAAGCTGCTGTCCCAGGAAGATGCTGGCAGCAAAGGCCTTCAGATGACTGGGTGTTTGCACGAAGGAATGCCCATGAATAAGTTAATAGGTGACCATTTGGCAGGTGGCACTGGGAAGTTGGTCACAGTTCAGCTGCCTTTGCAAGGCTTTTTCTAGGTGCAGCACCTTCTTACTTAGCCATGCAGGACCCCAAAAATACAGCTCTGGTCTTCAGACTCTCCAAAGCAGGGCCACAGCCAGCACCCTTCCCTCCTCTTAAACTGAAAGAAATAATTCATATATGGGTTAAACCACCGCAGCCAGAGGATTAATGCCCTTGTTCCAGCCCCAAGCCGTCCTGCCCCGCTTCCCGCCATTGCAGCGTGTGCAGGAGCGCAGCAGCACCGGCTAACGCCAAGGGCCCCGTCCCCTCCTGCAAGAGCACGCCGGCTCCCTCCGTCGCAATTCCCAGGCCAGCTGGCAGCATTAGACACTGCTGCTTGGCTCCTTGGCTACCGCAGCTTGTGCATATTAGCACCCCAGCGAGTTTCTTATCCATCTGACAGGACTCAGTATGGATAACGATGCCAAAGTCAGTCGTAACTGGACAATTACAGCATCACTGGGAGATGAGAAAAATTGCAATCCAAATATCCTTAATGAAGAGCCAGCAGGAATAGCGAGAGCCTCCCCAGCCTCACCTCGTTGTCCCCAAACACAAGGTCACCGCCCCAAGGGTATCACAGCACCCTCGGGCAAGGGCAGGATCCGGCCAGATGAATTACGCAGCTGAGGCTCAGGACCAGAAACAGGGGTATGAGCTCAGAAATGGGGTCTCCATGGGAAAACCTAAACCCACTGTGCCAGTGGTTGAAGCAGAAGCGCTGACTCTGCCAAGCGGTTCCAAGTCCCATTGTGGTGCAGCCGCAGGCAGAGCCTCCTGCGCAGGCAGCTGCAGCGGTGGCAGGGAAGAGGCTGCATGCTGAGCACCTGCTTAATGTCCTCCCAGCTGTACCGATACTTGAAACCTCACGTCTGTAGGATCCCTTTAGGAAAACACACTTAACAATCCTTACAAGGAGGGAGATAAAACCAAAATGAAGCACATCAGCCGGTTCCCTCAGAAAGATCTCTGCATCGCTGGGAAGTACAAGAGGACGGGTATTGTGTGATGGGAGAATCTACAGATCACCCGGCATCACTAATGAGAAGCCATTCTTTGAGTACATAATTTGACATCCCATTTTATTTTCTTTCCAGCTTTGAGTTTACTCCTGTGTAAGTTTTAAGGGTTTTGTTCCACAATTACAGGCCCACGGTTCCCTCAAAGCACATCCTGAGAGCACAGACACTTCTGAAGCAGGATGGCTCCTCTGCTGCCGAAATCATCAATTTCTTGCTAACCAAAGGGAGCTTCAGCACAGAGCCAGAGTGGCTTTGCTTTCAGGGTGTATAATATGCCTCAACAACGCGATAATGAGCTGACATTAGAAAGAGAAGGGCTCTTCCAGCTCCTTTCTAGCCAAGAGGATGCTTGTGCCAAGCATAGCTTTCATATGGAAAGTGGTGCATTTTTTCAATGTAAATATTTTAAGAACAGTGTTTTATAAGAGAGAGAAAAAAAAACTCACCTGAGTTTAACAGGAAGGCCTGTTCAGAGAGTTTCTTCTTTTTCTGTCAAAGATCTTGTTGCAGGATGCTCTGCTCCCTCTGTCTCTTGGGTAATTGTGGGACTTGTTAAGGTAACTTGTTTCATATTTAATTTCTTGGCTGCTCAGTTTCTCCTGTCAGTGCTACCCTGCCCTCCAAGGAGAGGAACTGGTGCATCAGCCTCTGCGCTGTGCCAGCCCAGATGCCCACAACAGGCACCAACAAGCATCTTCCCAGGGCTCAGCTGGGTGGGGAGCAGGTCCCTCTGCCTGGGGGACAGCAGCCGAGCTCCCAGCTGCAGCAGCACAGCAAGCGCTTGTGCAAATGTGTGCCAGCACATGCAGAGGTGCTGGGGCTCTGCTGAGGCAGCAGGGCAGTGACCCCACCTGCCAGGAGCCCCTCATGGTACCAGAGCAAAGTGAGCAGGGCTGGTCACGGTCAGGGTCAGCCGCCCATCCAGACCACTCGGCAAGTCAGTAGGATGAGACAGGTCCAAGGCCAAGCTGGGAATCCAACCCACAGATCGGGTCCAGTGGCTGCTGGGCAGGTCCACAGGGACAAGGCAGGACCAAGTCCAAGGCAGGACCAAGTCCAAGCCAGGAAGGCAGCCTCTGGCTGAATTCCACAGGGTCTATGGGGCATGGGCCTGAGCCTCCTACAGCATAGCCCAGGCAGGGGCTGAGGGCCCAGAGCCGAGCTTAAATGGGCTCCTGGGCCCATGGGTGGGGGGCCCAGGTGGGGCTGGTCAGGGCCATTAAGGACAATTAGTGCCCTGGCGTCTGGGTGGAGCTTCCCAGGAAAGGCTGCCATCTCCCACAGGTGTGATGATTTGTGTCCGTTCTCAGCAGGACAGAGGCCGTTGAGTGTTGCTGTGACAGCCCACCAAAGGAACCCCAATTACAGCCACGCTCAGGGCACCCTGCCCACCCTCTCCGGTGAGGTGACTCTCACCCTGTATCTCTAAAAAACACATAAACTGATTGGAGACAAAACCTTGTGAAATCCCAGCGGACAGGATCCTGCTGCACTCCAGCAGCGCTGGCTCAGGTCCGGGCAGCGACTGGAGGAGAGAGCGTGTGTGGCTGCAAGCCTGTGCCGCTGCCCTTGTGCTGGCGCGGGGGCTGCCTCAGCATGAGCCCCCCCCGGGGATTCAACAGTGGATGTGGACGTGCAGCACGTCCCTGCACTCGACGGGGGCTGCTCTCCTCCTCCCGGGCAGCAGGCAGCTCCCATACCTGGACAGCAGGAGAGAGGGCTGAGAAATGCCTCCTCCTATCCCGCCCCATGTATCGCTGTTTTCATCTTGAAAGTGACAGTAAAACAGCATCCATATTACGGTGACATTAGCAGAATCGCTGCCACAGGGTTGCCTCCTGCTTTATGCTTTCCAGGCAGAGGCCAGCAGCAAGAGATCAAAAACTGTTTTTATGTTGCTTCAGAGCTGTGTCGGCTCAATGAGCCAACAAACCCTGCAGTGCCGGCGTGCGTCCTGCTAGCGCTGCTTAGCACTCGGAGCATTAAATTATTGACAGGCTGCTGCTTGTGAACCTGCAGCACTCCTGACCCAGATACTTGTCGTCACTAAACCTGGAAGACAGAAGTCTCCAAAATGTCAAATTTGCTGAAATATTCATGTTGGTTATACAGATGGTATAAAATCTCCAGCGAGGTTACAGCCTGCGTATTTACTTATGTCAGCTCCACTACTGAGAGCGAATGAGTCACAGCCACTTTATTAAATTCACACGCAATAGCAAGGAAGGCGACGCATGATGTTGAATGGGCTTTAGGTGACACAAGCTCCTTGCATACATTACTGCTTCCAAGAAAAAAAAACGCTCCTCTCTTCCCTCCACTCTGACACGATATTAACTCTGCTTTCTCCATTGCCCTGCTGGAAGCAAGTCAAAGCTGCAGCATTATTTCTGCAACAGAAGGTGCAACAAGCAAATGGGCATTAATCCTGAATAATGGATCCAGCAATGTCAGGGACGAGCCTCTCCCGCTGGCGGGGAATGCAAAATCCCGGAGAAGGCAGGCGCTCCTGGCCCAGCCTGGCAGGGTCCCTGGCCAAGGCGAGCCTTCGGAGCGGCGCAGCAGAACTGTCTTTTTGCAGAAGTTAAATTCAGCTCCGTCGTGGGAAGAGAGCGTCTGTCCCAGGAGGATCGATGTGAGGGAAGCTCTCTGTGAAAGGCCAGCCGGGCCCCTGCCCTCTGCCCGCTTTCTGAACCAGCTTCTCGAACAGCGCCTGCAGTCACCTCCTGGGCGCGAGCTCCACAAGCTGGGCCAGCCGTGCACGGAGCGGCGGTGCTTTCCCTGGGTAGGCCTCCACGCCAAAACGTCCAGAGCTGCACCTCCCTCAGTGGCCTGACTCCCACCACTAGCCAGCCATCTCCCAGTGAGGTGGAAGCACGATCTTCCCTAAACCCCATCATCAGCTGACAAAACGGGTGAGCAGTTTTCAAACTTTCTTATTTAGAGCCTTGCCTGTAGCTTCCCTTCCTGCTGCACGAATATTTGGGCAGGAGAAACAGTGGATGAAACCTGGATCTGGTGTGGTGATACGGATTTAGGCCAGTCCCAGTTAGCACATGAGTTCGCACTGGAGTCCCAGGTCCAAACTCCCTCTTCCTACAGGCAGAAATGCCTTTGGCCCCTACCCCATGGTGACTTAATTCTTTTTAAGGACTCTGTAGCATGGCCACAGCAAGGATGGCCAGAGGACTTGTAGGGACCGCCACAGCCTGGTGCACGCTGTGCAGGGAGGCTGACGCCTTCCCACCGCGGGGTCCCCTGGCCAGCCATAGCATCACGGTGGTGTCCGCAATCGCTCGAGAAAAGGTCAGGTTCATTCCCCCCAACACCATGGAGAGCTGAAAGAGTCGCCATTTCCCAGGAGATGGAAACAACAATGAGCAGCAAACTGGAGACTTCTCCTACCAAATGGTTCCCAGGCGTAACGAGGGTGGGCTTATGCAAGGGAAGGGGGGGCATGCGTTAGCAGAGGATGCGTGCACCCACCAAGAGGGATCTCCTTGCACATGGGCTGCCCCGTTCACCCCTGCAAACAGGGTGTTTGCACCTGTTTGCACCCTGCGGGTGTTTGCAGGGGTGAACGGGGCAGCCCACGTGCAGAAATGTGCCTGGGTGCGCTGCACAACTAGGACCCCGGTCCAAGGGTGCACAGCAGTCAGGCAGCAGACCCGTGCAAGGAGCGGTGAGAGACCTTCCCTCGCCTGCAAGCGGAGGGTACAAAACGAAGCGCTCCAGCTGCCTGTGCCTCGCTGCCCTTGTGCAGTTGTCTGCCAGTTGTGTGTGCCGATTGCTATGAATGCCACCATCTGGTGTGCCACGTGGACATCATAATCTTTTCTTAATTACATTAGCAGTGCAATCAGTTACTGCATTACAAGGCCGGCGATGAGCTTTTAAATCTTGGTGGAAATCATAAATAATTGCACTAAGTACCAGGCGCCAGATGTGAGTGCCAACTTCAGTTGCTCTAGATAAATAGTAACCTTACAACAGTGTTAGATAACGGTCCAGTCAGTGCTTTTCATGGCTTAACAGTGGCTGCACTCCCATTTTTTTCCAGGCAGGCTCTATCCCCAGTGGTAGATTAAAAAAAAACACAAACCACAAACAGGATTTTTCAAAATGTTAAAAATAACAGCAACATGGAAGAAAAATATGTTCCGGTTTAACACGGCGGAGTGGGTGGGTTCCAGGCAGCCCCCCCTCACCATGAGCCCCTCATGCTGCTGTGGGGGCGGGATGGGGGCCAGCCGAAATCCAGCAGGACAGGGGGACATCTGGACGTACAGACACGGCAATGGGGCCTCCTCGTCTGGCAGCAGCCGCAGTGGGAACGGCCCCGCTCGGCTGTCCTGGGGCGAGACGGGCTGGCCGCGGGGTAGGGCTGCTCAGGCTCTCCCCGGGCTGGCTGAGCCGGGGCCGTGTGCCGAAAAGCCTTCTCATTTCAGGAAAATTTGGGGTTTCTTTTTGTAAGAAGAAGACGTCTGAATCACTGACAAACTTTTTTGCCAACTTCTTTGGAGTCAGGAAATTTACTGAAAGGATCCTGCCCGTAACTAACGTAGGACCTGCAGGAAGAGCCTTCATCACACAAGCAGAAGGGCCTCACACGGTCCCCTGCACTCCCAACGGGCTGCCATCCCTGCAGCTGTCCTGCTCCCAAGGAAGCACACGGATGTCTGCCGGGAGCAGGCGCTGAGGTCGGCTTTGCCACGGCCATCCACGTGCCCATTGCCAGCAGGACGCGGCAGCTCGGCCACCGGGCAGGTAGGAGGAATCGGCTCCTTGTCAGTGACTGTGGGATTCCCAAGCTGCGAGCACAGCCATATTTATCAGATGCCATTCAGAAACCACTCGGTGCCTGGTACCTCACCGGGAAGCTGCCGTCTCCCTGCGCCTGCCCGGCTCTGCACCAGCCCCGCTCGCACCCAGCGCAGCCCCCGGCTGAGCCAAGGGGGCCGTCGCGTTTTTAGCATTGCTCGGAGATGGCAGACAGCGGCTCGGCATGGCTGTGGCAGTGCTGTAGGTGTGACACGGGCACGGCCCCGCGGGCTGCCGACCCCCGGGAAGCTGGCGTGGGGCGGGATGCGAGCCCCGTCCCACGGGCCCCGCGGGGAGAGCGCACGGCAGCGTGTCGGGATCCATCCTGAAGGAGAATGGGAGCTGATACCCTTGCGGTGTTTAAATAAGCAAAGTTTTTGTGCAAAGCAGAGGTTAATGTACTTTATTGTTCAATGTCATGTTTATAGTGGATTGTTGGAGGAAAAAAATGTGATTAATTGCCCAGAAACCCACGGATCTACAATTATTTGGTTGTTGTGAACAAATAAAGGGCTACAGTATTCATCATATTCAAATGAGGCAGTAAAATAAATGATGGCATGCCGTTTATGAACAAAACCTAGCCGTGTTCCCTCACAATCTGAAAATGTACTCGAAAAATTGTAAATGAGATACAGCCATTGTCGAGGGCTCACTGGTGATTTGTCTTTGTGTAATGTTTTGCAGTGCTGACCCATCACTTGCCTGTTTTAATTTATGTCACAATATGCACCTTCATTATGCACTTTATGAAAACGAAGTGCCAATTTGTAATAAAGACTTGTTTTCAATGAAATCTCCTCTTTTTGGTAGGTGTTCTGCTTTTCATTAGCACCCATTTCACCAGGCCTAGTTAAAGAGCACAGGTACAGACTAAATATGTCCGATCATTCATCATAATTTTGCTTTCCACTTTGTCACAGCTTGGGTATTTAAGGAAGATAGATGATACAAGATGTTGTCTCCTTTTCAGACTCTTTATGCTCTGGTAAGTGTGTCCGATGCAGAATTATTTTGCCACTTTATTATTTTCTAGTGAGTGTTTGTCACAGCCCGTTCTGCCTCTTGGTGCAGCGCCGGTGTTTGCTGTCACTCACCGCCGTCTCGCCGGCCGTGGCAGGGCTCGGGGCAGCGCCGTCTCCTCGCTGTCAGCAGCTCTGTGCAGAGCTCAGCCCGACACCGTGCTGCCACCGGCGCTGCCTGGCTGCGGCCAAAGCCACAACATCGGTGCCCGTTCCTTGGGGACCTGTTTCTTCTCACCTTGGGCAGCCACGTGCGGGTGACACCAACGCCCTCAGGCAGCTCGGGGTGTCTCATCGTGCTTGGGGCTGCCTGCCCAGCCCCGACTCATGTCCATCCCATGGACAGCCCATCCCTTCGCTGCCCAACGCCAAGCCCATCCCACACCCTGCCCAGATGCCTTTTGCTTTCCGACGAGCACTTTGTGCTTCTCTCTGACCCTGAGCCGCCCCAGCGGTCGCAGGCGATGGGACGGGCACGGGTGCCAGGTGCTGGGGTTTGCGGTTTGTGCTCGGTAGGGCCTGGGAGATGGCAGGGCTGAGGAAGCACAGGGTGCCAGCACCCAGGGGAGCCACTGTGCCGGCCCTCAGGCTGGGGGCCTCGTGGCCGGGCACTGCCCCGCTGGCTGTGGGCACGGCGTGGCTGTCGTCCAGCTGTAGGTGCTGCCGTGATCAGCTGAGGCCCAGCTATCCCTGGTACGATGGGAGGCTCCCGGCACTCACCAGGAAAGTTTCCCCATGATGTTTGCTCTGTGACAGCTGAGCATCAATAAGGAATTTAAGGGCACTCCATGACCCTCTGACCATGCAGGGCTTTGCCCCGGAGAGCTGGACCATGCCGCAGGTTTGGCTTCTGCGTCTCTGCATTGCTGGCGCTTTGGTTCACATTGTGAGAGCAGCACACCCCATGGCTGCACACAGGTGGTAAAAAGGATGACAGAAAACTGGTGAGTGCAAGGTCCTTTAGGCAAGGGCTCTCCTCGGCGTCTGCAGTGTCTCTTGCTCCTAGTGAGCATCCTCAAAGGATGGACCCAAATCCCACACCTCCCTCAGACGTCTCCGGCACATAAGGAGGGAGCAGCTGGCTCCGCTTTCTGCTCCTTGGTGGACAATGACCACAAAGTCGGGAGAGCAGGCTCATCTCCGGGCTGCTGCACCAGGAGCACCGGGAGTGGATGAGTGCCCTCAGCTCCAGGTGCCCGGCACTGCCGCATTCAGAGCAGCCCACGCCGCCGGAGTGCCACTGCTGCACTCCTGCGCCCTTGCGCCAGCCCATGAGCAGCCGTCCAGCGCGGGAGTGCTAACGAGCTAACAAATGTCTCACAGGTTTTGATAATGAGCAGTGCGCCGGAGCCAAAGCCCCCTTCCCCTGCCCACAGCTCTCTCTGACTCCAGCCCACGCGGGCGCCGCGGCACAGCCCCTGCCTGCGCACTAGGATGGGGCGCATCCAGGCATAGTGTGCTCTGAAAGCTCTCCCATCCTCTCAGACTGGGAAAATCTTTTGGCCTCAGCTGCTAAGCAGCGTGTTGTGCATAGCAGGAGCCCGGGAGGATGATGGCTGCGGATGTTGCTCGACGGCAGGGCTGGCTCTCCCCCCGGCTGGCACGCAGCGGCGGCGGCACAGATGTGCGAGTGCAGATAGAGGCGGAGAGCAGAGGTGCCAGGAGGCTGGTGGCCGTGCCAGGGCTCATTGTGCTGCTGTGGAGGCAGCCTGGGATGTGTCGCTGGTAATCAGCTGCAGCCTGCTCGGGGCAGCAGCGCTTGCTCTTTGCAGTGCAGTCCCAGCGGCTGTATGCGGCTCGGGCGGCTTTGTGTTTTTAATCTGCTTGTCGCCACATTCCTCTCTTTGGTCCTTCCCAGCTTCTGCTTCCCTGGCACGTGTGCACGAGCTCATCAGGACTCATGATGTAGCACCAGGTATTTTCATCCATTCCTGCTACCGCCAGAGCCTTTATGTTCCAGGCACCCTGACTTCGCACATACAGTGCCTCTCCCCAGTCAGCAGAAGCAGAAGGGGAGAGAGCTGGGGCTCCCCGAAGGATTCTTCTCATGTCTGGAGCCCTCCTTGATATTTAGACGCTCACCAGCAGACGCACAGGCAGTGCCCCAGAAGTCCTGGACAGGGAACAGTGTTTGCTGCACAGCAGAAAGGAGGCGGAATACATTTTGCCATTGCCCACGCTTACTCGGTCTGCAAAAATCAGGAGACTCATATTTAAACTCCCAAATCTGTCAAGGATGAACAAATACAGCCCCACCAGCCTGGGGAGGGCCCCAAGCCAAGAGGCGCTTCGGGATCGCGGGGCCGGGCATTTTCCTGCGGGACCTGCGGCGGTTCCCCCGGCAGAGCCCCGAGCCGGCAGCACGGGCTGGGGCGGCGAGGGGGGCAGCCCGGCGCGGGGGAGCTCTGCCCCAGCCGCGGCACAGCTGGGCCCCGTTGCTTGCAAAGGCCACGACCACGGACCCTGTGGCCCGGGCTGCTCAGCGGCAACACGGCTTCTCTTAAGGTGATGCTTTGAGCGAGGGCAGGCGTCACACGGGGAGCAGGGCTGTACCAACCCCCAGGACACGTTGGCTCCTATAGCTCCTATAGCTCCTGCAGCTCCTTCCTGAGTGGAGCACAGGCTGCGTGAACGTGTTAATTCCATTTCTAAAAGTGTGAGAAAAAAAAATACCATCAGTACGGCTTCCAGTTCTGCTCTTTAAGTATCATATAATTTAGATTAACAGATATTTTGCAGATGCCACCGTACTTGACAAGATATAATTATTTTTAACAAGCAAAAGTTGTTTTTTTCAACTGTTCTGTGAATGCAGGGCTGTTCCCAAACAGTGATCGTGCCGCGCATTGTGCCGGAGAGAACTCTTGCAGCAGAGCTGTAGAGGCTCCTTTTCTATTTGCATGTAGCACTTATGCTAATATTTGTGACTCCCGAAGATGTCCTTGAAACGACTGCGCAATTCATTTCAGGGGCAAAATCTCCGAGTGTTTCAAACGGGCGCTTTTCTCTGCGTTCTCAGCCGGCCACAGATGGGATTTGCAGAACGGCCACAATGGAAGGCTGGCAGCAGCCCAAGCGATGGCTGGGCAGAGCCTGCAGCTCCCTGGAAGAACCGGCCCGGTAATCAATCTCGGCTGGAGAAAGAAGAGAAAGCAAAGCACAGAGGGGAAGCAAGGAACGGCGGAAGATGTGAAAAGGAGGAAAAGAAGGAATTGCACCTGCAGCACGTCCCTGTGTGCGGTGTCCCACGTGTGGCGTCTCCCGGGTGCCCCGGGCGCTGTGCTGCTGGCGATGCGTGCCCCGTGCCCCCCGCGTCCCCCCGTGCCCTCCCACGCCCTCCTGTGCTCCCCCGTGTCCCCGTGCCCTCCCACGCCCCCCGTGTCCCCGCGCCCCCCCGTGTCCCCGCGCCGCGCGTGGCGGGCAGCGCCCACCAGGTGGCGCTGCGGGCGGCCGCGGCGCGTCCGCTGCTGCGGGGCTGCGGCCCCCGGCCCCCCCCCCCCCCCCCCCCCCCTCCGCCGGGCTCCGCTCCCCCCGCTCCCCCCCCTGCCCCCCCCCCCCCGGCAGCCCCGTTCGCGCGGCTCGGGGCGTTCGCGAGGCCGCGGCGCTGGAAGGTGAAAGTGGCGGAGAGCGGCGCGGGGCCGCGGGGCTGCAGCGCTCCGTGGGGCCGCCCGCTGCCGTCCGCTGCCGCCCGCCGCTCCGCGCCCCGGCCCCGGCCCCGGCCCCGGCCCCGGCCCCATCCCCGCGCCCCTCGGCAGAGCCGCCCCCCGCCCCCGCTCTGCGCGGAAATCCCGGCCCAAAGTTTGGGGACCGCAGACGGTGACGGAAACGCCCCGGCCGAAACGCCGCAGACCGCCATCCCAACAGGGATGCATGAAAACGACACCCAGAGCCCTCTGACACCAAGGATGTCTTGTTGGACAAGACGCCTTTCATTCTGAAAGCCGGACTGGCCCTCGTGACAATCCTGCGCGTAACGTGTTTGCAATTTTACGACGATCCCGGGGCAGCTCCAGAGGCGCCCGCTCTGGGCCAGCACCGTTTGCAGGCGGGGGGCGTTTTGGGCCCATGGCGTGAGGACCAGCACAGCACGAGCAGGAACGCGTGCGAAAAGCCCTGCAGATTTTAACCTGACAATACAGAAACGGCCAGCTTTAAGGATCTTTCATTTTCTACAGCTCATCTACATGATTGCTTAAAATATCTTGCATCTAGATCTTTCTCTGTGAGAAGCCAGATGAGTAGATGGGAGGCAAAGGCAAAACCAGCCCTTCCAGGGGAGAGGCAAAGCAAACCCTGGGATGATTCACGGGAAGGAGGGAGTGAAACCGGGGCCATCCCGCGCCCAGGGAAGTTGCAATCAGCAACAAGCAGAAGCGGTGACATATGACCGTACACTTACGGCTAATACCCGCACAGCTAAACCCTCCTTTATCGCCAGTGTTTGAGCCACATCCCAGCCGGTAATGACACCAAAACGGTATTTATGTTTATCACACGAACGATTAAATCTAAAAGCAGCAAAGGAGGAAGAAGCAGGAGCAGGCACAGGTTCCTGCTGCCAACGCTGGGCCAGGGCCCCGCAGGCGTGGGGACACCGGGGCCCCGGGGCCCCCCGCTCTGCACGGGCCGCGCGCCACCTCCCGAGCCGCCCCGTCCCCCCAGTGCTGCCTGCCCGCGTTCGCTGTCCCTGCGGATCCCTGCAGGGAGAAATGACTCTGCCTTCAGTGCAAATAACGGCACAGAAGTTCCGATTAAATGCCACTGTGCCGGCCGAATCCTGGGCCGACTGAGGCAGGACCTCCCCGACGGCGGGAAGCTCAGCATCGCACCTCGCCCAGCCGGGCGGGCAGGCAGCAAGGCAGAGGGCAGCAGCACTTTTTTTTTTTTTTTTTAAGGAGAGCAGTTTTCCATCAAGGAAAGCATTTTCATTGAAATGGAAATACTCACGGGGATGTCAGTTTTGATGACACCATTGATGGGAGAAAGATCAAACAATTTTTTCCTTTTTATATTTGGTTGAAATTTTTTATTTGATAAGGTAAAGAATTAAAAATAAATACATTTGCTGTTCTTACTTAAACTACTTTTGCTTAAAATTGCATATAATATTAAATATTTAGCTTTATAATATATAGCATGTTGTATTTGATAATATATTTTTATACATAATGAAACAATTTGATATTATCAAGAAGGCAGCTCAGATGCTTCTAAATTAAGGTTTGGGGTTTTTTTCCTATTCTCTGTTGAATATTTAAGTTCTATTCCACTTCAAGAGGAAAATGCATTTTGAAGTGCCAGTATGTTCGTTCCGTAGACCAGACAGGCTGCTCTCTGACCATTTCAAATCCCAGGTTTTACCTTGGTTTTCGGGCTGAGGCGGCTCCCGAGGCCTCAGCAGCCCCTGGGCAGCGGCGCGTCCCCCCACGCCGGGGCTTGCTCTGCCTCCTCCCGCCCGCCTCGTTCCAGCACACGCCAGGCTAAGAAGTAATGTTATGCAGAATGATCTCAAACCATTGCTTATTAATAATCGTGTATTATGTGAGATGCACGGTATTGATTTAAACCCACGGGGCAGCTTTGGGAAGAGAAGGTTTAATTTATAGAAACACTGATGTCTGATAGCAATAAATAATTAGGGCGATTGCAAAAAAAGGGTTCATAGGGCACTGCCCTCCAACTCCAGTTGGCTGCTCTTGTCCTGCTAATAAATTGGTTAATAAAAGGAGAGAGAGAAAGCCTGGATTCTGGGGTTATAAAAACAAATGACATTTTTATGTTTAGTGGACAGGAAAGAAAGGGGAAGGCAGAGAAGTCAGCTGGGTGCACCAGGAATCACTTTGTGGTTCGCAGTCTGAATTCCTTAATGACATTCTCGTTAAAAGTTCTTGCTGCCAAATGCTGTTTGCTTTCGCCTTCAGAACTGTCTGCATTAATAATGAGTAACTCCGCTTGGAAGTTATTTACATAAAGTATTGTTCTCATGTCACTGCGCCGACAGCCGTGCCAGGCTAGGGGAGGGGGACAACACCCGGGGAGCCCGGCACTCGCAGCCAGCGTGGCGGCAACCGCAGCCGTGCAAAAAGCAGCACTAAATGCTTCAAACGCGCGATTCCTTTCCTGCTCGAGCCAGCGACGACCTGCGGACCAGGTGGCTGTGCTGGAGGGGGATGAGCACGAGGGGCTCCGAGCAGTGCAGTGGACTGACCCCACCGGCGCCCCGAGCCCCCAGCTCCCCGCTCGCCCCGGGCTCCCCGCTCAGGGGCACTGGGCAGTGTCCGCCCTGCACCGAGATTTATGGGTGTGGAACCTCGCAGAAGAGCAGGAGAGGCGACTCCTACACCCTTGGGGAACCTCGCCAGAGAAGCAACTTGTTATTACCTAGAACAAAATTGTAAAACCCTTTTCACATGCAAACTGCTGATAATCCGGCAGCCTCTGCACTGAGACGGCAAGCTGAGCTGTGGGGGTCCTGGCACTGCCCAGGGCTCGCACCAGCTCTGGCCCCCTTCCTTCCCTGAGGCACTGCTTACCTCCTGCCCACCGGCCATCCCTGGCCGCGGTGCCCACCCTGCCACACACCGTCCCCAGCTGCTGTGGTGGCCCCGTGTCAGCCTGAGCCTCGGGGTCACCACTCCATGTCCGGGCAGCACCCGGGGCAATGGTGCTCCAAACCCCCGCCGAGCAGAGAGCAGCCGCCAGACTTTGCCCTCCTCCCATGCCAAGCCTTTTCTCCTTTAGTCGTGGCTGCTGCTCTCCCGCTCGCTGGCAGCGAGTTCCCCGTGCCCTGGCCGCAGCTCCCGCGTGGTGCAATAGCCATGTGCCGCTTTGGAACAGAACCCGAGCGCTTGGCACCTTGGCCGCTGGCCCCATGGGCTTTTGGAGCCAGATGCTGTGGTTTGTTCACGCGCCGGATTAGCCGTGTTCATTTGCTCCATGTGTTCGCTGTAGCTTTTGACTTGGGAGAGGATTTCTGTGTCAGAGGCATTTCAGCAATGTCCTCAGGCTCCTTCTGCTTGTCAACCTGAAGGATGCTGCTCCGCCCCAACAGGAGCGTTCTTCGGTGAACACGGGACCACGGCGCTCGGCGGGACAAGGAGGATCTGAGCTGGCCTGGCACGATGGTCCGTGGTCCAGCAGCACTGACGGGGTTAATGGTTTTCATCCTGGGAACATCAGACTCAGCTGTGTCTGCTAAGTATAGAAACTTTTTAGATTTAATGGAGAGTTTTGAAGGTTCCATAATGGATAGAGGTTTTTAATTGGAGTGGTCGTGAGCAGCGCAGAGCCTGGAGCAGCGAAGACTGCGGGTACGCTGCACACTCCTCTGCTTCGGGAGACAGATGTGGTGGGTGCAG
Source organism: Nipponia nippon (assembly GCF_047370975.1). NCBI lineage: Eukaryota > Metazoa > Chordata > Aves > Pelecaniformes > Threskiornithidae > Nipponia > Nipponia nippon. Next base: position 12,531,355 of record NW_028262332.1, on the reverse strand, counting down.
GCAATTACCCACAGTAATGCCCACTCTCTGGGGTCACGGCACTGGAATAAGTCACCAGAGTCAGCATATAGCACCTAATAAAGTGATTTCAGGTATTATCAGATAACAGCACTGCCTATCACTGAAGAAACTGCGCCTTTGAACTGCCCAAACCGCACGCGCACGAGGACGTGATGCCGCACCCCAGCCGCGTGCTTCCTCTCGCACAGCTTCTACGTGCGGCGATCGCTCACGATCTAGGGTGCCCGCTTGTGTATACCGTGCTGCGCTGCTGCTTCACGCGGCTGAGCCGGGAAGGCAGAGCAGCTAATGTGTCCCTTTCTCGGGAAAGCATCCCATACCCTGCAATTATAGTGGGGGGACAGTAGTAAACAAACCTCGTTTTAAAAGGTTATGCAAGTGGCTATCAGCCCTGCAGCATCATCACTCCGCCCAGCTGCAGACAGCTGAGGCTGAAGCACTACCCAGGTTTGCATCCGTCTCTTCTGAAAGCTCCTACCTGTTTTACTGTCACATGAGTCCAGTTCTAACTGGGGCTCGTATGTCCCTTGATAGTATTATCATATATTATTATAAATTTTGTTACTTACATGATAGTAAAAATAGCAAGCCCCATGGGAAACAGGAGACCCTTTCACCAGGCAATAAACCAGTGTAAAACAGAAAGCCAGACCTTGCCATCTGAGAGAGCAGTTAAAGCTGGGCTGGAAGAGGAGCCGGCTCCTGAACGGGAGGGGGCGAGACCATTCCGGAATCTTCCATGGAGCAAAAGTGTCAGGTCAACAGAAATTACTTACTTCAGGAAAATTTAAACATTTAATTCCAAATTTTTATTGTATTTACATTTTTAGCACAAAATTGAAATGAAACAGGCTGAAGTGGAAAATTGAAATGTTCTGCTCTGAAAAGGTTGAGGCTGAATGTTTTGACCTTATCAGGAAAACTTCCCCCCACATCCCCAATTTTTCTTTCAAAACAAATTTTTGTGAAAGGCGACATGTTCCTACAAAACATCTTGCTTCTGACCAGCTGGCATTTCCCGACAGAGGCGGCCCAGCCAGGAGCCCCCCGGCAGCTCGGCCGGCCGAGGGCTGGGAGCCGCCCTCGCCCCTCACCCAGTGGGGCCGAGCTGCCGGGCTCAGCCAGGCCGCGGCCCCCAGCCCCTGGTGCCGGTGCCAGCCGCGAGGCCACCCGTGCCGCAGAGCCAGGGCTGCACGGGCCGGCTGCGCCAGCGCTGCCTGCGCCCAGGCAGCAGAACAACCCCCGAGGCGTCACCCAGCGCCTGTCTCATCCCCATCAGCGCCGGCTCCGCGAGATGGGACGTGCCAAAGCATCACCGGGCGCCTGCAGAGAGGGAATCAAGCTGTCCTGCGCCTGCTCGAAGCATCGCCTGCGCGCCCCAGAGCTGTGACATTTTTTCCAAATATACTCACTTGGCTTAACAGCAGGTTCTACCTTTCCCTGCAAACCTGGCCTTGCCACGGAGACATAAACAGATGGAAGCCAAACACCCTGTCAGTGATGGGGTCTGTGAAGCCTTTCGGAGCGCTGCACCCAGCGGGGCCCAGCCACGACCGGCACAGGACCTGCCGAGCCCCAGACCCGACTCACCCACGGCCATGCCAGGCTCCTCCGTCGCGGGATCCCCTGGTGACAGTCACCTGCCAAACTACCCCTGCTCCAGCAGATGTTCGGGGTGTTAATTCCTAGTAAATTTTGATGCATTATGTTTACTCCTGGTTTGACTGGCAGAGCCGTGCCCATCCCTGCGGGCGTGCTCGTGCATCACCTCCCGAACAAACACCATGGCTGCCGCTGACTCGGCCGCAGCTGAGCGCCGTCGGCTGCCTCCCCAGCTGCCTCACAGAGCCAAGAAATCACCTTCTGAGTCCTGCAGGTGTTTTCACTCCCGCTCCTGGCACGCTGTGCCTGACTGGCTGCATGCTTCCCAGCGATTCCCTTGACACGGCAATAGCCCTGCGGTGCCGCCGCCGTACACACACAGCCCCGGGGGCTCTTTGAAAACCGTGGCCTGAAGATTTGCCATTTCAGTTTCCTCAGTGATGCTGTCAGCTTATCCACAGCATCGTAGTCACTGCCAAGCCGACGGTGCTGTGCAAACATAGCGTGGGGCTTCAGAGATCAGCAGTCAATAACCTGCAGTTCTGTGCAGAAAGGCGAGCCAGAGACCACGTGCCGCCCAAAGGCGGGTGACGGCTGCCGTGCACTTGCACGCTGCGAGCAGCCGGCCCACGTGCGCAGGCGAGGGCACTGACAGCGTTCGGTGGGTGCCTGCACAGAGGGAGCCGCAGCCATGTGCGGCCGGGTTTGCAGCAGGTCCAGGCAAACACATGCAGCAGGAGCGAGGGCGCACGCCTCTGCGTGCAGGGACCCATGCGTGCAGCCCGGGCACATGCTGCAATGCACACAGGTGCACAGGCAGGCACAGGCCGTCCCGGCAGCCGTGCAGACAGCCTGGCTTTCCCAGAGGCGTTAGCAAGGCCGCTCGCCTGCCCGTCAGTCACCCCGGCTCTGCCCCGATCCCTAAGCCTTATCGGCGGCGCTGCTCCCCCTCTCCTGAAGGAAAGCTGTGCACAAAGGGCCATAAGAAATCGCCCAGATGCAGTGAAAGATTTTCATGGCAAGAAATCAAATAAAATGTTCATAGTGATGAAGTGAAAAATAAAACATGCTTTCAGAAAATGGTCCTTTTCTTCTCCGTGCCTGGGAGGGGGGGCCTGAGGGGGAACACAGACAAAGGTGCCGAAGGTCTCAATCATCTCACCGCTTAATTATTCCATCTCTCAGAAGGCATCTCCAGGCAATTAGAATAATCATTCATGCCTGTGCTTTACCAGGGACTCTTGCATTCTTCCTGTGAAGCATCAGAGCTGGATTGTAATTTTTTTTTTTCTAACTTTAGCGGTGACCTGCAACTAAAGGAAAAATAAAAGTTTTTTGAAATATTAGTTTAATAAGACATGAGAATAATATTAAGGATATGAGCCTCCCTTATTTATTATTTATATGTATAGTGTGATTTAGAGATGCACTTGAACCAAACAAGTCACTACCAAAGAGTGGATCTATCTCTCTATATATATATTAAAAAAACCTACAATATTCGCCTGGAGATTCTGTCCACATATTCGGAGATTGTGATTTAACATACACAGTTTATCAAGGCTGGTGTGCTGCACAGAGAGACTGGAGTTTTATGTAAGGGTATAAATAATCAATGCACATAGCAACTTTAAATTACTGCTAATGTGTTTTACTTATGTTCCCACTAGAACGATATGTGAAATAACAGGGAGTTGCTAGGCACACACTTGACAAATAATATCCATGAGTTTCCATTTTTATTATTTTTATACATTTCTTATTAAACCAAGCGGTATAGTTCAAGCCCATGCAGCCAGCCCTTACTGGAGGATTACAGTAAGCACGTGAAATGGGGGGTTAACGCTGCCTGGCAAAGCTGCTGCTGCGGGTGCCTCGCAGCAGGGCCAGGCTGTGACACCGAGGGGCTGCGCATCCCCCTCGCCACCCGCCTGCCACTCGCAGGGCTTGCTGCCGGCACGTGGGCCTGTAAATCCTTCGGCAGGACCAGCAGCCGCCCTCCCTGCTCCGGCCAAGGCGGCGGCGCTTGCTCGGAGGCAGCTCTGCAGCTGAGCAACTCCCGCGCTCACTCTCCTTCGCTCGTGGGGGCTTTCACTGTCTGCTGCTTCTGCGTGTCTGGGCTGCAGCACCCAGGCAGTTTCAGCCAGGATCTGGCCCATGGGGGTGCTGCTGCTGGCTGCAGGTGGCCCTGATAATGTTTACGCTGGGGTCATGGCTAAAACGATTTCTTTCTTTTAATTTCATTTTCAAAACCTCTTTCTTTTCCACCTTCCCTCCCAGGCTGTTGGAGCAGGGGAAGCCGGGGCCCAGGGGCCAGCTGCCTGCCCGGGGTGAGCCCCGGCTTTGAGCGGTTCTGTGGAGAAGTCACTGCATCTGCGTGATCCCTCATGTCAGCAGGGAGGGTGTTGGGATGCTCTGATGCAAAACACCCCCTGATGTCTCTGGTCTAAAGCTGAGGGTGCTCTGGCCCTGGGCGGGTGCGTGCAGAGCAGGCAGTCGGTGCAGTCGTAGGGACGGTATTCAGGGGAGTGGTGAAGAACGGTCCCACAGGCTTCACGGTCCTCAGGGGCAGCCCGGGCTCCTGTTCACTTGTCATTGGAACCTGGAGAGATTTCCTTAAGTGCAGCTTTTTCATCCCTGTTAGGGTTTCAGCACAAGAGGAGTGGCGTAGGGACCCAGGCTGCCTGGTTTGTCTCATGAGCTGCTACATTCAAACCATAATTCACCTTCTTTCTTCTGCCATTTACTTTATACAGTGTCTGTAAACATCTTTGCTGGACCAAAACGGCTGGATTCTGTAATGATCCAAAACCCCAGCAATCATCTGGGGATAACATGCTGTGGCACCGTGCAGGCGGGTGGGCCGACACCAGGAGCAGGCAGCCCAGCACCGGGCAGACCCGTGCCAGCACCCGTGCAAAGATGGGGCAGAAGGGATGGGCACAGCCGGCAGCAGCTCAAACTGGGGGGGGTGACCCCCTCCCGGCCCTGGGAACCGGGGGCACATCCCCTGCTTTAGTTTGCCCCCAAATCGGGCAACAGGCACCAGCCAGCCCATGGCGCTGCTAAAGACCGGTAGCTGCCAAAGCCGCAGGGCTGCGTGGGCTGGTGCCTGCTGCAGGAGCCAGGCCAGGCACAGCTCGCAGGGGCTGGTGCTCGGGGCTTCTCCTGGAGATGATCTAGTCCTCACCCTGCTGGGAAGGGATCGGTTAAAGTAGCATCTGTTGCGGGAGCCGACGTGCGTACATACTGTTTGTAGAAGCACAGCCTCACCAGGCGAGCTTGAAAGATGCCATCCACAGAAATTCAAATATTAAACATGGCACTGATCGGAAAGACACTTGAATAGATGGGAGGAAAGATTAGCTTTAAAGCATGCAATCATCTGATATTTGGGCACTGGAGCTGTTACAAAAACCTTTTTTGTGCTTAAGTAATTGGTACATGAGAAGCAAAGAGCATGCTGCTTCGGGACTGCCCACCCTGCATTCATAGCGGTCCTGTACTAAACCCCAGCAGGGAGCTTTGCTGTTTTCCATTAAAACTATTTAGCAAACAATAACTATTTCTTTGTAAACAAGTCCTTAAGTGTTTATTACTATGTCACCATCAAAAACGTATAGCTTTGTACTGCGTTTAATGGAAGAAAATTAACAGAGTGTTTTAAAAACCACTCCACTAAGAAATGCTAAAATGGCAAATGGATTTCCCAAGGGCTGGGAGGTTGGGGCTGTCCCTGGCTCGCTGGGCGCAGACAGGTGCCTCCACTGACATTGCCACGACCCATTTCAGCAATACGAACACCCCCTTGCCGTGCAGATAAGCAATAAAGACCCAGCAGCCTTTGCACAACGCGCTTACTCACAAACCAAATGTCATTCTGTGCAAGGAGAACAGAGCCCAGTCCCACACTATTAACCTTAATTGAAAAACTTGCATTAACCTCAGTGAGAGTGCATGCAGACTCATAAATACGAGACCTAAATTAAATGATTGTCATATCAGACTAGTAGCTTACAGGTCCTCTGTTGAGGGTGAACTAACAGCTGTCAATAAAGGGTGTAGCTGGGTTATGGAGCTGGGAGCAAGAATGTTAATTTGGTCAATACGACTGTCAAGATTATCCTTAAAATGCATTTCCAAAGAGTGAGCAACTGCGACTGTCCACAATGGCCACGCGCCGCTCGCCGGCAAGGGAACGGGGCTGCTCGGGGCTGAGCCGAGCCAGCGCCACCAGCTAAGGCAAACGGCCCTGTCAGGCCGCAGCGGCACGGGCGCCCGGGCAGGCGGAGGCGGCAGCAGCTATTACACGGTGCACACGCGCCCGTGCACACGCAGAGCGGAGGGAAGTTATCCTTCAGCACCGAATTTGGTACGGGGGGGGAACCCTATTCAAGTGAAAAGCAGCTTTGGATCTTTAATTAAAAAACAGGGTTCACAGCACCAGGGCATTGACTTCCACTAGTTAATCTCCATCACTTCATTTCACCACCAACTTCCATACTCTACAAAACTGCTGGAGACAATTTTTATTGATTGCTCTTCAAGCCGTCAAAAGCGTCCCTGGCTGATCATATGTTACCCCCAGACACCTTGTGCATTTCAGATAATAACTTGGTGCTCTAGAGAAGAAATGAATTGGATGTGCAGTCAGTAACTGTCCAAGTGAATCATGTTACTATATGTCAGCGGCCCAGGCTCTGACTATCATTTTAACAGAGAGAAATCCGCTATTTTCATGGCTGTTTGAAATTATTTTCCAGATGAATAAGATATAACAACAACTACTTACAGTAAAGAATAATATGGGGAATCTATTTGCTACTTGGAAACAAATCTTTCAAGTGTAATACTGTTTAATATTATTTAATCTGTAACTACAAACATGAAATTTTGAAACTAGCTTTCATGTAGTACAGAAATCTTGTGATGTGAGAGAGTGGGAAGCTGAAGTTGGTGTGGGTGCTGGGTGGTATTTTGTATCTCATAATTGCAAATATAATCATTCATACAGAAAATGGAACATTACTAAAATACTGTCGACAAAGATGTACACTAATGCCAGACATCGGCGGTGGCAGTTTATTTTGCATAAACAATTACCACGTATCAAGACTATTCCCTTTTTTCAGGTGTGTTTGTCAGTGTATGCTTCGTTCAGAATTGCTATAAAAAACTGCAAATGGATTTTGTGAGGTTAAAAAGAAGCAAGTAATTTAGAAGCTCTTATCAAACTGGTAACTCTTTAACTACATAAGCCTTACATTTTCTCTAGAGCTGCATTACGCTGTTTGCTTGGGTTTCACGCCGTACTCGTGACTTGCCTTTGTGCTCTGCTGGCAGACACTGCTCCGCACAACTTCTAAAGGACGTTGAAAACGAACCGTGAACATTTTCAAGGATGCCATTTTGAAAGTGGCCAGCCGTCTTGCAAGGACGTGCCCATGGGCGTGTGTTGCCGTTGGGTAGCCATGTATCGGTGCTGTAAGCGTTGACCCTCGCTTGACGGTGTCTCTTTAAAAGCACTTTTAAGAAAGACATTCACGTATCCCAGAATGGAAACAACGCATAAAATACCTACATTAAAAACATGCAACCTGTGACCTCTGTTCCCTCTTGCCTGGCGGTGGCAGGGGCAGCCTGTGGGCTGTGCAGGGCTCACCGGGCGGTGCTGGGCACTGGCACAGGGCTGCCGGCCAGGGAGCGACTCTCCAGCTCACGGGCGGCTGAGCTGCTGGACGTCGTATGCTCAGGAGCAGGAGCCAGAGCAGGCACTGCCCGTGGGGGCCGGGCTCCGCGCGCCCGCTGGGCACCTGGCATCTGAGCCTCCCTGGGGCTGGGTTCCCCGGCCCTGGGGACTCTGGGTGCCCAGTGTCCCGGGGCGGAGGGGGCGATGGTGGGATGCTGGCGCTGCCCTGGGCTCTCACCGCTTGTCGGGGCTCCCTGGGGCAGCGCCCCACTGCACGGGCAGGGTGATGGAGTGCTGTCGCCCACAGAGCCGTACCTGCGCCTGTTGTGGGGACCCCTCCCGTGGGAAAGTCCTCTGGCACTGACAAATCTGCTGCAGGAACCCCCACCCACCGCACGGCCAAAGGAGCAGCTGTCCCTTTCACTGCCTTATCTCCTGCTTTACGGAAGACTAATGAGAGGGATTATTTGACTGATACCAGCCTGCTTTCCCCGTCCATCACATGCGGTTTCTCCTCCAAGAGCTGCAGACTCCAGGAACAGCTTTACAGACCCCTTTCGGGCAGCTGCCTGCAGGCTCTGACCGCCCCATCCCACCCTGGCTTTTTGTGGGGAAAGGGCTCAAAAAGGACATTCCCTCAGGACACAACTCTCCAGCCACTTCTGCAGAGCCCCGCTGAGGGGCTGAGCCCACGATCAGGGCTGGGACCCCCGACACGCAGCCCCACAGCACCCCGTAACCCCGCTGAGCCCTGGAGAAAGCCTGCAGGCTGTCCCTGAACCGGGGCGGCACGTCCCGGGCCGTGGTGGCCAGATGGGGCTGGGCAAGTCTTCACATACAGCTGTTTTCAGAGATGCGTCATATCTGTGTATTAAAGCAGCAAAAGCGACATAAAAAAAGAAAAGGTTGTTTGGTGACTTGGAGGAGGTGCGGGGATGACTGCAGCTCTGTTACCAGCAGGGACAGAGGTCACGGCCACTTTTAATTACTGTTGTGTATTAGCTCATCATCTATTACTGTTGAGTTATTATACTGAAATGGTTAAATACATCATGAGACATAACTGTTGAAAAACAGCAATTTACTCCTTTGGTGGATGAAAAAAGTTGAGGCAAACCGTATTTATTCTGATGAAACCTCAGGTTTTTATGAGTCCAAAGACCAGGATTTATTTGCATACAGATTTGCATCCATTACATGAAAGCAACCACCCAACTGGGTACCGGGAGCTGTTTGCCATCCTTTACTGCGATGGTCCAAGACCAGTTCAAGAGCCCGTACCTGGACTGGTGATTCCCCTCCTGAGCAGGGCCACATCGCCGCAGGGCACCGCCAAGCAGATGGGCCTTTCTCCATAAGTCTTCCTTTTTCTGCAGTGCCCGTCCCAGCAACGCTCCTGGGGGAGGGAGGGGGTGGGACGGGCCAGGCATGTGCCAGAAGTGTTTCGGATTTGGCACAACTGAGCGCCACCACCTTCCCTCCCTCCCTCAATCTGTTCCCCGGCTTCTCGGCTTCCTGCGCCGGTCCCTGATGTTCTGTCACAGGCTCCCCGTGGGAGCTGGAAGCAGAAAATGCTCCTGCCACTCGCGACGGGTAAGCCTGCTCGTGTTCCAGCTGGTAAGTCATAAAGAAATGGTAAAACACAACCCCCTCAGGGCTGCTGGGAGCCGGATCGAGTTTTTCCATCTCTCCCCAGAGACGGCTCTTTATTCTCACACTGACAAAACTAATGGCCTCGCCAGGTCCGACAGTGACAAAGCAGCTGATGGTGTTGGCCCCACCCGTGTGGTGTCACGCGTGACAGGGCCGGACCCCTGTCCCTGTCGAGGGACGGCTCTCTGCCCAAGTACCCCTCGTGCTGACGCAGGCCCAGGCTTCTCGCAGCTAGAGATCATGTTTCCAGATAAATATTTAATTTTCAAGAATGAAATCTTAATTACTACACCGGGTTTCACAGCGAGACTGTAATACAGCCGCCCTCCTCATGCTCAGGCAGGCGCAGGCGGTCAGGGTCCCTGCACCCTCCCAGCCCTGCTGTGGCATCCCCCTGCCAGCAGCCCCACGCTGCTCGCCGTGGCGTACTTGGGGTCTGCACTGTGGAGGTCCAAGAGGAGCTGAGCAGGCGCCCGCCGCTGCTGGGGAGGCACCGCCACTGCCTGCGTGTCACCTCTTGAGGCTTTCTGCACCCGGCGGGTTCGTGCCGGTGCCACTTGGCGAGGCTGGGCAGGTGGATGCCTGCACACGGCGTGCTCCTCCATCATTTAATCTGGAGTGATGCATATAGAAATTTAGATCAGGCAGCTTGACATTCCTGACTGCTGAGGCTGTGAATCGATGGCCTCTCTACTCCCTGCTGGGGAGATCGATTCCCCAAGCACAATGGATTGGTTTCATCACTTTGGTTTCACCTTGTCAAAGTCATGTCTGATTTACTTTAGTCTGGAGGGCAGATTTTAAGTATTTCATTGCATTTTGTAATCTCGCTGCGTCTTGCTAATCGCCCTGCCCTCCCTGTGGCAGGAGCGCACCTGGCCCCCGTGTTGGACAACAAACACCCCACAAATGATGCTTGCTTTTTTCCCCAGGGAGTGAGAACTGAGCGGGTTTGTCAGTGCAGGCTTTCCCAGTGCCACTGCGACGGTCCCTTGGGTGCTTGGCTGGGCCAGTGCTGCAGCCACGGGACTGGGCTTACCCTGCGGAGGCTCGGGCCAGTGCCGGGGGTGCCCCACAGCTGCCCCAGTGCACAGACCCCACCGCTCCGGCAGTGAGGGCAGCGTTTGGCCCAGGCATGGGCTCCATTTGTGGTGGGGCAGCTGCTCTGCTGCACACCGGTGGGCTTGGGCTTGGTGTGCGCTTCCCACGTGGATGAGGAGAGCGGAACAAACCGCTCGGTCCGGGCAGGGCCGGGTCACAGCATCCCTGGCAGTCAGAAGTGAAACGTTGCCAAGACTCAGAAGCATCTGGGAAATGTCCCTGGGATTGGCGTGTCCCTGTGGGGAGTCCTGGGGCTGTCCTGAGCAGGAGGAGGCTCAGTCCAGCCAGAGCGTTCGGTCTGGTTGGAAAAACAATGTTTTGCATCCTTCACCAAAAGGAATGAAAATAAAAAATGTTACTGCAGCTAGCGTGGCTGTAAACTCCCCGTGGGATAGATGGTGGCCAGTCCTGGGAGCTTCCTAATGGCTTGTTGTTAGCAAAATTATTTTCCCGGTGCTCGGTTTGGCCCAAATTCTGCTTTGTCCAATTATACTCCTGGGTAAGTTTCCTGAATGTAAGTATTGATCACTCTTCAGACAGGTTTTCTGTCTGTTCTGTACATTACCTCTGCTCTTCTTCGGTAATCAATTATATTTTTATAGCTACGGGTATTAATCAATATACAGTAGCTATCTTAATTGATTTGTCTAAGGCCTTCAATCTGCAGCCCATCAGTTATCCAGGAGGGTCGGGGCCGCGTGTGAGGCACAGGAGCGGGTGCGAGGTGTCCCCGCGAGGCGATGCGAAGCGGGGTGCTGGGAGAGTGCCGGCTCCGGGCCCTTTCCAAACGCCTCCATTAGGTTCCTCCCGTGGTCCCTGCTGGCCATCGCTGCTCTGACTCCCCCCTCGCTGCTCATTATCATTATTTATCTGTTACGGCTGCATCTGGAGGCCACAGGAAGGGTCAAGAAACATTCGTACGGAGAATTAGCAGTAATATTTCAGAGGGGAAATATATATCTCCTGCTTTAAATGGAGCTAGGAGGGGTAAGTGGGCTGGAGGCCGAGCCCGAGCTCCCTGCTCCTCCCTCCACCTGGTCCATCTGTCACCCCAACGGCTCCCCCAGCGCCGCGCTACGCCGGGAGACACACATTCACACCGCCGGCGCTTTCATTGATGCTACTGAAATGGATGACTTAAAGTTTTGATACCTGCATGGACAACAATAAACACTTATGATTGGAAAGGCCCCTCAGCATGCTCCTGCTCTCCTGGGGCGGTGGGAGAATGCGTGTTTCGTTAATGCAGAAGCCCCCAGGGAGCCCAGCCCAGCCCCGCTGTGAGCCTCCGCTGGCCGAGCAGGGCACGAGCCGGCCGGCGGCACTTGGGTGGGCGAGCACCAGGCTGGAGCCAAGCGGGCGGGCGAGGGTTAATTTAGGAAGATCTGTGTTGATAATAAAGCTGCTTTTTTCCCAGCGATGATATGATCGGAGCGGGGTTGCTATGGCAACGGTGGCTCTAGAAACCCCCGACCACTGGCGGCGGCTGCTGGGCGCTCCCAGGCCAGGATGTGCCCACCGGCCCATCCCCTGCCCACACCACCATCCCCTGCCCGCGCCACCATTCCCTGCCCACTGCACCTTCCCCTGCCCACACCACCATCCCCTGCCCACTGCACCTTCCCCTGCCCACACCACCATCCCCTGCCCACCGCACCTTCCCCTGCCCACTGACCCATGCTGCACCCACCGCTCCACCCCCTCTGCACCTCCCCATCTCGCGCCCACCACCCCATCCTGTACCACTGCCCCATCCCCTGCCCACCACCCTGGCCCACACCCACCACCCCAGGCCCCACTCACCCCCCAGGGATGCTGGGGGTACCAGGCAGCCACCATGGGATGGGTGGTGGGACAGAGCCCCCCACTGCAGCCCCAGGCTGCTGCTGGGCTGCTCTGGGACAGGCAGCCCTGTGCTGCCCCCGTCCCACCTGCCCTGCCCCGCCCCTGCCCACCCGGAGCTGTCCTCAGGGCATGGCCATGGCCAAGCCCCCCTGCCCCATCCCCAGAGGGTCCAGGCTTTGCCGTGTCACCCACTCCACAGATGCCGCTGGCAGGGTGCCCACAAGGGCCTGCGGTGACCGTGGCAGCCCTGGTGGCCCTTGGCCTTGGCAGGTGCGAGCTGGCCGGGACCCCCAATTCCACCACGGTGCGATGCTCCTGCACATGACCAGCGGCGGTGCCGAGCCCGCAGAAGGCCATGGGCCAGGCTGCCCCGGTGGGGTCTGTGCCCCGCTCCCAGAGGGGGCTCAGCATTGCCCCGCACCCCTCGGGGACGCGCTCGCCCCTGGGTCCGGCTGGTGCTGGTGCTGACACGGCATGTGACACGCTGCTCACTAAATCACGCACCGTCCTCCCTTCTCTCCCTCCCTTCCTCGCCCATTAATGAAATGAAATAAATTTTCCGTTTTTAAACATGAAGTTTTAAAAAAAAGCTGCAGTTCTGCGCACAAGCAATTCCCACCGGGAGGGGAGAGCGAGGCGCGCGGGGCCCGTGTGCTAAATACAGAACAAAGCCTTCTGTCTGAAAATACCTACGAAGAGCTAACAAATGCTAATGACAAAATAATGTATGGGGGGTTTAACGCTGGATGCTTTTTATCAGCAAATTAGCACAGTTATTATGCTGTAAATGCATTTAACAATAATTTGTTTCAATAACTGTAGAACTGGTATTTTAAAAAATATACACCATATTTAGAGCACTTCATCCATGAAGGACCATTATTGTTTTTTTCCTCCCAAGAGAGTTATAAAGGTCTCTCTTACAAGTGAAAGAAATACAATCATCACCCTTCACAGTTCAGTTATTCTCTTTTATTTTATTCAGAGCCATTTAAAGTTTGTGTTTTTAAAGCAAAAAGAGAGAGTGTCTTTAAAGGGTCAGGGCTGGAGAGGGCCTGGGGACCCGTGAGCTGTGCTCGGGTTTAAATGGGATTAGCGGGGCTGGTGGACGGGGTGAGCCGGCGGCCCTGCACGGGTGGGATGCTGGCACGGGGCCTGGGGCAGCCGATGCTCACCAGTGCCTCGGGTGCTCCCGCGGGGGCTCTGCCTCCGCCACTGCTCACCCAGCACCGCTCAGCCGCAACGGCAGCTCCGGCGTGGGCTCCACGGGAGCCCCATGTGCCGGCAGCCGTCCCTGCCGGAGGCGGCTCTCCAGGGCCCAGGAGCAGGGCAGGAGCAGGCAGCAGTTTCTGGGCAGGGCAGATGGGTGCCCGCTGCTGCCCACACCTTGGCGCGCTGGGACTCGCTGGCCGTGGGGCTCAAAGCAGGGCTCTAGCAGGACGTGTGGCTGGGGTCCCTGGTGAGGGGACATGTGCCTGAGGTCACCTCCTGCAGAGCCCAAAACCAGGCAGGAGGTACGTCCCCTGGAAGGAGCGCATGAAGGAGCAGAGCGGCTTGGCTGCAGACATGAATTTTTATGAACTGTTTCCTGTGAAGAGTATTAAATGGCAACGTCAGCCCGTGGATCCTTTATTCCAGGGGCTGTGCAGGTGGGTGAGTCACCGGGATGGTGCAGGCAGGATACCGGGATGTCCCAGCTCCTGCAGCCCCTTACAGACTGCCGAGGATGAAGAAAAAACTCTCTTCGCTGTTGAGACGGTGCCGATGGCCCAGCAGCCCCCACCTCCATCAGCGCACCCCAATGCCAGCCCTCTCTCAGCATGGCTGCACCCCGTGTCCGGCAGCCAGCCCCAGCCCCAATGCCCGCTCTGCCCGCGGGGTGGTCTCGGCCGCCGCGCAGGCAGTGCTGCTCTGTGCGGGAGCCGCTTGTTTACAGCCCGACTCTTCAGTCACAAACCATTAAAGAAGAGAAACAGCTACATAGACACTCGCGGAGAAATGGATTCATGTGTAAATCAGCTGCTTTTAAAATTTCACTGAGCATGAAAGTTCACCTTTAAAATCTACATAAACCACAGCTGTTCCCAGGGCATCCGAGGCGCAATCCCATGCAGGAGAGGAAACATTCACATGTTTAACACAAGTACAGGATTGTCAGATAGCCGACCCTGCACCCGCACCTTTAAACCCTGCCTTGCAGCGGGGGGGATCAGGAGCCAGAGCCGGCCACGGCACCCGGCACCCAGCAGCAGGCGGCCATGTGCCACGGCCTCCGGAGCCACCGTGCCGCTGTGCCGGTGCCAGCTGGGATTGCCGGCCAGCCACGTGCCACATGAACGCATGAGGAGACTGCACTGCGATCTGGAAGCTGGTCAGAAGAGGCTGCACGGTTTGGCTTTCTGGGAGACAGGAACAGGATCCTCGTTCAGCGAGGCCGTGCTGGGAATTCCCAAGAAATGCGACCCTAGAAACACACAGCACTTTCTCAGGCCTCAGGATGAGTTTTGGCTGTGTTTCCGCTGGAGAGCCAGCTCTGCTCTTAGCTCACCCTAGCAAGCACTACTGATTTATAAAATCAAACAATAACTTTCAGGACAGTCTACTCACACCATAAGCATCTGAAAGAAAATCCATCTCTTCTCCATGCAAAACCACTGATGAGTTCATGAACTGTACTGTGCAATAAATCAGTTTTGCTGGTGCAGGAGAGCTGAGGTTTTTTAGGTTCCTAATAGGCACTCTGACAATGTGATTGCTCCATATTTCTTTGTAGCTGTCACCTTTGCAGGCCTGTCAATGCTCCTAATCTTTTTTCATTGTGATGTCAAGTTTTGGTAAGTGAAGAGGTGGGAGGTGGGATGGGATGTGAGCGATACTGGGACCAGTTCCCCACGTCACTCCTGAAGCCCTGTCCCTCCCAGCAGGAGCCCACCCATGGGCTGCTGCCCTGCGGAGGGGGCTCGGGGCGGCACCAGGGCAAAGCGGCATCGCTGCGCACGGGTCCGGCACCGGAGTGTCAGGACGGCCGCCCGCCCCCAGCTCCCCTCCCTGCTCCCCGTCCTCCTTCCCCGCTCCCTGCCCTGCCCTCACCAAAACCGTCCTCCACCTTCTCCCCCTCCCACCGAACCTGCAGATGCCGAAGTGCTGGTCCCGTGACAAGACAGCCAGCTCTGAACTACTAATGCATACAAGAAAACATACTTTTAATATTTGGCATCTGGATAGACAATAAAAACTGGGACAAATAATCTAGTTGAGGCAATTACCTTAGCATAAATGTATATATTATTTATAAATGGCTTTGAATATATAAATAATATTGATAAAATTTGCATGAGTAAAAAGAGACATAATTACCAAATGATGCCTCAGAGCAGTGGATCCTGCTGGCTGCTTGCTGCCCTGATTCTCGTCCTGGGGGACCCTGCCCCAGCCCTCTTTTGGTGCTAAAAATATGACATACACATTAAACAGCTAAAAAACAGAGCCTAAAACAAGTAAACCAGCTTAGAAAAGTCAGCGCTGCCCACATGGCCTGCCCGAGTGGGTTTGGCTGGGTTTTGGGTGGATTTTAGAATTTGGTGGTTCCTGGGGTTGTAATTCAGGTCGGTTGTCACAGCTCCGCAGAGGCAAAAGCCCCTTGGCCAGCAGCCCGGGGGCGCGGGGCTGCGGCCCCCAGGAGTGCCGGGGTGTCCCTGCCTCGCTGCCAGCGCTCACCACCGTCCCTCGGCACTGCTCGCGCCTCGGCCCGCAGCCGCCGGCAGGCAGGGTTTGCCAAGCGCGTGGCTCTGGCCTGACCGAGCCCGTCAGGGGCTGTGCTGGAGCCGTTGCCTCTGAGCTGCCTCCGCAGTGATTTACTGCCCAGGCGCTGCCAGGGAGACCGCGATGGCCGCGCTTACCTGGCTTGCCAGCCACCACTTGCTCGCTGCAGCCCTCCTTACCCCCAGCCAGCCCCCACCTGCTCTCCCTCTTCTCTTCATGAAAGGGCCAGGAAATGCTACAGGCTTTTACTGCTTTCCAGCCTTCACCAAAACCCATAAGGAGCTTTTATAAAGTTAAATTCACCAGCAAAGTGAAAACATGAACGAGAAGAAAATGAGCCAAGCCCTTGCCTGGTCTCTGAGCCGCCGCTAGATGAAGTTGTCTGAGCCTGGCGCATCCCACACACCACACGCGGCTCTTTAATAAAATTGGCTGAGATTTGTTGATAAGCCTGAAGCAAAGTCAATGTGAAGTGTCAATCCCGCCGTTCGCGGGAGCCTTCGGGGGTCAAGCTGCTTCCTCGGTATGATCGTCGTATCAAAGATATGTCAGCCGCGTGTTAACTGTTTTCTTACGAATCGTGCTCGAGATCAGACACGAGACGCAGATAAACCAAAGCAAAGGGGCTGGAGCTGAGTTTGTGCTTTGCCAGCCGAGGCTGCTGTTGGCCCATGGGGCCTCTATAATCTCCGACCTGCGGCCGCGCCAGCCCGGCCGGGGCGGCAAAGGGCAGCTGGCGGCAGGGGCCTCGGGGGGCGCGGGGCGAGGGGGGCTGCGGACCCTACATCTCATTTAGCCCCGTGGGTGCCACCGCGTGTGCCAGGCTGTTCTTTGTGGGATGAGCATCTAATGGTTGTACAGTCCGCACTAAGGGAAGCTGAAAGAGAAGAAATCAAAAGAAGTGGGGTTTAATTAAGTATCAACCAAGATTTATGCAACTTTCTCTCCCCATCATAAATATTAATAAGGAGCAAGCAGTGGCTCTGGGCGGCAGGCACTGCCGAGCCATGAAGGGATGTTAATTCCAGGCTCTTTGAGATGGACTAAGCGTGACACAGAGCCTCTTTGATTTGGAATATTCCTTGGGTTTAGAAGTTAAATAACATGAAGGGGGATTTAGTGGGTAGTAAACCATTAGTGAGTCCGGGATTTAAACTCCAGTACGCATGTAGTGTATTTCACGATTGCCAAACTGATTAATGGAAGCGTTGCTGGAGGAGCTCCCTCGCCAACGCCGGGCACACGCTGCCGGCAGGGTCTGCATGGCCGGGCCGGCAGCGGCAGGCTGGGGCCACTGGGGCGCAGGGGCCGCGGGGGGCAGTGGAGGGGATCTCCAGGGACGGGGAGCAGGAGCCGGGGCACCCAGGGCCGCCCCCCCATCCTGCACCCCTGCAGGCAGTTATTAAAGGTGACATAGCCAGCCTAAGTAAGGACTCGCAGAGCCCACTAAATCTCTAGCCATCCCTTAAATAAAACTTTATGCTGGCTAATAAATTTTAATGCCACTTGTCAGTGCTTGATAACTGCAATCATTTAACGGAGGAGGAGAAACACCAGTCCCAGAGCGCGGCAGCTGTGCCGTGCGCGGTGCCCGCGGTGCCCGCGGTGCTGCCCCTCCGTGCGGCTGCTCGCCGTGTCCACCCAGGGAAGAAGCAAATCCTGCCAGTTCTGTCCCTCCTGGCGGCAAATTGGCTTTCCCAGTGTGCACTGAGGAACAGACATCTTCCAGGGCTGGAAAACAGCTGTGGCCTGAGGAGAGGAGCAAAGGGCTCTGCAGGTGACGTTCACACTGAAGCTTAATGACAGCAACACCAGTGTGACACAGCTCACTGTTTCGCATGCACCACGTCTGCTCAATTGATGTCTTGATTTTCTCATCCTCAGACTGCGCTGCCTGGTACAGTTATGAAGTCTGCTGGCAGCCCTGACCATTACACAGCACAAACCCGCAATTTCAATGCCGCGTTTGCGTCCAGTTGAGGTTAAGAAGTGTGAGAAGCGTGTCTGTGAGGGCGAGGTCTGTCCCCTGGCATAACGTGCACAGTGGGGCTCTGGCCCTTGGCTGCAGCTGCTCAGCCGTACTGCAATAATCAATAATGATGATAATTATTACAGGAGCAGCATGAATTTCCTATCAAATTAAATCACACAATGAATAATTTTCATGTTTTATTAAACAAAAGCCTCTCTCTGAAGAGGTTTGATGGTGCCACAGTGTCTTTGGTTTGCCACAGCGTCTTTGGTTTGCCACAGCAGGGCATCGTGATAGACCCAAGCACAAGCCTGCTCTGGAGGGACAGGGGCATCGATGCCCTCTGCTTCCCTCTCTGCTTTCAGATGCCCGCGCTGTGCTCAGGGTTTGCACAGCCCCGCAGGCAGGCACAAGGACGCTGCCAGAGCCCCCCGGGCAGAGGAGAGCGGACCCTCCCCTCCCGCGCTCCTCCGAGTTTCTGCAGGGCAGCGAGGACAGCTCAGGCGGGAAGAGGGGGTTGTCCGCACTCCACCGGCCGCAGCCGTCACCTCCAGCCGGGCCTGGAAAAGGCTCCGTCCGCAGCCGGGGCAGGAGACCTGCTTAGCCAGGCCTGTGAAATCCAGGTCTCATTAGCACGGCCTTAAGCCGGTCTGAATTAGCATGGCTTTAACCCACTCATCCTCTGGCCATCTATTTTTAGGAAATACATGAAGCTAGGGAAAAAATATCCCTACCTGGCCTCCAAGCTGAGCCACCAACGTGTGAGTGTCGTCCCCTCTCGTGAAGGTCTCGCAGCACTTCACGAGCCCTGCGGGCTGCCGGGGCAGGGCGATACCGCGCACGGCTGGGGCCTGCGCTGCGCCAGCCCGGTGCTTGAACCCCGCCACCGACTGGGGCCAATAACTGGCTTCCTTTGGTGTGCCGGTCCAACAGGGAGCGAGGAGAGTAAAAAGCAATTTATGCCATCTCAAATCAGTAATTCTCAGTGTGTTTGGGGATAGAAAATAAAAGCATTTGCTTTTTGAAGAATGAAACCTTGTGTTTGGGATTTGGGGGGAATTGTAAAGAATAATCAAAAAAGTTTTCAATTTCCAGAAAGCTGCTTTTGAGGCCAACAAATTTGTTGGATCTCACAAAAAATTCAATAGTCCGGGAACTGTGTTTTTCATCACTAATTCAAAACACTTTCCCAGCTTTCCTCAGGACCCTGAGCCTGGGTTAACACTGGAGTTTATCCAACTGCAGCATCTCCCAGCCTCCCCCCATGGATGCAGGGGGCCGCCGGGCCCCGGCTGCTTGGCCAAGGTAGTGCCTGCTGCCGGGAATGGCAAACCTCACCACAGCCCCGTTCGTAACCCTGCTGACGGATGGTCTTGCTCATGGGGTATTTAATTTTTTTGTCTGCTTTCTACAGTGCATAACAGTAATGTTATGGCTGAGTGGCTGCAGAGCCTGCCCAGCAAAACGGAGTGAGAGGAATCGCCTCTGAAGGTGGCGTGTGGGAACAGATTAGATTTAACTTGCCGGACAGGGAAGCATCATGTAGGCAGGAGATACGTGTGGAAAGGATCAGCTCGCTTTGCATAATAGCATTTCCTTCCTCCGCTCGCCTCACATCCTGCCTTGCAGCACGGCTGCACACTGAGATTTCATGTAATTTTGTTTTAGTGCAGAATTTAATGTTAAGTTTAAATATGTAATTATCTTTAATTGAAATTACATCCATGCTTTTCATTAACAAGATGCAAAGAGCGAGCAGTATAATGCAGAGAGATGTGAGATCCAGGCTGCACGGTGCACCAGGCCAGGTCGCAGGTTTGCTGCGGCTCTGTCCCGGGCAAAGTCCCGTTAACTCTCAGAAGTTTCACGGCGGGTTTGCAAGGGTGCCCAGCACCGGCGGGGTGGCGGAGCCCCTCGGCCTGGCAGAGGTGGGGCGAGGGGTGCCCGGCCCGGCCGGCTCCGCTCAGCGGGGGGGATGAAGCGCAAGGGCAGGCGCCACCGCCGGGCCCACGGGGGGGGGGGGGGGCAGCCGGGCCGGGGCTCGGCGGGAGCCTGCGGGGCAGCGCGGCCGACAGCCCCAGGAGCCGCCGACGGGCGCTGCTCCCCGCGCCCCCCGCGGTGCCTGCCCCGCACCTCGCCGCGGGGCGCGGCGGGGCGGCGCGGGGCGGCGCGGGGCAGCGCGAGCGGAGCAGCGCGGGGCGGCGCGGAGCGGCGCGGCGGGTCCGGTCACCAGGGGGTAGCATTGGTTCGGCGCTGCCGCCGCCGCCGCCGCCGCCGCCGCGGCACACAATGGCTTCGGAATCCCCGAGGCCGAGCCCCTTTCGAGAGAACGCTACCGGTTTCTTCTTCAAAGTAGCCAACGAACAACGCATTTCCATAAGTGAACGTAAAATTGCATTTAGAAGCGACCACAGCCCCTCTGTCATGTTGCATGGAAAAAATCATCTGTTTCTAGATTTGGTCCTTTTCAGACCTTAAGGTCAGTGATTCAAGTGGACATTAAACTAATACAGCAAGACAACGTTGTTACAATTGTCTGGTGGCTCTTCTGAAAACCTATTGGTCCTTGCAAATTCTGCTACTTCATTCAGAGCCGCTCGTCAGCCCGCTCTGCTCCTCGGGGAACTCGGGGGGGTTCGCCAGCACACCTAAATACGCATCTTTTAAACACCAGACCGGTCCACGATGTATTCTGCACCTTTGCAGTTCCGACGGGATAATCCCCGGTCCCTCACCCTGACACGGGTTGGAGGGGCACGCAGGTGAGCCAGCCCCCGTCCCGGCGCAGGCCTTCCCGGTGCTGGCTGTTACTACTTGGGAGCACCGGTCGCTGTGAGGAAAAGCCTTGTCAGAGCCATATCTCAGCAGCCAGCGCTTGCCACAGACCTTGGTTCAGCCTGGGAAAAGCATTCTACATTTTTGATGTAATGTTTCCTAATGTTTCACCCAACAACCCATAAATTTCACAAGAACAAGCCTATAAAGGGTTTGTTTGAGGAGAAAAGGACAGATTGCTACAGGCTGTAACTCTGCAGAGTGAGAGGCCTTTAAAGAAGCTCTTGACAAACCGCAAAAGAAGTACAGTACATGCACAGGACCATTCGTCAGGGACAGAGCTCGCCCACCGGGCGCACGGGCTGGGGGCTGGAGGGGAAGGCAGAGCCCGGTGCTGGCTGCTCCTCTGAACCTGCCTCCTCTCACCGGGCTGCTGCTCCGCATGGCGTGGGACCTGCTGCTCCGCATGGCACGGGACGGGTCCTCGGCCTGCACCGGGACCCCGCCGCAGGGCTGCAGGCAGCTGCTGCCCGCTCTGGCAGCACTCGGATAATGCACCTCGGGGGCCGAACAGGAGGGTGCAAAAATGGCACAAACGCTTCCAAGGAGCTTTCTGCGTAGAGAGCAGAGCACAGCACGTGCTGGGGCAATCAAACCGAGGACACTTCTTACCCCACCTAATCAGCTACATTTAAATTTCTCTAAACAATTACTTTCAAAGCAAGGAGAAAGACCTTTCTGTGTGTGAATGATTACATTGCTCACTGACCGTGCTCCATGAACTCAGGTCTTTGTTGCCACCAAAGCAGTTTCTGCACCTTTTGCATGCACAGTTCCTACGGATTTATACTAAATGCTCTTCAGACTTGTTAGTAACAGTCAGCGAGACAATCAGCACATGCTAAAGCCCTGCTCTGACAGTGCAATCAATTAAATATCAATTAATCAGTTAATCAGTATAGAGGATACACAGAACAATGCCAGCGGTGGCTAGTTTCTAACCCTGAATGTTTTGTGCCAGTTCCACGTATGTAGCTTGACAGGTACGTTATTTTTTTTGCAAGGGTGTTTCAGACAGTGGGATTTCCAATCTGCAGGGCAGTGCTGCAAATGCTTTCCCACATGTACCCATTAGAACAGCTAAATAATTCCCTTCCTCCACATCACCTGTGTTTGCGTCTTCTGCCGTGGTCATTTTCAGCCAATATCCTTTCAAGTGAAATTCAGTAACGCTCCTGAAAAGTGCTTTTTAAACTCAAATATCCTCATAACTGCGTAACAGATCGTCAGTGTGAAGCTGATGCTCAGATGCACAATTCTAATGCTGTGTCCTTGTTGTTACCGGTGTGAGGCAGGAGGAATGAGAAACCAACCACGTGTCCTGCATAACTCAACACCCGTCAGGAATTCCCACTGCTGACCTCAAGCTTTCCTGTCCTGTAGAGCCACGGCTTTATCGATGCAGAAAATCACAGAGAACTTGGAGAAAAAAATGTTCAAGAATTTAGGAATTTGCTTCTAAAGAGGAAGAAACTAAATCTGCCATGGAAGCTGTCACAAATTCCTCTTCCAGCTGTGGAGATAGGAAAGATGCCCCAGATCCTGGTGTACCAAGCCGCAGCACTCCCCAGGACTGACAGGTCTTTCTCACATGCTCTGCACAGCTGAAAGGACCCGGCAGCCTCCATCACAGCTGCCCCAGCTCCGCGCTGCCCCTTCCTCTTGGGGACGTGCCCTGGCCCTGGAAGAAGCCGCCCCATGGGTCGGCGCTGGGTCTCCTCCGCCTGCCCTGGGGACCCTGGCGTCAGTGGTTGTGTTCCTCAGCACTGACATTTGTGGCACTGGTGCTTTGGTCCTGGGGGAATTGCTTGGACGGTTCTATCTCTAGAAGACTCCTTCTTGCTCTTCTTTCCATTCTCCTCCAGTCCGTGACCGGTCACACTAGAAAGTCTCCCTGTCTGCGTCCCTTCGCCCTGCGAGCCCCCGAACACTTCTCACGGTAAAGCCAGGACAGGTGGCCCTGGAGACCTTTTCACCTCGGGCATGTCCTGCCTGTGCCTTAACCTGATTTGGATGTGTCTGTGATGTGAGTGATACACCTACCCAGAGCCCGAGACCTCCAGAAGCCACTGCTCGTTTCCATAGACCCCCATAAATGGATAACTGGCTCTTTTAATCTTGTTACTAAATTGTAATGGAATTATCCCTCTAATCCTTTGGAGCAAGAGCAGAACTCAGCCACCAATATAAAATTAAAAAAAAAACCCTACAGTAATCATAGATTTTAAAAGTATTTATTTTGTGCTGCTCTCAGATAGGCTGTATATAAAATTTTATTTCAGAGGAATAATGCCATGTAGTGCACTTTGTGGCTGCACTGTGATTAAGTCCTTTTTAATCTGCTGTGTATGTTGAGGTGCAGCGCTTTCCCAGCACAGCTCCCTCCATGCCAGACTCTCTATTAATGGGGTTACTGGCTTATCGGAAAGAGGCAGAATTACCCAGCTACAGGAGGTTTTTACTCTGATCTGCTTAGAAACCCAGGCCATTTCAGGGCAGGGAGGGCTCAGGGACGTTAAGCCTGTTTCTTCCTCAGGACCACGTGCCCCTCACTGCTCTATTTTCTTGCAAGGAACTTTCTGGCTGGTAAATCTGTTTAGAGTGACTGGTTCCTGCTGCTCTGTCTGTCTGTCTGTCTGTCTGCCTCACCACGGGCAGTAACTGGCTGCTGCCAGGACGGGCAGCTAACACCGCTGACTGTGGGATGGGGAAGCAAAGACGGAGCCAGCAGACAGGTCAGCGAGTGCCCGGCAGCTGAGGTTGCCTGGACGCAGTCGTCGCGAGCACAGCAGAAGCGTGTTTGATGGAAGAGATCGCTGGCAATAGGATGGGGAAGTGCAGTTGGCTCCGGAGCCCGCGGTACCTGGTGCCATCAGGAAAAGGCAGCTGGTGCTGCCACGGTGCAGTGCACGGAGCCATCCTGCTTGTAACCCTGCTGCAACGTCCTCCTCCTCGCCAGCATTTTGCAGTAACAGGTCCTGTTCATTCCTTTTCAACCATAGCTCCCAAATCTTGACTCTGAGAGGTGGTGGTGAAGCAGAGATGGGGACTAGGGCAGCGGAGGCTGCGGTCGGGACAAGTAGAGCATGGCGAGAAGGGCTTTTCTTCATGCAGCACAACCCCGATGTCGTGGGGGCATGAGGAAAAGCATTTGGTGGATGCAAAAGCATCCTCTGGAAACAGATGGGGTTACAGACAGAAACACGTCCCCGCTGGTGCAGGGGCTCGTAGCGGCGTTTGTGCCATGTGAAGGAAGCAGTGTCGGCGTGAGGGACCTCTGGTCCCGGTTTGCTCTGCGCCTGGCACATGGGGCGAGGTAGGGAGTGAGAAAGGAGTGGGTTAGGGATGTGCTAGCGTCTTGTCACAAAGCATTTGCTGACCTTTCTGTAAATATTTCTCAGAAAAGGCTAAATGCCCAGGTCAGTTCAGAGGGTGCTGTGCTGTGATCAGCACTTTGCCTGGGGCCACAGCCACGGCCGCCTTTGACAAATAGCAGTTGACCCGAGCCACTGCGGGCGCAGGCAGCCGCGTGGCACAGGGGCAAGCCCGGCCCGGCAGCTCGCTGCCAGCTTAAAAGCCATCGTGTGTGCCTGCCGCCTTCAGAGGGTTTATCTCTAACGGCCCTAGCCTCGTGTAGTGGGCAGACGATGTTTTAGGGAAACTAATGCAATTTAGTCCTTAATAAAGAACGCTGCAGAACACAAGACATTTCTGAAATGCCGCTTCTCACCCGATGACTTTGCCTGGATTTTCTAACCCCAAATTAAAGGGGCCTTATCCATTCACATTGCAAACACCAGATATGAAGTGGAAAGAGTAATTTCATGGAAGGTCATATCATCTGACTTAAAACAACATTACACGAGGGCAAAAAAAAAGGTTTCACAGGGGTGATTTTAAATGTGAAGTGTATTCCTTCTTTTTTTTGTCATTTGATGGCAGAAACTACTGCATGGAAATTAAAGCTTGGAGATTCATACAGTGCAGTCTCACAGACCAGACTCCTGCAAATAGTATGCTGCTAAATACAAACAGCTGGAGAAACAGCCCACAAACACTGTCTATCAGAAGGACGTACTGCGGCTGGCATGGCATTTTATCAGTTCTACCAGTCCACGAAAAATCTGCCCTCGTTTCTTACATCAATTTAACTCTGGATCACATTGGACCAGCTTGCATTGGTGAAGCTGATGTGATGGAACCTGGTAACAAATCCTCACGACAGCGTTTGAGCACAGGAGGCTGCTCTAGACAGGCTGGGCTGGAGAGGAGCGCCTGCGCAGAGCAGCCCTGGGTGCCGTGCACGCTGCCCTGGCTCGCTGCGGGCAAGGGAAGGCCTGGCTGCGCAGCGAGCCTTCATCATGCATTCCTTTTTATGCCAAGTACCTGGCATGCCGTGCTTTCCTGAGCTATTTTCTGTTCCCACTCTGACCCAAATGCTGCCTGCAACTGTGCCCGACTGCTCCCTGCTCGCGCTCACCTCCGGCACAATTACTGCCTGCTAACATCCCCCTCCTGCTTCCCGGAGCCACAGACACAGAGAGGGAATTTGCTAAAGGTGGTGTCAGAAGTTCAACACTCCCACGGCATCCAAAACACTTGAGAAATGCTCAGGAGGTTGGCATGAGCGTCAAGGATTCGACGTGCCTCCCCACTCTGACACAGACGGCTCCGCGAGCGAGTTTGCACGGCGGTTGTTCCATTACGCGTGTGCGCAGGAATGTGTGTGCATGTCTGCGTGGGAATGCCTTAGGCCCCCAGCCTGCAAAGATTTATGTACGTGCTTAACTCTTAGCAGATGAGAAATCCCATTGAGACTATGCATGTGCTACAGGTTAAAGACAGGCATAAAGCTTTGAAGAGTCTAAATCTTAGATTATAAAGATTATAAATTTTAGGAGGACAAGGACAGCCTCCGTCTGTATGGCAGCAGTGTCCTGCAGGCGAGGGACAGCTTCTGCCTGCAGTTGCACCTCACCTGCACCCCCCTGTTGGTACTGGCATGGCAGGACTGCACCGGCATGCAGCCCCTGTGGGTGCCAAGCACGGCTGGGGGAGGCTCTGGGCAGGCCGGTGGTCACGGTGTGGGCGCCAGGGGAATGCATTTCTCAATGCACTAGCTTCAACAACTCAAAGGAAGGGAATGCAATGAGAAACAGATGATACATCCTTTCCTCTTTCGGGACAGGAGCTCCTATGCTCATAGGGGACCGTGGAGCGAGTCGCAGGCTGCTGGTGACGCTTACCCAGGAAAGCCTGCCAGGTCCATCGGCCCCTCTCCCGCTGCCTTAGCAAGACCGTGGGGAGCTGATGCGGCAAGAACTGAATACAATAACGGGGATGTGTCTGAGCTTTGCCAGAGCAGCCGTGCTCAGGTGGGGCTGGTGCCGGGCGGCACCGCCTGTGGTGCAGGTCCGGGGGTCCTTGCTGGCCGCCAGCGACCCAGCCCCGTCACAGGGAATGCCGCGGCACGCAGGTGGCACCAGCCATCCAGTTTTGCTTGGTATAATTTCAAAAAGACAGGGAAAGAGGAAACTATTTCCTGCTACTCTGTATTTGTAATTCGTATTTTCACAGCTCTGCCTGTCCTAAATCCCAAGCAGATGGTGCAACTCAGCCCATCTCCTCCAGCAAGGATGATCCCCGGGGCCTCCCTGCAGAGAGTGTACATTTCAAAGGATAATTCCACGAGCACTTCCTACCCTGATCCAGAGCCTTCTGAGCATCCGTGTACTTCATCACTCTTCACGCAGACCTGCCCCTGCCTTGCACCAGCTCCCACTGGGGTTTCCTTTTCTCTTTTAAAAGGTAAGCAGAGTCACAAGCTCTTAGATGTGGCCTTGGAAGCAAAGGTAGCTGTGAAATGCGAGAAGCTAAAGTTAAAAAAACAAAAAGGAAAACAAAAAGAAGAGAAGGAAAATTCCTGTATGACTTCCCTGATTTATGCTACAAAAATGGGAGCCGTCCCCCCGCCTTCCAAGCGCAGAGGTAACCCCAGCCTCGGTCGAAGCAGGGGCAGGGGAAGCCCTTTACAAAGCGGCCCCTTTCCTGCACCCGCAGCACCTTTTTGTGCTCATGAAGCATTTCTGCACTAACAAATCCTGTTCGATAATTGTGTTGCAAAAGGCTCACTCTGAATATTTAATAGAATTATTACTAGTTATCAGCACAAGTAGGTGATAAATCACAAGCCGCCTTTACCCAAACACCAGGCAGAGCCATCGGGGGTTTCAATCACGTTTCCCGCCCTGCCCCTGTGTCAGAATGACCATGAATTAAAAAGAAAAACAAACCACCAACCTGCCCCCACCTCCCTGGGTTTCATTCCTTTAAAAACCGAAAAGATAAGGAAAGGCTCCCAGGCTCTGGCCGGGGCCCAGCTGTCCCCCAGCGCCACAAGCCCAACTTCCAGCCTCCTCGACTCCCTCCGGCGCCGCCTCCCCGGCAGAGCCCCCGGGCTCTGCCCCCTCCGCCGTGTATGAATGAGGTGATCTTTTAGCTGCCCTTTGTCTTGGAAAAAAATTAATTCTCATTTGCATTACCTCGACTAAATGTCACCCACCGATATTTTGTTAGACATTAGCAATGCTGGCAGAGAGGGGCACGGGATAATTGCGTTCTGCCTAGCGGTGGGATTTACATAATTTCAGACAGCAATTAAAGAATCCCTGGGAATTTTTTTTTTTTCTCTTCCAACCTCTCCTACAAAGAAAGTGTTCGTTTACATTAAGCGCTCAGCTCCTCGCTGTTCATTTGCATAAAATTAAAGGTTTTTGTGTTCTGGAACAGCAGGGTAACATTTAAAATTCCGTTTCAAAAAGCTCACCTTAGAATAATAAAATGTTAATATCATTTCACGGGCTGGAGAAGGTTGCCAGCTGCCTTTCGCTTCAAACTTTTATCCAATACTAACTGTTTGGGTGGGTGATATTATTATTATTTTTTTTGGTTAAGATATAAACTTTCTTGAAAAAGTGTAGGGATGTAAATGTGCCTACCGATGGGTCTCTGCAGGGCTACTCCAGAGCAGAATGTTTGTTTACTCCATAGTTTTTTAATTAAAAAATCATGCAAAAGAGCAGCAGTGGAATATTATAGGCTTTAATGTGCCGTCATACTCCAGACTATGAGAGGAAATGCAATTTGGATCAAAACCCTTTCATTTGCTTTCATGGAGATGGAAGCGGCACTCCAACGCGAGTCTGTAACACGAGATAACTTCCACCCTGAGACCGCGTTTCCACGCCCAGAGCAGGGCCCGGTGCCTGCGCAGGAGGGAGGCAGGGGGTCCAGGCAGCAAAGGTGGCATCGTGGAAAGGCAGCTGAGACCCAGCCCCTCGCTCCCCAGGCTGGTGGGGTCCCCCCCAGGCCCCCCTTCTGCAGGCTCCCCTGGAGCCCACGGGAGGTGGAAAGGCTGGCGAGCAGCAGCTCTCGCACGGCTCCCAGCACTCGGGTGCCCACCCAGCCGCACGCTCCTGGGCCCCCCTGGCACAGGCACCACGGGCAGGGACCACGCAGCCCCTCGCTAACAGCCACTGCTCCTGTGGGGAAGGGAGCGGGCAGCAGTCCTGCTGCTCTGAGGGGGAGGATGGCAGCTCAGAGTGGCTCAGTGCCACGTCGTGTGCAGGGAAGGACTGGGAGCAGAGGCCAGAGGCTGTCCGAGCTGAAGCTCTCCCAGCCATCAGCTACCTTCATTCCAAGCACTCTGTCAGCGCTGAATAATAAAAAATGACATTTCCATTTGAGGATGACACTGTTGAGGTCCCTGGATGACCTTTCTCATGTCATCAGGATCTCTCGTGCCTGGGGAGAGTTGTCAGCAGCGTTGCCCATCCCATGCACTAAGGACAGAGCCCCCACAAGGCACGTCATGGCAGGGGAGGACAGGCTCTGCAGGGCTCTCCCACCACTGCCACTGCAGCCAGGCAGGGAACATCCCACAGGGCTGGCAGCCACCAGCAGGCACGTCCCCTTGCAGGTGACGCAGCTCCCATCCCCTTGCACAAGTCCTGGAGACGTGGAGCCTCTCCCCCACCCCATGACAAGTCCAAAGCAGAGCCAGCCCCACCGCAAGCGCGGGGACCACAGCCACGGGGGTACAGGTGACCCATACTGCATGGCAGTGGGCTGGCGCAGGCTCTGCAGGAGAAGCAGCGTTGGCACTGGTGCAGGACTGCAGGGAGGTGGGACACAAGCACAGGCAGCTTTCATGAGAGACACGGATTCACCCCCGGAGCAGCAGCACGCTGTCACCTGCATGGTCCCATTGGCTTCAGCAGAGGAGCGATGGCAGCACAGAGGAGCCTCAGTAAATCACGTGTACAATGCACCTCACACAGCAACCGCACTGCTTGCAAGGCAGGAGCAGTGCTGCTGGGACGTGAGGATGGGGGGACAATGCTGCAGTGTGACTTGCACTGCAAGGTGAGGTGGCAAATGTCCTGCAGTGAGGATGGGACTCGGTCACAGCGGATTGGGAACACCAGGGAGGCTCCGAGCAGCAGGTCCCACGCTGGCTGGAAATTCAGGTCAAGAGGAAACTCCAGCCTGGGTCCAGCCCCTCTGCTGGCTCCGTTGGCCAGGGATGGCAAAGCACGGGCGCCATGCTTGACTGGCATCGCCACAGGGACCCACAGGCTGGAGGCCCCTGGGAAAGGGGCTCCAGAGACATATATCTCCATGGCTCCTCCGCACCAGGCGATGGGGTAGCGGGAATTCAGCAGCGATCCCTCTGACAGCCGCAGGGCTGGGAGGGAGGCCGAGGTGCTGGTCCCTGGCATCCAGCTGTCACGAAGATGCACGATGTGCTGGAGCATACGGTGCAGCTGGCAGTGCCGCAGCCCGTGCCATGCCAGGAGCGTGCAGTGAGGCCAACCTGAGCCAAATGCGTCCAGCACCCGAGCGAGCCAGCGTGGGCTGGGAGCACGACCATGCCCTGGGCCCGGCAGCTGTGTGTCTGCCACGCTGGCTGGCAGGCTACAGGGCTGACCCTCCCCTGCCCTGGAGAAGCAGCACTGGAGAGTCCTGCAGGCCAGGTCCCCTGGCTCCAAGCACCCTCCAGGCAGGGCAGGGTCCTCTATGGCCTCCTGGGAGGAGGCAGCAGCCAAACCCACAGCAGGGGTGCCCTCTTTTCTAAGGAAGCATGCCAAAAGCACCCTCTCAGCCTCTGCCCTGACCCTGCAGGTGCCAGCCTGGGTGCAGGACCGCAGCAGGCAGAGGGCGAGAGGTGTCGGGCCCCCTGCCCTGTCCTCCAGCACTCATGGGGTCAGAGGGTCCCCACCGCACCCACACTCACCCCTCCTGCCTTTGCCAACCTTATCCTCACAGCACTTGCCAGCACCAACGCTGCTCCTCCGCAGCCACCGCTGGCCACCAGCATCCCTCCCCACCGCCGCTGCACCTCACAGCCATCCCTGGGGGCTTCCCTTACCCAGGAGCTCATGAAGCTGCTGAGGCAGGAGGAGATCTTCCACCTGGCAGTCCTCTTATCTGCCACCATTTGGGGCTGCTGTAGGATTGTTGCAAAAAGTATTTCATTAAAAATGAATCTGAATCCCAGCCGTTGTGTTATCTGACTGGTTCGCAGGCAGGAGAACATTGAGCACAGCCTACAGTCCCTGGTGCCCATGTTTGATTCCTGCTTTAGTCTCCAGACCACTGAAACTCCTACCTGCCTGCCAGCAAGTGCCATTTTTTCTTAATGATTTGCACAGGGAATCTATACCTTTGCAGTTACATCGGACATGAGCACAGGACAGACTCAGGCTTGTGAGCATCCAGCTCACCAGCAAGCTGTTATAAATGTTTTCCAAACTGTTTTGTGTCTCTCAGAAGTGAGAATTATCATTGTATCCCTGTAAAAATGAGTACAAATTAGGATCAGCATGCTGTATACTTCACATGAGAAGCTCATAAGTAAAACGTGCCAGTCTGGTGTCAGCCAGCATCTTTATCACCTGCGTCACCTCGTCTGCTAGGACACATCCCTGTTCTCCAGGGTTTTCCGTGCTCCTCACATGCTCCTCCTGAGAAGTTTTAAAAGCCAACACAAAACCTGACTATTGCAGGTGAGCAAAGCAATGAGCCGGCAGCAAAGCAGAGGATGAAGAATAAAATGTTTTACTTGGGGAAAAAGTGGAGTATGCCCGGAGCAGGCGGCAGCAGAGCTGGGAGGCACCAGGCAGAGGCCCCCAAAGAGCAGCGTACCGCACCCCCAAGGAAACGGGACCACGCACCCGCTTCTCCTCTAACGCCCCAGCCCCTGCAACTGAAAGGACGAGATGCTTTAATTTATAAAGCAAAAAATTTGTATTTCCTTTTGTTGTGGTTTTTAACACACTGTGAATATTTTTCACATCTGTTGCGCTGGACTGACATTTTCCTGCTCAAAATGAGCCGGTGCTGTCCCGCAACACAGACGTGTTAGCACACGTCACCCGGCCCCCCGCTCGTGGGAGCCCAGAGCGTCGCACGCAAACACGGCACACGTGCAGACGCACGGACGTGCCACCGCGTGCCGGGCTCACGGATGCCGGGACACGCACGCGGATCCCCGCGAGCTCGACGCTGAGGAGCGGGCTGTGGGTTCCTGAGCGGATCAAAACCCAGGGCTCCAGCCTCGCAGGGAACATTAACTCTTCAGAAGCTGTTTGCCTTTGGGGTGAAGACAAAACAAACTTTTTTTAAATGGCAATGAAAAATATTTGCTTGAGAATTTCTCTTAGGAAAAGCCATTAATTCATTTTAAAATTTTTTATTTCAAAATTTGTTTTCATTACTTTTACATTATTTTATGACATCAGTAGTAGCGCATAATGTGACCTGTCATATCATGTCAAGTCATGTCATAATATGCATAATAGTACTAGAAGTGCATAATATTACATGTCATATTGACATAATCAGAATATTCTATTATTATTGACTTTGTCAAACTAATTACAACACAGACAGGAAATACTTTGCTCTAGAAAATAAGATTAAAAGGTCCAACCTATAAACAAATTAGTCGTTTCCCTTTGCAACCACATTTTTAGGTATTTTCAGTGTATTTTTATACAAATACTTAGACTAGCATATTACGTCATGTTATGCGCTGCTACATATAATTCCAAGAAATAATGGAATAAGAAAATTTAAAACAGTCCAAGTAAAATCTTCTGTTTGAAACTATTTCAATTTTTTGGAATAAACAATTCTCAAAGCAAAAATTAGCAAATCCTTCTAATATATGAAGCCTAAAAGTTCCCCATATGAAACACCTCCAAGAAGACAGCTATATAAACGGAACAATCGTTTAGGGAGAACTCCCCGCTAGCTCTGCGGCGCGCGTGGAGCGGCAGCACCGGCAGCGCTGCCCTGCAGGGCTCGAAGCGCCGCGTCGCGCTCACCCGTGCCACAGCCATGTACCAACGTGCTCACACCCGCCTGCGCACGCGCATGCACGGCATGCCTGCTCCGGCAGAGCCGCCCCCCTCCACGCCTGGGCTCACACTGAGCCCACTGGGATTTCTAATTGACTTGACATGTTATAAATTGCCCAACTTGGTTGTGATTGCTGTGAAGAATGGTACTTTGAAGGACTCAATATCTGTATATCTCCCTTTGATAAACATTGGCTTGCTGAGCTTAGATCTTATTTATTTACCCTTGGAGCAGGTTCATTACTATGTATTAGGTAGATATGACATATTTATGGAAATATGGGGACTCTTTATGGAATATATTAAGATTAAATAAATCATTGACTATGTGGTCAAGAACTACAGCAATCCTGATGAATGATTCCATGATTTTTTTTTGATCCTTGTATAATTTTAAGAGCCATCCCCTTTGTCTTCCTGGACTCCTGCAGAATTTCCCGCACCACCCCTAACGCACTGGGAAATGCAAGTCGGGCCCCTTGGCTTGGGAAGAAAGCCGCAGGTCCCACGTGGCCCACGCCCGGCGCGAAGGGCTGGGGGACCCCTAGCGCGTCCAGATACCGAAACCCAGCCCCCGGGAGCCTGCTCAGCAAGCTGAGAAACGGTTCCTATTTCGTTATCCCACGTCATCCCATTCACTGTAACCTGCCGCGCGCATCCATTAGCCGATGAATTTACATATCTAATGGCGCATTTTTGCGAATTAGTGGTAATTACATTTAAAACAGCTATTTTGATACAAATCAATGAGAGCCATGGCTAATGACATAAACGCTATTTCACATGTCCCTTGGCCTCATTACAAACATCAGAGGAGGTACACAGAGCACAAACTGCAGGGTAGCAGCGCAATGCTGCCGACAGACTCAAAGCAAAAGGCTTTTCTGGTGGGCATAAACAGGCCAGGTTTAAACAGAACGGAGCTACCGTGAAGGTTTCACAGCCACCCTCTGGCTTGGGGTATTCAAGTTGTTCTCTCCCCTTTCTTCCTAATCCTGCTCACATTTTAATAGCTGGTGTTTGGTAACAGCAATGCCAGCTGCAGTATAAAAACGGCATCAGCACATGCGACTACGTGACCCGAAGGGCCCTGGGTCCGGCTGTCCCCGTCCCCGTGCAGGCAGGGCACCGCGCCAGCCCCGGCGGAGGCTGAGCTCCGATGCAAACACCTGCCCCATCGGCACCCGCACCACGCACGCGGGGCCAGAGCTCGCCGGGGCTGGTCCCCGCCGCAGGGAGTGCTGCACCCATGCACAGGAGCACCTCGGGCTCTTCCTCCTGCATCAGTAACATTTGTTTTCCAGCATCTTTGCTCCCGTTAAATATCTGCTCCCCACGCTGCCCTGCCGGGCTGCCAGGGGTCCCACGCGGGTACCAGGCAGCAGGCACGGGGCTGGACACGGCAGCGGCCAGAGCACCTCTGCAGGGTGCGCACCATGCTTTCCTTTTGGCTCAGGACAACTAATAAAAGCCTGTAAATACTGGGGGATTCTTAAGGATAGTTAAGTAGCAAACTATCTGTTGATAATAAAATTTGCTTGCTTCTCACAGATATCCAATTTGCCTACTCTCCAAAGAAAAGAATTGGGTGTCTGCTTCCTAAATTGTTTTAATCTCTGGCAAAGAGTGCTTCTGGCAGAGTCCCTCAGCTGGAAAATAGGAAATGAGTTAGAAACAACAGACAAACGTGAATAATACAGAGCTTAAGATGTCTGATCTTGATCTTGAGAAGTGAAGTTTAAATAGGTTCCTCAATTCACCTGCATGTGACCACCCTGGGAAGGAGAGCACCCTTCCTGGGGGGACGGGGGATGCTGGGCCGGGTCTGGCAGCGATGTGCACTCCCACCCGGCTGCCCAGCACGGGGGAGAGCGGGGACGCGTGTCCCCCAGGGAGAGGGGACATGGTACCGCCTTGTCAGACGCAGGCGGATGCCCACGCCACTGGGGACTGACGTGGTACTGCAGGCTTTAGCAGCTTGCCCAGGCTTTAGGAAAAAAGATCACTTGTGTTAATCTTCCCTTCCGAGGCGTTTATGTGCGTCCCACTACTCTGACCCCCCCCAGATACCAGCCACGTGCGGCGCTGCCAGCGAGGGTCGGGGCGTGCTGCCGTACCCCCAATACCCCCGCCTGGGTGCCGGGCACCCGCACCCCTCACCGGCCCTCTGCACGCTCCCCCCGCCCACGCTCCTGCCACCCGCACCTCGCCGCGGTCAGGCTGCGTCTTTGCTTTACTTTTACAAATACTTTCTCAATAGATCTTCAAACATTTTTCCACAATAGTCTTAAAGGATTTCAAGAAATCTTAAAATCCTAGGGAAAAAATAACCTTCCGCTTATCTCCCGGCAGAGAGGCTCTTTCTTTTGTAACCCTGTTAATAACACTCACATCGCTGTGACGCTAACTGAACTGTTTATGCCAAGAGGCCCCTGGGCAAACAGTTGTCCCCCGCACACCAGGATAACCCCTGCGGCAGCCTCCCCCCAGGCCGGGCTCGGGCCCACGGAGACCACACCGGCACCTGCGAAGCTCCCCTCCGAAAAACCGCCCTGCGCCTTCTCCTGGCGCGGGGCAGAGGCATCCTCCGGAGCCGGCACGCGGTTTTCGGAACGCATACTGTATTTCCCCCTACAATCACAATCTTCTCTGCGAGGACAGCGCTCTCGGCGTCGCACGCGAGCGCTGCCCTGAACACTAAAGGAAATGCTCTCTTCCATCGCGCTAAGTGAAACAATTCAAACCGGGAAAATCTTGATAAAAGTTTAATTAGGAAAACGGACTCCATCTGTAACGTATCCCCATTCTCCCCATGTATTAACCCTTTTGCCATAAATCTGCCACCCTTGAAGAAACCTGCCTTCCTCACAAAACCTACTCAGGGTTCACATTATTTTAATCAGTTAGAGGGGTTTAATACATTATTGATTTTTAGGAGAATTGAAAAAGCTCCCGTATTAAGTCCAGGTTGCTTATTCTTTCTGTATATGACATTCAGGTACTTGTGAAAAATTATACCAATTATGAAATCAGCCATTTACTGCTTCAAAGTGCAATCAGTTGTCACACTGGAAAGCACTTGCTCCTGAATATTATTAGTTGGGCTATGTGCACAGGAAAGTGCTGAGAGGAAAGACTTTAACCAAAGGGCAATTGCATGAAATTTACTTAGAAATAGCTATTTATCACCCTTGGATTTCCTACTGTTCAAATCCACTGCAGACACTTTATGGAATGAAACAGCCATCTCACCAACGTAACTCAGCCAACTGAGGGGGTTTTTTCCTCACTGACATTAAATGAAAAATTTAGAAGTCATTGTAACAGCTTAAAGATGCATTATCCTTTTTGATGTGCAATTTTAGCTTCATATCAAAAGCCATATAAAATAACCCCCGCACAAACACAAAAAAGGAACTTTTAAAAGTTTTATGACATGTAGTTCATCTTACCTTTTATGCATCTAACAGGCACCGCTTCTCCTGCTGTTCTCAGAGACCATTGCATGATTACCACTATGGGGGAGAAAATATTGCCATAGCAGCAGCAAAACCAGCCGAAGGAAGGATTAGTCTCTGGAGCCTGGGAAATGGAGGGGGAGAAACGGAGCACCACAATGCCAGCAAATTCCTCCGAAGCCAGAGCACGGTGGAATCGCGGGAGAGCTGCCCATTAGAGAAGCCTTCAGTTGTGTCACAAACTGCCACCATTAATGGGTTTTGCTGCAGGCGATGAAGTGAGAGGGAACATAAATTAAAGAGGGTACATTCAAGAGGAATTTCTAGCTCAGTAAAGATGTCTGTCCGCTTGTTTTCCAGAGTGGACAAGAATTTCAGAAGGCAAGGTCAACTTCTCAAAGTAGGACTGGAGCTGGTCAGCCTGGGAGTGCTGGCGCAGCACTGCTAACGTGCAGGACTAACACGCGTTTGATTGCCGATAGATGCGACCACTGCTCTTGTTTATCTCCCTGGGCTGCAGGGCACGGCACAGGGCCAGCACCTTGTACGCAAGGCGCCGCTTCTTCCTCTTCTAATTTCTCCAGGTAAAAATACACAATAGGAATGGAATAACTGGGCAATTTCCACGTTGGAAGCGTGGTCAGGTGGACAGTGGCGAGTCTGGACACAGAGCCAGTCACCACGGGAATACAAATAGTGTTCCTGTAGCAAAATGGGAAAGCAGCTTCTGACCCACCGGGTCTTGAAGACCTAAACCAGGAGCAGAGCAAAGCCCCCGTACCTTTGAATACAGTTGTCTTGTACAGAGCAACAACGTCCAAATGAGCCCAAGGGTTAGGAGACGACGTAAGATGCTTCCCGCCTGCAGGCCTCTGCCAGCTCCTCTCTGGAGAGGGACAAATCCACGGATGAAGGACGTACCGAACCAGAACCAGTCTCATCCTCCTCTAAGCGGCAATCAGATCTCCTGCCAGGCGGGTTTGAGACCTGCTGGTCCCACCAGTGAGGGCTAGGCACCCGCCGTTCGTTATCTGAGCTGTGCTGGACAAGCCAAGGGACCGCAGGGATCGCTTCTGCTGCCTGGCTCAGCACACCCATCACCCTGCTGCGGCTTGCCAAGACAAATCCAAGCGGGCCTCCTGCGGGCAGGCGCGCTCCCGGCTGGGGAGGTCTTGCTCCGTGCATTTCAAAAGCAGCTGAACCTGGTCCCCAAAGCGTTCATCCCCACTTCCTACGGGGCCTGGGTTCATGCCACCTTTGCGTAAGAAACCAAACATACAATCACGGACAAGGTTTGTGTTATTTGCCACAGTCAAACCCCACGCTCCAGAAAACAGGCAACTTCAAAATTATTCTATTCTAGAATTTCTGGTCCAAATCAAGAACAGGGAGAGGAGGTGCTGAGATGAGCTGCCTTTCCGATACCCTTCAGCGTGGTGTGGGTGCCTCAGATATCTAAGACACAGCACGTTACAAAATGCACCAACAACAGTCTTAACAGGTGATGGCAACCAAGATCTAATAGCCTACTTTATAGCACAGAAATAATGCAAAAAACCGAACACTTACTATATTTTATTATATACTATATTTTAACTTCGCAAAAGGATTGTTATAATACCATTTAATTTAATAAATAGTAAAGTATTTATAAATGAACCATTTCATAAAATGTTACCAATTTCTCCATACACAATAATATGATTTGCACAAACGTTTGTCCTTGAGGCAATAGAAATTTTCTTTGCAAATCAATCCTTACAAGGATTGTAATTAGTATCCGTTAAGGCAGCTAGCAGTACCTGTAGCTGTATTTCTCCCATAAAAGCTCTGATTGCTGCGAGCTCTCACACAAAGCTAACGACACAGAAGGAAAATGCACACGTCATCTAGACTATTCATTTTAATCAGGCAAGAGTGATTTTTTGTGGCCCATTTGATATGACTTTTACACAAGATACAACCTCACTCCACAGGGGCTGGCGGAAAAGGTCAACACTGCTGTATAAAAATACATTTAAAGAAGGAGTTTAGAAAAGCGAAAACTACAGATAAGGACCAGCATTGTTCAGGCAGAGCTGCAGGTGTTACATCTGTCTAGTGATTTCAGCGAAATTTATAAATCTACTAGTTTGTTTTAAATGCTCAAAAATTAAAAAGTCAGAGGCTTATTTTCTGTTAGCTTCTTTCCTTAGCAATGGGATGCAGAGGAGAATTGCTGTGTGATGGTACATGTTTGAGTTAAGGTGGGTTTTAGCAGATGCCCTTCCTTCAGAAAAGGTTTTACACCCAAAAGGGAGTCCAGCACAGACTCCTGCACCCTGCCCGGCCGGGCGGGCAGAGAACCCAAGCCTTGGCGAGAGGCTGTCGAGGCTGCTGGCTCCCAGCACCGGTGTGGATGCTCGTGCCCTGCGAGGTGACGGAGCCACCGGGCTGCTGGCCAAGGAACACTGTCCCCGCAGGGGACCCCCACCTCCCAAGGGATGAGCAGGTCTCGGGCCATCTCTGGCCGGTGCTGGCAAGTCAGGTGCCCGCCAGGAACAGACTTCGCCTGATACCTTGTGTTGAAGCACAACCACATTCCTGAACAACTTGAGGTGCCCAGAGGATCTGCATTATGACAGGGAGCAGGACACGGGGCTTACCGCACTGGGGGTGCGGGTGTCCCGGGAGCACAGCTGCGGGCAGGAGAGCAACCCGCACCCAGCCCGATGCTGGCCCGTTCGCGTGCTCTCGCTGGAGCAGCACACAGCCATGCCAGCTCCCTCATGCTTAAATCAATGTTTTCCAGACTCTGTCATTATTACACGCTGTTCCAAAGCCATGTTTTGCTGGATGCCGTTTAGCTAATACTCCTCTTGATGATTAGTGCTAGTGCAAAATAAAATTACCGACCCTCCCGTGGCCAGCAGGAACAACACAAGCTGTCCCCACAGAGCCGCTCTCAGCAGCGGCACAACACCTGCACACAGGCAGCCCTGCACTGCACGCTGTCTCCTGCTTCCCTGGGTAATTAAACTCCCATGCCAGGGCTCTGCAAGCTGGCTGGCAAGGGCAGCCTGCCCAGGAGCCCCTCATGCCCAGGACCCAGAGAGAGAACAGCCACTGTCCAGCAGTCTCTGCTCTGGGCCCCCCCCCCCCCCCCCGGGTGCCCCACACCTCTGGGGGTGGCCATCACAGGATGCTGGCACTCCTCGGCACAGCCACGGCCTCCCCGCTGGCCAGCTCTGAACCAAGCTGGACCTGGAACAGGAGCCCTTTGATCCCTTGAACACGGGCATGAGTCAGGGGTGCCCACCCCTCAGGGGGTTTGCTTGGAGCACCCCAGTGCTTTTGGCAGCACTGTAAGTGCCACCAAACAGCACAGCCGGAGCCAGATTGTTCTGTGAATAGGGTCTAAAACTCCAGCTTTAGGTCCAAGTTTCAGCATTAATCATGCCATTCATCATCATTACCCACAGCCACTCCACTCGCTGCCCCCAAGGCAGCGGCAGGTGCAGGGGCTGCTGCACTTTGCTCCTTTCTCCCTCCAAAGGAGGGAAGGCCAGGCATCAGTAAGATCATTGATCTGGAGCATTCCCCTGTCCTCCTGAGGAAGGAGGAGGTTAATTTATCACAGGATGGAGAAAACCCAATCTTTAAATTCCCTGCTTGCTCTTAATTAAACAAGAACCTACTATGTTTGCTAAGCCTTGCTCTGAAGACCCAACCGCAGTGGCCCTGTAGCCAAGCGCAGGCAGCCTGTCTTCCAGGCAAAGACCCATCACCTGGGACAAACTGCCCCCCCTTCACTCCCAGCTGCAAAAACTCCTGGGACAAGAGCTGCCAGGTCTGCCGGGGTGTGTGGCTCTGACCCCACCGCAGATCAGCTTCTGGACCCTTACGCTCACCAAAATGCATTAGTCTACATAGAAAAGTATACCTACAGGGAGATGGTACTTTAGAAATAACATCTCTTCTGTCCAGAGAGAAAATACAGCCCCAAGTCCAGCACTTGTTAGGGTCTTCTGGCTCCTGAGTGACAAAGCAATGGGTGCCCTGCGTGGGACAGGGACCAGCAGCCGCAGAGTGCCAGGACAGCCATGCCACCAGCTTAATTGGGGTCTTTAAACTACATGCCTCCTGCTTGTGTGTGCCCGTGAGCGCTGGGCAGGAGGGTGCTACAAGGAAGAGGCAGGCCCATGCCACGGAGTCATGCTGCAGAAGAACAAAGCCGAGCGTGGAGAGGTTTTGGGTGCAAGCTGGGGCCCTGACACCACATAACAGCTTCAAGCACTCATTGCCAGGGAGCCCGGCTCAGCCTGGCTGGTCGTCATTCAAGGCTGCTCTGAGGGCAGAGAGGTCTCTGGTACAGAGAGCAATGCCGAGGACACAGCTGGCAAACCAACCCATCGCTTGGGCATCCTCATGCATCCCTCTGGGGGCCGAGGGAGCATCCCAGGCCCGACACTCGCCACAGGGTGGGGAACAGGACACAGGCCAGCCCCCGCACCCATCTCCCACCAGCGACCCACAGCCACAGGTGCTGCCACGCCAGGCGCTCCAGAGAGCAAGAACAGCCAAGCCCATCACAAACCTGGCTGCGAGGCTGTCTGGAGATCTCCTTGGCATGCTCCAAGAGGTGTGAGTGGAAGATTAATCTTAATAATTACTGTCCTCAGCTTGCCTGGCCCCATCCAAGCTCAGGCCTCCGCTGGACATGAAACGTGCGCAGGACTCCCCGCACACCCAGCCTCCTCCCCGTGTGAGGCTGTGATGGGGAGGCTGCGCCCAGCCTGCAGAGAAAACCCATGTCCCAGCTGCCAGGCTCAGCAGCGCCTTGAGGCTTTTCCCCTCCTGTCCACAACGTAAATGAAGTGGGGAGAGTAATACAGCGCGCTCTTGCCGAGACTGACAAGCCTGTGGCTCTCCTGGAGCCACTGTGCTCGTATTAAACAGACAAGACAAGCTTGCAGTCAGTTATCGGCCAAAAAAATAATGAAGGAACAAGTCGGCAGAGCAAAGCCGAGTCACCCGGACCAGCCAAGTGGAGAATTTAATTTCTCACAGGTTCCCCAGCAGTGAAGCGTCTCCGTGCTGTGGCCCCGTGCACGCTGACAGCTCCAACCCAGCGGCCTCAGCCGCTCCATCGCCCATGGGGCTGGGGGGAGCGGGCGCATGCCCCAGGGCCAGGGGAGCCGGCGGGGAAGGGGCTGTCCTGTTCTCATTTTCTAGAGCAGGGCTCGGTCATCATGGGAGACGGCTCTGCCTGACACAGGGTGTTGGAGGGTGACATTTCCCCGTCACTGCGCAGCCGGCAGTCTGGCTTAAGCACACAAAGCAGCATGCAGGAGGCTGGGGCTCTAGGAGCGCTTTCAGCCCAACAGCAGAACAGCTGAGGGCAGCTATGTGCCAGCAGACGCGGGGCCCTGCACCCACAGCGGTGTAGAGGGGCTGCAGCACCACAGGTCCCACCAGAGCACTGTGCAGCAACTGGGGTGGATCGGGAAGCTGAGGGCCCTGTGCCCCCAGGCAGGGAAAACCTGGTGTCCTGGTCCTGTTCCCGAAGCCACCAGCATTTCTTCAGTTTGCAAGAGGGTGAGAGTTTGCAGGAAATTAAACTGTAAGGACATCCTGACGCCAACAGAGCTGCCTGGACCAATTCTGGGCTCCTTCCATTTGAGTTCTTTTCCATCCCTTTGCTTCCAAAAAATACTTCTGGGAACTCATCCCTGGTGTCAGTGCTCTGCACTCAGTGTCAGCAGACAAGTCTGGAAAAACAGGCAGTGGTCTGGGACAGCCCCAACAATAAAACACATTAGAGGGAATAAATCAGCTGCCAGAGAGGGTAAACGTGCTGCCTCCTGGTACGGGTTAGTGCAAAGGTACCCATCCCCTTAGTTACTCATCCCAGGGGCAGAAATATGGGACTGAGCTGTAAACCAGCTGGGAATTGGCTTCAGTCTCTCCCCCTGTTCCAGCATGTGCTAGGGAATTTATTTTCTGTTTGTTGTTTTTTTTTTTTTCTTGACATTATTACAAGCACAGTCTTGATGAGAAGAAAACCTACAAAACTACTTATCGTGCCCATGACCATCAGGGTACCACAACTTGGCCAAATACATATCTCTGGGCTGACGCACAAATTTCAGACCCATTTCTGGAAGCATTTAAGTTCACTTTTTTAGGAGAAGAGGCAAGATGCTCCAAGCAGAGGTTGCTCAGCCTGGAGAAGAGAAGGCTCCGGGCAGCCCTTACAGCAGCCTTCCAGTACCTGAAGGGGGCCTACAGGAAAGCTGGAGAGGGACTTTTTACAAGGGCCTGTAGTGACAGGAGAAGGGGGAATGGCTTTAAACTGAAAGAGGGCAGGTTTAAGATCATAGAATCATAGATTCTATAGATTCTAATCCTAGGTTAGATACAAGGAAGAAATTCTTCACTGTGAGGGTGGTGAGGCACTGGCACAGGCTGCCCGGAGAAGCTGTGGGTGCCCCATCCCTGGCAGCGCTCAAGGCCAGGCTGGACGGGGCTTTGAGCAGCCTGGTCTGGGGGAAGGTGTCCCTGCCCGTGGCAGGGGGGCTGGAACTAGGTGATTTTCAAGGTCCCTTCCAACCCACATCATTTGATGATTCTATAATAGATCTTTTAAAAAAACATAGCTGAGGAGTGTTAAAGTGAAGCTTGTAACAATTCAGCTAACAAAGGTCAAGGCTTGCACAGCCAGCAGCTCACCAGGCTCTCCCCAGGACCAGGCACCCCAGCCATCGCTGCTGTTCACCCCGAGGGGCTTTTGCAGACCTGTGCCCCAGCGCTGCAAGCTGCTGCACAGGGTTTCAGAGCATCATGGCTTCCCAGAGGTCGTCCTCCCTGCTTCTGCCAAGCTGGGACAGAGTCCTCCTGCCCACCAGCACCACCGAGCCACCCTCAACCAAGGCGGCGGCCCAAGAGCTGCAGACAACCAGAGTGACTTTCTCCTTACAGACCACAGAGCCAGAGCCAGCCCCAGCCAGGCATCCCCCAGCCCGGCCTCCGGTGGCAGGGGGCTCACGGGGTGCGGGCACCAGGACAGTGCTCCCCACGCCACGGAGGAGCTTTGCTCTTTGCAGCGCGGCTGACCACACCTGGGCAAAGTGACACGGTAACAAATGGGCTGAACCAGCCGGTTTCTGCCTGGGAGAAATCATGCAACAATTTTCAGCTCCACACAAACATTTACAGCCAAGTTATAAACTCCTGTAAAATGCTGACAGACCCTTCGCCACAGCAGCACTAGCAGGTGCCCCATAATGAATGTGTTGAATGACCTACCAAGCAAAGTTATTGAGGCAAAAAGCACCACGGTCATTCAACAAACAATTAGAGAGTGTCCTGGTGGGGACAGCATACTAACAAGGGAAGGAGCCCGGAAGAGCTGAGTAAGCATCCTGCCTTCCCCCCAAATTCCTCCTCTTTCCAGCCTGGGCTCTGATCTATAGCATGACTCACTGGAGCTCCAATAAAGCTTTGGAGATTGTTATGCTAAATGAGAAAAAAAGTAATTGCCTTTCCCACATCTAGAACTCCAGATATATAACTTGGAGAAATATAATTAGCTGCTAACTTCAAAGATGCATTGGAATTTTTGTAATGGGCATTGAGACCCTGTATTAAAAAAAGCTAAAAGAAAAATGATACACTCCTCCTTGTAAATGGAATAAGACTTAAAGGTTTTAATTAGGATTCGCTATGCATCTGCAGCTAGGAAAACAGGAAAAATACCCTTCTAGTATCTTACTGTTTGAAAAACACATATTGGGTGAGAAGCTTTCTGCAAAAATAATTAAGAACAGTGACACATTTTTGTCTTATGAACAATAATCATCTATTATTAAAAATAAACTCTTCTTTTTACTCTATTTAAAATTGAATTATTTCAAACAAAGGGAGATCTTTGCAAAAAGGACCTGGGGCACTCGCCTGTTTGGAGTGGGAATGGGAGCACCAGTCACACAGCAGACCCAGGCCAGTTACAAGGAAGACGTGAAACCCGTTTGCACAAAAAGCAACCGCACCTGCCCGCGATGCTGCTCTGTGTCCCCTGCCTGGCTGCGAGGTGGGCACCTGGGGGTTTCTCAGAGCCTCTTCCTTAGCCACTGGGACTCCCGCAGGCCTTCCCACATGAGTAGCCTTTTTTCTAGAAAATTGCCTGTGTGTCAAAGCCAGTTACCCACTGGCAGAGGAAGCACTACAGAAAGGGGTTATTTCAGCCAGCTGGGAAAGGAGGTCTGAGACCCCTCGTTCTCCATGATGGGAAACCAGAACAGGGCCCCCCACCTCTCAGGGCATGGCTCGGCTGCTCAGGGGCCAGAGAGGAGCTGCAGGAGAGCACGCCGCCCTTGGCACGGTACACCAGGCACCCCATATTGCCGGGGTTACCTGCACCCTGCGAGCTCCTCAGAGCTGTAGCTGGGAGAAGACCTGATGTCTTCCAGACTACACTGCTGCAGGGCAAGGTGAAACTCTTGCTAGGTAGCTACTAGACAGAAAAAGCAATACCGTTTACTATTTAAACCTCTATTCACCCAAAAGTACCCTATACCTGCTTCATAGCAGTACCCCCTTGCCCAGAGAGCTTTATAATTAGGAAAAGAGGCTCATAATGGAAGCATAAAGCATTTAAAAAGCTAACCTCCAGCCTACCTTCTTCCAGCGCGGCAAACACAGACAGGAGCCTGCAGGACCCCAGAGCAAAGAGCTCAACAGCAGGGAGCCCGCACCCAGCGCCCACCTGGGGGTGGGAGGTGCTCATTAACGGCCGCAGGTGCAGGGGCCTCAGGGGCCCCACCCCGACGTGGGGGCGGCAGGGACCCGGCTGCCTGTAGACGTGGGGCTCGGAGGGACCCAGGCTGTGCGGGAGGCTGCTCTGCACAGGTATGTCACTGGGGAAAACCGCAGTATCTGCTGGGGCCGCGCTCTTGCCTTGCTTCTGGGGGGCTGCGGCAGCTGTGTGGTGGTTAGCGTGTGGCCGCCTTTTGTTGCTGTTCTCTGTACTGTGAGGAAAAAGCTCAGTTAATCTCCTGAAGAAATAACAAAGCTTGCTCTAATCTAGATTTTGCTTCTTATATAGGCTTGAACTAGACTGTAGAAAACAGTTGCTATAAAAGGTGAACATAGTTAGCGTTTTTTGAGATCTGTTTGGAGCAACTTTTGAGAGAAATAAAAAAACAGTTGTGTTTAGAAAAGGACTCGGTTTTCTTGTATCTGTTTGCAGGGAAAGTGTTCGGTCTCGGAACTCCTCCATTGCTGCAGTTCTGCTGCTCTTTGCAGTGTGTAGA
Organism: Nipponia nippon; assembly: GCF_047370975.1. Taxonomy (NCBI): domain Eukaryota; kingdom Metazoa; phylum Chordata; class Aves; order Pelecaniformes; family Threskiornithidae; genus Nipponia; species Nipponia nippon. The sequence goes on along the minus strand of NW_028262332.1, from coordinate 12,486,701 downwards.
GACCAAACTATAGAAGAAAATTTGTTTTCTCCTGCTGCTTGAATTTTAATAAATCCTTTCCCTTTTAGACTCTATGTAGGCTAATTCTTGATTTACTGCCTAGGCTTTAGTAGCTAGAGCACATCAGTCATCTGAGCACTAGCTTGCTTGACTCAAGGAGCAGCGAAGCACTGATATTCTTCCTGACTTGGGGATGAAGCTCTGAACCACTGACTTGCAGAGATTTTCTGTGTCTATATCAGGAGAAGCAGAAGATGCTTCTGTCACTTGGCGTATTCATGAACAAGCTGGGGTAGCTGGAGAGTGCTGAAGTGTTACTTGGGGTCCCCAATCCCACCAGTAACTTCAGACCTGGAAAAGGGACTCGATCTTGGGGAGCAGCTAAGCTCATTAGCTGGTGAGGGCAGGGACACTTGTGAGAGCTCACCTGTGTGCATCCAAGAAGAAAGAGAACAGCAGATTCCTCTCAGCTAATTATAAAGCTGCCAGCTCAATAAAAAATTGGCACTGGGAAGCCAAGCCATGGGAGTTGAAGCTTTTGAAGTTCAAAATGTTGTTAATGTGGGGAGCTTGCAAGAGATGGGCACGCTCTGCCCGCGTCCTCCTGCCCTGGGACAGCCCTAGCAGGCGCGGGGAAGCGGCTGAGCTGCTGCCCGAAGGATCTCCGTGGGGAGGGAGCTCTGCTGCACTCCTGCATCCCTGGCAGGGCTGCGGGGGTTCTTGGGCTAATGGATGGCTTATTCTTTGATGCCATGGATTATAATTTGTCTTGTGTTTGGCCACTTGTTGAACTGGGCCTTGATGAATTGTTGATAAACTGTGATACAGGCTGCTGCTTTTAATGAATTTTTGTGGTGCAGGCTGACCATTTGAGCTCCTGCAGGCAGGGATGAGGCTATGCTGGGAGAAAGAGGGACTGGGAATATTCATGAGGAAGGGGGCATTGCTGGTGTTTAGTAAGCCTGAGCTGCTTTTTCATTTTTTACGGAGAATTCCAGGTACACATTTTCTACCATGAAATAATGAATTCCTGCTTGATGTGTTCCTTGTGTAATACTAACCATGAGCTCATCTCTAATCTGAGCTATGCAGGAGCTCATCACCACATAGCTTGAGAAACCCTTTATTGTATATGCATGGGAAAGCACATTATAAATACAGAACTTGGCAATAACTCCCAGCCTGCCTGACAGCCTGCGGAGGCGCTGGGCGCTGCGTGAAGGCAGCTCTCACCTCTGGGGCGGCCCCGGCCGTGGGGTGCAGCCGTGGGAGCTGGGGGGTGCTCCCGATGGCTCTCCCCATCCTAGCACAGCGTGGCACAGGCCATTTTCTGCACAAACGTGTTTTGGTTCAGAGTTCTGCACCTGCCTGTTAAAGAGTAAAAGGAAAAAGAGGGTTTATTTTGTAAGAAAACCTTGTGCTAGCTCTTAAGCATTATTATACTCCTTGTTCATATGCATCTCAAACTTCTCTGGCCTTAGTTCACCCAGATGGCCGTGGCTGCACAGAGCAGTGCTGTTCGGAGCACCTCTATCTCCGTTTCTTGCCCACACGCTGCAGCGGCCTGTCTTTGCCCTTTCCATGCTGCTCGCCCTTGGGGCACAATGTGGCATCGCAACACAGCGCTGCCCATGAAGCCCTTTGGACACCTTGACCCCGCTCTGGTTCCCACCATTTCTAGCAAGGCTGTTGAGAGCTGCTTGGTACTGCTGAACAACCTGCTGGAAGCACAGAGGCTGACTGCTGGGTGCCTGTAGGCTCAAGCTTAATTGCAAGCCTAAATGCATCCATTAGGTTTGCTCTGACATCACTGCCACCACCACGCCTGTGCAAGGTGTCAAGCTTGTGTCAGCTACTGGAGAGGCAGTGGGGCTGGGGAGCTGTGCAGGGCCTGGGACAGACGGCGTGACAGCGTCCAGGCTCTCGGAAGCGCTCGGTACATCTGTTTTTCCTCTGCTAACCAGGGCACGACAACACAAGCAGATGCTGAAGTGCGAGGGGGTGGTTAGGAGGGACAGGCTGGTGCAAGGGCTCTGCTACCCAGGGCCAGCTGAGTTTCCCATGCCTGCCTCTGCTTTTAACACTTACATGGCTCTGTTTGCTATTAAGTGGTTTTGTTTATAATGGTCTTAATTGCACTTGATTAACACTATGACCTCTTTTCTCGTGACTCCTGATCTTGTTACCTGTGTGGAGGGCCCTGGGCGTGGGGTGGAGCAGGGCAGGTCTCGGTGGCTGCAGTGCTTGGGAGGCTGATGCTGCTCTGGTGGCAGCTGGGCTCCTTCGATCGGTGCAGGGGTGAGAGGAGGAGGAGACGGGCCCAAATTGCTCCACCTGGTCCCCATTGTGTCCTATGGTTCCCTCTGAAACTGGAATGATGGATCCATGCCAGAGCTGGATGAGGCGAGCAAGAGCATGTGGGGCAGCTGGCGATGCTGCAGGCTGGCAATGCCTCAGGCTGGTCTTCAGCCGATGAGATGGACACCAGCCCCGGCAGCCGCGGCTCGGGACCCTTGCACAGCACTTCCAGAAATGACTTCTAAGCGTGGCTGCTTCTGTCCAGCCCAATGAGCCGAGCGGCTCCCTGAAGGAGGTTCCGCACTGGTGCGGTAGGAAGCTGGTCCCCAGCAGCAGTGGCGAGGAGCTGCTGCCTGTCTGTGTGCCTTGTGCAGAGGACACAATACCGAGCTCTGGTAACACAATTTATTTCCACTAGTGAGTGAATTGCCCATAATTCATGACAAGTAGAGCCTCGAGTGATGATGAAGGTCAGCCCATCAGATCTGGAAATAAATTGTATCCTATTACAGCCTCCTATTAGAGGTCTATTTATAGCAGGGGTTTGCAAACTCCTGGAAGTTTGGAGGGGTTTTCAGTGGGAATTTTGCTTGGCTAGCGAGGGTATCAGGACATGAAAAACTCTGAGGTAAAACAAGCACCTGTGCTGCTGATACAAATGAGTCCCTGTTGCAGAGATGCTGGGTCCTGAACAGACTGGGGGGACTGGTGGGGTCTCGGGGCTGGAGGTGCTGCTTGGTCGGCCGGGGGCAGGGATGGGTAGAGGGAAGCCTGTCTGTTTTGATGAGGCTTGCTATCTGCTCTAGGAAATACTGTTATGCTTTTATACTGGCAGCACGGCTTATTTCTGCAGACAGAAAAGCAGTGCCTTTCTCCTGTATTTACCCCTTCTATTTACCATGCCACAGTAATCCCCAATTGATAGATAATGTGCAGGATGTGGTTTGCCATGGAAACAGAGCCCTAGTTCTTTACATTTTTTTAAAAGATTAATATTTCTCAGCTTGGTTTCATTATTCTGATATTAAAAATCATTAGTTATATACCGTTTCACAATCTTCACGGGCCACAATAGCCCTTTCGGGCAAAAGCTTTCCTATAGGCGAAATAAAGCGCGCCTCCTGGGACTGGCGGGGCATGGAGAAAGCATCTGGTGGTACCTCGGCTGCAAAGTCCCCTCTCTCCAGCACCTCTGGCTGTCACCGCAGACCGTGTGACGCGTTGCTGTTTCTGACAATACTCTGGATGAGAAAAAACAGAGCTGCTTCTAAAATCCCACCTAAGAGGACGCAAGTTTGCTTGCTTCTCATTTGAATCTGAGATATATAGGCAGTAAGCTGCAGAGATCATCTCTCAAAGTCCGCTAAATACAAGAGAATCTCACCACTGGCAAGTGAGAGAAGTTACAGATTTTAATGTTGTCCTCTACCTCCTCGAAAAATATTTGAACTTCTAAAGGATTTGGGACAGAGGAAAATTGCTGTGAATTAAATTGCCTTGTTCTATGGAAGAACACGGTTTGGGGAAAAAAAGGGCTGCTTGCTAGGAAGGGAACCTGCTTGTCTTTGACCAGATGACCGGTCTAACCCAGACGCCTATGGCGGGGAAGTGGATTTAACCGTACAGGAGTCCCAGCTGTGCACTCGGGTAGATGCAGAACTGTACCTAATTACTGGCTCAGGCTGAGAGGGGTGATTCACTCATGCTGGAAAATGGCTGGAAGTTCAGTTCCTTAAAGGCAAAATAAGAAAAACAGCTGTCTTTTAAACCTCATAAATCTGTACAGTAAAAGGTTTGGGCAAAAACATATTTTATTGTTTTTGCTGTCAGAAACACAAAGAATTAAGGGCCATGTGACTTGGTAATTGCCGTGGACTTTTTTCTGACAATAAACATTAAACTTAAAACTGTATTAAAATCATTTGACAATTTTTATGCTTTAACAGCTGAGAGTGAATAATGTTTTTTGCATATAAAATACTTTCTCTTGTCAGCCTATAAAACTGTCAGAAATAAATTCATCAAAAAAGATTATATAATTAAAAGTCACTTCTCTTCTTTCTCTAGTTTAGTTGGAATTATTTGTTTGTCACTTTTTCAGGACTAAATTACTGCATTCAGAGACAACTTTCTTTGTTAAGACTGTTACGAAATGTATGATTCTTACAAAAGGAGCCCAACTTTCTCTAATGTATCAATTTGATATCACTTTTCAGAAAATACTTTGAGATTGTACTGTTTCTAAAAAGCTAGTTTATTCTGAAGATGAACAGGAGCAGTAATGGAAAGCATCCAAATGTAGAAATGGTATTTTTATTATTGAGCTGCATATAATTTATGGAAAATTGCTGAATTAATTTTTTAGCAAAGTAAATTGTTAGCACTTCAAATTGCAAATTCTCTCTTAGCGAGCCATACAGGTGTTTAAAAGCTAAAGTAGCAATATTGATTTTTATCTTATGGTCATCGGGAGAGGGTGCGCAGAGCTGGGGCGAGTCAGCGATGACGCCTGCCCCGCGGCGCCGGCGGACGGAGGGGCTGTTCTTGCAGGCAGGGGGTTTGCCGAGGAAAGTCCTCGGCGTCCCTCCCCTGTGGAGGGGTGCATGGGAACCGCCTTTCCCTGTGATCTGACCCTTGGGAGACCCTTGTCATCTTGGGAGACTTGCTGTCTCTTGGGAAAGGTGGGGGGTGCTGGCATGGGGGGGCAGGCTGGGGAGGGGAGGGAGCCCTTCCATCCTTACTGCAGGAAGGGGCGTTTTGACAGCACAGATTCTTTTAATAAATTGCCTCAGCTCTTTAGTGATGAGAAACTCTGAACTTATCAGAGCTGGGTGGGTTTGGAGGTGACTGGATTTTCAAGGCTGGAGGGTGATAATGGTTTATTGATCTGTTGTTAAGTTATTGGAGCCTTAATGGAGGCAATAAACCAGTAGTGCACATGGCTGTCACGTGGCTGCATAAGCTGGCAGAGTAATTAAACAAGCTTCCCTTGGCATGCGAAAGAGGAGGCTTGTGGTGGCCACCACCATGGTGAACCTGGGGTGATGGAGCCTTTTGCCTTGCCAGCCCTGTGCCTGTGCAGGGACACTTCACGTGGGCCGGCGGATGAACAGCAGGGTCCCCTCTTCCCTGGGGCTCTGCCGACAGCACCCAGGTACCCAGCGGGCGCAGAGGTGTGCGTGCACAGGGTCCTGTCTTGCGCTGCAGTCGCGTTTGCTGCTGGGAATTTCATGGTTCATCCAAAATGTGCTGGTGTGAAATACCACGCTGCTGGTTGAACATGTCCTGCAGGTCCCGTTATTGGCTCCCAAGGAGTATTTGGCTGCATTTTGTAGGGTTTTAGTGCTCTGCAGGCAAAATGGGACCTTGCTCAGAAGCCCTGGTGGATGCAAGCAGCTGCAAAGGTGCTGCTGTAAGTGGGAGCAGAAGGTTAAAGGGATGCTGAGCCTTGCGTAGAGCTGGGGATTTGCTGGCCTGGTGCTGTGTTTCTGATCTGATAAATCATGAAATCTGGATTTATTGTGAGTGATGACTTAATAAATGGCATGGGGGGGGGGGGGGGTCATGCTAGGATGCACCACAACTGCTGTTTCTCCTAGTTTCGATAGGTCCTGCTTGCCTGGGAGCTGGGAGAGAAGGCTGATCTGGAAGTATTATCTCTTGGTATGGTAATTATTATCTGTGATTAATCCTGCTCATGCTGAAGAACTGTGCAAGCCTTTTCCGGAGGGTTCATATTCATGTTTGCTTCTGCTGTTCATGTGTAATATGAATTGACGTGAACTATTGTTGAAGGGAGATAGATGGAGGTGTCTGTACCAAAGACGTTTTTAATAACAGGCTGGGATGACTGGAAGTGTCCTGGCAGAAGATGAAATCCCCCAGGACTGTGGGTCTGGGTGTGTTAGGGCTGGGTGATTCAGCTGCTCTTCAGGGTGCCTGCGCTGCAGCTGCCCTGTGGCAAGGGCTAATGAAGTCCAGCTTTCCTTTCCCTTCATCCTGCTGCCCACCCAGCACTTGTGCTCCGAGAGGAGCATTTGTACCACAGCCATCGCCATGCTGGGCTGCCTCCCTGTGCCCGCCAGCGTCCGTAGCGGTCCTGCGGCGGGAGAGGTGATGGCGCTCCCCTGGAAAGCCAGCTCTGCATCCCTAACCATTTGCTCTTGTGGGCAGGTTTCTTTGCAAAATCACTCCAAGGGGAAGGATTTGTTCTCTGGAAGCTGGTACTATGCCAAGGAGAGTGTGCTGTAGCCCTACAGCAGGTGTCTGCTGTGATGCCTTCATGGAGAGGTGATGTGACCAGGAGGAAGGCGAGTGGTTTGGCATTAGACCCTCTGCAGCAGGGTCAGGGGCCCTGGCACAGCCTGAGTTGCTGCTAGCCATGGCTCCAGGGCTGGGCTCTCTATTGCTGGGAGCACCTACCTGCAACCCTCGGTGGCCAGAAAATCCTTCTGCTGGCAAGACATAAATATTTGTGAAAAGCTGGAAATACCTGTGAAATTCTCTGGACCCTTGATAGTGCCACAGTCATCATTTAAGCAAGTTCATGCTCCATTAAAAACAGTTATTTAATACAATAATCATTCAATTAAAAACCTCTTGAAGCAGCTGCCAGAGCCTATTTGTATCAATACAATATTTTAATTGTAAAAAGGCTAAGTATGGACCTGCCAACTGTGATTGTCAAGAAAATGTTACTGAAATGAGTGTTTAGTCTTAGGGAGGCTCTGGCGACAGAGCAAGTCCTTGGGCAAGAACTGGGGGCAGCTGCCCTGGACAAGGAGCATCCTTCTGGCCCCCCCAAGCTGGGGAGATGCTGGCCATGGCAGAGCCTGCCTCCCTAGGACCAAAGGACTTGGGACAGAGGTCCAGCTTCTCATGGAGGCAAAACATTGGTCTTTACATGGAGTTTGCATTGTGCGGGCACAGCCTGGGCTCTGGGATGGTGATGGGTGGGAGAAGCAAGTCAGGCCAACTGCTGTTGCCACCATACAGTCAAAATTGTCTGGTGGAGCTGGGGTGCTTGGTGAATGTGTTTCCAAATGCTGAGGCTGCCCAGCATTTCACCCCAGTGAAGGGGTATTCCCTGGTGTCCCTGCTGTGAGGTCATCTAAAGGGAAAAAAAAAAAAACCCAATGCACCCAAGAGCAGCCCTTGAGCAGAGCCTGCCTGCTCAGCCCTGTCCTGCCTCACGGGTCCTGGCTGGCTTTTTGTGCTTTGCCTGAAGAGGCAATGACAGCTGCTTCCAGGTGCAGAAGCTCCAGGATTCAAAATAACTATGCTTTGATGAGACTTAGCAAAGAGGAGGGAGGGAGGGAGGGAGAATTGGTCCAAACTTCTGCTGCAGGGCTCTTTACGCTTGATGGGCTTTGCCGAAGCTCCCTGATGACAAAGATCGCAGCCTCAGTTGGTCAGGGGTCTCGGTACAGCGCGGGAGGAAAACTGGAAACCTCTGTGTGAGATTCCTGCTGGCATCTTCGTAGTCCCACACCCTGCATTTTGCCTCATTACATAGGTGCCATCACATAAATATTCCAGTCACTATCGCTTACTGTCAGACCCAATTTAGAAAAGTACCTGTCTGTTACAAATATTTTATAGTACTTGAATATGCAATTTATGTAACATGCCCAGCAAAAGAAATCCATTATACGGTTTTGTCTGATTGAAATTCTGGCATCGTAACAGTAGGAAAAAATTAAATTATTCTAGAAAGTTGCAGTCCATTATGAAGACCTAACTGCTCTCCTCTGAACAAGAGCCAACGCTCCCTCAGCAGTGCCAGTGCCGTGACACGAGCACTGCGTACCCTGGCTTCATTTCCACGTTGCCCAAGGAAAGCTGGGCTTCCCTGAGCAAGTGGAGGGTTTTGTTCTTTCCTACCGCTGCTCTCTGCAGCCCCCCGCCAGCCCTGGGGCGCAGCAGTAGCTGGTGGTGTTTTCGTGATATGAGGACTTGCCCTGGCGTCAGCCTTCTGCTGCCCTGTTGAACCCAGCTGCCCGTTTGCCTTTGCACAGACCTGCCTGGGGGTCAGCCCTGCTCCAGGGAAGGGGTCTGCTCTGGCAGAAAACCAGCGTTTGCACCACTCAGGCCCAAGCTTGATCAACCAAAATCCATTGGGCAAGTGGGTTTCTTTCTGCCTCTGCCCTTCCCAAGGATGCTGGCTGTTCAATAACCGCCTGCTGTAGGTAGCTTCTTTCCCAGCTGGGGTTGAGGATGGTTTTGCCCAGTTTAGTTCTGCGCTTTCAGAGGCGTTGGGGCCTGTCCAGGGAGGAGAAAAATCTCAGCGGGTCAGTACCTGGGGCGTGCGGGGTGCCAGCCAGCCCTGGGGAGGGGAGCGGTGGGCAGCGCTGCTCTTAAACCCCAAACTGGGCGTCCTGCTTTCACAGTTTTGCAGGGCTGGAGGAGGGAGCCTGTTTCTCTCCCACCTCCCACCCTTCCCCTATTCCAAGCAGCTGGAATTAAGGGCAGCTAAAGGTTCTGCTGCTCTTCCACAGGCTGCCATTGAATTCCCATTACTTGTGTATCTGGCTTCAGGCTCATTTACATTTTGCAAACTTGCCTCGCTTTTACCTTGCTCTGATTAGGTCTGTCTGAAGCAAATTACTGAGTTCATTGACCTGAACAGTTTTATTTCAATTGGGATGAAACATACCCAGTGTGCAGCCTTGGAAGTAACCATCTATCCCATGGGCCTGCCGGGGACGTACCTGCCAAGCCCTGCTGGGAGGCGCGCTCCAGTATGCAAACGCTGCTGAGCTGCTGATGGAAGGGGGCTGAAGAGCAGTTCTCTGCGTCGCTGCCAGAGATGCCGGGGTGTTGGGTAGTTCAGGAACACGGTGTTGCCTGCGTGCAATACCGATGTCTTTGCCAGACTCGGCAACGACCGTGCCACTTCAGAAGGGGGCTGTGGTTCTGATGTCTGGGCTGAGAGAGCAGAGCGCTGAGACTGAACGAGGTTCAACCTTTTGATAGCACCGGAACAACTTGTGTGGTAGGAAGAGATGTTGTAGGTTAACTCGGGTTGGAAGGGAGCGGGGCTTAACAGTGGGATCAGCCCAAGCCCTTCCATGAACGCATCCCCCTGGGAACCAGAGCCCGGCAGCTTTATCCTGGGGGCATCTCTTCAGATGTGAGAAGGTGCAGTGCTGCAGGAAGGTATTTGAAATTGATGTCCGCTCCTACAGTGAAACATGTCTTCAAGTGTTTGGGGAGGAAAAACCAGGTCAGAGTACAGCAGAGAGTATTTATTTCCTCTGGGACTTTGTGTGTTACTTGTGGTATATTTTATGGATAGAGTCGGTCCCATATGTCTTGGGGAAGGCATTTGGCTAAGCAATGTGTTAACAGTTAGTGTGCTAAGGAGCCATTGTTTGGGTACTTTAGTTTTGACATTTAAATGCATTTTTCAAATACAGTGAGATGAATGTGATGTCACCGGGGAGTCGCGAAGGACTCTCAAGCATAAAAGCAGACGGCTGGGTTTTAATCTTTAACAGCGCACTAGCCTCTTATCCCTGAAGGTCCCTTCAGTAGAAGCTGTGTTGTGCTTTAGGTACCCAGAATATCAGGGGGTTTTATCCACTTATGACACTCTATATGAAAGAAAAATGTGTGTAATGCAAAAGTGATATTTAATGCCACTCAGACCTTATTTTGTTTGACCATGGGAAATCTAGAGGCTAAAGATCTTTGTGGGCATTCGCAACAGGCAATGGGTCAAACACAAAATGGGCCTGGACTAAAATTTCTATTTTTATTGATGTATGACTTCTACAGAATGAGAATTTTATGGTTTGACTCTGCAAAACGTTAACCGGTAGAATGTGAGTACCCTAGGAGATCCCACGGCTGGAAAACTACATGGAACAGTTTTGGAGAAGGTATTTCTGTAACGGCACAAGCACAGAGACAGCCGGAGCATGCTTCCCTTTTAACAGGAGCAAAGCGACTCCTGAATCCAGACAACTCGATTCATTACACTATGCCTTTGGAATATATTTCTTAGAAGTTAAGACAGACAATTTTTGATCCTAGCTCCCCCTTTTTGTGGCATGTTATTCGGTGTATAAGAGCTGGAGTGGGCACTATTCTGAGCGTAAAAGCTGGAGAGAGCAATCCCCTGACTTTTCTTATAGGTGGGACAGAGCCCCCGAGCCTTTGCCCCTCTCGGGTGGTGGTTGCTTGTACGGTGAGGTCTCCAAGATGTTTCCGTGACCCAAGGGTGGCTCGTACCCTGGGAAAGCCGGAGAAATCCCCCTAAGGGCTATTGCACAGGCATGGGAACGCATGGGAACTCTGTAACTTATTTACGCACTAGTATATAAAAAAGTTAGGGTTAGATTTACAAATATTTAGGAAGTATTTGTTACTAACATGAAAACATGTTGGATTTCTCATTCACACGCACGCTGTCGGCAGCCTCAGTGGGGGTTTCTCTTGCCGCAGAGGCGGGTATCGGGGACTGGGGCTGAGGAAAAGGCGATGGGCAGGAGGACGGTCCTGGGTCCTCTACCAGCTGAAGGCTGGCTTTTATTTCCAACAAGAAAAGTCCCCCAGGACCAGCCTGGGCTTGGCGTTGCGAGACTGGCCCCCGCAGCGTGGCCGGGCAGAGCCAGCCAGGGCAGCTCGAGGGCAGGCATGCACGCCTGCTCCAAACCCCTGAGAAAACACCTGGCAACAGACTGCTCCGTGGGATCAGCTGGGGAGTTCCGAGCGAGGAAGACGCTGGGGACGAGCCCGTAGCCTGGTCTTTACCCTCACTTTTAATCAGCAGAAGGAACCGGAGAATCATATCTTTGGTGTAACTCAGTGGAGTTCAATTGGTTACCCCAGAGATTAATTTGTCCTTGTGTCTTGTATTCTACTGAGAATACCCAGTGCTTTCATTTTTAAATATTAATGAAGATCAGGAATTTTTCCACTGGGGAGAATCCATTGTGGAAATGTAGAAGTATCTCCTAAAGTTAACCCTTTGAAAACTGCGAATGCGGCTGTTTGTATAGTCGGTAGGGCATGGATGTATTTGTAAATGCTTGGGGGATTTTCCTGCGTGAGCAGCGGTTGTGTTAACATTGTGCTATATGTGTACCTGAGGGGGAACGAGGATGGACTGGGGAGACCCAAGGGCTGACAGCCCCAGGCAAGGCTTCCCCGGCAGCCTGGCGCTGCTCGGAGCAGGGGAGCAATGAAGTCGCCACGGGGCACGCCGCGTCTGCAGCCTCGCACCTGCAGCGGGTGTGGTAACCCGCTGGGGCCGACACGCGCTCCTCTCCGCGCTCTGCGTCCCAGGGCAGGCCAAGGCTTACAAAGAGGAGCGTGAGCTTGGTCGCGTTATTCTGGTACCTCACGTAGATGACAATGTTTTACTTATTTCAATGAGTTTCTTTACATTGACGTTTTTTTCCATTTTGGAAATAACTGTAGATTGTGGTTTTCAGTGGGTTTTATCTTCAGGGAAAGATTACAGATAAACACGAACAGGCTTTTAATTACAAGATACTGATTGTTGGTTTACACAGCAATATTTGTTCAGTAAATTGCTAATTAATGCAAAGAAAGCACCATGTGACTTCAAATATTTGCTTCCATTTACACTACAAAAATATTTTGTTTTTCACAATGATGACAATAAATGAGATTTTTTGAGGACAGGCGGGACAATGAGGTAGAGGGGGAATTGTGTGTGTGATGCTGTTGGTAGGGTGTGAAGGTCTGAACCTGCCCCACCTCTCCTGGAGACTCACATTAGCATTTTTGTTGCACCTTGTCTTCAATGCAAAACCATCTCGGTTATGAATCCTACATGTCGGCATCTTTGCCCTAATCTTGATGAGCAATTTGGGCACTCGCGGTCGTGCCCTGAGGAAACACTCCTTGCGTGGTGGCCGCTGCCCGGTGCAGGGGAGGGGGCAGCCTGTGCCGGCGGTCCCAGCCTTTCGCCTCTGGCCGGACATGGGATGCGACGTGGGAACTTTTCACAAATGAGTAAGTGGCCCCGTTCAGGTGGGACTGCTCGCGCTTAGCACGCTTATGGATTTCAGTGTTGGAATTTGGACTAGCAGAGATGTCAGGTAACTAGTGCCCGTCTTTGGGCAAGAGCGTTAAAGTTTTTCTGCTTTCTGTGATAAGTCCTTTACTTTTCTTGTGATGCCTCTCACAGTGAAAAGAATTGGGTAACTCTAGTGTCATCATGACAGTGACAACCCATGTCTCGCCTGCACACGTGTAGCTGCTACCTCACTCTTGAGAGAGCAAAATCAACAGATGAAATTCCGAAAGTGCTCTGAAAGCTCCAGGTGACCGAGTGTCACCTCCGTCCTGAGCACCCAGCACGTGGCTCCGGCAGAATCGACTTCCACGCAGGCTGCCACCAATTAGCTAAAAAGCACTGGTAAATATTTGGAAGTAAGAAAATGTTAATAGAAGAGACCTTTCCAACAACTATGGAGAAGATATGTTTGATCGTGAGGACAGAGGACAAAGCGGTCCTGAAGTGTGTGAGAAGTTTATGATAACGACAGCCACAGCAAGAAGTTATGAAAGGTTTATCTGGCTTTGCTTAGTTGACCTGCAGCTGCCCTGTTGATACAGAGTAATTTATAGACATGCTGAAAAAGCTGGATTTATACCCTGATCATAGGAGAGAAATGCTAGTACATAAAATTGGTAGTACCTTTTGCAGTGTATACCTAGATCTTTAATTTTTATAGCAGCTAAGAGAAAAATAAGCTTGAATACGGTACACACAGCATAAACTGACTGTAAATCCTCGCTCTGCGGAGAGCCATGGAGAGGAGCCTCTTGATCCCCCATCCAGGCTGTCTGCAAAAGTGCTGTAGCTGATGGCTCTCACCGTGAGTCAGAGCTGGAGCCACCGGGTTTCTCTCTCTCGATTGTCCTTCACCGAGCTGAAAACCTGGAAATACCAGCCTTGGTTGTGCCAAAGCAAAAATGGGAAACAGACCCTTGGTTTGGGATCAGCCTGGAACGTCGCATTCAGCTGAGCAGGAGCCGTCAGGCCTCTGAGGATTTACAGAGTGTTTCTTCTCTCTTTTATAGGATAAACTGTAAATGAAAATGTCTATTTTCAAACAAAGTCCAATTAAACTGTCAAAACAAAGTTAAATTTTTTTCAGTGCTTTAGCTACTTTTTATGGCAGAAATTATTCATGGAGTTCGGGTCTTCCTGACCAGCGTCAATCCCTCCGACTCATCAGTAAATTCCTTGTTTGTTGAAGAAATTAACTAAATTAATTCTATGAAAATACAATACATTTCCAGGCCATCTGGCTAGCTACTCATCTTCATTGCTTCTTGAACCTGGCAGCAGAATAAGATCTAACTGCTCTTTCAAGAGACTTCAGAACTGGGGATTGGGCTGTAGTGATGTGTACAGATTGTGTTAGACCTTAAACACTTAAAAAAAAAAAAAAAAAAAAAAAAAGTAAAAATAACTATTTAAGATCCCCAAAGAGCTGCTGAATGAGTGTGAAGAATTGGATGAGGAAAGGGAAAGATGGCAATTAATATGAAATATGGTAAATGTGTCAAAGAAAGGGATTTGGGTTCTCTTCTTTTTCTGCAATTCTTCCTGATTCTCAGCTATTGCAAGGAGCTGCTACCAGGCTTCATTATCTCCCGGGCAGTGGGCAGATGTGGCTCTCGGGTGCCACTCTGGGTGCTCGTGGAGCGGCTCTGCTCCTTGGCTGCGATGGAGCCATCCCCACTGCACCAGGTGCGAACCAAAACAGCGCTGAGCCCTTGGCTTCAGGAAAGCACTTTCCAAGGAAATTCAAGAAACACTTGGAATGCCTATGTCTATTAAAGAGTGACATTTAGTGTTGTACTTTGAAATATGTTTAAAGTACCACACAGCATAAAGGCCCTAAGGGGACCCATGAGCCAAATGAGATTTCCATGTCAGCACCAGCCACGACCTTTCCTTTACTGCATCTGCTTAAATACAGAAAACATGGTTTTGTTATAAAGTCAAGTCAAAACAGGGATTCAGAGTAAAATATAATATATACTTAGGGCTGCCCTGAGGGACCTTTTTAATGGTTTCATATAAAACAATATTCTGTTTACTGCAAGATATTTCTCTGCCGAGCGCACCCTGCCCTCGGTGCTGCGAGGCTCCCGGGGAGGGCTCCTGCAGCAGCCGCTCCACCTGCGCCCGCTGGGGCTCAGCGCGTGGGAGGCTGCTCGGTCGCTGCTTCTGCTGGCAGACCTGGCTCGGTGCCTAGTCTTATCTTTAGACTTCTGTCAATCACAGAGATCAGCAAGACATGCCACGGTGGAGGAGGTTCAGGAAGGCTGGTAGCTCTGCTCTGGGGTTTTGTGAAGGGTCTCCATGCAATTGCCACCCTGGCACTGGGACAGGCACCATGCTCCGCTGCCTGCAGGACGGGGTACGATTCCAGCCTGGGCTCATGGAAGACATCTGCAAATCTAACGCGGGAAGCTGCCCGTTGCACAAGCTGCTGCCCTGGGGTCTCTGTGGTGGCTTCCCGATGTTTTCGGAGCAGAGAGGCTTAGGCACCCTTGGGTGTGATGCAGTCGCTGCTCTCAGGTCTCTTCCCTGCCTGGGGGGGGCATTTGCCACCCCCTCTCCATCTGCAGCCATTTCCAGTGCTGGGATCCAGCCTGCTCCCAGGTTAATACCCAAGAAAACCCTTGTTGGGGAAAGAGCGTTTCTGGAGCTGAAGTTTGTCAGCCACGATGGAAGAGGTAAGGCCCTGCCTTTTACAAACTAAAGCAAACAAAGTACTAATTGTAGAATGTTTGAGCTTGGTATCCATAAAATTACTTAGTAAGCACTTTGCCTGAGGCACAAAAGACTGGCACAAAGTCTGTTCCAGGCCATTGAATTCCTGTCAAAAGAAATCCCACACCCATTAATTACCATATGACAGGTGCAGCGCTTAAAACAAGGAGCACCAGGCCACTCGGCTCCTCCACGATTAACGCCACAGTGGCTGTCGCAGGCTGGTACGTGGATGGAGGCAAACCTCCAGGTTCAGCGTTCCTTGCGAGTCAGCCTGGGAATGTGACAGGGCCTTGTGCTGTTGGGAGGTAAGACCCCAGAGGACGGAGCCTTCGGTCAGGGAAGGCTGTCTAATGGCTGGGGTCTTCCGCAGAGCAGCGGGGATGCATCCTTGCTTCCCGACCCCCTGCCCTCCTCCGCCCGGATTGCGTATCTGCGCGGCAGCTGAGCGCAGCCTGCACGAGCAGCCTGAATTGCCCATGCGTGAAGCTTGCTGGGAGCGTGGTGGCAGGAGTTGTTTAGGTTTCTACACTGAGAAGTCAACACGAGGTATAGAAAGAGCCACGTGTACTAAAAGAAAAAGTAGATTTTTCTGAGGCTGCAGGGCTTTCCGCCCTCCTCCCTGGCAGCGAGCTGCCGTCTGCCCCGGCATTAGGTATTCCAGCCGCTGCTGGGCAGTTGGAAATTTTTGTGATGCCTCCCAATTAAAAAACACTTTAGTGGAGTGACTCTTTGTCAAAAAAACATGTACCTGCTATGCATTATTCAGCATTATCTTGTTTAGAAAAAAGTCATGCAGCCAGAGAGAAGTGACAGCATGTCAGAGGAGTGACTGCCTGTGCATCGTGCACAGAGGAGGGCAGCCCCTCCACGGGCGCAGCTGCGAGCTGGCGGAAACCCTCCGGCCAGCCTCTTCAGAGACAGCACAGCGCGTGGTCTTCAGCGGAGAGGCCTATAGTGAGACTTTTAAATCGATCTTAACCACTTATGTAAGAATCTGGTGTTCAAACATAGTTCATGCTCTCCAGATCCTGCAGAGGAGGCTGGGGGTGCCCAAAGTGAGCCTGGGCTGCAAGGTGAGGAATGAGCGGGGAGGTTTGGAGCGTCCGAGTTAACGGGGTGCTGTTCCTGCAGCTCCCCAGACACCGGTTACAGCTCCCTGGACTTGACGCCTCTCGCTGTTTTCTCACTGCTGGGGTGGCTCTGCCCTGCCCGGAGCCTGGGCTGCTGTCGAGCGCAGGGTGCCTGAGGGGTGCTCCACTGGGTCCGGTTCCCTCCCAGGAACTGCCTGGAAAATCAGGATGTGCTGCCCCATGGGATTTCATGGAGATTTTAATACTGAAAATGGCCGTAGATGTGCTGCTTCTGTTACTGATGCTGTAGTGAATGAGCCTTGTTAATCTCTGTAATCCACTAATCAACGGACATTTCTGTGAAGATGCATACCCGCTCTTAAAAACAGCTAGTTAGAGGTGGATATGTTGTGAAATGCGTTAAAGTTCAGTAAATGATGCATTTAGCTACACGGAGTTTATACATCATGAATGATTTATTCATTTATAAATACTCCAAACTCCACATACATATTCTTCTTGTTGTTTAGTTTCTTGTAATTTATTGGTTCATTATTATTTAATATGCAAGTTATGTCATCCAAGAAGTTAAATATTTTTTCCATCTGCTTTGTTCACACTCCTCAAAGAGCAGAGGCAGCAGAGGCGCGAGGTGCAGCCTCCCCGCGGCAGAGCTGGGGTCGGGGCAGCCCTGGCTCTGCGCCTCTGCGCGGGCTGGCCCAGGCTCTCCTGGGGCTTGCCGAAGAGAGGGCGCAGCGTGGGCCACTGCTTTCCCAGGTCCCCTTGGCAGGAGCAGAAGAACGTGCCAGGGGCATGAATGGCTGCGGCGGGGCTTGTGTGCGCGGCGCCTCCCCGGGGGGCTTTCCACCCCTGCCCTTTTGGGAAGGAACTGAAGAAACGGATTGTCCCCCTGTCTGGCCTCAGGTTGTTCTTCCCACTCTCCAGCCTGGAATCCTTTTTCCCAAAGACCGATCCTGTTTCCTCCGGGCTGTCTCAGGCCACGGGCTGGCTGCAGGATGCTGCTGTGTTGGGGCCCGGTGCACTACCGAGTGACCAACCAGCCACCCCCACCCGGGCACCTCTCCTCTTTCTGGGTCCCTTCTGGCGGCTTTTGGCTCCGTCCTCTCCACGCTCCTCATTGGAGATAATTAGTAAGCGGAGATGACTTTAGTTGAGGTGCAGTCAGAGACTCTCATCCTATTTAGGGGAGAAATCCACCCTTTGGACCTGGAGGGGAGAACAGGACTTTTGTGTGAGAGGATTTATTCTCACGTTTCCTCTTCCTGATAAATCTTTGCTTTACGCCCACTTAGAAATGTGACCATTTCTGACCTGATGGAGCACCCAGAATCACCAAAGCACAAGCCAGGTGGTAAAAGCACCACGAAATGCACTCTGGATAGGAAGGGTGGAGGGGAGAAGGCAGAGTTCGGACCTTGTGCCCCAGGACCGGTGTCCCCACTGGCGCTGCCGGGAGGGGACCGTGCTGCTGTTGCAGCCAAGTGGAGAGGAACTGACACTGGCAATTCTTTCATGTACTGTTAGTGAACAGCCATCAGAAGACATTGACACTAACTGTGGGCCTTTTAAGAGTGTAATGTATTAGCAACTTGTCTCCTTGAAAGCTAATGACAAATGCCTTGTTTAAAAGGAAGATCAAAACATCAAGAAAAATTAGATTAAATGGTTATGAAACTCCCAGTGGAGGACGCATTTCTCAGAAGTATTCCCTGTTGAACCTTGGAAATCTGTAATTATTTCCCCTGCTTACTGCATTAGGGCTGGGAAAGCGTTTGCATTGCTTCAGCGTGTAACTGCAACCATGCTCCGTACAGCACGGCAAGCCCTGGCCAAAAGCAGCCAGGAGAAGCGGCACGCTGGCGACGGGGCTCTTGGTGCGGGGGCGAGCAGGGTGGCGGCTGGGCACAGGCGATGCAGATGGCAGCGGTTGTTTGTAGAGGGCAGGAGTGGTGCCTGGTGCCTGTGGCGGGAGGGTTGGCAGGACCGGGCAGACACCGCGGCGCTCGGGGACGGAGCTGCGGTGGAGGCACAGGCTGCTCCAGGACAGTGGTGCACAGCCCGAGAGAGGCACAGTTTCTGCTGCACCTCTGCTGCTCCTCTGGGAGCAAAAAGCCAAGTCTCTTGAGTAGCTTGGACCCCATCCATTAAAATGGCATTTTACATCCAGCTCCGCGTGAGGGGACCTTTGCGTGGGGAGTGCGCGGGTCCTGCTCCATCCGCAGCAGTTGCTGTGGCTTTTTGCTGGCTCCGAGCAAAGAGCACATTGCCCCATAGTGCTTGGGAAGGGGGTTTTCAATAAATAATGAATCAAAGATGGCAAGGACCCATTTGGATGGGGTTTGCTGGATTTGCAGGGGTCTAGGCTGCTCCTAACCAGAGCTGCCCAGATTTCTGCTCGCTGTGGTGCAGTGCTTGAAGCCACAGCAACGTTTGTGTCTGGATATAAATGTGGTCAGTGCTGCTAAAGCTTTTATTTCAAAGTAGGCAGAGCACAATCAAAGTTTGCCAGAATTTCACCTTTGTAGAGCAAAGGCAATTAAAATGGTATGTTCCAGACCTCATCCAAAGAAGATAATTGACATATTTTTAATGAATTTTGCTATTGACATACAGACATCGAATCTCACTTGTAGTAGCATGCAATTAAGAAAGTCCCCAACCAAACCTCAGAGGACTGACCTATCATCTTTCCAGTTACAAATTATTTTAATATTTAAGAAAATGAAACAGTTTTCCTTCTAATTTTTTGTTAAATAAACAGATTTGTAGTTTACGGCTGCAAGTACCTGCTGTAACCGCATAGTTTAATACTGAGTTTTTGCAGAGAAGCTTGGTGGTGTAACAAGATGGCAAAGTCCTTTCCCTTGCAGAGGACGGGTGGGATGAGGGTCCGTCTTGCTGAGCACTGTCTGTCTGCTCTGGGAAGGGGATGGAGAGATCTGCACTAGCTCTGCTTTGTTTGTAATCAAAACCAGCTGAATTAGGCTCTTTCTCTCCTATTTCTGTGTACCAGTTTGAAGAGCTCAGATGAGAAGTGTTGCATTACACCAGCACCAATAAGTCACACTATCTATGTTGTGACACACAGAATGTTATTAATTGTCAATCACAAACCACCAGGCTTGTCAAGATGTTCTCTTCTGAACAGGCTGCTTTAGACCTGAAGTGATTTTTAATCAAATGTTAATAACACAGCATCTGTCAGTGGACCATTGGCATCATACAATAATAAAAAGTTAACATATGACATGGCAAATTCTAATGTTTTCATTTTTACTTCTTTCCAATTATCTGTGGAATTTCTGCCAGAATGAGAAGTGTGCTGACATTATTACATGCAAAACACACTGCTGAAAGATGAACATGTCTATTAAAGTCTGCGTTCCCCATCATGCGAGCTCCCCAAAGCACCTTGTAATCTCCGCTCTGGAGGCCTCGCTGCCAGAGCTCTCCTGTGCCCTGGAGCGGGGATTGCTGGTCGCTGCTCCTCCGGTCCCTGCCTCGCCTTGCCGAGCCCTGGGGAGGGCTCCCTGCCTCCCTTCCCCTGCATGCCCCGCCACCTCCAAACACGAACAGCCCGGGACCTGAAGCCACAGGTCCCCTCTTGGCTCTGGGAACATCCCGGCAAGCCCGAAGGGAGACAGCGGATGCAGGGAAGAGCCGCCTGCGCCTCCCCCTTTGCTGTGGCCAGGGATGCTCCGAGGCGTTGTGGCAGCACCTCCGCCTCCCCCTCGCCACGCTCCCCACAGGGCCCAGGGTTTGGGTAAACGTCGCCCGCGTCCACCCGAGTCCGTGGGGTGGGCATCTGGGCAGGGCTGGTGCGGGGAGGAGCGGGCAGCCTTTCCCCTGCCCTCCTCCACAGAGCGAGCGGGAGCTGGCGCAGGAACTTCCCCGTCCTGGTGCCGCGCTCCCCTTTTGCAATGTGTTATTAGTGCTAATAACTCTCAGCAGCGTGTTAATGCAGCCTGAGGAGGGCTGTGCTTCTATCAAATATTCATAAGACACCGGGGCTTGCAGCTCTCCAGCCGTGCTCGTTAGCACGCTCCCGCCGGCTCCGTCCGGGCCGGAGGATGGAGGCACCGAGTGTCCGGCAGTCAGGAAAGTTCAGCTATGGAAAAGCGAGGGAGGAAAAAAGCTGCTCTGCAGGGCTGGGATAGAGGTGGAGGATGGAGATCCTGGGGCGCGGGGCTGGGAGCACCTGGCTGCCTGCAGAGCCGAGGACCTGCCAGGGAGGATGGGGATGGTGGCACCGTGGGTCCCCTGCGGCTGGGCCAGGCCTCGGGCCCTTGCCTGCAGCAGCATCCCTCCGGGGCGTGTGGAGTTGCAAAAGCTTTGAAACCCTAACAAGGGAGCTCGGTACGGCGGGGAGAGTGATTATTATTAATGGTTTGTGTTACAGGATAAGCGGTGCATAACAGATCTGCTGCAATATCAAGTCTTCCATCAGAAATTCATCATTGTGAGGACTTTGTCAAAAGTAGGCTGTGTATGCAGTGTATACAAATCTGTATGAGCATAAAGCTATATGGAAGTTCCGAGCACCTGTATATTTAAAATACATTCAATTTCCTTTTCTAAATGCATTTTTTTCACTTGAATACTTCATAACATTCAATGGATTGCAGTTGGTTTGTCTATAGATTCAATTTGTGTCTCTGGACAGAGTTTGAATGGATTTATTATATTGAAATGCAATTTTGCAGACATAACCTTATATCTGACCCGTCATTACTTATAATGCTAAACTTTGATATGTTAATTCTGCCTTATGTTTTTATATATTTTACGACAGTTGGCTTAAACATTTTTAATCTACATATTGGTTTACGTCCACCTAAATTATTGTTGCTTCCGGGGACAATGTGCACACAAGATCTGGCAATTCATTATGCTAGCCCCGCTTAAATGAATTTCAAAAATTTAATAAAGTTCTCCCCCTCCTTCCATTGTGTTCAAAAGCTTCAGCATAAACACCAGTCCAGTGTTATCAAATCACAGAAGAAGAATAAGGTTAACCTCAAACAGCCCAGCCATACCGCAGACCTAGAGAAATGTCGCCTTTGATTAACGCTCCCCTCTAACGCACCACGTGCCTTCCCTCTGCTGCTGCCTGCTGCTGCTGCTAGCAGGGATATTGATTTGCTCCCAAACCGTCCCTCCTGCCGCCATCCTCCCTCCGCCGGTTCACCCCGGGCTGTCGCCACGGAGGAGCCGAAGCGCCACGGCCACGATGCCACGAGTGCTGGGCTGATAGCGAGGGCCGAGTCAGCCCGGGAGGGGAGGGATGCCCATGATCATCAGCCACTGGTGCAAGGTGTCACTGTCACCGCGGTGGCACCGCTGGCAGCGATCCTGTGCCGTGACTTGGACCAGGAGCGGAGGGAGGATGCCGCTGCCTCTGCTGCCTGCAGCCTGCTGGGAGGAGCAGCTGCGGCTGCCAATGGAGGCAACCCCTCGCCCGCCTCCTGCTCTGAATATTCAGCAGTTGTGAAAGAGGAGCCAGGGAGCACCTGTGGGAGCTGGGACTTGGGAGAGCACCCGAGGGCCGTTGGGTGGGCTCCGCGCCGGCTCCGCTGGGAGGGATGTCCCGTCCCGCAGCCCAGGCAGAGCCCGGGGAGAGGCCGTGCCCTGTCCCCCCGCTGCGCCCGAACCCCTGCCCAGTCGCGTCCCTCTGTCCCTTGGCCTTTTTCCTGCAGCAATGTCATGAATTTTTCATCTTTGATGAACTTCAAAGTCTTTTAATGACTCTTCATGAAAAAACAGAGGGGCCAAAAGTTGAGCAAAGGGAGATGATTAAAGGACCTTATTAAAAGCAACCTTGTAGAATTCTCCACATGAAAGAGAGCGCCATTATGAGGGCTTATCCTTATAAATGACACTTCGCTTTTGCGAACATGCCGAAACCTGATTAGAGTGACAAGCACTGAGTGATACTGCAAACCTGTTAATAACATGAAAATTAGAAGAGGCTCATGCAAAGAAGGGAGATTAATTTAGCCCGAGTACATCTCGCGCAAATTGCAAAGTTGTGAATATGTTCTCAGATAATGAGCCTTCGCAGTCATCAGCTCACTTGTCATTTTCTGTAATTAATGTTAAGGAAGACTCCTTCCTGATGGTTCGTATTACTCATATACCAAGAAAATTTCTTCAGAGAAATAATTTACATTTATTATCATCGGTCTGTTTGTGTGGTTTATTTCGCTGTGGAGTAATTTATTGCAGCACCGTTTCACTTGCCTTGATTAGTCGCTCGTCAGCCTGAAATGTAATTTTTTTTTCCTGATGACAACGTCTGAAAATTGACAGTGGTGCAATACTCTTTTTAATCTGAGGATGTGTTTTCTTAACTTGAATAAACTTTTGGGTTGGAAACTGAAGCTACTTCACAAGTTGAATTACTGTTAGAAACTCGAAGTACTTTGCTAATTCAGGTTCTCAGGCTGCGTGCTAGACTCCCCAGCGCTCTCCGGTGTATGCTTGTCTATGTGTATATACCGTATACAAAACACTTTATTGCAAGAACAAGCTAGTTATTGGTCTATTGCTTCAACAAGCCTGAAGTCGTGTGTAACGTGCTCATTTCCCATACTCTCAGACTTCAGTTCGGATCTGAAGCCTACAAAAGCAATATCAAATCTTATCACTGTTTTCCCTGGATTTCAACGCTTTTTGTTTGTTTGTTTTATTACCAACTTCTTAGTTTTTCTTTATCTTAAAAAGAAATAATTTTCTGACAGATGCAGCAGTTAAATTTCGCTGCATGTTGTTCTTGACGGTCGCTTGGCCTACCGGTGCAGATGCTCTTGTCAGAGCCCCCACCCCTTGTGAACCCAGCGCTGGCTGAGCACACACGATGCTGAGCAGCGAGCCCAGCTCTTCCAGAAGCCTGCTGCCACTGCCAGAATATCCAGGGAGCTGGAGGAGCTCCACTGCTGTCTCGGGTAAGCCGGTGCGGGAGGCCGCCCCTTCGCTCCCATCGGCACTGCAGCCGCTCCCGTTTCCATCGCGGGCTGCCCGCATTTCCCTTCGAGGGCACCCAGACCCTCCTGGCGCACGCGGCGCGCTCGCCCCGCTAACCGGGTAATCGCATCTCGCGCGAGCCAGCGCAGAGCACCACGGGGAGGAGGTTTTCAGCAAATTCCAGGTGAATATCAGGGGTTTCACTGAATTCACACCACTTTCCATTTTCTCATCCCGGACAGGGGCTTGCTGTCTTCCCCGTGCATCCTCGCGGCTCCGGGGCATGCAGTTTGTTTGCCTGGTGAGAGCTCGGGCAGCGCTGACTCTGCCGGGCAGCTCGGTGCCCAGCATGGCTGCTCCTGCCATTGGCCCGTCTCGGGGCTGGGTGCCGCACGGCTTCCCCGCGCCCGCCGGCCGCTCTTCGGCAGTGCCTGCCCCGGCTCCGGGAGCGGTGTCTAGATCTGAGGAGTAAAACCACAAAATCCTTTTCCTCCCAAACGACACAAACACATAAGCAGTTAAAGTGAATTACTGACCTCTGAGCTGCAAATGAACCAAACATTACTGATTAGGGTTTTTAGGCAGAGATAATGATTTTTTTTATTGGAGGCCTTCATTCTGAACAAGCCTCACGGAACACTATCTGTAGGCAGCGACTGCCTGTGCCAGTTAATGGTAATCCATATTTATAAAACTATAGTCCATCAAAGTGGTATGAATATTTTAAAAGCCATGGACAAATCAAATTGTCTTTGTCAAATTGCACGCTCTCCACATTGAATATATTTTATGATTCTTCCTAGTACGAGAACCAATGGGTTCCTTGCACGAGCTGAAAGCTGCCTGCCTAATTTTTGCTTCTGTAAACAGGCAAGTCTCTTTGCTGTTTTAAAGAACTCAATGAGCTGTGGAGATTGACATTTAAGCCATAAAATTGTACTTTATTTGATGAAGTTAACAAATAATGTATGAAGTAGATTTATTTGATGTCTCTGCAAGAACTAGTTGGTTCATCCTTATAGAAACAAATTGACTATTTTTGAAGGACTTTTTAAAGATGTGGGCAACACACTGAAGAGCGAAAGCCAGGGTTGCTCGGGAGGATCAGAAATAGGAGAATGAGCTCAGGGGAGCGCGGGCGCTGGCAGAGGCTGCACCGCGCCGTGCCAGCACATTGCCATGGAAAGGAACGAACCCAGACAAGTGAAACCGGGTTGTAATTCCTGGTGGGCATCCATCAAGCTTCTCTCATCCTCCGCGTGATCCAAACCTCATCTGACATCAGTAGGCACAAGCTCCTCCAACCCAGCAGCCCCTGCTATGGGGGAGCATCGCGGGGCCTCCCCCTGCAAGCCCTGCTGCCCAGATCAGCCCCAGGAGCCCGAGGAGGGTCTCCGAGCAGGTCCTTTTCCTACCAACAGCTGCTGAAATCAGAAGTCTGTTCTGAAACTTTCTTTCATTGTGTCACATGTATGTTTTGACCTATTGCAGCTCTAATACAGATGACCGTAACATATTCATGATCCTGCAAAACCTGTGATAACCGAGGGCTCGCACGCCGTGGTTCGTAGCCAGCGGGACGCGTGCTTCCCCGCTGCCCCCAGCCCTCCGAGAGGAGGCGAAGGGCAGGGTGAGACGATGCTGCGGTCCACACAGAGATCCAGCACTGCGCCTCGGGGGTGGTTCAGGACGGTCTGTTGGCTCTTGGCGGAGAAACGCGCCAAGCTGTGTATCCGTACAAAGAACATGCACGGTGCTACCTGGAACTTGTACCTGCAGATAGGGTTTTTAAAAGCTACTGAATCATAAACATTTAAAAGCTTACAAACATTTCTTAGAAACATTTCACTTTGCTGACATCAATGTGCATGGCACCCTTGCAGATCTGTAAGGTGGACGCACCCCTTCTGCAGAGTGCTTGCAAACAAATAAAGACCTTTGTAGGCTGGGGGCTGTCAGCAAGCGAGAGGTGGGGAGGTTGTTCCCCAACCCCGCTGCCTGAATATGCATCGGAACAGCAACGCCAATGGCAGCCACAAATCACGCTGCAGACAGAGGCAAGTGTCGAACACGGTGCATGCTAACAAATCAAGTAGGGAGCAGCAAGGTAAAGCAGGAGTGCGTGAATGGGGACACGACGATGAAATCCTGGTAGTGATCGTATTGCAAGTGTCATCCCAGGAAATAAAATGCTGGCATCGAGGCAGGCCTCACCTCTTCTGTCTGAATTTAACGGCAAAAAGTTTTGCCACATCTATCTTGTGATGTCAGAGAGACAGGCTGATAGTGCAGAGACAGCTGAGACAGCGCTAGGTTTAGCAGACAAATAAATTTGAGAATCATCTGCATAGAAATGGAAAGCTACTCCATGCTGATGAATAATATAACCCAGTGGCAGCATATAAACACAAAATAACAACGGGCCCAATATAGAGCCCTGGGGAACCTTGGAAACAACTTCACTAATGGAAGATGAAAAATCACCCATCGAAACAAAATGCTGTCTATTTGATAAATAAGATTTGAACCGACTGAGAGCAGTATCAGATAAACCAAGCGAGCTGCTCATGTGACGATCCAAGGGGATACCTTGGATAGCAGCATC
Source organism: Nipponia nippon (assembly GCF_047370975.1). Taxonomy (NCBI): domain Eukaryota; kingdom Metazoa; phylum Chordata; class Aves; order Pelecaniformes; family Threskiornithidae; genus Nipponia; species Nipponia nippon. Next base: position 12,460,972 of record NW_028262332.1, on the reverse strand, counting down.
AAGTGACAAAGACCTAATGGTATGAGAACAGATCCCAAATTAGGGCTAAAATACGAATCTGTTGGGGTCTCTCTTGCTGAACCAGGCTGTCCCAGCTGGGCTTGGCCACTTCCCGCTCAGCTGGCCTTGCCAAGCTGCAGGTGGCATCGGCAGTGGTCCCGGCACCACGAGCCGGAGCCCCTCTGCCCGGGTGGCACGGCTGCTGCGTGTGCGGGGGCGGCTGCCGGCACTGCTCCCGGGAGCACCGTGGCCGTGGGAGCTCTGCTGCCTTTTGGCTTCAAGAGGCAAGGAGGGAGCCGTGTCCAGAAGAGCCCTGGGCTGTGACCAGACCGTCAGTGCCTGCCCAAACAGCAGACGGGGACTCATGTACTGAGAAAGACAAACTTTCCCTTGTCATGGACGTCTCTGCTTTTCTATAGTTTGGCTGTTCCTGTGTTATAGGTAGAAATATGGTGCTGGATCAGGGATCTCTCCTTTTCTCATTTCTCTTTCAGATTTGAAATTGTTCTCTCCAATTTTGTGGCAATACTAAATAATGTGAAATGCAGGTGAGGGCTCTCACACTGCAAAAGCAGCAAATGAAAAGCTCTGGGAAGCCTTTGCAGGCATGTTTTAAACAATGCAGAGGATGTCACCGCAAGTCTGAAGCATTCTGGTGAATGGTTAAGAAGAAAAGAAAATGAGTCACTCTGAGCTCCCGCAGTTACGGCTGTCGTGAAGGGTTTGCGAGCTCTCCGCTGCCAGGTGCTGCCTGCTCGGCGCCTCGCCGCTGCTCTGCTCTGCTCGCGCCATCTTCGTGGCGTGTGGCACCCAGTCTGTCCCACGCCAGGACTGGTCCCAGTATTTATTTTCATGTTCTACAATGGAAATTATTATGTCCTAAGACAATTCCTGTGGAAAATAAAACATTTGTCAATGAAAAATGGAATTTACCAAGAGGACAATACCACCGGTTCACGTGCAAACCGGTGATTGTGGCAGATGATTTGAATGCAGACCCTGCTGAAACGCTGTCGCTGTCACCATCCAGCAGCACCTGGCTGTGGCTTGCGCTGCCACTTCAGCAGGAGGGGGACATCAGCGCTGCATTAAAGAGCCTTGTCCCACCAGGGCTGGGGTCTGGTCTTCAGCTTGTCAACAGACAGGGCAGCCTCCCCGAGGGTTTTGGGGGTGCCTGGGCTTTATCCTCGGTAGCTCCATGCAGGACCCCGACAGCTCCAGGCCTCTCGGCAGAGCGGGAAATGCCCGTCAGCAGCCGTGACCCCGTGGGGTGGGGTGGGGTGGGGATGGGATGAGATGGGGATGGAGCTGAGGCCAAGCCGCACTCACTGGAGCGGCAGCACAGGCGACATCCTCACACCAACGTGGTGTTTCCTGAGCCTCCAGAGCCACCTCCATGCCAGACCCCGTCCTGCGCTTCACGCCTGTCATGGCTTTGGAGTTGCTTTTAGTGTTTGCTGTAAAAAATGAGAGTTGCCAATTTAAAGAAGAAAAAAGTCACTGGATGAGTCAAGCCCTTGGTGTTTTCCATAGCGTCACCGCCGCCATGGTCCCTGGCCCAGTGAGGTGGACTGCTTATAAACAATTACATTGTTTGAAAATATATTAATAATTCTGTCAGATGCATTAACATCACCCATTGGTTTCTAACAAATTGACACCTTTTTAGCTGAAAGAAATCCTTATTAGTTTTCATTTTGATGGCTTTTCCTGGAATAACTATAAATTATGTTTATTTCACATAATTCCTCCTGTCAGTAGTTATAAATAACTAGTTCATATGGAAATTATGATTCCGGCCCATATATGCATCTACCTTAAACATAGGACTGCAGCGTTGAGGGGGTAATGAATTGCCCAAGTTTTCATTAATGGACCTTTCTAATTTAAAGAGCGACTAAAAATGTATTTGCCAGCAGTCTTCCTATCTTGTTTTTTACCACTTTAAATACCAACAGCTCTATTGTATCAGTCTTTTTTATATAGCATTTTTCATACAGTGTATCTCAAAGCACTTTACAGGGCAATTAATTACCTGGAGGAGAGTGACGGGATGCAGGCAGCGATGACGGCCATTATGCAGTCAGCAGCGTTCCCCACGCCGCGCTCTGCATTTGCATCGCTGTCATTTAATTTGTGGTGGTATTAATGGGAAGAGAGAGGGGGAGCGGGGTGGGAGAAGTGCCGGCGTGGCCGCCGGCAGCTCTCCTGTCTCCAGTCCTCCATGACAGGCTGCGCGACGCGGCTCGCCGCCGAGGAGGGGCCATCCCGATGTGGGACGAGGGCAGAGGATGAGGGGGTTCAGCACTGGGGTCCCCGGTGCGGCAGGGAGGCTGCAGGGCAGGCGCAGGTCCCCACCCCGCCCCCGACTCTTCAGGGCAAAGCCCACCGAAAGGATGCTGCCTGTCGGCAGGACTCAGATTCCCCCATTGTTGGAGGAAATTCTGATGGTTCCCATTTTTTTCTCAAAATCAGAACGAAAAAAAACCTCCTTGTACAATGAAAATGGCTATTTGGTTTTGCTGGAATGCTGAAACTCTTCCATTTTCCTTTTGGAATATAGCTTTTCCATTATTATTACAAGCATATAAAACTCTTTTTTTTTATGGTAGTAGAGAGCCTTCAACACCAAGATCTGTATTTTCAATGTAAATACATTTGTTTTCAGTCTTAGTCAACTCATTGTTCAGTGACTTTCCTTCAGGCTTTTAAAAATAAAACAAAGAAAAAGACTGTTTGAACAACAAAAATTAAATCTTTGCAGGAATACTGTGTAGTAACATTTAAGTACAGGCATAATATACCAAGAAATTATATTTTAAGAATAATTCTTGACATTCTTAACCATCTTCAAAACAAGTCTTGCACTTTAGAAAAAAGAGTCAATAACTTTGCAGACTCACAGGCTTTAACTTGATCAAAACAATTTCTGGTATGTAAAAAATGTACACTGAAATTTGTGCCTTCCCCGTTCTTTCAAGTACCCTTTCCTGCCACTGCAGCACCATTTAGCCAAGCTGCGTAAAATCCACCCAATCAATATCAGCATCACTCAAATTTTAAAACATTGGAGGAGTTTCTTGAGATTTTTGTCCATATGTTTTCATTACAGTTGACTGGATAATTCATAACAAATTGTTTAGACAACACAATTCATCTGGTTTCTTCCTCCCCCCACATCTCCTGTCTACAAGTAGGCAATGTGATCCTTCATTCTGTTTTTTTAACTCCAGGATTTCTCCAGAAAATTATTCTCTCTGAACCAAAAATGTCATGGTCCTGATGATCAAGGCAAAGGATAACCTATCTTTTATTAACTAGCTGGCTAGCTGTTAAAAGTGAACTTGCTCTTGGGCACATATTGACCTGATGAAGAGGCCGTGTCTCCAAAGCTTGTCTGCTTTGTCAACAATACCATTTGGTTTAAGACCTCTCCCTGCAGGCTTCACTTTTTAGGACTAAAAATGGCATTTTTGCAAAGATGTACACCATTCAAAATTTTATTTCAGTAAATATTTCATCATTCAATCTTAAATTATTCTTTTTGAGTAAAGAGAACTCAGAACAAGTGGAATCAAAGCAAACTTTTGGGTTGAAACCGAGAAACCTTTTGTACCCTGTTTGTGCAGGGGCCTTTCATCCTCTGGCCTTTGCTGACTTCCCGATGCTGGCTGTGGTGAGGTGCTCAGATCTTTCCAAGCAAAAATTGTCATAAAAACATCAGGAACTGTCTGGTGGAGGGCAATTCCGATTGTTTGCTGACTGACACCAGAAATGAGTCCATCGCATGGCAAGGCTTATGCTATCGTAGCTGCAAAAGATCTTAATTTCTCAGGAACAGGCCAGGAAAGCTAAAGCTGGAAGGAGGGGGAGACCCGTGCCGTGCTGAAGGTCACTGGTGACCTGGCTTGCAGCAGCAATCAATCAGGGTGGTTGGGAGCTCTGCAGAGAGCCTGGCACCGCGGAGCCTCCAGCAATGGCTCAAATGGATGACTTAACGATAGCTGCTGGGATGGCCGATTGGGCAAGGGTTCCAGCGCCATGTTGCAGCACTTAATTAAGTAGCCAGAACGATGGGGGACATGGAGCTGCCGACGAGGGGACAGAGGGTGAAGGAGAGCTGTCCAGCCCGCAGCAGGTGGCCAGGGCACCCCAGCCGTGCTTGGATGCCTGAGCGTGAGGTTGGTGCGGCTTGGGGGGTCCCCAGCAAAGCGAGCACCCCGGAGCTGCTGCAGAGCCCTTGGGTTTGCTGAGCTCCTGCATTCAAATTGGCCGCTGACAACTGAGGTGTGTGGGCTCAGCATGCAGCAGCTCTTCCACTGTCCTGATCTCTCTCAGAAGCACCAGCTGTTGTTTCATCTATCTTTGTGGCCAGCAATCTGCTACCTGAATTGATAGATATCATCCTTCTAAAAATAGCAACAGCAGATTTCAACCTGTCCATGGTAAGAAAATGGTACAGGTAATAAAAGTGTCCCAGCTGCTTGCAGCGCAGGCGGCCGAGCCCCATCAGCTCCAAGCACAGACCCCACTGCTCCTGCCCTGGGGCAGCGGCCGCACAGGCGCGCTGTGCCCGGCGCAGCGAGGCTGGGGCAGCAGCAACCACCCTGTCCCCCCTGCTGTGAGAGGAGCCTTGGGGTTCCCTCATTTGCTCAGGATTTGAGTGCTTGGCTAATACAGCACTGCCAGGCTGCCTGTCTTCTGCCCTCTGTTTGCCTGGCGCTTCCCGGCCCCGCTGCCACTGCCGCCGCTGCCAGTGTGGCGGTGCTCGCCAGGGGGTGGTTGTGCAGCAGAAAGCACAGGTGGAAACAGCTCCGGAGTTTGGAAAGCTGTCCCTGTTCAGCTTGTGCAAATCAGGGGTTTGCATGGAAATCAAACAGCAATGGATTGGCTAACTCAGTTCCATTGATCCCCTTCGCACACGCAGTGTTCCCTGCCATACACGCCTGCCTTGCCTTTCGCAACCATTTAAGCAGTGGGAAATGTGAGAGAGATGCTCCAAATACAAGTTTGGGGCAACCTTCATGTGCTTCTGGGGACCTGCCTTCCCTTGCCCAGGGCACGTCACAAGCTGCTCTCCCAAAGCAAACGGTTTGTTTAGCAGCTGGCAAAGCCCAGGTCAGGCAGAAACTCAACCCCTCTCTCAACAGGCTGTGCCACTGTGCTGGCCCGAGACGGGGCATGGGGGCCCCAGCCGGCACGCAGGGAGCCCTCCTGGGCTGCCAAACCTGAGCCACCCCCTTCTGCCCCTGCAAGCACCGGTGCCCTTGGGACAAGCTGCCGTGAGGCGACCCGCTCGCCTCGATCGGCCCGCTCTCCCCGGCCCGGCTCCTGCTCCGCATGGAGAACGCATGTGGAAATCTGCAGCGGGCAGAAGACAAAGGGATCCTGCACTTGGAGCCATATGGATGGCACATATATACAATACACAATAAACAACACATCTTTCAGTCTGGGTCTGTTTGAAACCTTCCGACATATGTTCTGCTAACAGTTTAACAAATTGATTGCTAATGTTATCCTGCTCTGAAATCTGGCATAATGTGCAGGAGGGGAAAAAAAACCAAAACAAAAGCATTCCTACCTCAACAGAAATTCACAAGAAAAGCTATTAGAAAAGGCTTCAGGATGCCTGACAGGAGAGAATTTCATGCCAATTTGTGTGCTCGTTGGAAAAATCATTTATTAAAAAGAAGATATACCTTCATGTTAGTGAGATGAGGGTGTAAAACTGAGCTGGGTCTCCCACTGCTTCAGCTCTATAACTCAAGTTATATTCATCAGAGGCGTATATTTAAATCATAGCTTACTTTGCTTTGTGTTCTGAAATTTATTAGCCTACTACTTAAATGTTTTATTCATTAGGCCATGTAAATAATGCATGGTTGTTTCCATGGCAATTTAACCCCTTCTCTCCGGGACACCCGCAGATTTCACATCTCATGTGCCTGCTTAATTGCCACGATCAGATTTGCCATTTTCTCTGCGTTGAGGCCACGGCCATTTTTCTCCTTTTTGTGGCAAATTCATTAGGAGGAAACTTTTCATTGACAGATAAGATGTGTTCAGGCATGAAGACGGAGGGGAAGGAACCATTTGCCAGGTCATTTAGCAGAGTTTGGGCATTGCTAATATTTCCAGTTTCTGCTCTTTGTGGGGTCCTGCTGCACTGTTAGTCCTCGTGCTGCGGCAGCGGCCTGGCCCGGCGTGCGTCCTTCTCGTCCCAGGTCCCCGGGATACCCTGGGGACCACGGTCCCGCAGGGAGGAGGCATTGCTCCGCTCCGAGGGCACATGGAGAGGCCAGCGCTGACGGGATTCAGTGCCCAGGACCCGGCTCACTTTGGGGATGGGGCGCTGGCCAAGGGGGCCGCCAGCCCGGGCCCCCTTGGCGGGGTTTCTCCCCATGCAAGGCCGGCGGCAGTGCTCAGTCCCGCAGGCTACAGCGCTCAGGCCCCAGGTCTCTGGCACACGGGTGCCTGCGATGGAGATGCCAGTAGCCGACGGGAGAGTTCAGTGGCCACCACCAGCTCACCACCACAGGGCAGGCGGGACCCCTCCTCCATTGTGTTCTGGCCATTAAATTGTCACCCTCTCTAATGCATGTTAAACAGTTAGTTTAGGATGCAGGAGTCTAATTTATGTACTATTTAAAACTATTATACACACACTACTCTCAGAACAAGGCTGGCAGTCCCACCTTATTCCCTCTCGTTAAGTAGGAGGTAACGCTCCCCAACACACATTTCTAAAAAAACAAAAAAGAGCCCCCAGACCCACTAAACAGGGAGGAAGGGCGTACACTATCTTGTTTCTGTGTCCTTTGACTTTCATTGCCCAGCTGTAACCTATCTTCTAAAACCTCTTACACTAAACAGGACATCCTCTTCGGTTTACAATGATAAAAACTCCCTGCGGTTGTCTCTGGAGTGGTGCACTTGCAGTTACACAGACCTCTTTATAGGCAGCAGTAACAGGCTGATTTAATTTACACTAGCAATACGCTTGGAGCCCGTTCATCCCCTTCCCTCCGCCTTTCCCCAGCTGTGCTGCCCCCAGGTTTGACCCGGGAAGCCACTCCCGGGACCAGGGATGCTGCATCCCTGCATCCGCTGCATCCGCTGCATCCGCTGCATTCCTGCATCCTTGCCGCTCCCACAGCGCTGCTGCACAGCTGGGGACCTGCCGCCGCTCCGCAGGCAGCGTCTCCAATCCACCAGCCCGCACTTCAGGAATAGGTGTCATCTGCCCGGCGTCAGGGCGAGGAGCTCCCCAGGAGCAGCCTGCGTGGCTGCCCAGGCGCTCCCGCTGCCCAGCCTTTCATCTGAACCAGAACCTGCAGGTGACAAAGTAGAGAGATTTGTGAGCATTTCAGAAACAGGAGTAGAATTTAAAATAATCTGCAGGCGTTTGTCCGTAGTCTGAAACCAATTAGATGCAAATCAGTAAAGACAAACACAGAGTAGTTCTACATGGAAGAGGAAAAATCAAACACAAATGCAGAGTGTGGATTGCTGCTTGAGTCAGCAGAAGACAGGGAGGATCCAGGGTTTGCAATAACCACTGCATCTGTCAGCAATGTGATGCTCTGCTACAGATCCCATGCTAGGATGCAGGGAGAACATATCCCACATTTCTAGTTTGAGAGAAAATTCAGCTTTACTCCTTACAGGGGAGGGCTCAGCTTTCCCTTTTAGAGGGAAAGAGAAATGGAGAAGAATCCAGAGGCAACACAAAACCAGCAGGTTTAGAAAATGCAATGCACAATGGAAAACTGGTGGGGCTGGAATTACTTAGTGTAGAGCACAGAAGCTCTACCCATTGAAGTCTGTGAGTACACAAAAGTTTGAGACAAAAAAGATAGTTGTCCTTCTTTCTTGTATAACAGGAAGGACAGAAATATTGTGCTGACATTGCAGGAAGGAAAATCTAGGTGGAAAAAGACAGCAACTTCCAAACCATAAGCAAGTTATGCTCTAGAGCAGCTAACAGGCTATGGACGGTCACCGGAGGGTTTTACAGACTGGTTAGAGAAACATCTGCAAGGAATCATCCAGGACTGTGTGATCCTCCTCACTGCAGAGAGACGGATTAGGTGATCTTTTGAGGTCAGTTCCAGTCCTACATGTCTATAATTCTTTGCGTAAAAATGATAATGAATGCCTTGAACTCAGGAAGACGGCTAGTTAATGTCCTACAAACGTGAAGGTGCGTAAAGCAGAGGCCTTTCAGCCCAGCAGCTCAACCAGGACTTCTTCAGTCTTTGTTCCACAGGTCAGCAGGAGCAGATAAGCTGCGGTTACTATTGCTGCTCAGCTGGAGGAGCATCTGGAGGGAAGCCAGGACTCGATCTCCAATTTGATCATTTGTGTTGCCCGTTCCAGTGCTGCCTGCCTGGTGACACAGCGGCACCCTCCTTCCCAGAAATCCGGGGCCCAGAATCACCCTTTGTGTTTCTGCCAAAATGAAATGTAAGCCCATAAAGCAAACTTCCCAGGATACCTATGGGCAGCTTTGACATGCACGTTTGAGCTACAAGCAGTGAATGGATTCAGCCCCGTTATTTCAGATCTGATTGAGTTATTTTTAACATGTAACCGTCCTACAAGAATCTTTTCCATATAAAATACAGCCAGGAACCAGGTAGAGGTTAGGAGAGAGAAATCATTGAGCTCCACAGATCTGAATAGCTGAGATCAATCACCATGAGCCATGGAGATGAGATTTGGGACAACATCTCCGCACAGGCCTTCAGAGGCTTGTAGATCTGCCCAGCCGTGCTCTCGTCCGTGATGGATGGTAGGAGAGATCTGCTTTTCCTCAGAATTGGCTTTGACTTAATTCACTCTCGGCATGGAAGGAGGAAAACAAAGGATGAACAATCAGATTTCCCATTTAGCACCTGGCTCTTCCATCGCCGAGCTCCTCCCGTGCACCGTGGCTCTGCCATGGCTGTGCTGCCGCAGCGGCAGACGTAGCCTCTGCGTTACCGGTGTCCGCAGCGAGGCCGCCCGCAGCCCCTGCCAGCTCCCGTGGGCAGGCAGGCAGGCAGGCACCGCGGGACCTGCGCCCCGAGCCCGTCCGGCTGCGTGAGGCGTGCTGAGCTCTGCCAGCCAGCCTTGCAAGGTCCCAGCCCGGGGGCCTTCACCTATGTCCCCTGATGTACCATGGGGAAACCACCGTCCCTCTTCTCCAACATCCCACGTTTTCTCTCTTGAGAGTTTCAGGAAGGATTCACACCTTGCAGCCCCTTGCAGTGCTCTAGTCCTCCGCGGTGCCCACCATAGTTAACAGGCTGGCTGCTCCCATGCCCCAGTGCTTTCTTCCTAACGCAGTCTGCCCAGAAACCCATTTATCTCTGTCTCTGGTTCCCTCCAACTGCTGCTCATTTCTGTTGCTCTGTACAAGCTCCCTCCCACCACCAGCGCTGTCCCTTGGTGCCTCGGTGCTGGGGCAAGCTGGTCCCGTGGCGGGGCGGCCCCTGGCCGGGGGTGCAAGTGCCTGTAGGTGCAGGTGCGGCACTGGTGTCGGTGTCCCTTTGGTGGGAGCAGAGTGGTGAAATGTCAGGCTGTCACTTGCGCTGAGAGGGAGGCAAGCTGTGTGTCATCAGAAAGCCTAGTGAATTCATTGATCTTCCTGAGAACATCAGTCTGTCTTTCTAATACCGCAATCAGGTGTCTCACAGAACAATTTGCTGAGTGACAACACTCACAAAAACGTGTTCACTTCCCTCCCGGCTCCCCACAACCAGAATTATCCTCGACAGCGTTCGCTGGGTGCTCAGGGCTGGGGACCCTCCTTCTGCCTGATTTCAAAGCTGCTCAGAGGGCGAAGGTTTACCACTGGGGGTGAGTCACTGGCTCTGTTCTACGTAGAATGGATCCTGAAAGAAAAAACCAGGGGAGAGGAGCCATCATGACAACAGCCGATGCCACCTGCAAACAGCATGAGGGTCCCGCTGCCGCTTGTGCAAGTGCTGGGCACATCCACGCGCACTAATGCTTGCACAGGCTGGCCTGCAGCCAGGCTTCCAGGAAACATGGTAGGCTAAATACAACTCAGGAAAAGTGCCAACTGAGTTTATTATATTGCAACGTCTGCTCCTGCAGTCTGTCATTTACTTTCTTACCAGCTATTTTCTGTAGAAGTAAGCATGTATTAAGTTTGCAGGACATAACAAACCTTGTGATGCCGGGCTGCCGAGGCTGCTATTAGCCGGAGAACTCCAGCAGCACACAGCGTAATTCATGTGATTCAAATGAATGTATTTTATTAACAAGGCCGTGCTGATTGCCTGTTAAGTAGCTCTATGTTAATAACCCACTGCAGATGCCCTTCTCAGGGAGCCATGTTGTACTTCCACGTCTACTCCTCTGAGCTTGAGCACCCAAAGACACCATCTCCCCGCTGTCACGTCCACCTTGGAAAACCCCACAACACTCCCTGTGCTGCCATTGCATCAGTCTGAGCCTCCGTCACCCTTGGATCTGTCACAAAAATGGAGCTGTTTGTATCCTGCACTGCAACGTGCTGGGCACGAGCTCGGAGGAGGACAGAGAAGCGGGAGCATTACTTCTCTGCTTTGGAGGCACCCATCCTGAATTCCCTGCCCGAAACGTGTGACGACAGCATCCCTTTCTTCTGCACCTCCGTATATGATGGTGGCACCTGGAGCCCACAGCAGGAGCTCAGAGCTGGTGTCCTCGCACGAGCTGTGCTTGGTTCTCATCCTCTGTGGCAGGAGCCGAAACCCTCCCGTGGGATGTCATTGCTCCTGCCGGAGCAGAGCGTCCACTCTCTTGCTTCGTTAAGGCGTTCACACCCACAGCTCCCTTCAAATGCTGCTGCCAGGTTTGCAATCCTCCTGCTTCGTATGAATCAGCCTCGGGGAGGACATGAGAGGTGCTGTGTAGTTTTTGTGTGCTGCTGGTCCATAGAATTATCTTGGTGGACCCTGTTCAGTGCTTCCAAAGGGAAACGGAGACCTCAGCTGGGGCTCCTGCCGAGCCTGGGCTTGCTCTGCTGGTGGGCGAAGGGCTGTGTTGCCTCCAGCAGTTACCTGGGCAATGCTGCCCGTGCCGCTGCCTGCAAGTCCTGGCTCCAGAGCCAGCACACAGCGAGCGTTTGTGTCTGGGTGCTGGGCTCAAGGGACAGGCAGGCAAAGCATTGCCTTCCTTGTAGCACTCACCAAAACATTGGGCTACACAAGATCCATGTTGTAATTAGAGATAACTGTCTCACACTGCATCCTCCCACGCAAGCTGGGTTCCTTGTGCGACCCTGCCACGAGGCCTCAGCCACGTTCCCCCCCACCTCGGGAAGATCTTGAAGCCCAGGAGATCCATGGGGCCCTGTCCGCTCCAATGCCCGCCCAGGGCTGAGCCAGCGCTGCTCTCCCGCCTGCCGCGCACCCGCTGGCCCCTCTGCTGCGGCCATCGTGCTGGGACGGTCGCCAGCCCTGCGCGATGTCCCTTGTTGGGGAGAGGGAGACAGGACTGCCACCCCCTCCAGCGCACGCAAGGCAGGCAGCAGCGGGCTTTCCTCTCCAGCTGTGCAACCCCGGGGAGCAACTTATCGCTGAACAGTTCTTAGAGGGTTTTGAAAAACAAGCAGCCGCGTAAAGGGTTAACAGTTTATTATATTTTTTCTGAGTGATTTTATCACTGTCGTTAGAACATTCATTGAACTAAGTGAGAAATCCATCAAGACGTGACAGCAATGTGCAGACTAATGGCTGTTAGATGGTAATAATTTTTAATATGATTTTTATTTCACTTAATTTCATATGTGCTTGACAAAAGGTCCCGTGTCACTAGGGAGCTATGTGGAACTGGGAATACGCTGATGTGAAGGTCTATTAAACCAAGTGTTTGAAGTATTTTTAAGCCCCAACTTCAGAATTCCAGGGAAGACTCCAGCATTTTAACCTTTTTTGGCAAGAAGTCACTGAGACAGCAGGAAAACACAGAGTACCAGCTCTGAGGGGCGGATCATCCTTATGCCTACGCTGTGTATTTCTCGCCTCGCGCTCATTTCTCCAGGGCTTCTCTTAAATGCCTGATGCAAAGCCAGCTGACTGCTGTACCCTGGTAGCTCCTCCTGTCTGGACACCCGCACGAGTTTGCCCGTGTTTCGGGTTAGGAGGTGTGGACAGGGCCAGCCCGATGAAGGAAGATTCCCTAAAACCCTGGGAGGCAGCTCTGCCCGGTGGTCACCTCTGTGTCCTTTCTGCTGCAGCAAGTTGTAGAATATAACGTTTGTGAAGAATTTTGTGATCAGCTGCTGACAGGCACTGCTGCAAATTAATAGTTAATATTACTGCCAATAAATCCTGCCATAGTCTCAAGGAACAGAAATAGGAAAGGCCACTACTGAAGCACCACAGTGTCATCCTCTAAAACTGCAGGCCAAAGCTGCTGCAACTGAGAGCTAAACCCTGCTTCACCCAGCTGTAATCTTGAGAGAGCAGATCCACACATCTTCTTTCATTGATGTGTCTTATCTTGTCCATCTCAAAGGTTGGGAATTTGAAGTAAATCCTGATTTCCAAAGAGGACATTCCCTTGACAAAAAGTGTTTTGTTGTCCAGTAAATATAGAGCCAGACTTTTCTTTTGGGCACTTAATGCTGCCACCTGGTAAAGTCAGAATGTCCTTGAGCAGCTGAAGACAAACCCGTGGCCTCACCTCCACACCAGCAAGGAAAGGTGGGACAAGGAGTTTTTTAATGCACATCACATCAGCCAAACTTCTTCTACCTGCAGCCCACCGTGGCTATTCTCCAAAAAGAAACATGAGAGCAGACTCCAGTGCAGGGGGGAGAGAGCAGAATCAAGGGCTGTCAGGGCACGGACGGTGCCAGTCCCAGAAACAAACACTTTATTTCTAAAATAAATATTAACAAAAATTTGGATTTGTCAAGGACTAAATCCCCACTCCCAGGAGCTGAGCACTGGATCCCCAAAGGGTTTTCATTAATTCACTTTTGTACCTGTTCTCACATCACTTCCAAGGATGAGGTCTCCCTTGGTCTCCCACAGATGCCTCTCCGCACTGGCCGTGGAAGCCCCACCAGCGCCCTGACAGCCGCGGGAGGAGCGGTTCACGCAGCTGATGTGTCTGGTAGGGAGCGCAGCAGGACCGGCCACGGGACACGCACGCAGGGAGCCCTGCAGAGCCACCTGTGCGCCCTGGAAAGGCCGAGCCCAACATGTCGGAGCTCCGGAAGATCCCAATTCATCTGCTTTCCTAAACACAATATTGCTCTGGTTGCTGCGAATTTAGCAAATCCTCTCATCCATCATCTTAATCCTGGACACTAGGATTCAAAACAGGGAGCGCAGACCCAGGAAGACTTTTCCCCAAGGATCATGTTATAATTAATGCTGGAAGACCTGTGAGCACCTTACACAATGGCAGAGCCTTTGGTATTAATTGCAAGAACTCAAAAATATTGCTGTGCCTTTAAAACAGAGGGAGGGTGTATGTGTACGTGTGCACGCGTGCTTAAGTATATAATATATAATATTTGTAGTAAGACTCAAGTATGGAAGCTATACATTCCTCTGATAAATGGGAGGCTTAATAGAAAAGCCTGAGATATAGATAGATTTTACACAATATGACACTGGTTTAAGGAAGCAATATCAACCATTGTTTAATGTAATAAAAAGCCAGAGGTGTAAGAAATGATGGTAATTCTATTGTAACTGAACTTGAAGATCCCTGTCAAATATGAGTGTGAATGTGGCAGTTATTTTAGGTATGTTTGTAATCTTTGCAGGCGTTTTGTCAAGGAGGCACTGTGATATTAGTAAGAGTGCACAAAGGCTCGGCAATGGTGTCATGCACAATTAATGTCCCCAGGTAGCAACTCCATTAGTCTTATGAAGTGAGCTCACAAATGGGAATACTAATGGGGACGCGCCTTGGGGCATTTGCTGAGCTTACTGCTAGTTTATTTCATACCCTTTATGCTCAACACAAAATTTACCTAGCCCGGATTTAAAATGTGTCTCATTACACAGGCAGCATCCTTTTACTTCAGTGCTTCCCTTTTAACATGCAAGATTTGCAATTCTAATCATATCAAAACCTGACTACTCTTGCTAAAAGGGAAAAAAAAGGGATAAATAAATGGAAAAAATAATCTTACGATAAAGACTGTCTGGCGTTTTAATCTTCCCTGACAGGCTTTTTTCATATGTACATAGTGGTAGCACATGTGTTCCTGTTAGCGGCTGTAGGGACTCGGAGCCGCAGGCAGCGCAGCTGGAGGTGGCGGATTCGGGGTGCAGGACGCGGACCTCGCCTCCGGGTCGTGGGTCTGCATCCCTGCCGAAGGAGGATGCCGGGGACGGGCTTCGGCGTCGCCCGAGCTCTGCGCTGCAGAAGCCGTGGATGGAAATGGCAGCTTCTGGGCTGGGGCTGCCTGGGAAGATGCTGCAGGCAGCCAGGGAGGACGTGGGTGGTCCGGGCAGCCCTGCCGGGGGGCAAGGTCATTGCCACTCCGAGAGGTGTGCCACAGTGGGGAGTCTTTGCTATTACCTGTGCGAGCGCTGTGATTTCTGTCTTGCTAGTTCCCTTACTGAGAGCTTGCAAGGAGTAATACCCCAACGGTTAAAATGCTGTCACTTCCTACCCGCAGAAACTGAACAGCTAATTTATTTTAAAGAAAGTAAATCTCAGCAAAGAAGCTTTACTGAAAATGATCTGGAGGGACATCAGAAAGGCAAGAGCGACGCCTCGCCCCTCTCCCATTTCATTCCCTACCCCTTCTCCTTGGCCCGGTCCCAGCCAGGGAGCACCCAGGCTGTCCCCGTCTCCTGCACACAACCGTTCCCGGTGGGCCTGGGTGAGACTGAGCCCCCGTGGGGGTCCACGTGCCCGGTCGCAGAGAGGGCCCTGCCCACAGAGCTCCCGGCTGAAATCACATCCCAGAGGATGAACAGCTGTCCTTACTTTCAGAGAAGAAACTGAAATAGTAAGAAATAACAAGCTTTTCCTAAAAAACCCAGAGAATTTGGGTTTCAGTCCTGCTCTGCCACACATCTGCAGGCTTACCCAGTCCTTCCCCAGCATCCCTCTGCCCATGGGGCATGAAAGCATCCTGCTCCCTGCCCAGGGGCTCAGCACCCTCCCCTGCCCGCAGCACCCTCCCGCGAAGAGGCATCTCCTACTCTGGCAGAAAAACTGCCATGTCGCCAAAGTAACCGGCTGAATGCCCCAAACCTTGCAGAGCAATAGGCCCTGGCAGGATCGGGATATTGAGGAAATTGTGACAGCTTAAAAACCTCTGCACCCAAATAGTCACAATTTGGAAAGCCAGGCTCTGCAGCCACCACCCGCTCGCCTGGGAAAACAGGCTCCATTCCCAATACCAAATACCCCCTGATCAATAATCCGCGCGGAGCCAGCCGTAGCAGCGCTCGGTGGCTGTGCAGCCTCCCCAGAGCGCCTGCAGCCGGGACGGTCCAGCCTGCGGCTGGGCTGGAGGAGCAGCGCCTAGCGCCGGTTCTCCCGGCACCAAAATGCCAGATGAGCCTTGGACAGATTTATTTCCAAATCCTGACTCAATCACAGTATTGGATTTGTAATCACAGGCTCCAATTTTAGTGGAATAAATATACTAACAAAACTAATAGTTTGTTAGCTGCAAGGTAGGGACAATCAAAGTGTCTGAAGTGAAATACATGGCTCCTCAGGAGAAACCCCTACATGATAAAGACATTTAGAGTTTTATTTTTTTAAATAAATATATAGTGCGATGTCAAGCTGTTTCCAGCACATGCCGCTCGCTTGCGCTGCATGTGTGTGTGCACCCAGTGGGGAGGGAGGGTTCGGAAAGTTCACCAGCGTGTAACTGTCTCCAGCCACTGCACGAGCTGCATCGGGAGAGGACATAAACCAAAATGACTCCTCAGGAACCCAGAGGAGAAGCAGGAACTGTTTGGTGGAGAATTATAGCTATGGGTGAAATTAGATGTACTCAGAGCCCCAAGGCTGAGAGAAATAAAAAGCATTTTAAATGGAGTGTAGAATTCATATTCCTCAGTCACTTCCAATAAATAAATCCTTGACAATTTTTTCTGTAAACAGTGGTTACACTTTGCTCTAGTGTCTCCATGTTGCATGTTCGAGACGGGAACGTGGGCTCCCCGCCCCAGCCAGGACGCGCTCACCCACCGCTGCCCGAGGCAGCGCGACGGAGGGCTGGCAGGCTCTGCATCGAGCCCGTGGGCCAGCTACGACAGGGACTTGGGGGCTCGGCATGCAGGCTGGGGCACTGGGCACCCAACTCACTGCAACCTGCACGTTTCGAGCACCTCCTAAAAATCTGAATCCACATGACCTCCCCTTTCCCTTCAAAACCCTGACGCTGTCGGGCAGTGGACCTGCCTGGAGGTCCTTCACGCCTTGGAGCAATTCCACTGCAACAGCCACAGCAGCCCTGATGGGCCATCCTTGGCAGGCAGCATGAAGGGTGTCCACCCCTGGTGCTGTGCCACGTGGCATCGCCGGCTGCTGCACGGCCACCTGGGGGCGGCGGGCTCGGCCAAGCGCTGCCTGCGGGCAGAGCAGGCAGCACCAGCAGCACCCTGTCCTCCCCAAGCAGGGAGTGTCAGCGGGGCTGCACCTCTGACCACGCATGATCCCACTGTTTCTGTCACTGGCACAGCACCATCGCCGGATGAGACCCCTCGGCAGTCCACGGGACCTCTCCAGCCACCAGGTCCGTGGGATCCTACAGAGCTTCCCTGTGGCAGGAGCACCACAAAGTCCCCCTGGCTGGTTACGAGGCAGCACACGCTGCAAGGCTCCTCTCTCTGGCTGTTCAAATTTCCATTTCATGAACAAATGAAGCATTTTATACTTTATGACTTCCCCACAATGGCAGTCATCCCATTTCACCTGTCTGGGACGAGAGATGATGGAGGGAGAACGAGAGCGCCGGGCTATTGGCAGCGGCGCTGAGCACGCGGGAGGACACTTTCACATTCACTTAACTTGCATCTTTTATTAAGAAGAATAATAACTCTTAGGGCAGTAATAACAGGTCTTCTCCTCCATGGGGCTGTCAAAACAGAAGACAAGCAGGGCGCATCGGTACACAAGATGGGGAGTGCCCAGATGTGGCTTTAGCTGCCGCTGAGCCCCCTGTGCCTGCCACTGCGGTGCAATTCGGGGATGCTGCCGGAGCCCGTGTGCAGCCCCCTGCGCCCCTCAGGCAGGAGCTGCTGGTGTGGCGTCTGTGCAAGGGGCTGTGACACTCGGCGGGGGACACGGAGAGCTGCCATTGCCCCAGGAAGCTCCTGTGTGAGCTCCCACAAGGACGTGGCGGGCCCCCATCACACCCTGGCACTGGGCAGCTTGAGCCGGCCCCCAGAAGAAAAGCTCCCCGAGCCTCTCCGGAGGGCACTTCAGCAGAGAGCGAGAAGCTGTAGTGCAGGGTCACTCATGGAAACGCGTGTCCTTGGGTCAATTGCAGGGAATTATGTCTTTAGACCCCGTTATCCGTCAGCCAACAAGCCCCCGGAGAGCTGTTGTGCGAGCAGCCAGGCTGGGAGCTCAGGGCTGGGGGGATTCCTGATCACTGCCACCGGCGTTCGCTGGCTTGTGGAAGAGGCTGGAGCACGGCAGCTCCAATAAAGCCTGCAGCTGCTGGAAAAATGCGTGAAATGCTTTTCTGCTGAAGGAGGCAGCTTTGCCAAGTCTGAAGTACTTTGTGAGAGGTGCAAATCCAGTCACGCTGGTGGCTTGAAGCTGAAATGCATCACTCTAGTTTTCATTTTTGTTTGGAGCAGTAAGGCGTTATTTTTACCTGATTGAGAATAATTGATCTAAACAGCTGAGTAGTTGTCAGCTTTGTTCAGAATTTCATTTTGCAGAGAACTTTGATATTCATTTTGACTTTGAAACGTTTGGTAGTCTTCACTTTTTTTTGAGGGATTGCTCTGAATCTCATTGGGGAAAGTCTCTTGTCCCTGGGGGATTCCTCTGAGCGGAATGCTCCAGGTCAGGTATCTCCGATAATCTCACTGGTTATTTAGTAATTGTTGTTGTAATAACAGGACCAAGGGGTTGCAGCCAGGTTCATTGTATCAGAAACTGCACAAATGCACCGAATACAGTAGCCTTTCCCCAAAAAGCCCTGCAGCCTGCTGAAGAAAATGGGTTTTGTGCTGTTAATATTATGGGGTCATTTCTGCTGCATTTCAGAGGGTAACTAATACTACAGCACCACGACGCAGCTCCAGCAATGGGAATCTCAAGAGCAAATGTGAATACCAACAGTTCTAAAGGGATCTTGGAAAAACAGCAAAACTGCCAGAGATGATTCCAGTGTGCTTTCCGTCCTTTTCAGAAAAGAGATTTTAAAAATCTCTGGTAATTTTAAAAGAAAATTAAAACTTCTGCAATATGCTTATTAGACCATGACTAGCAAAAGAAGATGAAGAACTTGAGATGCAGAGACAATGGATTCAGCCCCATGCTCAGTCATTTATTTTTGGCTAATTAAAAGTGTAAGATTTTTCTCTTTATTATGTACTGTTTGCCAAGTTCATTATTTGCTCACCCATAAATCATCTTCACTAGCCAAAGGTAAATTCCCTCTCTGTTGTGAGGCTGCCGTTAGTACGTGTCACAAACCCCACGTCCACGGAGCTGCTGCTTCCGCTGCGCCGCCGTGCCGCTGCGCCAGTGCCGGAGGACCTGCAGGACCCCCGAGACCTTGTTGATTCTGCAGCAATTAGAGGAAGAACATGCAAAGCACCGCTTTTTTCCCTGCTCTGGCCTGCGTCTCCCCTGCCTCTCTGAAGTTAGCTTGGTCTCTGTTAATTCTTCAGCATTCCTACCCAAGGTATTCAGGAATCGCCTGGTCTGGAAGCCTGCTCTCGACCAGCTCCACTGCCCAATCTACTGTGCTGCTGGCAGTTTAACATCCAGGTGCGATGGGCAGTGCTGCGATGCCCAGACCGGGAGAGGCTCACTTCAGAGCAGGGGTGAGCTGTGCAGCAGGCGGGTTCCCCGGAGAGAGGAGCGGGAATGACGAGCAGACGCCTCCACCTTGTTCTGGCTTCCAAAAAATCCGCTCAGTGGTAAAACCCGAGGGAAGAAAAGTACCAGAGGAAGCCTGTGATGAAGCAGCAGAATCGCCTAAATCTTTCTCTGCAAACAACTCCCAGAAGCATCAGCAGAGCTTTAAATCTTTCAAAAGGGTTGGACAGCTGTCAGTCTGCAGAAATCCATATTCCTCTCTCCTCCTTTCAGGTCGTTTTTCCACAAAGCTGTTTACCACCACCTGGGAGTCAAGAAGCAGGAGAGACATGAAGAGCTTTTGCCTTCTGCTATGGAGTCCCCATCTGGGAAACCCTAAGGAGTTCTGCACAAGGAGGAGCGAGGAATATCTGGTTTGTCCATGCAACATCATTCCTTGACACTGAAGCCTTCCTTTAGGCTGATGTGGTGCCAACAAATTTACCAAACTTTTTGTAACTAGCAAGTTATTGAGTGTCACTTTAGTACAGTGTATGTGGAAAATGCATGGAAGGTGCCAAGAATGCTGCATAGTCTTTAACTATTACATTAAGCATCTGCTGCTGCCATTTATGGATCAGATAGCATTTTACTCTTGAGATATTTGATTTTATTACCTTCTAGGGAGAGAGCCAAACAAGTGTTCTTATTGATTTGCACATTAAATATATTAGTAATAAAACAACATCTCTGTAAACCAATTGTAAAATCAATATTAATTGGTACCAAAATATCACAAGTAGTTGAATTACAATTAAAGAGGGTAGCTTCAAAGTCTCCCTACCAGTCCAGAGGTGATGCACACCAAATGAGAGAGGGGCACCAAATCTGAGCAGAACAACAATGTTCAGAGCAATTAACAGCTGTTCCAAGTAAGACATGAAGAGATACTCAGATTTGTTTGAGGAGAGCAAGGGTCATTGAGATTCAGTTCATGGATAGCAGTTCACTTCGTCTGCATGGGCACATGTTCAGCTGATTAAATCTTGTGGGAACAGATCCAAACCTTGCTTATGTCTTTGTCTACAGGATGGCTCTTGGGTCTGCAGAGTCGGTCTGGGCAGAGCTGTGGAGCTGATCCACTGCTGACAGCATCCTAAAGCCCAAACGGAGCCTGCAAAGCACGAGTGGTGGAGCAAAGAGCCACTTCGTAGAGAGCAAAGCCCGAGGAACGTCCTCTGCCCCCGAGAGTGAAACTCTCTCACCCAGGTGAACGGAGTCTGAGCATCTCCTGGGCCAGCAGCCCATGGAGTCGGTGCCCGTGGGTGCCCAGCTGAGGCATGCATGGGAGGTTGCGGGCTCCAGCTGGGCTGCAAGCGCAGACGATGGGCAGTGTCCTGCCCGTGGGAGAGGGCAAAGGAACACCTCCCCTGAACGCTAGAGGCATCTTGTAACTGTGATGCAATGACCAAAGTTCCTCCGCTGTGCAACGAACACACGTTTGGTGCCCACTATTTAATGCGCAGGTAAGAATAAGGCTCACAGCAACAGATGTTGTTTGGTTCCTCATAAACGACACTGGTCACAGCCGGGGGTCTTTTCCTCCTCTGGATTTACATGCACATCGTGGTACAGGAGGTACTTGTAATTCAAGAAAAAAAATGTGGAAGTCTGCACTGGTCCTGATAGTTCTTACTAAAATGAAATCACTCTCCCCCTTGCAACATCTGACATCAGCCAGGCTGCTAACATAGCTCACCTTCTTCCCAGAGTTTATTTGCTTTTCATTACAAATGCCAGTTCTCAGGAATAGAGAATATGGAAATAAAGAGGTATGTCTGCCTGCCTCTCCCCAAAGCGGTAATTTCTGAGCGCTTTCTCTTCTTGATGCTCACGCTCCAGCCCAAGCTGCATAGGAAGTTGCCGTGTGCGCTAGTAGGGATTCACACACCAGGACCTGCGTGGGCCCAGGTCTTCAGGTGGTGTAAATCAGCCTC